>NW_006442491.1:26747805-26787015 GCF_000325575.1 Pteropus alecto
ATGTTTTATACAGCTTAAGAGACTAAAAATAGACAAAACTATAAGCATATGTTAACACTAGTTAATGGATTTGTTTAACAAAGTGGTATAGGTTAATAATTCTGAAAATACTTTCTGGGTATTCTAGGGTTGAACAAATAAGTAAATGCATTGTGAATAATAAGTCAAGTTTTCCACTGTCAGAGAAGCAAGTTAAAATATGGGTTGGGGGAGGGTGAAGACTGGGATGCTGGATTGCAGTTGGGGGTATCATTATGGACTCTTGGTTTTTAATATAAATAAATAGGTAAATGAAGATATACACATATGTGTATATATTGTGTTTTTGTCCTCTGAGAGGGCTGGAAGCAATGACTTCCAATGACACCCACTAGTTTCCAGATTTTGGTTTCTAAGTACCATTCTCTACTGTGGGGTTGGGGTAGAAAAAGCACAAATACGTTGTGCCAGAACAAAAATAAGTTTTCTAGAACTTATGGAAATGAAAAAGAAAATGTAATTATGTAGTTCCAAAATATAAAAATTTAGATATGTTTTCATAAAAATATAAGTGAAAGTAAATGTAAAAATACATGGGGACATGTCAGAAGGACACAGGTACTTCCCTGAAGGCCCACTCCTTATATTTGCAGGACCCAGGCAGAGAGACAAATGGAAGCCCCATACTGTTTGTTTTATTTAAATATTCAAAATGATAGCTCAAGTTAATTTGTTAAAGAAATTCTATTCCATCCTTTTACTTTGAAAAAAAATATAAACAAAAATCAAAAGATATATATGGTTTTTATATGATTAAAAGTTGGTAAAATATTCAAAAAAAAAAAAAGAAAAAAATAAGGATATAGGAACCAATTGGAAGGGACTCCCACTAGCTAAGACTGAGACACTATATAAACATAAATAATGATGGCAATTGCTCATTACCTACTAAATAAAATAAGAATCTATGTTTTTACTAAGAGAAATAAATAATACTTTAAAATTGTGAGAAAGGAGAGCTCATCTTTACAATAAACAACAACTAATTCATGTAGAAGGAATGATGGAATCAGAAAATCATTATTTGGCAAATATCTTACCAAGAATTGATTTAGACAAGAATCATCAACAAATGTTAAAACTAAGGGATGAATGTTTGATGAAGAACAGGATGTTTATATTGTCTAGAATTATATCCTTACACAATAATCTACATTAAAAAGAAATAGTAGTTTATAGTGGAGAAAACCTAGGTAGGCAACACTTTAAGTGATCAAAGTTAACAACACCAGTAATGGAATACATGGGTATCACGTGCCTCCTGATATGATCCGCTGAGAAGAACTCCACATCGTGAAAGGCATAACCTAAATCCAATTGTTAGCAAACCTCAGAAAAACCCAACATGAGGGGACATTCTACAAAATAACTGGCCTGTAATCTTCAAGAGTTAAGGGCATGCAATCCAAGGAAAAATGAAGATACGAGGAATCTAAAGTCACGTGACAACTAAATGCAAGATGTGATCTTGGACTAAATTTAAAAAAAAATAATGTAAAGACATAACTGAGATAATTGACAAAATTGGGGCTACGAGTATAACATCAATGTCAATTTCCTAGTATTTGTACTATGTTGTATTGGGAAAGCACAATGAAGTGTTTAGGTACGAGGAGGTGATTGATCAACTGATTGATAGAAAAACAGAGAGACAGATGGGGCGGGGTCAGTTGGGTGAGACAGAGACAGACACAGGGAGAATGGACTAGTAAAGCAAATATAGCGAACTGTAAAAACTTAGGAAATTGGGGTGGAAAGTTTATGAAAGTTCTTTATACTGCTAATGACACTTTTCTGTGAGATTAAAAGAAGTGACCTTAAAATAAGAGGTTAAAAATATCTGGCTGAGCAGAGGGAGTGAGTTGGGGTAGAGAGAAGATAGGCCATTGTCGATGCTGAGTAATGGGCATACAGAAACAAATCTATTATTTTTATTTTGGTTCACATTTGAAAACTTTCATATTAACATGTTTTTAAAGAGAGAGAACAATAAATATTTTTCCATATACTGAATACATCATGTTCTTTTAGCTTCAGCTGTCACTGCCTTGATCTAAAGAGCCACCATCTCTTGCCTGGATGACTCTATAGCTTCTTGTCTACTTATCCGCAGATTTCCATGACCCCAATAATTAATGTCCCCCTTGTTAACCAGATAATTTTTTAATTTCTTAAGTCAGATCCCACTACGCTCCATTTAAAACTCTCCAATGGATTCTCAGGGGACTAAGAATAAAGTCCCAACTCCTCTCTTTGACCCTTATTGCTCTGTGTAAGCCAACGTTGCTCTCTGTGACTAGCTTCTTACCATTCTTCCCCTCCAGGTGTGCTGATCTTGTTTCGAATCCCTGAATGTGCTGAATTTATTTCATCCTCAGGACCTTTATATTTTTGTATATTTTCTAATTGTCACTTTCCATGTTCTCTAGCAGATGTAAAGACCATGAAAACAAGAGACCTACCCATCCTTTTCATTGATAGCATAGTGCCTGGCACATACTACCTATGCCATAAAAAATGAATGAAGACAGACATTCAAACTCTAACTTCATTTCTCATTGGTTGAGTCACCTATTCCCTAGAAAAATTCCTTACTCTTTCTGAGTTACAGTGTCCTCATCTACAGCATGATAGCAACACTCTGCACATCTCACTGGGTTGAACAAAATTGTGACTGCGCAAGTGCCTGAAAGATGCAAAGAGGTGTATATGAATAGTTTTTATTATTATAATAAATTGATATCGGGATCAATGACAAGATCATTTTCCCTGTCTTCAACAGAATAAATTCCAAGCTTTTTAGCATGGCATGCAAGGCCTTCTCCACGTTATTTGCTCTTTGTCTCTCTCTAGTCATCTCTCTCTATATCCTGGAACCAACTTCACCAAATCTCTACAAATATATCATGGATTTCCGAACCTCTGCCCAGGTGTTCCCTTTGCAGGACACACGGTGACCTCTGCCCTATTGTTTGCATGAGAAATATCCACTTAGATTTCAATATTCAGCTCAAATGTTGCTGTTTCTGTGAGATTTTTCCTAAGCAACTACATATCTCCTCAACTGCAAGGCTTCCAGCTGTACACTGGGTATTCCAACAATGTCATTCCTATTATATTTTATTGTAAACATTTGTTTTCATAACTATTTTCCACTGGATTGTGGGTTCCCTGAGGGTAGGAATCAGGAACTATATCTTATTTATCTATGTATCCTCTCAGAGCAAGCCCTTAATAAATGTTGGATTTTTTATCATCATCATCATCATCATCATCATCATCACCACCACCACCACCATCATCATCTCCTTACAGAGGAAAGCATAGCCAATGATGGCACAATTTTTCAGAGTAAATAAATTCCTTTCAGAGGAAAGCACAGCCAATGATGGCACAATTTTTCAGAGTAAATAAATGTAGATAAGGTGTGGGAAACTAGGTTCAAGCCGTGGTTCCGACCTTGGGTAAATCACTTCTCCACTCTGGACTTCAGTTTCTTTTTCTGCCAAAAGAAAGAAACTGCACAATCTATAAGCTCCCTTTCAAAACTACAGTTCATGTTTTCCCTTCCACAGCACCAGGGCTCTGAGGCAATAGAACAGCTGTACAAATTATCCCCTGATCGGGATGTCAGAAGTGTGGTTCTTTCGAACCTCATGGAGAGAGGCTTTGACCTTCAACCAGGGATTGGTGACTCCCAGGTCTAAGACAACCTAAGCCAGAGCTGCCCTTCATGCTTCCCTGCACAGCTCTTAGCTGACCTTAATGATCCCTGCTTCTGTGAGCAATCCTTGGAGCTGTAATTACTAATTGATGTTTGTAAAGTCTTTGAAATTCTCAGGTGACAGATGTAATCAAAGGCCAATTTATTATGATAATTGTTATTAGTACAGCTCCTCATTATTTGTTGATGTTAATGGCAGGGCCAGCAGGTGTTTCAAGATCGAGAAGGGGATTGAGGCTGGCATGTCTGGTGGGAGAAAGGGACACATGTGGATGCATGGGCAGTTTGGGGTCTTTTAGGGACTCCTGCTGGCCTCAGGCAGGCCAGATTCCACTTTGTAGGGTTATGAGTCAGCATGAAGCATGGCACTAAATGCATAGGACTGCCTAATGGCATTTTTACATGCACAAGTTCAAACTCAGCTCAATCTCTTGGTTCTGGAATGTGCTCCAGGAAGTTCCAGCCTGAGTATTGGTGTGGTGGCTGTTAAACGAAGATACATAAAATATCAATTTACACTTGCTGTGGTTGGAGAATGGTTTTGAGGCAAATAAGAGTGGATTTGGTAAGACCAATTAAGAGGCTGTTGAGGTTTCTCACGTAAGAGATGATGATTGTAGAGAAGTTTAGAGTATAGAACCAGCAAGACTTGGTGACAATTGGATTTAGAAGGTGAGGTATCTTGGGCAACCCAGATTTCTGAGATAGGAAAGACTTAGGGATGTTTTTGGAGGGAAGAAATGATTTAAAAAGATCATTGCCTATTATTTCCATCAGTATCTTGTAAGTTTGTTTTATTTGACAATCCTCTCAACTCTGTATCCTGATAAATTGAGTTTAAGAGTTTGCAAAGTTGGGGATGATGATGTAAAAGATGGAACTTGACCAAAATTCAGCCTCCAGGAAGGGCCTGAAGAAGAACTGTCTCGCTTCTCCACTTGTGTTTCTATAAGCACAACATTCTTACCTTCCTTTGAAATCTTACTTTCTCTCTCTCCTTGATGCATCCAGTGTGTCAACTGGTGTATCTGTACACCCTGGACTTCACTGATTTTGTTTCTCATCCCTGAATTACCCCTTCCTGCCTCTTGTCAACAGTCTCTTCAAATTTATCAGTGGGTTAAAAATGTATGTGCCCTCACTGATTTTGCTTGCTCTTTCCTTCATGCACAGTCATACTACACCTCAAATATAATACTACCTGTGATAGTCTAATGATAGCTGATATTAATTGTTTATTGCTCGCCGGGCATCACAATAAGCAATTTTATGCATGTTTTCATTTTACATTTACAAACATTTTAATAAAGTTGATACTATGAGATCAAAAATTTCCAAATTAGAATGAGACTCAAGAGAGTAAACTCACTTGCCTAAGGTCACACAGATGGTCAGTGCCAATCAATGCAATAGGAAAGACCTCATACTAAGTATATTCATTAAAAAACGCTGAGGGGAAAGAAACTTTGAGATCTATTAATCTTATTTAATGGCATTAATTAATAGCATTAAGACCATTATACAGCACTAGAAACAGAGAGAATGCTTGAGTGAAAATAGCTCCATTAAATTCCAGTTTAATATTGTACAACATTGATGGAGAAGGGACTAATGGAGTATTGAAGAAAAGATGATATTATGATACTGACTGGTATCTCCTCAGGGCCCCTTATATAATCTATCATCTATCTTTTTATCTATCTATCTATCTATCTATCTATCTATCTATCTATCTATCTATATGATAAATCCTCCTTTTAAGATTGCTCATGAAAAACATATAATCTTACTTCTTTCCAGTAAGAGAAGCTATGCAAACTTGATTTATGCCCCTTTTTGCCTTGGCTTCCAGGAAGCTCAAGATATATAGTGTTGCATTTCATTAACCACCTATACTAGGGCTCTGGTGCAATAACACTTCTTCCACTAAGATTCTTGAACTAATTAAAAAATTTAACTGATTTGAATATGTATATATTCATATATACATGTAATATATATGCATACATACGTATATACACATGCTAAAATATTTATGTGTATGTATGTATATATAACATATGCTAAATTTACACATATTCATGTTTGGAACACCTTCATTTGAAAGGTGCTTAGGAATGTGCGAAGAGTAATCACACCTATTGTTTACTCTTCATAAATGCCTGGTGAGCTTGGGACGATACACCTTATTCCCATTTGACAAATGGGGAAACTGAAGTTTAATAGGCCAGTATTCAGTTCTTGTGGCTGAAAAATGGCAGAGCCAGTTCTTAAATCCATTGATCCAGTTTCCAAATTCAGAGGTTTCCCTACTTTTTCACCATTTGGGGGCCAAATGGGCTGAACTTCATAAAGACTCTCAGTTTGGGAGGGGCCTGATGAAGGCAGAAACTTTGCATAAGGAAACTTAGGTAGCTATTTCCATGAGCCTTTTTGGGACTGGAGTCTGGACCATTGATGCCTCAGGACCCAGGCTGACAAGATTATCAGCTGTTAACATTTGTGCAACCTTCATTTCCTTCTCCAGATGAGTTTAAAGTATATTTGTATTGAAAGGAAAATGTTCTTGGTCCCTCAGGTCTCATATCATGATAATAAAATCTGTAGAAACCACGTGAACGAAAAAATAAATTAGCAACCTGGGAGACCTCATCTTGGTATTTGTACAAGATGACACTCAGGGAATTTCTCTCTTACCTGGAAAGGGTAGTCCGAAACCCAACAAGGCTTCAACAGAAGTTCAGAGCCTTCAGGGGCAGGTGATAAGGCTCAGATGGTAGAATGGAAGCCTGGAGGTAGATATAATCAAAGGGCTGGGTGATTCCCAGGAGACAGAATGCACGGAGGACTGTGAAGGAGTCCTAGGCAGGTGAACGGGGCATAGGAGGTAGGCTCTATTGACAGACAAAAACCGGGAGGGGGTATTTACCAGGCCAGGACTTTCCGAAGTGATTACGGAAAGGTTGTGATGATAACCCTGGATTCTAAATGTCCATTTCAGTCCTCCTCTCCACTTTCATAGGGCTACTACAGAGCTAATAAACCCAGAAATATGTTCCTACAAAGGACTGTGGGAGAGATCTAAGGTTTTCTGAGGCCTCACACCATACTGCATAGTAGACTTGGAAGAACCACTGTCTTTCAAGGTGGAACAGTGTCATAGGGAGCATTAGACATTTCTTTACTGTATCCCATAGAAGTAAAGAGAGAAATCCCTCCTTCAGTATAAAGTGACCGAGACTATGAGATTCCAGGGTGCTTTTGGCAGTCCATGCATCCACTGATTTAAATGCAGTCACTTTGTCTGTGAAACCACTCAGGAGGTAGTATGATGAAAGCACCTCGCTTCGTGTCTGAGATACAGCACATGCTCAATAATAGAGTGTTCTCTGGATATGTGATAGGAACTACACAGGTGCTTCAAGAGTGCGTCTAGGTATTATTAGAATTTGAAGCAAAAGCTTAGGATGTAATGGGGAAGTGTGGTGATCATTAGGAAGTTCTCACATGTCCCAGTTCTCCTTGTAGGCACATAGCTGTAATGCACGGCCTCATTTTTATTTTTGAAGTTAAGCATGGGCGCATGACTAGCTTTGGCCAATAGAATGTGAAAATGCTGTGTATAATTTTGTGTGGAAACTTTTCAGAACGAGTGCCCTATTTGCCACATTTCTCTTTCTTCGCTTTGGTGATTTTAGAAGCACATGTCAAAATTGACTTTCCATCAGCCTGAGTTCCTGAGTGTCTATGACTAACAAAGCCCTTCTGTTGACTCATTTTGGACATGTAGAAGGAGGGAAAAAGTTTTTTTCATAAGACACTGAGATTTCATGGTTGTTCATTACTACAGTACAATTTAGCTTATCCTAACCAATATAGGAGTTTTTGTATAAACTCCCTGATGGGATATTAAGACCCAAGCCATGAGAGCTCCTGTGTGGTCTTAACTCTAACCCACATCTCCTTATTCCATGGTCCACCTGAGTTTTCCTCATGAAACTTGTGAAGAATAACTAAACTAGAATGAGAATAAGGAAATGAGATTGGGAGGGGCAAGATCATACCCCGAAGACAATATTAATATGTCAAAAGATTCAGCAAGAACAGATGGCAGGCTTGAAATCATGTATGAAAAAATTTAACTAAGACATATAAAGCATGGGGTGGGGTTATATAGCAATTGAGGCATGAGTGAGTCAAGGCAGTCAACAGCTGTGACAGAGATATGATTCTTGTGGTCCTCCAGAGTTAGAAAGATATGTGCTTCCATGTGGAGTATACTTGACAAATTGGGATATGCCAGGTAAGAAAGCTCCAACTCCCACCTACCTTAGGAAAATAGCAAAAGAGAAGAGAGAACAAATATTACAATAACTGTGACAGATGCCTTATATGCATTGTCCCATTTACTCTCCTCAAATTTTGGGAAGGTACATCATTAATCACATGATACAAATTGAGATGTTAAGTAACCAGCTTAAGTTCATATGGCTGGGAACAGCCATAATTCAAAGGCAAGTCTGTTTGATGTCTAACGCTAAATTCCTTCTATCCCACCATGCCACAGAAAACCCATCAATGTGCAAACATTCTTTCAACAGTGTTTGGACACAACTAAATATAGATCTTTTCAATTCATTTAGGCACACAGAAATTTTCCCTAACCCAGCTCTACCTAGATCATCCTGACTATTCTAACGTGATTGCATTACAAACATGATGACCCATTCAAAATAGCATCTGGCTTCCAACTGCTCTCAAGAGGCAATTGAGTTCAGGAGTTGGAAGAGGCAGTGAGAGAGAGAACAATCGCCCTTCCACTTCCACTTCTCTTATTTAGCTCACCATTTGGCAGAGGCATCATCTAGGTTAAATGTGTCCCCACATGATAAAAAGGAAATGACAAGGAAAGAGTTTTCTCTCTGCATAAATCGAACATGCACAACTGCACTACCCCACAAAAGGTGGCTTCTGATGGACATTTGCATGAATTTGCCATACTTGTTTTGCATCCAACCGTCAATTATGGTCCATTCAACTTCACAATCACGGCTAATGGTAGTGGAAATGCAGAGAATAGTAGATTCAGCAGACCTCATTATGGGAAGAGTGGGAAAGAAACAATACAAAGCTGCACCCACCCGCTGTTTACAACCAAGACAGCTACTCTGGGTACCATTTGGAGGATTTGAAGGAAATCAAGGCTGCCCAGGAGCCTGGAGCTTGGCAAATAAGACAGCTGGGGAAAAGTTTTACTACTATGATGGAAGGAAAGTCCTTTAGGGATTATCTGTCTATGGTGAAATAGCTCAGAACTACATCTTTCATGCTACACTGAAAAAACTGAGACTCGGAGACAACTATCAAGACATAGCTTGTATTCTAATTAATTAAATGATTATTGAGTACTATGCGTGAAATACTGTATTCAGTATGGACCATACAGTAGTAAACAAAACAGAGTTCCTACCTCCTAGAGCTCAGTCTAATGAGGGAGGTATGTAACTGCACAAAAACAAGGGCAATTAAAAATATGCCCAGTGTTGTAAATAAAATGAACAGGTTAACATGCAAGTAAGTACTGGTGTGGATGACTCTTTTATAATTTAGTTGGGAACCTCCCAGAGGATGTGACATTAATGATGAGGTCTGAAAAAATGAGAAGGACCAGTCCTGCAAAGATTGAAGAAAAGAAGATTCAGGTAAAATAGCAGCTTGTATGAAGACCCTGAAGTGAGAAAAATATCTTAGAATGCTTGAGGAATAATATTTCAGAAAATGGTCAAGAGAAGAGTAGTTAAAATGTAGCAGGCATGACCATATCTGGAGCACAATGCTGGATTCTTGCTATCCCTTTTTAAGGAGGGCACTGGGAAAAAGCAGTCTGTCTGTGAGAGAACAGAATATATAGAATTAAAGAGATACAGAAATCATGTCATGTTGGAAAAAGAAGTAACCGCATGTTTAATATCTATGAGAAATGGCCTGGGTGGCCAGGGGTGGTAGTTGGTACTGTCATATTTTCTCCAAAAGGCTGACATGGGAAAAAAAGATTTGATTTGTTCAAATCAATGTAAGGGCTTACGAGGAGAGAGTTAAGGAGACAGAATCTGGATTTATATAAAAAAGACGGTTCTAATAGTTTTACCTGATCCTCAAATAATCAACTTTCCCTCCAGAGAATTTCAATGGTCAAGTTGAAGCCATATAATGACAACCTCCCCCCCGCAGCCCAAGAATGCTTTATTGGTGATTTCTTGTTGGCTTCTGGTCTAGAGTTGGTGACACTTCAAAATCCATCCAATTCTAAAGTGTTATAGATCTATAACATAGTTATATCCAAAACAAATGGTTACAATATGGCCCGATTCACAAGAAAGACAAGTGCTTAGAATTCAGCACCACGGACAGTACCCCAACAGCAGGGACTGCCCTTGCATTCTTTCTATAAGAAAGCATCAGTGGGTAAATACGATTTTACTAATCTGATCAAGATCCCAACACAAGTGCCTATGAACAACTCACACTTTATGAAAATACCTGCAAGGACTCTGAGCACCATGCCTCATAATGCACATCACACTTGGACTCTCTATAGTGTTTGTATGGCTGGATTAAAATACTCCACTTTTATACAGATTGCTGTAGAGTTTATAAAATGTCTTTATCCTCCATCCTAATAACAGTCAACATTTAATGAGTGACCTCCACACATTCTTAAATCTTGCGATTAGTTATCTGACATATTATTTCACATATTTATTTGTTTACTTTTAGGTTCTCCAGTACTAGAATAAAATTACTATGAGGACAGGGATTTTACGTGTTTGATTTACTGCTTTATTCCCAGCACTAAGAAGAAGTACCTCTTTTTAACATATAGTTTGTGCTTGCTAGATGTTTATTTAATTAATCATCCTAATATCCAGAAAATAAAAGTATCTGGACTCTAAAATTCTCTTACCTCGCTCTGACTGAAACTTGCAGGTAGGGTTGGGAGCAATAAAAATGATTGGTAGTCAATTATTCAACCTGACCAACTATCCTGCAACAAATGGCCATTATGCTTTAACTTGTTTTAGTTTAATATCACTTTGCTTCATCCTTTGTTTTTAATCTTCTGATGACATGGGTTTGCTGAGTTCTGGTTTTACTTGACCCTAGACATATTTTCTCCCTTTTCATGAGAGGAGCAAAGCACCACTTTAAAAAAAATCAAATCTAGTGATTATGTCTTTTGGCTTGTTTAATAGTTGCTGATTTTTATGTTTACTGTGGTTTCCTTTGTTTCATCCTCTTTTCTTTGTAAGTTGCTGTTTTCTTGCTTTTTAAACAATAGGTTGAAAGCCTGCTTTTGTGTTTAAAAAAACTATACTTTTAAAAAACTCTTGGTACCAAAAATAAAATAGTATTTTTTCCATCCTGTCTAAAAGGGAAAATTAGCAGATTTTTATTTACACTCATCAATCTTCCAACTCTTTCTCAGTTTTTGTTGACATAAAGTGAATTGTAGACCCAGATCCCAATTGCTAATTTTTGACATTATACATCTCCTTTTTAAGTAATTAGTTTTTATATTAGTCCTCTCTTTTGTAATATATTTAGAGCAATTATTTCACATTAACACTATGTTCAATTAGTTTCCATGCTCGCTACGGGTCATTTTATTCCATATTTCTTTATTCTAGATCTCTTTACTTTGATTCATTGTTTTGCCAATTGCTCTTTGAATGATTTATTAGAAACAGGGTACGTGGGAGCCCCTGTATACTGAGAATGTCTTTCTGATGTATTTGCAAAATAACAACTACTTGGCTGATAAGGAATTTGCGAGGTATAAAATTTTCTCCTTAAAAATTCTCCAGGCTTAACTGCATTGTCCGCTTCCCTTTTTGATGTGGAGAAATCTGAGAGAGGCCAGGTAGAGATCTGTTAGACTGAGAATAGCTTTTCTGCTCCTATGACCCTTTCACCCAGCTCTTTTCAGGAAAACTTAATAGTAAATACAGTAATTTGAAGCAGCATGTAATATTTCTCTTGCCAGAAAACTACAACATTCTGAGTGTACAGGTCCCACGGCTTTTCCTCTCTGATCCTGTGAGGCTCCTTACACCACCATGGCACCTCACATAAGCACCCACCCCATTCCTGGTTATGTTTCATTACTGTGAATCTTAGCTCCAAAACGGGAGTACACATGGTGCGAGATTGAAGGCATAAGTAATAAATGACCCTGCTCATCTTGGAAGGAGTAGTAAAAACTGTTCCCTAGATGAGACAGCTTCAGGGTGGGGTGACTTTATTCCCAATGCCAAAACCCCATGTCTTAAGGAGGTCTGTTGTTTGACGTTTGGGGAGCAAAACCTCCAGCAGCTTCTACCTCATCTGCTCTTCTGCTCAGGGCCAACCATGGAATCCATTTGTCAGTTTCTTTTGGTTCTATAGCCTTGCTCTCTTGCTGGGTTTTTATGACTATCTTAGTAGGAATGTGACAGACTGTGAACACAGTGCAGCTATCACTCCTGTTCACAGCATGGAAACCAACAGCACCTCCTGTTATGTTGCCGAGAGCAGGAAAAGCCACACCTTCTCAGAGTTGCACTGAACCAATAAACTGGCCAGTATGGGATGCAGAGAATCAAGAACAAGATGGGTTCCTAGTGGCTTCTTCCCATTTTTATGTCTTCCTTCTAAATACGTCAGTGTTTCATGCAGAGGGAAGACCAGATGGACAGGTGGAAGGCAGTCTGGCAGCTTCTCTTTGTAGTTTTATACTCTCTGTGAGAAATGTTGCTTGAACCAGTAATACATGCAGAACTGAAATACCAGTGTAGAATTTAAATGGGTCTGTGGGCATTTTAAATGTTAATTAGTACCTCAAACCAGGTTTCTCACAAAGTAATGACTTCAACTAATGGACTAAACTCTCTATCTTGGCCACCACAGCCTGCACAGGCTATTCTCCACACTCTTCACCAAATCTTGCTTTTGTCTCAGCTTTCCCTTCTTCAGTGAGCTTCTACTTCTCCAGATGCTCTTTTGAACATGGTACAGACCACACTCCCTTACGTTCATATAAGCTCTTAGAGGGCACATACTACATGACCTTAATATGAACTATAGGGGCCTAGCATATATTAGTGTTTATTATATATTTGTTAAATGAAATATGGCAATGTGGAATATGTGCACAAAAGCATCCTAGATGAAAATGATAACATTTTGGTATCAGAGGAACTAAAGATATTCAGCTTGCAGAAAATAAGACCAGATGGTTGTGTTTGTGGAGAGGGGAAGCGGTGGTAGAAAAGATCTTATGTAACTGAAAGGGTACCACCTGAGAAGGTGATTGCATTGTTTCTATGGGGCAATAAGGGTATGGACCAAAGGCAATGGGTAAGCACTACAATTAAAGATATACTTAAGTCAGCACCATAAAAAAGCTTTCTTAGAGCCACAGCCCCCTGCAAAGATCAGCAAAATTACCACATGAAGAAGTGAGTTCTCTGTCATTGGAGGTATTCAAGAATAAGCACTAATGCCAGTTAACTGTGATACTGAAGCACTGTTTCAGGAAAAAGGGAGGTATTGGATGATCTTTCAGATCTTTTCCAGCCCTGTGATTTTGTGATGTTATGACTGACATCTCTCCTTGAACAAAGAAATATGTGCCACATAAAAAAGTTACCTTGTCTTTAGGAGAAAAAATATTTTCTCATATGACTAACAGTAATGATAAAGGAGTTAGTATTTACTGATTAACTAAAATATGTTTAGTACATTCATATATATCAAATTGATAGGTATTATATTATAGATGAGGGAATTAAGACTCAGCTAGGCCATGTAATTTGCTCAAGTGAAACACTTTTTTTTATCCTCAAATACAGGGGAGTGTGAACTTTTTCTGTAAAGAGGAATATAGTAAATATTCAAGGCTTTATGGAGCATTATATCTCTGTTGACTACTACTGAACTGTACTGTACAGCATCAAAACAACCATAGACTGTGTAAATGGCCCAATCTCCTGGGAGCTCATGATTTGTAAAGGATGACTTCATTGCAAACTTTGGTAGCTGAGCATGAGTCTGCACTAAGAGGGCATTCTATGATGGAAGGTATCTTAAACAGAAAGTCAGGAGGCTGCTGTACTAGTTCTGGTTCTACTTTAACCAGCTAGGTGACATCCTTGGGTAAGTTATGTTTCCTTCTTGAGCCTCAGTTCTCTCCTCTGAAGAAATAAAGGAATAGGACAAGAAAGAAGAGAGAGAGAGAGAGAGAGAGAGAGAGAGAGAGAGACAGAAAGAAAGAAAGAAAGAAAGAAAGAAAGAAAGAAAGAAAGAAAGAAAGAAAGAAAGGCATTGTTATAATAAAAACAAAACACTCCATTTATAAAAAAATAAAAAAAGTATGGGGCTGGATTTGGTCCATGGACCTTAGTTTGTCAACGTCAGCTCTAAAGCCATGCTGCCTTCTCATTTCAGAAAGGGAAAAATACAAAAAGGCAAGAAATGGCCTCTATACTTACTCCATTGGCTTTGCTGAGTGCCTGGAAGTAGATGCTGTAGCTTTTCAGAGGGGAAAGAGGAGGGTTCCAGTAGCCATTGTATGTCTTGTTGTCACCCACTGTAAAAGGCTGTGTGACAGGCAGATTAGCGGGCTTCAATTCAGCAGCAAAGTAGTGTAGAGAATCAAGGCTGGAGGCGTTCCTATAGCTCACGGGCACCGAGAAACACTCAATGATGTCAGCTGCCCGCCGTGACTTCTGAAGTCTCTCCTCCTTGACAACCAGCTGATAAACACTGGACAGGATAGAGAAAAGGCAGATGAACAACCATCTGGAGGGATGAACTTGTTAGTCATCATCATCATTTCTGTCTACAACTAAACCTCCCTCCAGAGCTTCAGACTTACTGCTTTGTAGAAATCTACCTCCATTTAGATGTCTCAAAGCCAGCTCGCACTGGGTATCACCAAATGCAACTCAGTCCCCACCCCTAATTGCTCCCCTTCTACATTTCTTCCTTAGTGAAGGGTAGCGCTACCCATCAAGTGGCCAGATCTTCCATCTGGGTCTCATTCTCAATTCCAACCTCCTTAGCTCTCACTTTGCAACTCTAATCAACAAGCCCTGTTAACTTGGCATCAGCGATTTGCACCTGCCCCTCCACCTTTTTCTCCAGCCACTCATAATGTTGAGATTGGGCACTTTCCCACATCTGATCTGGACTCAACTGGTCTCTTTGCCTCTAACTTATTTGATAAAATAACCAGCCAATCCACTGACCTTTCTAATCATGTAACACTGTTCCTCTTCAAACACTTTCATAAGCTCTCCATTATCTGAATGACATAACTGAAACTCCTCATCTTGACATTTGGGGCACTTTGTGTCTGGCTTCCAGTTTGCCTTTCAGAAACTCTTATGATGTAGCCCTCATTCTAGCTGCTCCACACCCTGTGCTATTGCACAAACCTCCTTTGGATCCCACGCTGTGTCATCGCCAGTTCATGCTTCCTCCACCTGCAATGCCCTCTCATCCTGCCCATCTCTGCCTGTGGAAGCCTTTCCCTATAGGCTGAGCCTATCTTTCATTTCCTCTATGAACCCTGTCTAGACTCTTCCATCTGGATGAGGTTCTCTCCTCCTTAATTCCTCTAGAGCTCGCTAATGGCTTGGGATTGCAATAACTTGAGCATAGGAGTGCTATTTCTCTGGCTAGATTTTGGCTTAGTTAACTTTGTATCATTCTCCCCACCACATACACACTGCCCAGCAGGTTGCCTGATGCCCAAAAAGTGATTGATAAATAATTTTTCAAATAAATAAAATTGAATTAAATTAAAATTGAAAGTAAGTATGAAACCACATCTGACTGGATGCAAACACCTGAGTCAAGACAAAGAGTGATTCCCCTGAACTCCTATCTAATGATCTCATACCAATGCTTTAAACTTAGAAGGATGTAAGAAGATGCTGTTATGTGAATAGAGATGACCAAGCCTTTATTGAACAACAGTATGCCAAACGTGTGGGCTCCTTTTATAAAAGTTATCTTAAAGTTGGGTCTCTGCTTTTCCCTGAAGCCCAGTCTATCCCTAACCACCTCTTGAGTTAATCTTGCCACGTGATAAACCTTTGCCTCAGTTTCTCAGTCCAGAACTCTCACGCTAACTTTGAATCTTTCTGTCATTCTTGCTCTCTTAACTGAGAACCTAAAGCCTCAGTTAAGGCTGGACCCACCTAAAGGCTGGATCTCACTCCTAGAATCACTTTTTCTTGTCCCTGGCTCTCCTATGATGGGATAGATCAGAAAGAGTCACAAGGCTGGCCTGAGAGCTGCCCATGACTGGCATGAGATACTGTGTCATAGACAGTCAAGCAGCAGGTCTTCTTTGGGCTCTGACATGTGAATGTTGCCAAGGGCTACCTAGAGAGGTACATCGTGTCTCCAGAGATTAGCCTATAGCCCCTCCATCTTCTCCTTCCCACTAATATGATTATTGGGGTTTCACCTGTCAATTCAATAACAGTCAATAGCCAGATTACAGATGAGGATGCTGAGGTTGACAGCTTGAGTGCCTCATGAAGGTCAAGCTGCAGCAAAAGTAGAAACCCAAACTTTTCATTTGTAGTTCATTGTCCTTTTTTCTCTACCTTCCTTCTTTTTCCATAAGCCAACAAAATGTACAGAGGGCTTTCTGCAGTTTTTATTTGGCAGCCTAAACTGTTTAGCTCTATCCTACCCAGCCTCATCTGAAATCACAAAGACCAGCAAAGGACATTTTTTGGGTTAAACTGTATTTGCTAACATATGGTTCACATACAATTGGGATTAATGTGCCAAAGTATATCCAGCAATTCCCTCAGGCCCACTAAGTTTGCAGCTTGTCCTTTCATAGGCAAATCTGCAAAGCCAGAAAGCTGCAAACCATTTTGTCATTTAAATAGTTCTGTCGGTGGATCCAACCACTCTCTCAAAGATCAGAGAACTTTGATTAAGGAGAGAAGAAGAAATGGCACATACACGTGATGCAACTTTCCTCACCCTGATATGTACACTTTAGGAAGAAACAAGAAAATGGGTATCATTTTTGGTTTTTGCAGTTACTTCCTCTCATCATCATTCTCTTGAAATATATATTTATCTCAGGTCTTCGGCTTGCTGGTAATGATAAAAATCATACCTAAATAAGAATAACCCCCCAATATCTCTCGTGCAAAAGTAGTAGTTCCAGTAACTACTATTCAGGATCATTTACAAGGGAAGAGGATTTTTTTCTTTAGTAGAAAAATTCCGATGGTATGAGAGAAGAAAAACTTCAAATGCTTACCTCACCACACAGAGCATTTGCTCACACATTTTCCCCTCCTATGACACCTCCTCAATTTCTCCCAGTGAGAAGACACATATTTATGACAATATTTTCTGCACAACTTATTTTGAGGATCTCTTCTTGCAGGGCCCTGAAGGCTGTGGTGCAGCCCCATCCACCTCACTGCGTAAGGTCAAGAATTTGTACCTTCTATCACCTCCTTGGCCTTTGTGTCCTCATGGCAACTCACTTTTAATGTCTGTTGCTCATCTTCTTTGCTACAGTGACTGACCCTCACCCTTCTTCTCCCCAACTTTTCAGAATCAAGCTTTCCAGAAACTTCCATCTTTTAGTTTTAGTGTCTCCTGAGATAAGAATACTCTACTCTCGTCCAAAGTCCCAAGATCTCCAACCCATGGAAGGGGGACACCTTTAAGAGCAAAACTTGCAGGAATTTCTCAGGCTTTAGAGAGCCCTGCAGATGGACCTTCACATTCCCTCTGATTCTCGAGCTCATGCTTCTCGGAGAAGGACCAGGGACCTATCAGATCAGAGCCATCCATCCATCATTAACACATCTAGGCCCCCTTTTTATACCTAGAGAAGTCTCCGGCCAAGGGCTGTGTCTATTCAAAACGTTGACATCAAATGACAGATAGAGAATATGCTGTAGCTCACAGCTGAAGTCTGCCTCCTGACTTCAGAAGAGCTCATGTTCTCCCAGAAAGAGTCTTGTCTTAATCCAAGTCCCTCCACAAACAGAGCCTGAGCCAAGGTTTCAGTGAAAATGATATGTTAAGGAAGTGGATCCAGAAGGAACCAGTAAGGGGATAAGGGAGAGATGAGGGGAGGAAAGTGAGCAAAAATGAAATTTCAGGCAAAGTCCCAGTCTCAGTATGTTCCTATTGGGAGCTCTGGAGCATAACTCTGCACCCCAGAGTTTGTCTCACCTCAAGCCAAGGGCTTTTGGGCCTCTAATACCAATCAGTATTGATTATGGACTCCATTGCAGAGACATGAACTCTCAGGTCCTCTCAATTCTGTGTGTGGGACAGACAGGTGGCTCTGGTATACTAATGGCAAACCTTCAAAAAAGGTCACAGCTGTGAACCATTTGCATCAAAGCACAGAGAAGCTGGGGGATGGTCATATTTCAGGAAGGGGGAAATGATGAGATCTGAGTGGGCACCAATAGTGTCCCTATAGGGCACTTGTGACAAATAACCACATGAGACTTTCATTAAGAGCCAAGATCTAGTTGGACAAGGTAGTTTTGTGCCTTTGTGTCCAGTGCCACTCAGCTGAGGCATATAGTGATATCCCATCATGCACAGTGACTTTTCCTCCACTGATTTTTCTTTTTTCTTTTTTTTATAATACTGTTTGTAAATTTGTTTTACTTTTATAGTTGTATAAAAGCCACAGGTACAAGAAGTTGATAAATATGTACAAATATAAAACATCTGAGCAACAGTAAAATAAAAATCATTTAAGTCCAGTGGCAGTCCCTCCAGGCAGCTTCCACATCCTTTCGTGGTCCCATTGGTCATCGAGCATACCTTGGTTTGCTGACAGCATACAGTGTTCAAGGCTTACCTATGCCCCCTTTAGCAGGCCTGTAATCAGAGATTTCTCCAAAGAAGAAATTTAGAAGGCAAGATCTGGGTACCTAGTTAGCTAATTGCTACCACGGTGCCCTTGCTTCAATGCTTTTCTTTTGGACAGAATAAAAAAATATATATATATTTTTATTAAACATAAAAAAATTCATACTCAATGTTCATACTTGCACCAATTCAGATCCATTGATACAAGATTCTCCCTCACTTTCCCCATTCCCTGCTTGTTTTTTCTTTTTCTTACAGTGATAACCTTCATTTCTAAAATCCGTATTTTTACTCATACACTCTCTCTCACAGAGTGCACACAAAATCATTAGAATGAACTCATCAACACCACAACTAACCCCAGTACTTATAAATAGATTTCAAGATTTCTGTACTGTCCTGCTCCAGCTCCTTCCCAAACAGTTCAGTCCTAAGCCCTTAGATAGGGCAGAGCAAGGCAGGATCTGTACGTAATGTAGGGAAGCTGTGATGGCTCAGTGTGGGGAGCGGAAACCCACTCAGCATCCCTGAGATTTGTTCAGGTGACCTGTGAAGTCAAAACTAGTTCCAGAATAAAACCAAGATGTTATTTGCCTTTTGTACTTTTAATGTCTCACAAGTGTACTGTGGAATTCTTTAAAAGCTACAGGACTCATAACTGTATGAGGATGAATTTTCTTCATTTACTTCAATCAAGCAACATAATGCAATAGTTTGAATGCATAAGGAGATATGGATTCTAGCAGACTTCAAGTCCACCAGGCATCAGAGATTAGCAAAAATGTAACATAATGCCACATTTCTCACTAAATCATCTTTGTTTTGAAAAAAAAAAAATTTTGTTTAAAAATTTTTAATTAATATGCTATTAAATTTTTCAGTTTATTTTCTAATCCAGTGAATCGACATATGATATTAGGTATAACTCACATAAATTAAACATAAGGTTTATAAAACTTTGTACCCTTTGACCATCAATCTCCCCAGCAATCACCAATCTGCTTTCTTTTTCCATGAGTCTATTTTCTACGAGTTGGTTTTCCCAGCATTATTGAGATATAATTAACAAATAAAAATTGTATATATTTAAGTTATACGATGTAATGCTTTGATATATGTATACATTGTAAAATGATTACTATACTTGAGCTAATTAACACATCCATCACCTCACATAGTTACCATTGTGTGTAGTGAGAACACTCAATATCTAGGCTCGTAGTAAATTTCAAGTATAAAATACAGTACTATACAAATCTCCAAAACTTATTCATTCTGCATAACTCTTGGGCTAACACTTCCCCATTTCTGCTATTCTCCAGCCTCCCACTACCACCATTCTACTCCGCTTTCATAAGTTTGACTTTTTTTAGATTCCATATGTAAGTGAGATCATGCAGGATTTGTTCTTCTGTGTCTGACTTACTTCATTTAAAATACTGTCCTCCAGGTTCATCTATGTTGTTACAAATAGAAGAATTTCTTTCCTTTTTAAAGCTCGAATCATAATCTACTATCTATATATACCACACATTCAAGGACACAGGATATCAGATCAATATACGAAAATCAATTATATTTTTATCATTAGCAAAGAGTATTCCGAAAATGAAATTAACTAAACAATCCTATTCATAATATTATCAGAAAGGATACCTAAAAATAAATCTAAACGGATTGAAATGCTTGAACTTGAAAAGTACAAAACGTTGCCGAAAAAACTGAAGATTATTTAAATGGAGAGACATTCTATGTTTATGGATTGGAATAGTCAATATTGTTAAGACAGCAATTCTCATCAAATTTAAGTATGGATTTAATGCAACCTCTATCAGAATCCCAGGATACTTTTGGAAAATATCAACAAGGCGACACTGAAATGTATTTAGAAATGCAAGGATCCATAAAAGACAAAGTAATTTAAAAAATAAGAACAAAGTTGGAGGACTTACAGTTCTTGATTTCATAACTTATGAAAATCAGTACAGTGATAGGCATAGAATAGACTTATAGATCAATGAAAGAGAATTGAGAATTCAGAAATAAACCACTGCATTTATGATCAATTGATTCTTGGCAGATGCCAAGACAATTTGATGGTGAATGGCTAATCTTTTAAGCAAATGATGCTGGGTCAACTGAATATCCACAAGCAAAAAATCTAAATTTAAATTCATACTATACACACAAACTAACAGAAAATAGATCAAGAGTTTATAAAACTATAAATGTGAAACTATAAAACTTCTAGGAGAAAACATAGGAGAAAATCTTCATGACCTTGGATTAGGAAAAGGGTGTATAGATACAACACCAAAAGCATGATCCATTAATGGGGGAAAAAAAATAAGGTAAGTTGGATGTCATTAGGTTTTCTTTTTAAATTGGGCTTCAAATTGAGCTTTAAAGACACCCTTAAGCAAGCTACATATTGAGAGAAAATATCTGCAAATCATACGTATAAGACATTTCCAACATACATAATGACCCATTACTATTCAATAAAAATAAGACTAATTAAAAAATTAGCAAAAGATTTGACTAGATATTTTACTTAAGCTTAAATGCCCACTAAAATGGCTATCAGTAAAAACACAGACAATAGCAAGTGTTCGTAAAGATATGTAAAAACTGGAGCCAACATATATTGCTATGGGGGAGATAAAATGGTTCAGTCACTTTGGAAAGTAGTCTGGTAGTTCCTTAAAAAGATAAACATAAAACTACATTCCACCCAGTCATTACATTCCTAGGTTTCTACTGAAGAGAAATTTAAAAATATGTCTTCACAAAAATTTGTATACCAAGGTTAATAGCATTATTATTCACAATAGCCAAATAATTAAAACAATCTAAATTTCCACCAATTGGTGAATAAATAAATAATATGTGGTATAAACAAACAATGAAATATTTGGCAACAAAAGAAACAAACTACTAATACATCCTACAACATGGATGATGCTGAAAAACATTATGCTAAATGAGAGAAGCCATATGCAAAACATCATATAGTGTATATGATTCCATTCATGTGAAATGTCAAGAAAAGGCAATTTTATAGAGACAAAAGTCAGATTAGTGATTATCTAGGACTGGAAGTGGGAACAGGAACCAACTGCAGTCAAGCACAAGGTTCTTTATGGTGTAATGGAAATATTCTAAAATGAGATTGCGGTGATTGTAGCACAACCCTATAAATTTACTGAAAACTATTGAATTGTACACTTGAAATGGGTGAACTTTATGGTACGTAAATTATATCTCAATAAAGCCATTAAAGAAATGAAGGAAATGGACTGAATAATCTTGGATGTTCTTTCTCCCTTCAAAAAATCTGTGTTTTAGCATTCAACGGTGGGCACATTTTAATACAAAAATGCTATGATAAACCTTTGACATTATTGAACAAGATAGGCTAAGAAGCAAGTATGAGCTTTGTAATACCCAACAGAACCTAGTTTGCAATTACATTCCCCATGTTAAAGGTCACTCAGAACTATGGAGCTGAAATTTACAATGGTATACCTTAGTTAGCCGATCTTTCTTCCAAGGCTTTGGGAATTCCTGTTTTTACTCACTATTTGCCTAGTCACAATAGCCCGAGGAGGCAAGGAAATGGGGAGAGGTACGCGTTTGCTGTTTAATTTAGTCAGAGTATGAGCATGTGCTTCTTTGCACATGGCCTCCAACTAGTTGTGTGACCTAACAGCCCCTCTGTCTGTCTATCATGTACTTATTCATTTATTTATCAGATATTTATTGGGTGATTATTGTGTAGCAGATGCAAATTTGACTGTAACATGGCCTCTGGCACCAGGATCTCAGAACTGAGATGGGGAAGAGAGATATTAACTGTGTACCACAATCCAATGATATGAGGGCAGGGTGGGATTCTGAGAAGAAGGACAATGTGAAGACTAAATGAGAAAATGTGTTTAGAATGTATCTTCTATAGTGTAAAGTGCTCTATAAAAGTTGGCTGGAGCTAAGACAAGTGCTGCATGCATTATTATTAGTGTGATCAAATTAGACAACAGAAATTTGCCTCGTTTTCAATTTGGACCCTTCTGTGATTGAATTGTACTTGATACATTGAACAAAAGTGGATTTTGAGTAGATATTTAGAGGAAGAAATATATATTGTATAAAAGAACTGTAACAATTCAACTGAAGAGTTCAAATTTTACTTATTTTCAGATGAAAGCTAAAATCTTAGAAGGAGAAACCAGACAACCATTTGATGATGGCTAGTGCTTCATATCCTCTTTTTCAATATTTAAAAAATGTTTAACTAGCTTTAACTGAGCTTGTATTTGGGTTGAGATATATTTTAAATCAAAATGCAGAAGACATGGTTATTGAACCTCGAGTGTTTTCTCTCCATCATGGGTCCTCTCTCGTTCACAATACCGTATGTAAGCAACCCATATGGTTCTAATTTCTGTATATATCCAGAATCTGACACTTCTTTCATCTCCACAGCTACCACCTTGTCCAAGCCACCATCATCTCTTAGATTATTGCAATAGCCTCCCAACTGGTCTCCCTGCTTCCACACTTGCCCCCAACAATCTATTCTCAAAACAGTGGCTAGAGCGACTGTTTTGAGAATAAAAACATGACTCAGACCCTGACACTCCTGTGCTCAAAGTTCACCTATGGCTCTCACCTTACTTAGAGTAAAAGGCAACATCTTTACAATGTCTTCTAGGCCCTTTCTTATGAACTACCCAACCTCACCTCTTCTCATTCTTCTCCAGGTACGGTGGCCTCTTTGCTGTTCCTTGAATACCCTAGCCATGCTCCCATCTCAAGGCCTTTGCATTCTCTATCTTCTGTGCCTGGGGTGCTTTACCTTAGATATACATAACCCTTGGAAGACTTGCTTCTTCACTTCTGCCAGTGAAGTCTTACCCGATCACTGTATTTAAAATAGCAGCCCTGACTCCAGCATAGCCTATTACACTTCCCTGCTTTTCTCCATAGCATTTATCATCTTCACGCACTGTGTGTGTGTGCGTGCGCATGTGCACCAAACAAGTTGAATCGTTTTAAAAGAGGACTGTAAGCACTGCAAATGTCAACCTTCCTTTGGGAAAAAGCAACTGGATAGATGGACAAATATGGGGCCAGTTGGCTGCTATTTGGATAGATGACCTTGATTTGGTGACTTTTTCTAAAAAAGTCAAAAACAAGGTTGAAGTTTTCATTTTGGCTTTACCACTCACTAGCTCTATCTGACACACTGAGCAGTCACTTTACCTCTTGAACTTGTGTCTAAAATGGGATAATTCTGGCCATTGCAGTAAGATACAAAACAGAAGAGATACACGTTTTAGAAAGGAAAGCAATTTATCATTTGTAGATAATGACTGTGGTCTAATATATCGAAGAGAATCAACTGAAAGACTTTTAAAATTAATAAAAGAATTCAGTAAAGTGGTTTGATAGAAGATAGAGATAAATAAACTGTAGACCATGGAAAACAAGCTAGAAGCCATAATGGAAAAATCTTGTTAGAATAGAGTCCTTTAAAAATAGCTAAGGATAACACAAATAAGAAATGTACAGGACTGACATGGGAAGAAAAAAACCCTCTACTGTGCGATATAAAAGAATATCTCTCATTTCTAGCACAGAGCTTGGCAGAGTGGGTGTTAAATAATTGTACTGAACTGAAGATGAATAAATGGACAGAAATGCTGACGTCCTGGCTGAAAGCATCACATATTGAAAAGATGTCAATTCTTGCCAAATTGATGTGTTTTCATTGGGAAAAAGCAAGTTAATATAAAATATGAAGCCAGTTAAGTGACATTTGGGAGCCTTAAAGGTGAGGATAACCTTAATTTGTAAATTCCAATAGTTTTAATGGGATTTTTCTAGTGTGTTTGTTTGTTTAAAATAGAAAATATAAATATCTTTTTTTAAAACAAAGAAATGAGGGTTAAAAACGACTCCTGGATATTAAAGCATATTATGAAGTTAACATAATGAAACCATGGGTACTGCAGTATGATTATAAGAAAATGTGATAGAGATATGTGTGTGTGAATTTATATACAGAAATATAAGCAACACAAATCAATGAAAAAGAAAAAAAATTATCAATAAATAGTGTAGGAAAAAACTGCATAATAATGGAAAAAAAGATAACTTTAAGACCTTACCACATATGATAAATCAGATTATAGTTCGATGGTTCAAAATTTAATTTATACATTGAAAATTTTCAGTTGCCCGTGCCAACCAAATGCAATGCGTGATCCTTGATTTGATCCTCAGTTGGATTTTAAAAACTTAAAGGACAATTAATTGGGACAACTATGGAAATTTGAATATGTGCTATATATTAGATACTAGTATTATACCAATTCTTAATTTCTTGAGTGTGATGATTATGGCTACATAGGAGACTGACCTTTTTCTTAGAAGATACAAACCAGAGGTTTTAAAGTGTCACGATGATTGCAACGAACCTAGAAACCAGTTGAGAGATAAGAAAAAAAGACAGAAAGTAAATATGACAAAAATGTTTACAACTGGTGAATCTGGAGGAATGATATGTGGATATTTATTGTACCATTCTTGCAATACCCTGCAGGTTTGAAATAAAAAAAAATCGAGTGGAAAAATCTTTTTTAGCTTTAATAATAGAACAACTCACAAAAGATAAAAGAAAAAAGATGTGTGTCTATAAATTTGAAATGTCTGAATATAAGAATAAAAATAAATTAGAAAAGCTACTCCAAGAAAATATGACTGCTAAGGAAACAATATTTTAATGTTTAAGGGATCTATTTTGGTATGGACAATAAAAATAACAAGGGGCATAGACTAAATCAATAATGCCTGTGTATAAGTAAAGGTATACACAATATTCTCTTTGTATAATGAGATAGAACTAGAAATTATTAAGCCAAACTTTTAAACAAATAAAAACTACCAACTGGGAAAAATAAGAATCTTCCTAAGTAACTCTCATATCAAATAGGAAATCAAAACCACAATTTCAAACTCTTTAGAAACTATTTTGATGTTTAATGCTTGGGAGACAGGACCAAACCTGTTTTCAGAATCTGAGAAGCCTTTGTTATTAAACAAAAAACAATGACAATAAATTAATTAAGCATTCCATAAAAAGATAATTAGAATAAACAACATTGGAGCCAGATGGCTTTTCCAATGAGTTCTTTCAATCTTTCAACAATTGATAATTCCCATGTTATATAAACAATTACATAAGACAGAAAAAAGAGGAAAAGCATCTCAAATTGTTGTGAATTATTCCTCTAATATACTATTAAATTGGTTTCCCATAAGCAAATCATTTACCTCAGCTACACAAAATAGATTTAGTAATAAAAAATCTGGGAAAATAATACATAAATAAGTCCAAGTAGAAAACAATACGATTGTATAAATAGATGCCGAAAAGCCATTTGATAAATTTTAACACCCTCTTCTGTTTTAAAAAGAGTCACAAAGTTAAGTGGTAGGCTAGAGATATTTTTCCTTATCACGCTTTAAAACATCTATTTCAAAACTAACATCACACAGAGGAGAAATTTACTGGCGGGCTGGTCTTTGAGGTGGGGAGTAGCACAGCATGGTCAACTGTCAATGTTATCTGGCAACATTGCCCAGAAAGCTCAAATGCGACAAAACATAAAACCAAAATAAGAGCTATTGCAACTGAAAAGGAGGACACAAAATTATCATTATTCACAGATGATGTGATTATTAGACTAGTAAACCAAGACAATAAAATTTAATTAAAGAAACTCACAAGAGGTTTCAGCAAATTGAATGAGTAAAATACACACACACACACACACACACACACACACACACACACACAGAGTTTCCCTAAATACCAGCAAAATCCACTTAGCAAACATAAAGGGGGAAAGAGAGCACAAGATATCACAAGCTTAATATGAACAAAGAAAGAATCCATTTTAATGAGGTAGCCGTGGATGTCATCTACATGAAGAAATCTGCATAATTTTCCCGAGAAATGGTAAGGAGTCAAATGAATGGATAGGCTTGCCCTCTTTCAGTGTGAAAAAGCTCGTGTTATGTAACCATTGGAGGTTAAGTAACAATTTTAATACAATTTAAACCAATTCTATTGGGGATTATTTTGGGAACATGATGAGGTGATTTTAAAATTCACAGGAGAACATAAGTGTGTGAAATAGCTAAGAACAGTTGGAACACAAGAATCATTAGAACTAGATATTAAAATGTTTGGAAAGCTATCATTAAAATGCGTTGTACAGGCACAGTGATCATCAGAGAGTCAGATTTAATGGGACAGTAAAAGCAAACCAAGAATATAGTGGGATACACACAAACATACACACACAACACACACACATAAGGAAGCATCATAAGTCAGAAGGACTGCAAGGAGCATTCAATAAATGGTATGGAGAAAATCTGCTCACCATTTGGAGAAATAAAAGAATAAGTACATCATTAAAATGATAAAGGCTATTATGATATAAGGCAAAAGTAGAATAAAATCTTGTCAGGGAAGATCAAATTTATGTACAACCTTATTTTTTCGTTCAGTAAAAAAAAAAAGGAAAAAACTCACCACAAATTTTAATATTTTATGATGAATTTATAGATGCCTTTTTTCTTTTTATTTTCTTATAATTTCTGTGAAAGCCATATTATGTTTGTCATTAATCTAAATTAAACTTTATTTAAAATAAAATGATAAGATAAAGCTATATTAACTACCTCAGTATTGTGATGAGGATCAAAGATAATTAGGAAGGTGAAAATACTTTAAAAATGTTTGTTTAATATAATATGTTACAAATAGCTGTAGTATCATGTTTTTAATTGGTGGAGGATTTCTGTGCATAAGTGGCATGGCACTTCTAGCTTACTAAGTAATGTAGACTTGAATATTTAGCAAATATATCCCAACCCTACCTAAATAAGAAGTGTGATTTTCCAAGTTCATGTTGAAGAGGGTAACTTCAATCAAGAAATCAGTAATGTTTGAAGGAGAGTTTACTCAGTTTATAATTCACTGACCAATAGTTCTATTAGCTAATGCTAGTAGCTCATTTAAATAATAACTTTAAAACAGTTTATATAGACTTAATAAAGAGTGTTTAGAGACAAAGTTGCCAATCAACAGTCAGGAGAAGTAGAATACTGTCCGGCCTTGCTACTCAGTGCTCTATGAGCCAGCAGCATCCTCATCACCTAGAAATGTGTTGCAAATGCTGCATCTTAGGCCCCATCCCAGATCTACTGACTCAGAATCTGTATTTTGAAAGGTCTCAGGTTAATTTATTTACACTTTACATTTTGAAAAGAAATAAAGTAACACTTGAGGGAAATGAAAATCTTCCTGTTTTTGTTTTGTTTTGTGTTTTAATAAACATTTTAAAGCATTTTATATGTTCCTCTGTGGAGACCCAGGCTGTTTCCCTTACCCCAGGCTCCCAATACTGCCTTCTTCCTCAGATGTCCTGGGAAGCAACCGTTTTACCCTCCTGCCAAGTTCTTGGTTGAAATGTCACTGTTGTTTACTAAAGTCACTGCATGTTCTGAGAGGAGCAAAGAAAAAAAAAGGTGAACAAAGGCTATAGCTTCAATAGGGATTCAGCCTCTAAACTTTGCCATTAAAATACATAGTGATGCTTTTACAGAGGAAGATGTTCCAGTGGCCGTTTTTAAGAGTAATCAATAGGGTGCCTTGGATGTCTCTATGTGCAACAAAGACATTTACTTAAGGAAAGGAAAGTGTTGGGTGAAAATCCTCTGAGCACTTCTTTATAAGACCATCTGAAACCAATTATCCTCGAAAAGCCCTTCTAAGCTCTAAAAAGGTATAGGGAATGGTTATTAATTAACTCTTAAATTAATCACAATAATTGGCATATTAATGCCAGATAAGGCAAATAAATGCCACAGAATTATAATACCGATCAAAACATTTTCTCCTATGGGCAAATGTAAACCAAGATGAGTTATTTTTTTTTTTCTTTTTTTTCAGGAATGCAGTGAGCTAAAAATCACCTATGTGTAGAGAACTGTCAGTGCCAGGTCTCCATCTGACAACAGAATCACCTGTGAAGTCCAGAGCCTCGCTGTGACTCTCTAAATGCAGGGCTGGGAAATCAGAACTTCGAACAAGCTCACCAAGATATTCTTATGTACACCAGATGTGGAAGCCTCACCCTCAATTTGTGATGTGAGTCAGGACTCTTGAATATAATATCATCATCTTAATTCAGCCATTTTTAACCCCTGGGGTCCCCCAAATCCTGTCATTGATTCTGCAACATGAAAATGATTTTAACAGTATGCTAAGACTTTATTTGCCTTTTTTCACTGTGTTGATATTTGAGTGCGAAAGCAACAGTGAGCGAAACCGCTGGTGCCTTAGCATGAATCAAGGCAGTGGCATCCAACCGTACTTATTATACTCTTCACCACCATTTAAAACCACACTATGAAAAACAAAAATGACAGTTTTACTTGAGAATGTCCTTGATGAGGCAGTAAATGTGTTAATTTCAACCCTTGAGTACATGTCTTTTTAATATTCGTGTGACACAATGGGAAGTATGAATAAATCATGTCTCTTGCTTACTGAAGTACTATGGTTTCTTAAGGAAAAACATTTCTATTATTGTTTGAGTTGCATGCTAAACTAGTCACGTTTTTAATGAAACACCATTTTTTTTTAGAGAATGACTGACACATCATGGTTATTCACTGGATATTTGATAAACATTTTCTCCAAAATAAAGAAGTTCATCTGTCGCTAAGGAAACTGATCATATTTGTTCATAATTAAGCTTTCAAATGAAAATTAAAAATTGGGAAACTCATCTGTCACTGTAAATTTGACATGTTCCTAATACTTTAAAACTTTATTGATGAGAATGTTGGTGAAATGAGCAAATGTGATAGTTTGATATGATATAATAAATTGTGTCAACATTTGGAAGATTTTTATAAGTCAGTGAATTTTTTCAAATGACCAATGAATGGTGTTATAAAATCAATGATACAATAGCCATTCAAAGTGTGACATAACTTATATATATTTTAATGTAACAGGATATAGAAAATTCACTAACATGGTTTCATTGCAACTAAACTTTAGGAAACTACCACTCCCCGAGTTTTGGTGTAATATCAAAGAAGAATATTCACAATTATTTTAAAGGCTATTAAAATACTCCCTTTTTTCCCTAATTACATATCTGTGTTGGATTTTCTTTTCATATTTCAACCAAAACACATGATAACAGATTAGTAAGTGCAGAAACAGATATGAGAATCCAATGACCTTCTAATAGGCAAAATACTAAAAATATTTGTAAAAATGTGAAAAATATACCTCTTCTCCATAATTTTATTATTTTGAAATATAAATATGTTATTTATATTCATATGTAATGGGCTTATTATTTTTTAAATGAATTACAACATTTTCTAAATGTAGGTTTAATTTCTAATCCTGTAAATGTTGATAGACAAAACCCACATGAACAAAAGCTCTTTGGGACTTTCATTATCTTTTAATAATGATAAGGGGTCTTGTGACTAAAAGGATGGAGAACTTTTGTTCTAATTACACAATTTAAAAAAGAAAAGAAAAGAAAAAGGCTATCAAGATACTCACAAGTCAGGGATCCTCAACCTTGACACTGTTGGCATGGATAATCTTTGTGGGAAGGCTGTCCTGTGCGGTGTAGGGAGTTTAGCAGGATCTCTGGCCTCTACCCACTATCTAGAAGCCAGTAACAGTCCCCATTCCCAAGATATAACAACCAAAAATATCTCCACACATTGTCTCTGGGGGACAAATGAACTCTGGTTGAGAACCACTGCCATTGGTAAAGGGTAAAAAGGTTTTAAAAAGACAACCAACAACAAAAGAAATGTCAATAGTATAAAAATACAAGGGAAAAGATTCTGCCTTGCCAGTAAATGAAGTAATGCAAACCAAAATGGTAATATGCTCCCATTAAAAAACCACTAAATTACCAAAGTAAATGTAAATTATAACATGCCATCTCAGTGAAGTTGTGGTGAAACTGGTAGGACTATATGATTCCAGCAGCATTGTAAATTGATTCATCAAATTGAGGAAATAATTTGGCAATGGTTTTCAAGATTCATAAACACATTTATGAGCTAAGAGTGGAAAGTGCATTGATTCTAAAATCTGTATTCAGTTTGAATTTTGGCTTTGGATCTTATTAGCTGTGTGACCTCCCTTTAAATATTTAAATGATATTTGAAAATCTGAAGACAATAATAATGTCTCCATAAACAATTATTGTGACAACTGGCTTAGATAATAATGTAAGTGAAGTTCTAGTTAAAAGTGGAAGAGTTAACGCTCTCCATTTATTTCCTCTCTCTCCTGAGATCCCACTAAGATGACAGTAAATGATAAAAAAGCATATAAATCCATAAGAAAAAGGAGAGAACAGGAAAAGGGCCATTAGTGGATGAGAGGTTTCAACAAAACTCTAGAAGACTAAAAATGGTCACAGGAGAAGAATCTGGTATGGCAGGATAAGAAACCCAAATTGTAAAGAAATGTGAATAAAGAGAGTTGGTTTGCTCAATGGATCTCAAATAAGACTGATTTTGGAGCAAGAGTATGGAGAGTGTGGCAGTAAAATGTTGGGCTGAGAACAGGGGTGTATACCAAAGGTCTGTACATAAAATCATCAAACTCTTGAACTTGGGCCTCTATGTATCTATCCTCTACTCCTCAGGCAGGAGATAGGAGGTTTCACCTCTGGAGGGTTTGAATGCCTTTGTCCCCCAAACACAGCACCTCCAGTCAACATGTATGACAGGTTGACTTTTAAATGTTAACTACCGAGGCTAACTTGTTAGGTGAGAAATGCTCCAATATGAAAGAGAGTAGTCAATTCAATTGGAAAAAAATGACTCCAGAGGAAACAGAGATAGTACAAGAGTTAGTAAAGCCTCTCTCTCTCTCTCCCCCAAATTAAAATAGTATCCTCAGAAAAGTTTGAAAAAATGATTGCCTCGCTAAACAAGTGATGCTACAAGAAAAAGAAAATTCAGAGAATATAGCTTTTAAAAAGAAAACTATGATTGCTGAAATTTCAAACAAATACTATCCAAGGGTTAGTATTTTTCTAGAAAATAGGACAAAAAGACCAAAAAAAAAAAAGAGAAGAAAATGAAAAAAAAAGTATTTAATGGTAAGACTGAAATGATAGAGCTCTGCGAGAGAAAAAAATACATGAATAGTATAATAAAAATATTGCCTGAATAAAACAGAATAATTATACATTCTATGATGAATTAAAAAATAATACAACTGCATGATAGAAGGAGTGATCAAAAGCAGCGTGGCGTAGTGGTGACGAGCGCAGACTGGGGAGCCAGACTGTCATGTTGAAATCCCAGGTCAGCAACTATAAGCTGCAGATCTTGGGCAAGTTACCTAACCTTGCGGTGCTTCAGTTTCCCCATCTTAAAATAGGGATAAGACCTGTTCTTATATTGCAGGTTTTTTTTTTTAATGAGAATTAACCGAGTTAATATATGTAAAGGACTTAAAATAGTGTCTAGTACATAGTAAGCTTTAAGTTAATTATACAATACTATAATAAAAATAGTATATCACTTGGCATTGAAATGACCTGCTTTTATAGAATTACAAAATTAGCCACCGTGTATTTATCTAGCTAAATATAGTCATATAACTACATGGGGAAGCTGGAAGGGAGGTATTGGGTGATTTAAGACAGCCAAGTTCTCATCTGTGATAGCAGGAAGTAAATAGATAATGTCTGTAATCAATAACTTTAAAATAGCACATTATGTAGTGACATTGCCAATTCCCAGAAGAAATGGCAAAAAATTAAAATGCAGTTGCCTCTGGGGCACTGGACTGGGGGGTTAAAGAAGGTGAAACAAGGAATGCTTTGACTATTTGATTTCTCAACTACGTGCACCGGTTACTTTGAGATTTTTTAATTAAAGAATGAAAAAGGTTAATATATATGAATTGGCTGTCAGTGCTTGGCAAATAAGAGTAGTTACTCAATACATTTTAGTTCCATTTTATTCATTTCAGTAATTCCACTCCTGGGGATTTTTCCTATTTAAAGATACAATACCGAAAGAAAAAGATGAATAAATGTGTTTATTGCTGGGTTACTTATAACAACAAATAACTAGAAATGACCCAAATTTTCAAGCATATGAGAATGGTTAAGAATTATGCAAAAACTTGGTGAAATGCTATAACCAAGAACATAGGTTTATTGTTTCAGATGGCTATGGATTGTCTATAACCTACTCCCCTTCTCCCCCCGCACCCCACGCACCCACCCCCCGACAGAGTCCCTGATATATTTAGACTAGGAAACAGAAACCTAAGAAAATCAAGGTGTCTGAGCAGAGGAGATGGAGATATATAGTACATCTTAGAACAACTTCCTCTGTCCCTCAGAGTCCCTCACAAATGCTTGGGTCAGATACCTGAATTCTATAGTCAGACTCAGCATTAGCAAAGTCATGACTCACCAGAAAATCATTCTCAGCAGTGGTTCAGCCTCCAGCTCTACAATGCTCAGAAAACCTATTTCTTGGCAAAGATATTGATGAAAACTACGTGACTACAATGAAAAATATGGACAACGTAATGCATTTGAGTCTCCATCAGAACCTATAGACAAAGCCTACAGCTCTCAAAGATAATATGAGCTGGGCAAGCCAGCCACTCTGGGCCTCTGGATGTGACTTTGGGTGTCTATGACCCATTTTTTAGAACTATGCTTCTCAAGCTCTACATGAGAACGTCCTGGAGGCCTTGTTAAAACACAGATTGCCGGGCTCCACCCCCAGAGTTCCTGATTCAACAGGTCAGGGGATGAGGCCTAAGTCTTCGCTTATCTAACAAATTCCCAGATACTAGTGTGGTCCAGGACCAAACTTTGAGAACCATTGTCTTACGGGCACAAAATTTACCTAAACCAACTGGGATAAAAATTGAGACTGGAGAAGGAAGAGAAAGGCAGGTGGAAAAAGTTTTCTAAGGCTTACTCATCTGTCCCTGTTCTCAATGCCGACTAGTGGAACCTTGGTTTGGCGTCTCTACATTTCACTTCCCTCCCAAATTCCCTCCCAAGGTTCTCCCACTGAACCAAGCCTCCCTTGTCAGCTTCCTGAACTGGAAGATGACAACCTTATCCCATCTGCCTGCAGCCTACGTGCTGATGCAAGAGGCCACCTTTGTAGGTTCCAAGAAATTATGCATTCGATGTGGAGGAAATTAACACCTCAAAGCAAACTATAATTAGGAATTCTTCAATTCAGTTTATGCTTTTTCAATTAGGCACTCTATAATTTTAATCATGGGAGCATTAACATGTTTCCGTAATTTATATACCTGTGCTATAATTAAGCCTGGGAAACACATTGCTCCAAACCTGAATGGAAGTGATTGTTTCCCTTCACACTTGCAGTATTACAGGTCCCTGCTGGAGAGATGGTGTCAGTTTCAAAGGAGTCATTCGTGAGAGAACTCATGAGTTCTCAAAGCCCATGAGAGATCTCCTGGCTTTGGAGAAATGTGAAAGCTGTTGTAGATCCTGTGATGCCTTTGAACATCTGGCTCCTGTGTAGACATCTGCATCCCAAAGCTTCAACTCCTATTGTGACTTTCAAAACATTCTCATCATTAGAAACTGCTTTGGACAACTATACTTGGAAACTAATTTCAATTAAGCAGGAACAGGGTGTCCTGGCAGGGGAGACATTATCTGAGAGCAGTGGGAAGCAGATGGCTTTGAAGTAAAGAAAATGAACAATAGGCTGAAACTTAGCCTGAATTGGGACCAAATTCCCTTTTTTTTACATTGATTCCTCTTCCCACTTACTCTAGTTCTGCTCCTCTCTCAAATTTTCTGCTCTGCCTTTTAGCTACAAAGCAGGCCCTGAATCCTATGTGCAAGGCAGTTCTCTTGGGATTCTGAGAAGTTCTGCAAATTCAAGGAATTCAGAGGCACACTGAAAGTTTTTGTGCTTATTCAGACTGAACCTCTGAACTTTCTGAAGGTTAAAACCTTCGTTTTTTTTTTCTCTTCTTCCTGCTCTCCCCACAATAGCAAATTCAGATTTGCTGACTGCAATAAAAGGAAAAAGAACATAATCAAAACTGGCCTGGGGGACAATGCATACAGATTCCAACCCAGCTGAGTGACGCGCCCATATAGCTGCAGCATTTTGGAACTCGATATATTTTGTCTGATCTAAGAAAATATGGGACTTTTTATAGAGTGAAAGTTAGAAATGGATTTGTTTCTCCCAGGCTGCTCTAGCCTTCTGAAAATACAGATCTGCTTAGATCCTGATGCCCCATCTCACCAAACATCCATCTTCTACCTAAGCCCCATATCTGCATACAAGTGATATATTCAGATATGCCATCAGTGTGCAAAAACACAACATGGATGGTTTCAGGTGCTAATCATTGCCACATTCGTAAGAAAATAGGGGTGTGCTTTTAGCTCCCACATGGACAGGGATAGAGAAATAGGCTGGCAGAGGTCCTAGTTCAGCTCTTATGAGCTAATACAACAAATAACTATTGTCCTCCTACTGAAACATACACTAAAGGAGACGCAAGAGTTCCAAAGGTTGTAAAATCAATAAGGGCAACTCTACAGTAAAATACAAAACAATTGCTTCCCATGTCATGAGAATGCACAAATATTGGCACCATGGAAGAAAATACTTGGTTCCCTATACAGACTCCTTCTCTATACCCGAGGCCACCTACAGGTTAAGCCAGTAGTACTCAAGTTGTGGTTCAAGATCAGCATGGTCAGCATCATCTTTAAAAATTCAGATTCTCAGGCCAGGTCCCATTATCCCCTGGGGTGGGCTGGAATCTCCATACTTACTAGCTCTCTAGGTGATTCTGATATTCACGAAGGGTTGAAACTTTTGCAGTTAAACCAGACTTTATTTCCCAGACTTTATGCCCAGTGAGGGTGATGCAATAGAATCTGAGAAGTCTAGTTCAGAAGGTAAGGGTCTCAGCAGCGAGTCAGTCCAGTCACAGGTCCCACGCTGGCTTTTGGGACTTGCATTTTATGCTCTTGTCTGAGCCCTTGTTATATTTCTTATTTCACACGATAAGATTCCTGGCCTTTGCTTATAGCCTCGAATGCCTCCATTAATAGCCTCTTTGAAATCAAACTTGGGCCTTGACCTCTTTTTCCAGCCCTCCTAGGGTCTAGAACAATGCAGTAAAATAGGATTTTCTGTGATGGTGGAAATTCTGTTCAATACAGTAGCCACTAGCCACATGTGCCTGCTGAGTACTCGAAATGTGGATGGTGCAACTAACGAACTAAAGTTTTAATTTAATTCAATTCTAATTAATTTAAATTTAAATAGCCCACGTAGTGCTGGCTACAGTATTTGACAGTGTAAATCTAAAGTCTTGCCCTTGAATACTTTTCGTGTTACTGGCACTGCTAGCCCTTGCCCTGGCCATGAATATTTACTTTATACATTTATACTCTTTATAAATTTCGTAGTGAGCCTACAACCAAGTAGAAATGCATTAAATAGCAAACCCCAAGCAGCTGTAGCCAGACAAGAAAAGGATGGGTTCTATCGTAAAAGGGGGTTAAGCACCGATTTCTTCTGCCTAGTGGAAGAGACTCTAAACTTTAAGTTGTTCTTTACCTACTAAAAAAGCCAGGGCATTCAGGGTTACCTCTTTCACTGCTGCCGAGAAGAAGCAACCCCCTGAGCAGCCGCAGGCAGCTGGAGCGAGTATTGTGCAGAATGCTTTTTGGATAAGAGCAAGCCTCCTTGGATTCTAACATGGCACAGGCCCATGCACTAGCTCAGAAGAACATCAATAGATCGGGCTATAGAAAGGCACATGATGGAGGCCGACTTGAAAGTCTGACCTTTGGGCAGTTGCAGACACAGAGACTGAGAGCCATCGGTTATCAGTTGTGCAAGATCTGAGACACAACAGTGATGCACATGGTTACAGGGCTCAGACAGTGTGATAAGTAAAAGTCAGCAGAAAAAAAGTTGGAGAAAAAGTGAGATCCAGGAGAAGGCATCTTGTAGTCGCTGTTGCTCTTCAAAGAGTCTGACCAGTTCCCCAGGGTGAGAGGATTAGCATTATAAGAACTACATCTACCTAGACTGCCCTTCCATCCATAGCCTGGCCTCCTGGAAATATTTAGCTTCAATGACCTTCGACTTAAATCCATTACCTTGCATTCACCATCACTGCCAACACAGTTACACCCAGAGCCATATTATCCCCTAGAAGAGTTCCATTACTGAAATCTTACCTTTGATCATCTTACCCTCTGAATTCTACTTCCTATATTGACAGCTTCTCTCTGCTTAGTCTACAGAGCCTTCAACAGCATTTAGGTCACCTGGCGCTCAATATCTCTGTTATCTGGACATCTACCTTCACTGGCTTTTTAAATTAAGCCTGGAATACATGGTCTATTTTTAATCACTTCTGTTGATTATCATCTTCCCTTTCCCATAGTCCTGTATCAACTTGTGTGTTTTTCTTCTTTTCTACTGTAAGAGTTGCTTAGAGCTCTTAGAGAAAATTAAATGGCAAAATGTTGACCATCTCTCTTTTTTTAGGCCATTCTTCCTTTGGCTTTCATATTTTAACTCTGTCTTGGTTTTCCTTCTACCTCTCTGGCCAGTCCCTCTCCATCTGTGTCATTCCTTGGAATTTCACAGAGCTCTGTCTTGTTCCTCATCTCTCCTTGTATACACACTCCCTAGATAAAGTAATTCACTCCTCTCATGCTTCAAATGCTGCCTGGATGTTCATCTCAAATCTAAAACCCCTGCTCTGATGCCTCCCCAGCACTCCAGCCTTTTGGAATTTAAATAGTCCCTCTGGTAGGAGGTGAACATGACAACCACACTCTCCTTTCCTTCAAGCCAGCAACAGTCTCTGTCTCCATCTCTCCAGATGGCAGACGGTCCAAAATAGAACCCTCTTTCGTTCTTCATGTTCCAGCAACTGCTCCTGCTCCATTTAAAATATCCTTCCTGAGACACCTGTTTTTCTTCCTTGGTTTGAGTCTAGGGAATAGAATCCAGAATCCTTCAACACCAAAGCTAACACCTGGTGAGCTGGGTTGTTTGGGGGGCTGATAAAAGGAGATCTGAAAAGCAATTAGGATGAGCTGCAGTGAATGTAAACACACCTAAACCATTTGGCTGTCACCCTTCTTCCCTTTTATGTTCCTGGATAATCTTTCTGATTACAGTTCTGTGATACATTCACCCGACAGACCCCATCTCCTTGAGTAGTTTCACTGGAGGGTACTTATATGTCCCTTTAATTATAGTTACATGTCTCCTTAGTCACCATATTTAGACTAAGGGACAGCCCCATAGGGAATAGCTCTGCAGGAGCATGTATCCCATTATTCCTTATTTCTGGTTGCTTCCTCTTGTATCTGGCTCCTTCTTTTTTTACAACCTGGTGTGATGAAGTCCCAGCATTTTTTAGGCACAGCTACAAGTGGCATTACTTGCAGAGCTAAGTCTCCCCGTGGTTTGTATGAGAGTGCCTCTTGCCCATCTTCCCACACCGAAGTGGGATACATTACACTCCTTACCATTAGGTCTAGTTAAAGATGACCCACAGTGCTGGGAACCGAGCAAAACAAATGATGTTTAGAGACAGAACGTCTGAATGGAATCAGTTTCTCATCTCTCCCAATGTGGACAGGGACTCACAAACTCCTCAGGCTGTCCGATGTTAATACGGCCTCTAAATGTTCATTTCTCTGTCCTCACTGGACAGCATCATATGCTGGTGTCTGAGAATTAGGTGATGATTATGTCAATGTTGCTCGCTGCAGCTCCATGGACCAGCAAACCCTTCTGTGACTGTTTCATGTGCTCCCACTTAGGTTATTAAAGGAAATTTGGCAATTATTTCCTATTCTTCCCAATGAAGTTTCTTCTTTCTTTAAACGTTGGATGGATCTCCAATTTGGACTGTGGCTAGTCATTACGTATTTCAGAATCTATAGTGTTAACTAGCTATACCTGTCAAATGAAAAGGGATCATGGATTCTCACCAGGGAGTGAAGAGAACTTGCAATGACCTTAAGAAGCCATTTGCCATGTTACACTGTCTTCTAGTATTCAGTCTGTCATACTCCCTGCCCACCAAGCTGGAGCTGTGCCCTTTATGCACCATGGCTCGAGCAGTCCACATGTCTTAACCGACCTTGGAGGAGGTCCCTCAGAGGTCCCCAGCACTTGTCTGGACCACATATCAGCTCCCCGCTGTCCTTCCTTGCCCAATTGGTTCCTAACCACCCTCCCTCCCTAATTCAGTTTGTAGACCGCCTTCACTACCATTGGCCTCTCCTGGATAAAATGTCCTCTTAGACTCTTCCTTTCCTTAGTGTTCCTTAGCTCAGAGAATGGTACCATCAGAGAACGGG
>NW_006442491.1:26788617-26831274 GCF_000325575.1 Pteropus alecto
GCCCAAGGAGGAGCTGACACATTCAGCTTCAGGATGGGAAGTGGTCCTGCGTGTGGCAGATTTGAACTTGACACTGGAAAGCTGGAGAACATCCTGCTCAGCAGAGAGAATGGCATAGGGCAAAGGCTGACCACTCAGAAAATGCGAAAAGTTGGGCATCTGCCTGCCAAATGTTCCCCACACCCTTTAGGACAAAGTCCAAATCCAGAGTGAAGACTTTCTTTACCTGGCCCCTGCCTGCTTCTTTGCTTCTCTCATTTCTCTGCCTCAGCCCATTGTGGTTCCCTAAACAATAATGCATCTTGTTGTCGCATGTGCTCTTGCATGTGCTGCTTCCTCCTGGGTCACACTCTCCCCCTTTCATCACTAACCAAACTTCCCCTCATCCAGTAGGTCTCAGGTCAGGCAACACTGCCTCCAGGAAGCTCTCCTCACACCTGAGCCCACTGGGCTAACAGTGAATGTCTCTGCACTGAATTCTCCTAAGAACCTCTGAGCAGGTAACAGCTCCTCAGCAATTTTTTTTCTTTTTCTGAATGTCTTTCCTACAGACCTACAGTGTCTAAAATGGTAGCCACTAGCCATATGCGGCTCTTCAAATTTAAATTAATTTAAAAGATCAATTCCTCAGTTGCACTAGTCCTATTTCAAGTGCTCAATAGCCACATGTAGCTACTGGTGACTATATTCAACAGCACAGATATAGGACACTTTTGTCATGGCAGGAAGTTCTCTTGGACAGCCCTCTTACACACTAGGAGGTGGCTGAAGGCAGGGCCTGTGATGGGGATCTCCACAGTCCCAGCACCTGCTATCTATGAGGCATGCAAAACAGATCTGCTGATTTTTCGTCTTCTTCTTCTTCTTTTTTTTTTTGAGTAGATACTCAATGCCAGACACCGTCTACAGAAGAGGGATCCATTAATATCAAGCCTCCTGATTTCTTGGAGCTCACAGTCTAGCGAGGAGTAAACAAGAAACAAACCCAGAGAAAAGATACAACGAATGTATAACACAATTAAAAGCTCAGGAGGGAATGATGAAGACAGAACACAGAGCACTTGAGTAAAACCTGGTAAGGGGACAGAGTGAAAGGCAATACACCCAGAAACAGGTTAGGGCCATATTCTGATGGGCTTTCAATTCCATGCTAAGAAGCTTGAACTTAAATGCGGTAGAAAGCCAGTGACCTATTTATGAATTTTAAGCAGGAACATTAACTTGATCCAATTTGTGCTTCCAAAGGGCGATTACATCAGCTCAGTGGGGGATGGACCAAAGGAAGAGAAACTTATGACAGGCAAACCAGCAAGCCACCCCAGCAGGGTAGGAGAGCAGGGTGAAGAGTGGCAGAGGAAAGGAGAAAGAGCTAATCTCCAAGCTGATTCTGATGTTGAGTGGATGGGTCCTAGTGACCAACCGGATGGGAAAGAGAGAGTAGGGGAGAGAAGGGCATCTCCAAGGAATCCAGCTGGGAATCCAGAGGAGGGTCTGCTACAGAATCCGGGGCTCTGCCCCCAGCCTCACTTCAGGAACTGCATTATGGGTGATTAATTCATGGCCAAGTTACTTCCTTATGAAGGTTACTTACTACAGATACATCAGTGTGACAGCTGGGGTGCAGAGGAAGAAGGCTCGGCATGTTCAAGTCAGAGCTGAATATTAGATTCTAGTCACTCTTTGATTGATCTTTTAAGCAATTCTGGGATTCTGTCACTTAAAAACCAATAAATCTTTGAAGGCCTGGGAAAAGCAATGCAAAAGCAATAAATCTCCATTGTGGAGTATTAGAAAAATAGGCCAAGCTGCCAACGTAGTTTGGCTGGAGAGAGGAGGAAGCAGGAGCCCAGCAAGGCAATCTTCCCTGTTCCCCTACGTGCTTAGCTCTGCCAGACAGAGCCTGATCTGTGGGCTTCAAAGGGGAAGCAAGCAGCAGAGCAGGGGCAGGAGTCTGGCTGAGCCAGGGCCCGAGCACCACTGGCAGAGCAGCCTTCTGGGCAGAACCTGGAAGCTGAGGCTTAGCTATGAGTCTGAAGACAGGCAGACACACTCAGAGAGGGACATGCTGCCGTTCTCACGTTACAGGCTAGGACCACACAACTCAGAGTTGAAGGACCCCCGAGAAGTCATCTTGCCTACCCCTCATTCCCTAGTTGATAGAGGTTCACTCCATAGCATTCCCACCAAAAAATCACCAGGCATCACTTGACAACTAGGCATGGGAAACTCAGAACCTCAGAAACAGAGGCAGAAAGCAAGGTCCATGTACTGGCTCTACACATGAGCTTTGTGACCTTGGGCCAATCATTTACCATCTTAGACTTCAGCTTCCTTTACTAAAATGGAGATGGTATTTCCGGCCCAGCTTACTCACTGGCTGGGCAAACGATGATGATACAATGGAATTAAAGGGAGCATTGACTATCAAGTACGATTCCAGGCATCCTTGACCCACGGCCTCTCTTGAGCTCTTTGCATCCAGTGGTCACAATGGGCCTGTGTTGTTTCCTCAGTGCCCCTGCTCCCGCCAACCTGCAGGACTCCACACTGGTCCATGTGGGCTCATCTCTCCAGCCGGTCTACTCCTTCTCTCAGTCAATACAGTCACTGTCCCTACCGGCTTCATATTATCTTGTTTCACCAGTTTCATGATCTTGTTTGCTTACTTGCTTGATGCCCCACCTCTCTGCCCCATTCACAAGCACACTCAGTGGATGATAAGCCTCAAGAGGACAGGTATGTGTCTATCTTGCTTTCTCCTATACTCTGCTTAGCTCAGTTCTTGGGACATAGCAAGTTCTCAATAAATATTTGTTGAATGACCAATTGGTCACCTACTTCCCATATGGGCATCCTAGTGCCCTAGTTCAAGAGGAAAAAGAATTAAGAGACCCGAAATCTGTTGCAATATTGCCACTGCTGCCCTTGCAAGTTGTCCTGGAAGTCTTGCTAGGTAGCATTGATTAGTTTCTTTTCCTTCTTGGCGAATGTCCAAACAACAGTCTGAAAATAATACTAGAAACTGAGTGTATACCCACCCTCGGTGATCCAGAGCTTGGAGAAGAAAAACAGCCAGACATTTCTAGACACCAAGCATTGCCCCTTTGAGCAGTGACATTTATTTTAATTTTTCTTTTTCCCATGGAAATGTCACCAAAATGTATCATGCACAACTTTCTTCCAGGGAGGTGATGTGGTGTAATGGAATGAGTGTTGGCTTAGGGTCAGCTGAACTGGGTTTAAATTCTGCCTGCATTGTTTCGTGGCTTGGGTCAACTCACTCAGCGTCTGTGTATCTCAGTTTCCATATCTGCAAAATGGGGCAACTATTATTGCAATATTGTAAGGATACGGATAGCTTATCTGCAGTGACAGGCACACAGCCAGTCTTTGCTCATTAAATGGAAGCTAGCAGTCCCTTTTAACTTGAAGACATGGAACCTAATGCTACATTTTGGGGGGTGAGCCGGGAATAGTAAATGAACAACCATGGCTGTGAGGGGCTGCACGAACTGCAGCATATGGATCTCCTTATTTCTTGAGTCTCTGTGTCAGTTTTGTAGGGTTGTCCTGTTTTTGGCTCCCTGCCAACTGTCATTTTTCACTGCTACTGGAGCATTTCCATTCCCATCTCCTAATTTACTGTAGACTTAGGATGTATGAGCTTATTAAACAGATATGCAAACTAAGGGTATGTAGGCTCAGAGAGAAAGTGTAAAGGGCTTTTCTTTGTAGCAACTGGAAAAGCTTTCCCAAGAACATAGGTCTGGGCTGCTCCGAGAACCCCCTTGCTGGTCTCTAGAGTCAGAGAGGCCTGGGTATAGGTTCTGGCTTCATCACTTAACAGGCTCTGTAATTGAGCTTTATCAAAATGAGTTTCCTCATTTTTAACAGAAAGATAATACTAATCCTCATAGGTTAGTTAAGGTTAAATTCTTGAAACATAGTAGTTACCCAATAAAACTGATGGTAATTACTCCCATCTGTGTTCAGCTGGCTTTGAAGCATTTCCAGAGGTTCATAGGCATATAATCTGACTCATTTTGAGGTTAGGTCCCTGGTGCTCTGTACAAAAATTAACTTGATGCTGCCACTGGGCAGGACCCAGACTGCTTATTTCTCAATATAGTTTAAAAAATGACTTTTTTTCCTGAAACTGTGCTAGAAAGACGTTAGAGGATCCTAAGGAAAAAGCAAATTATTTCCCTCCCAACCATGAAATCAGGGTCTCGAAAATCTTTGGAAATTTGCCTAAGAAGAAAGCAGGCAACACTGTGACCCTGTAGTAGGACAGATTTTCAAAAACTGTTTTGAACGGAACTTCCTAAGTTCCACAGAGAAGAAGCAAAGCTAACGAAGGAACTCTCTGACGGTCTGCCTGGCTTTGGCTCACTTTTATATTTTATTTGGCTTCTGTGAAATAGCTACCATCCGTACTTTCCATATAAGGAAAACTGAGGTTCAGAGAGGTTAAGCATCTTGTCTAAGGTCACACGGCAGTGTTAGAGCAGGATTTGAACCCAGGTTCATGGCCACCAAACTCACATCCTTTCCTTTGCCCCACACAGCAGCCAGAAGACTGTAGGGAGCTGGATTGAATCCGCCCTCACCAGGATGCCACACAGTGGATGCCAGCCGATCAGGTCCCTTTGCCAGTAGTTTTGTAGGCTTGCAGTAATAAAAGAGATTCCTGGGTCTACCTTATAAAGGTCATGGGCTTTGGATAAGATCTGGCCTATGATCCCGGGTCAGCTGCTAACTTGTCGTACCATATCGGGTAAGCTGTTTCTCTCTTTTGGGCCATGCATTGCCATCTGGAATGCTTTCTAAGCTTTTGAAACATGACCAACACTGCTGTATGAAACAGGCAGGAACTGTGAAAGGGAGGAAGGCATCGGTGGCCAAAATGGAACACATGATTTGGCACTTGGAGGACCCACATCAATATTCAGCTTTCCTACTTATTGCCTGTATGCTCATGGGAATTTCTGAGCCTCAGTTTCTTCATTTGGCATTTGAGATAATATCTCGGTGTATGGAGAGAATTAAATGACAATGTTGCCCAAGAATAAAAGCAGTAACTCAATAACTACTTGATGTAAGAGACCTCATCTGCTTTGGCCCATTATAGCTAGGACAGTCCTGGAAAAACTCACGTGTAGAATGTAAGAGAAAAGTTCTTAGTTCAGGTGCCCCGCAAATACTATGCACACCCGTTGCAAGGCCTGACGATTCACCTAACTTAGGACAGAATATCGTTCAAAGTCTGCCGAATTGAGGGGAACTTTCCAATTGCTGGCAGTTGATTCTATCTGCTCCACTGCCTATAATTTCTGGGTAGAGTTGGATCCAGTTTGGAGAACAGATAACTAGACCATTTCAATAGCCTTCTTCCTGGCTGGTCTCCCAGTCTCCAGTATCATAAAAGTGACACTGCATGTGGCTGTCCAGTGGCCACTCATGGCCCCTCAAACAAACTTGAGCATCTCAAACATGGCCCCCATTCTTTTCCCACCAATTCTGCCTTCATCTTTATGCTAAAGCAAACACAGCCACTTCCGGTTGCTCCCAGGAGAGCAGGCTGCTTCTCCCCTCCATGCCTTTGCTCATGCTGGACCCTCGTAGTACTTTGGTGAAATCTTATACCACATTTAAGATATAGCGCAGTGTCTCCTCTTCTGGGAATTCTCTCCTCTGAGCTCTCATAATGATCGCTGCCTATTTCCATAAGTGTGCACTGTATTGTAATTATGCTTTCATGTTTCTGTCTCCCCAGCTAGAGTTTGACTTTCTTTAGAGCACGAGTTAAACAGTGCCTGGTACAGAGTGAGTGCTCAATAGATATTCAATATTCCTAATTCCAGGCATATAAGGCACTCAATGAATGCTTGTCGAACTGAACTGAGCTAGCGTGAAAGCTCTTCCACCCAACACTCTGCTTGATTTCAAGAGACGATAGTCCCTTGATCTCCGAGCAAAGCCAGCAGTCAACATAGGAGCTGCTGTCCTCTGTGAAGTGTGGCTTGTTTAAAAGAGATGCCCACCTTCCTGATAGCCACGAGCCATGAACTCGCACTGGGGCGGCTTAGCTACTGAGATGCTTTCATTGCCTGGGCTGTAAGTATGCTCCTGATCTCCAGCAGTCTCTTGTGAAAATCAGCAGAATGGCTTTGACCAAGTCTCTCTGTGGGACTCTAGCACACTAAGGCCCTAACCTGTTCCAGCCCAGAGGTCTTGTCCCAGTCAAAATCTCTGAGCAGGTTTTTTGTTTTGTTTTGTTTTTTAAAGAATTCAGCAAGTCTGTCCATCTGTCTGTTAATGGCAGTCAGACATGGAAAGGTGATCTAGTCAGGAGACTGTGTTTCTAGGCCTCCAGTCCACTAGATAAATTTACCACAGTGTCTTTCAGGACTTCCTCTCCCAGCCTCCCTTAGGTCCCCATGAGCATGCTTCCTCTGAACCAGTCCTCTGAACCCCCTTGTGTGGAGAGAGGATCCTGGCTCAGTGACCCCTTTTGAATCGGGCTTGGCTGCTGACCCTCTTCCTCCAGGAAGCCTTGCTCCTGGCTAGTCCTGCCTATGGGCACCGGCAGTGGCATGACTCAATGGGAGATGTACATGGTGCAGAGAAGGAAAACCGTAAGCTCCAGGTGAAGAACCCTCCTCACCTGACAGGGGCTCCCCGGGACTGAGCGGGCTTCAGCATCACCGTGATGGTCGTGTCCGTTTCATTCAGCGGGGTGTCTGTGTCATATTCGGGCATCGACGGAGCTGGGCAGAGAACAGAGAGAGGATGGAGCTCAGCACAGGTCCTAAACTGTGCTCACCGCTTTTCCTTGATGCTGTCCCTAAGGACACTTGGGACATTTGGGAAAGGGTTAGCCGATCATCACATGGCACCCCTGTGGTTTCAGCAAAGTCAGCCCTGACGTCCAGCCTGCCCATGAGTTCCTTCAAAGTGCAGAAGCGTCTGGACAAAGGCTGCTGTGATGTATGTAGCCAGTAACCTCCATGAATCAAAAAGTTCCACGCCAAATAAACAGATAAATGCAGGAAATATAAGTTAACAAAGATGCAAAAGCAGTCAACCTTGTTAAATACATTTAAAATGTAAATTACAGCAGTGATGAATTCCTATTATCTTTTTTTCTTTCTCATCTGAGATCCTCCCTTTCTCATCCCCAACTGATAAGAATGTGACTAAATTTAATCCCTCGGGAAGGTAATTTAGCCATTTGTATTAAGAGCTATTAAAATCCACATCCCTTTTAATTCAGTATTTCAATTCCTGGAATTTAATCCTGAAGTTATAATCCAAACGAACAAATTAGACTTTATTCTGCAACATGTTTATTGAAGCGTTATTTTATAAAATCATGGAAGCACCAAATATATCCAACCACAGGGGAATGTTTAATTAAATTACGTCCATCCACTTGACAGAACATTATAATGAAAGCAATGCAGCAACATGGAAAATGTTGATGGTATAAAGATAAGTGAAAACATTAAGCGACAAAAACACCATGGGTTAGTGTATGCAAAATACGCATGTATGCAGACCGGAACTGCATAGGTACTCGGAAAAAAAACATAATTTGCAAAAAGGGCTCTGAGATAATTCTGCTTTGATGCTGTCTAATGATGTCTAGTTGCCCCGGTTCAAAAGGAATAGTCCTGTAAATAAATCACATTTTTACAAACCAAATTGTATTTTTTTTTTAAAAAAAGTACTGTTTAGTGCAACTGCGTGGTACATTATTTGGTGAATCACTCAGCATTCCCTCTGGTCTAGTCTAATTAATATATTTTTTACACTTTGGGAAGTTTGCGGATTGGATTTCTCCACGAGACAACAATGGTAACGCATGAGGGACCGCATTGTCCTGACTGCTCTAATATCACACAGTGCCAGTTTGCTCTGACCTTTATCACTCCCAGGAAAATAAGAGATGGGCGGGGGGAAGCAACAATCTTCTTCCTTTTCGCTTTCTAAAAAAGATACCTGAAATTTTGGTGGCGATCCTAGTGGTGACAGGGGGCCCAAAGCCCTTTGCTGTGCTGGCCTTGATGGTGAAGGAGTAGGTGGTCCCTGGGTACAGACCCACAAAGAGGTGGTGGGTTTCATTCCGGAGCTTGAACACTTTTCCCCTCTGGCTGGAGAGGTCGGCACTCGGGTCCAGCGAGCCAACAGCCTTATAGTTGATCTGCACAACAAGCCAGCAAACAAACCAATAAATACCTCATCCAGAAAGCTGGATGGAGATTATCTGGAAGACACTTCAGGGAGGCAGGGAGGGGGCACGTGAGCTTGGTCGGCAGGCTCTGCTGCTGCCGTCCACCCTACAGGTTATCCCAGCCTCCTAATACTCCATGGCCGATGCCCTGGAGCTCTGCTGTCCGATAAAAGCAACGCAAGCCACATGCATGCTTTTCAGTTTTCTAGTGGTCACATCAAAAGGAAATGAAAAAAGAAAGTAAAATTAATTTAAATAATATATCTTGTCGAAGCCGATATATGCAAGATATTATTTCGACCTGTAATCAAAGTAAAAAGTTAATGAGATATTTGAGATTCATACTTCATAATATGAATAAATATATTCTATAAGTCTTAGACATCTAGTATGTAGTTTGTCCTTCCAGTACATCCTCCCTGGGACTAGCCACATTTCAAATGTGCAGCAGCCCCATGTGGCTAGTGGCCACCACCTTGGACAGTGCAGCTGAATATAGCAGTGATCAAGAGTAGCAGACCAATTAGAATCCTTTGGAAGGCTAGTTAAAAATGCCGCTCATCAGCCCCCTAACTCCATGTGGTGCTGCCTGCTGCTTCCTCGTGCATTATCGTGTTTGGGGGGCATTGGGATATTTATCCTCATTTTAATGATGGAGAAACTGAGGCTCAAGTGGAAACAACTTTCATTAAATCAGCGCTTTTCAAAATATCTATGATGAAGGCCCAGTTTGGGGTTTCCCAATCCACTGCAGATCTGTAATACTCCATAGACCACCTCATGTGAGTTTGGCAATAACTAAACCAGTCTACACTTTGTGCAAGGAGATGTGTCCACTGACCAGTGCACTCAGATGTCACAGCAATGTCAAGGCACTGTAGAAGTTTCTGGGTGCTCCCTCTCAATTTCTGCACTTATCCTGCTGTGAAAGTAACATAACAGTTGGCATTCTGGCACCGGCCTCCAATGGTTTACACTCTGAGTACCACGTTTCTAAATCAAACAGTTGTTAACATGGCAGACACAGGCTTTTTCACTTATTTGTTTTATTTAGTTTGTTCCACTAAAAAAAGTTTTATTAAGTATAATACGCAAACAGGAAACTATACAGCTCAATGAATTCTTACTAACTGGACACAGCCATATAACTAGCACTCAGTCAAGAGAGAGAACATTACCAGATCCAAAATCTTCCCCTTACGCCCCTTCCCATCCTTATCTGCCTCCCCCGGCAAGGATACCTTCATCCTGACTGCTAACAGCTTGGACTAGTTTTGCCTGGTTTTGAACTTTATGTAGAGTCACACAGGTTGTGTTCTTTTGCATCTGGCTGCTTTAGCTCAACATTACGCTTGTGAGAGTCATGCAGGCTGTCACGTGTAGCTGTAGATCATGCAGTCTCATGGTTAGTCACTGTTCTATGATGGACGTGGGACTACAAACCTTCACTCCTGTACTCTAGAATCTGCGCTGTGTGCTGCTGGGGCCCCCCAAATGAATACAAATTAAGCCCTGTCCTCAAGTGTCTTCTCTTCTAGAGATAGGGAAGTCAACTATGCAGGTGTCTTGTATCACTTTGTCCTCCATCAGGAAGGTCCCATGTTTGACAGGAAGGACAAATCCAGGCAAAAAAAAAAAAAAAAAGAGAACACAGAAACTTTACCTAAAAAATAAGCAGGTTGCTGTTCCTGGCAAGGACATCAAACGTTTTGGAGAAAGAGGTGACTTCTCTCTCCTATATTAAGCAGTAGCAATGTAGCAGTTAATGCCACATGTCAGAGGCCAGACTTTGCCCGAGCAGAGTGAGCTCAGGATAAGAACTGCGTGGAGCTTAAGGATGTGGGCATTTCGCAAGCACGGTTTGGGCAGGGGCACCCTTCCCGCTGGTCCCTGGGGGGCCTGGTCACAGCATTTCCTCTGGTTACTCCTATCCACTCCAGCCGTTCTCAAGGACAAGTCTGCAAACACCTGCCTTTTTTTGCTTGAGGGCTTTTCGCACGGGTGCTGGCAGAAAGTGCTCGGTAATTAATACCCCCAGTGACTGGACCTATGGGAGCTGATGCATACACTTCCCAGGATGGGACTTCCTTGCCTCCAGAGGCAGCTGGCTGGAAAACACACTCACCATTGCCTACCTTCCTTTCTCTTCCCTACTCCCTAGTGTTTTCTAAACTTCTCAATACTCTGCTTGTATTTGCAACGTTATCACGGGGTCTGCTTCTGAGAAACGCCCAACTAAGACAAAGTGCTCACGGAGGTATCTCAGGGGAGAACTGAACTAATATTCAAGGACGAGAAGAGATTCAGAATGAGGAAAGAGTCTTCCAGCTTCTGGGTAGAGGGAACTGCCTGGGCAAAGGCCCGGGCTGGGCAAAGCCTTGTGAGAGCTGAGAAACATCCAGTGCGCCTGGAGCGCGGTGAGCCAATGGGGGAGCTGAGCATTCAGGTCTACCTAGAGACAGAAGAAGGGGCACGTTCAAAGAGCTTGACCTATGGCAGCTAACCTCTATCCACCAGTGGAGAAGGCATGCATATGCATCCTTTTGAAATTCATCCCCAGTCCTCCTGCCTGAACTGGTGGCAACTGTGTTGATATACAGGTACTGGGAGGTAAAACTCATGCCTTATTTACTAGCCGATTCCTTTTCTGCGCTCCGAATTCAATCCAGAAGCAACTCAATTTCCACCGAGCTGTCAGTATAATATACCGTGCTCCCCTGCTCTCCTAACCTTTCCTGGTATTACAGGATCCTCACTTACTCGTAATGAAACACTATGAATAAATCAATGTATGTTAATATAGCGCGTCTTCCATTTTTTATGAAGGGCTTCACCAAATCGAATCCCCACTGCTTTGTCAGAAACATTCTTTGAAAAATTTAACTTGTAAGTTTTACTAACTTGCAGCTTGCGGGAGAGCGTGCTGGAGAGGGGAAGGAAGGCGAGAAAAATGAAATGGGATGGAGCAGTGGCCATAACGTGCGTAAGGCAATGGGGATCTTTGGAAGTGGAGAGCGAGGCCGTGGAATGCTGATGAGCAAGCTGCATGTCCACCTTGGGCTCCAGGGGCTGGGCTGTGGCTCTAACGAGGTGATCGAGAGACCACCCTGTCTCTTCTGGTTGCTGTCAGTGGAATCCCCAGCCAGAAGCCAGAGTGAGGACTTCAATGGCATCACACCCTAGAATCCAAAGAGAACAGCTTCCCACAGCTCTCGGGATTAAGATCATGTTCTTGCTCGATGGTCTTCCTCAGCTCACTGCATGAGCTGGCCTCTCTTGACCTCCCTCTTGCATTCGAGGCTTTATTTCAGTGTCTAAAAAGAGCCATGGTCCTTTCGGACACAGGACCTTTGCACGAGCTATTCTGTCAGCTCAGAAACTTTTTCTTTCCCATGCCTCCCCTTCACCTAGTTTGGACTCCTCAGCCTTAGTCTACACTTAAAATGACACTTTTCGTGAGCACCTTCTCTGACTCCCACGTGCACCTATTTTATGTTTCCAGAATCACATCTCTCTTCTTGGAACCACCAATTTTACATTCAGCCATGCAATTATTTCATGAATGAGTCCCTCTTCCACCAGCCCAGGGGTTTAAAAAGTAAAGCCTAAAAGCCAATTTCGGCCCATCATCTGTTTTTTGTAAATAAAACTTTACTGGAACACAACCGCACTATTCACTGACGTAGTGTCTGTAGCTGCTCATACAGTACAACAGCAGAATTAAGTACTTGTAACAGAGACCCTGTGCCCCATAGAGTCTAAAATATTTATTCTCTGGCCCTGAATAGAGTTTTCTGACTCCATTTAAGCTCCAAGAGGGCAAGGTTCTTATCTGGTTTTTGTTCCAACCTTTCTTCCTCTTTCATGTACAAGGAGATGATCAAACTAGCTGTGTGGCTTAAGCAATTTGTTTAACCTCTCTGAGCCTTGGGTTCTTCAAGGGTTAAATAATAATTTTAATTTTAGTTTCTGTCTTGGTTTGTGTTGCAGAATGACCTTCAGCTTTTATATTCCTGGAAGGCAACCGCTTTGTTCAGGAGTAAGGCTTCAGGGAGTCCGTGAGCTATTTTAGCCTTTGCATCAAGGCTCTAGCTGCAATGGACCAGGGGCCATATTGCAAAGAACAAGCGGCCTTCTACCCTGAGCTGAAGACGAGGGGGCAAGAGAGGCAAAGAGATCAGGAAACGATTTCCCTTGAACAGCCCCATCCCGAAGGACTTGTCTGTTTCCTGAACATGTGTAGATTGAGCCTTGCTGTGCTCCAGGCTTGGTACGGGGTAAGACACAGCAGTTCCAAGTTCAGATAGAGCAGTTGACAAGACTTGGGTCCTGAGCATGAGATGGGGCTTGGGGGTTAAGGGAGCATATAAGATAAAGCGAGATGAGGGAAGTGGCCAAGACGTAGAAACACGTGGTCTGAAGACACAATCACGACAAACACTCTATTCTGGAGCATTCACTCTATGCCGGGCACTGTGAAAGGGGGCTCACAAAATATCCCCTCATGTAACCCTCAAAAAATGCTAAAGGTTCTTTATGGTTATTCCCATTCCTCAGCTGAGGACACTGAGGCCAAGAGAGACAACATGCTCAAAGGGTAAGCAGAGGTGAGGGCAGCTATATGTGTGATTGGGCCGCATCCTAAAAGAACAGATGCTGACTCACAGCTCATGAAGTGTTCTCTGCTGTCTCAGCTTCATCACAGTGAGTGCCATGACGTGACAAGAACTTGGATAAGTCTCTTTGAACATGCAGACATACTCTAGAAGAGCCACGAAGGCTGTTCAAAGAGCTCACTCCCAAATAGATGACCCCATATTGAAGAAACCCATAATAGCATCAGTTGTCAGTGGCGACAGTATAAACTGGGTCACTACAGCTTGAAGCATCTTCTGTAGCTTAGCACGCTTCTCCCTTGCTGTTATACCCATGGTGTCTTCATCCTAAACCCTTTGGGGGAGAGGGGAGTCAGCACTCTAAGTTACCCATCTCATCTGCTCCCGACTCTCTCCAAATGGCTTCCAGCTCATATTCTGGAAGTCTCAATATAATAGAGTTTTAACGAGATTACAGGTAAAATAGACCAACATTCTCAGTTCATTGAATAAAGAGTTAAAATCATTTAATTTTTCTTCAAACTCAAAACAGCTGTTTAAAATATTTACTTTCACTATAAAAGTCTTTACGGGCATGGGCTTTGCCATCTTGGTGGCCTCCAAAGCAAACGTACAAAAGGAGACCAGGTTCAAGGTAGTCTCCTCCTGTTGGAAGTGTAGTGTGGACTCTAGTTTGTTGGCAATTCAAAAACAACACGGGAACACACTCCTGAAGAACAGCGAGCATGCAGGGATGCAGGCTATGCACATGCCAGTGACTTCTTGGCCACGGAGCCCTTGATGCTCCTAGAGAGCTGAGGGTTGCAACAACAGTAGAAAAAACGATCATGACTGACACGTGCACTGATGTCCCTGGTGTTGCCAGCACTTCGGGGCCAGTGAGAGAGCGCAGGGACTGGCCACTTGCGTGGACAGACAGCTAGTACTTTTGCTTCTATTGTGATGGAATCATTCTCTCTATCACCAAATGCTCACCGAAAACTCACTTTGGGCTAGACTCTGCTCTGGGGAAACCCTGCTGAAGAAAAGCCAGGTCCTGACTTCGGGAGCAAACAGAGCATTGATGGCTATTGCAGGGAACCAAGTTCTTCGGGAACACTTATCTGGGCGTCACTGGTTCTGCCAGAGAGAGTGAGGACAGCTTCCCAAAGAAGCTGCCAGAGTGTTGGGCTGGGTCAGTGGTCCTCGGCCTGGACTCCAGGGCATAGAATGCCCCAAAGACCTTTTAAAAAGTACCAATGCCTGAACTCCATCCCAGACTAACTCAATCAAACACTCTGTGTACAAATGGCCATCAGACATTTTTAAAGTTCTCCAAGAGATCTGATTGGGCGGCCAGGGCAGAGAATGCTGGAGCTGGCCCCTAAAGCACAAAGATCTCTGAAATGAAGCATGTGCCAAGGAAAGCTGTCCTAAAAATGGCCTGCTGGAAGGTACTAGAAGCTCATCAATGGAACACCGCAGTGATAATGGCTCAGGCAGGATTCCCTGATGAATGCTGAAGTTGGTGGGTAAAACTAAGGAGAAATAGAATATTTTCAAAACATTATTTCCTCCACATTTACTAGTTACCGTTGTGGTTTCCCCATAAAGCCACAAATTCTTTGACATCCATCCCTCCAGGAAGCAGAGCCTAACTGCTCTCTCCTAGAGTGCGAGCTGGATCTGTGACTCACTTTGAATAAATAGGGGAAAATAATAGCTTTAAAGTGCAGAGACCTGGCAGACGCCATCTTAAGCAAGTCATCAAGGTCAACATTGCCAGTGACAAGTCATATTGAGATCAGTGCCCCCCTGGGATGCTGTGGCGAGAAGGGCACATACCCTCTGTGGTATTTTTCTCCAGAATCTCAGTCCATTAATGAGAAAACATCAGATAAATCCAGACCGAGGACTGGTCAGCACTCTTAAAAAAATGTAAAGGTCATAAAGACTAGGAAACACAGAGAAACTGTCATAGATTGAAGGAGGATAAGGAGACATGACACCTAAATGCTATGCAGGAAACTAGAGCGCAGGAAACTAGAAGGGAGAAAATTAAAACAACAACAACAACAACAAAACACCTGCAGAAAAAGTTAGGAAATCTGAAAAAAAATTCTGGAGTTTGGTCAATTGTAATTCAGACGGGGATTCTCAGTTTTGACAAATATACCATGGTTATGTAAGATGTTAGCATTTGACGTTGTGTGAAAGCTAGAGAACTCTCTGTATTATTTTTCGCAACTTTTCTGTAAATTTAGAATTATTTCAAAATAAAACATTTAAGAAACAACAACAAAAAATGGCAGGCTGGGTTTAGGCACGTGTGAGGTCCTCGTGGCTGCAGAATAGAATCTATAACAGACACTCACTGAGCTCCTGACTTGGCTTTGTGCTCAGCACTGGGGAGCCACCAGAAACTTTACAGTACAGTGAGGGGGTCAGGGGTGACCACAGGAATGAGCGGCAAAGGCACATCAAGATGACTGCTCTGAGGGAAGGAAACGTGGATCCTGGGAGCATAGGATAGAGAAGGCTTCTGGGGCCAGGAAGTCTTCCCCCAGAGGGTGAAGGTCTTAACCAGATGAGGGAGGTAGGAGAAGGGTGACAGGAAGTGATGGGAGACAGAGTGAAGGAAGAGGTGGCCCGAGTTATTCTTGGGCAGAATGACTACTAGTAGCTTCTGTAACACCTCTGTACAAAACAGAAAAAGGCACCTTTCCAGGCAGATAGAGTCCCCCCTTAATCCCAGTCCCCCGCACTTCAGCGAGCTCGGAGTGCCTTTGTGAGAAGGAAAAGATACGCCTTTCTCGTGCCTAGTCGTATTCCTCCCGATAGACACAGCCCGGTGCTTAGCTGATTTCATCCTTTCGGTGCTGTTTTTTAACCGTGCACAAACTATGCAACAGCATGTGGCAACCCTGCTTTGAAGTCAGGTCATGGAAACGTTTATGTGAATACCGAAGTGCTTAGATTTTATCTTGAGGGTAATATGGAACCATTAAAGGAGAGAGCAAGCTCTCAAAAGAGATATGGGGTCATTATGAATTTAAGAACAGGGCTACTAAAATTGTGGTCTGCAGGCAAGAGGGAATCAGCATCGCCTGGTAGCTTGTTACAGATGCAGATTCAAAGGCCCATCCCAGACCTACTGATCCAAATGTCTGGGGTTAGGAACTCAAGGACACCAGGACTCAAGTGCTTTCACAAGTTCTCCAGGTGGTTCTCACGCACGTTGAATTTGGGGAAGCATATTCTCTGGCAAGGGGATTGAACTGTCTGGAGGAACAGAATATCTTTGGAAGGCCTAACTCCCACCCAGATGTCAGGTGACAAGGGCACCAGGCCTGAAGGGGGACGAGTCTTCTCAGGCTGGAAAGTATTGGGGGAGAGCTGTGAATGTCCACTAGCCTGATCCTGGGGCCATGTAAGATTCAGGAATGAGAAGAGTCGGAGAGGAAAGACCACTGGATCTTGGCCTTGCAGAACGTGTGTTGAAGCCCAGACCCACCGCTTTCCAAGAGTTGAGTGACTAGAATATATTTTGGAACCTCGCCAGCCAAAGTGCTCTACTAACAAGTGGACAGAGCAGCAAACACCTGGGCAACGCCTGCCAGGCTTCCTGGTCCCCAAAGCCGAGCTCCAGAGCCAGAGGCCCAGACCATAAGTGGGGTTTGCTGTGCCCGGGCAGCCTGGGCTTCGCGCCCTCCCCAGCGCTGCCGGCACAGAGCACGATGCCTGCAACTGCTGAGCATGACACGCCTGCTACACCACCCTGCAAGAGCTTGTTCTCGTCTTGTGTCGCCATAGATCAAAGAGACATGTGGAAGGGACATCGGCTCGTTCGCCCGACGTGGCTTTTGCTGATTTCCAGGCATCACCCTGTTCTCTGACTTTGGCTGGTTTCCTGGTGGCTCTGGGATCAAACACGGGGAGAAAGCAAGCTCAGAATCCAGCTGGCCTGGAGTCATTGGTATTCGCCCCCCAGCAACCCACACTGCAAGATGGGCCCGTGGATGATCATAACAAGAGTTAACATTTGCTGAGCGCTTACCGCGTGGGCCCCACTCTCTTCCCCAAATCACCCCCCTGGCCCTCAGCTCCCGGACAGACTTCAGGGAAGTGTCTTCTTGTCAGTACACGCTCCTTCAACCAGCCCTCCCCGCCTCCAGTCCTTCCCACAGGCCACTTCCCAGTCTCCCGCTCTCCCCTCCCCTGCCCCACACGAGAGGGATATTCTGACAGTTTCATTCTTTCAAACTGCTCTGAATTTCAAAGACGCAGTCAGATTCCCATAACAGGGCCACCATCGACTCCGATGGCTCTAAGCTCTCTCTCACTAAACTGTCATAATGCAGTTTAATAATATGAAGCTTAAACCTACTTTCAGCTTTTAATCTCATGCCGGGGTGTCCTGGGTGCTGTGATTTTGTTATTTTCACAGAAACTTTCTTGCTTAATGAGTCTGTCTAGTGATATTCCCAATTGCTATTAGTCTGCATTGCAATATTTCTTGGGTTTTTTAAATGTAAGCTGCTTGCCTTCCAACTTCACACTCAGCTGATTTCTGTTCTGCTGAGTTTAACCTGGTTAAATTGCTAAGTTGCGTGACCAATTCCTCTCCAGTTGGCTCTGGGCGTGGAGATTCGAGAGGAGTTGAAAAATTCCTTGACCCTATTCCCTGGAACCTCGCAGCCCCACCAGTGGCCTTTCTGGCAGAGATGGCCTGGGGAAATCCTTCACTGAGGGCAAGGCCTTCATTCTATTTATTCATTGCTCTGACTGCCAGCTCTCAAGCTTGGCACAGAGTAGGAGTCAATGAGTTTTACTGAATAAATGAGGATTAGAGATGAAAATGGAGCAGACTCAGAATGCGATACACCAGACTTTGCCATCGAAGTTGTTCTGATGCTGAAGAGTCCAGCATTACCCTGCCCTGTCAACTGCCCTCTGCGCATGTCCACAGGTGACCAGTTGCCAGGGGAAGGACTGGCGGTGCCTGCAACCATCGGACCACAGGGGTTCTTAGTGGGTCTGTCTGGGCCTGCCACCCCTAGGAAGGACTTGGCAAGCATCCCTGGCAGCTGGGTCCACGCCTGTCTGGTACATAGTTGGCACTCAATTAAATTATGCATTTAATAATGAATGAGCCCTTAGCTGGTGAAACTCTTGTCCTCTTGGGTCTGAGTTTCCAAACCTGTAAAACCAGAAAGATGCTTCAGTACTTTCCCATTTTTTGGTGGTTTTTAAAAATAGCCACAAATCCTTTGACACTCTTCCCATCTAGAGGGAGAGCTTATGAGGGAGACATAAGCTCTTGTGTCTCGGAGGACTTGGACCGCCTTGAGCAAAAGAATGTGTAAGAAATGATGCTGTGCGACTTCTAAGACTGGGTCAGAAAAGGCAATGCAGCTTTTGACCTGTCCACAGGGGGATGTTCATGTCTACAGCATCTAAGCTGCTGTGTAAGAGGTCCAAGCCCCTGGGGCTGGCGTGCTGTGGGGAAGCACAGGGCACTTGAAGAGGCTGCATGCTTCTGGTCGATAGCCCCGGCTGCATCCAGTCTGAGTCATACCTGCCTAGTTACCAGGCTGGTCAGTGAGCAAGTCCCCAGATGATTTTGGTTCTCAGCTCTCTAGTCACTCCTGGCCATTTGAGGTTTCTTAGCTGAGTCCCTAGACATAGTGGGGCTAAAACAAGCCATCCTTGCCATGCCCTTTCAAATCCTGAGCCACAGAATCTGTGAGCATAACGAAGTTGCTGCTTTATGCCACTAAATTCTGGCGTGGTTTCTTAAACAGCAAAGATAAGTAGAACACTGTTTGTCCACTAGACTTGAAAGCTTCTTGAAAGCATGGGTAACATTTTATTCACTTTTGTATCCCAAAGAGGAAACATAGTAGATGTTTAATAAATGCATGCTACCTTCTTACCCAAGTGGTCAAAGGAACAACTCCAAGAATGTAAAATATGGATATCAGGCGCCTCCTAAGATGCTCTGAGAAAGGCATATAGCTTGTGTGATATTTTTGCCGAAAGCGAATAACTGGAGTTAAAGGACAGTCTACAGAATAGAACAAAATAGATGAGCACTCTTCAAAAGTGCCACAGACATAAAAGACAAAGAAAGATTGAGGGGCTGTCCCACATTGGGGGAAACAGTGGATTAATAACTGAACACAATGTGGGATCCTAAGTTAAATCATGAATTGTTTTTAAAAAGAACACTGGTTGGAAAACAAGTGAAATTCAAATAAAGTCTGTATTCCTCATGTTGTTGTTTATAATATTAATCACCGTCAATTTCTGGTTTTAGTCATTTCACTATGGTGATGTATGATGTTAATGGGGAAGCCGGGTGGTAGGTATATGGAAACTCTGCACTAATTTTGCATCTTATCTGTAAGTCTAAAATTATTTTTAAGCTAAATATTTTTGAAAAGGAGGACAAAAAAAAAGTGTGTGATAACTCACATTGATTGGCTAACCTGGAATTGTGGAACCCCAGGTCAGAAGCCAAAGGCTCCACTCTCTGCTTCCCACAACCTTATAGAAACTCTTTACAATAATAATAACATGAGTTAATATTTATTGCCACTCAATGTTTGCCAGGAGCCACATCAAGCACGTTCCATGCATTACTCGCTTAATCATCACAAGGTTATGAGGCTAGTTCCATATTTATCCCCATTTTATAGATGAGGAAACTGAGGCTTAGAGAGAATAAGTAACTTTCCAGGGCTCTCACAGTGAGTAAGAGGCAGAGCCAGGCCTGGAGCCCAGGCAGTGTGTACCAGACCCCATCTGCTTAACCTCGGTCTGCGGTCATCACTGAGTGGCCAGAGTCTGAGAGACCAAAACTGCTGTGAGGACCTGTTTGCTGGATTAGCTGGGGTGAGAGGACATGCCTAGAGTCTGGAGGAATGTGAAGAGCCTCTGGGTAGGGAAGTGGGGATATGGAAACCAAAGTTAAGGAGAGTTAGGGTAGAATTTGGAACGTAGAGGGAGGTCGCGGGGCCTGCCGCTGACTGAGCTTCCCCAGCACCCCAGAAGCTTTCCCTTTCCAGCGTGAAACTTCGTGCTTCTTTGTCAGAGGACTGAGGAAGGGGGCAGATTCCAGAGGCCTTTCTGAGGAGGAATCCATTGATCCCGTTCTGGGTCAGTGAGGGCTGAAGTCTGAAGTTTCATTTTTCTGTTGCGTTGTTCTTTCATTCAGCATTTTTCTCATGAAATTAAAATAGAATTGATCCCCACCCCCCTTAAATTAGGCATTAGGAAAGGAATAAAAAGATGGGCATAGAGGCGATCTGAGCATCAATTAAACCCGGCAGAGCACATTTGCAAGATATTTTCTTCGCCCCTATTACTGTGGGAAGGTTTTGTGAAAGCTAATTTTTTGGTTATAGCTCTTCCCTCCAACAAGAAATAAAAGCTTTTGTTTTTCTCTCTTCTTGGTTAAATGGTCATTTATTCTAACACACTCTTCTGCTGGTCTCAAGGGTAGAAGCTCTCTCTCTTTTCTAATCTTTCTAATGTGGCATTTCCCCAGAAGCAGACACACAGCAGGTGACATTGCTATTTAGAGAACTGTCATTTCTGGTGAAATAGGTCATCAGGAAGCTCACACACTCCTATCTGCAGTGACCACAGGCTTTCAGCTGGGTCTAGAATGGAACCTCGCAGCTGGTAAAAGCTTCTTCATTTGCAAAGCACTCAACAGAAACCTAGGCTCAGAGAGGTTAAGAGGCATGCCTAAGGTCACACAGCAAGTGGATTTTCTCTAAGGAGACTGCTGTGGAATAACAAAACAGCCTGGGAGGAAGTCAAAAAACTCCAGCACGAATTCTGATAAGCAGCTGGTTGTCTAGAGCAGCAACTGCCCACTAGAAATAAAATGTGAGCCACGTTTGTAATTTTATATTTTCTGGGAGCCACATTAAAAAAGAAAAAGAAACAGGTGAAATTGAATTTAATAATATCTTTGACCCAAGATATCCACTATGTCATTATTTCCATGTATGAGCAACACAAAATAATTAATGAGGTATTTTACATTGTTTTTCCTACTAAGCGTTTGAAACGCAGTGCGTATGTTAAACTTCTTACACATCTTGATTTGGACTAGTCACATTTCAAGTGCTCAACAGCCACGTGTGACTCGTGGCTAGACAGTGCTGGTCTCAACCATGGTTTCTCAACCTTTTTTGTTTTTTTCATTATCACTTCCTAAGAAGCCTATTTAACCATTTTTAAAATTTCCACCATGAAATTTTAATTCTACAGGTATGTTGTTTAGCTCTGTATTGGCTCTACACATACCTATATAACTGTTTATGCACGTCATAAATATTATGCATCTGCATAAGAAGAAGCTTTTTTTCCTACACCCCCTCCTCCCCCACCCCGCCCCCACACCAAGAACCGATTTTCACCTCTTGTGGCAACAGCACCCGTGTTAAGAATGCATGGTCTTCAACAGGCAGTAGCAGCCCTGAGCTTTTGGTTCTTATCAGTAAAATGAGGATCCGTGAGCAGACACATTAGTTCTCATGAGAGAGCACCTAGCAGTGCCACGGATGTGAATAACTGAGTCAAACCAGTGCTTCCGATGCCTTATTCCCTCCCACACAGCATGCAGTGCCCAGGAAATAGGGGCCCCCTCAGCCTGCAGACAGTTCCAGGGGTATGTGCTATTTACCCATCTCCTCTCTCCTGCCTCAGGGGACTTTACCAAGCCATTACAGGGAGAGATCAAGGGTGCTGTCCTTCAGACTGACCACAGCTCAGCCGAGGGCAGCAGGACCTTGTGGATCACAGCTTCGAACCCTTTCCTCCCCTGCTGGACACTGAATTGATGCTGAAAAGCTAGAGGGCAGCCTTGAGGGGCAGCTCGGGTCTCCAGATACCCGGATCAGGTTTCTCTTCCCTCCCCTGGGTGCCCACTGGCAGAGAGGTGGTGCCCAGGCTTATTATCTCTGCAGACACACATGCCACGTATTTTCCAAGACCTCATCTCCACCCCTGCAGCATACCTCAGATCTAAGAGGTTGCTAACTGCGGACTAAGGCGGTTCCCCTTTTTAAGATCCCACACCTTTTGTGGATGAAGATATGGATTTGATGCCCCATCTTTTCAGAGATTCTGGCATCTTATTCCCTCCCCAGCCCACTTTCAGTGGCCAATAGGGTCCATCTATGCAACTGTGGCTCTCCAGGAGCTCTAACTTGTCATCGACAATTCTGCCATCTCTATCCAGTTCCTCCTCCTGTCCCATCTGAGTAAGACATGCTCCTAGAAGCAATGCCAGAGTCATCAGGAAATCATCCAGAACACCTTTGGAGACTGAGAACTCAGTCCCTCTTACTTGCTCTGGGATTCTGCCTCTGGGCAGTGCCGTGAGCACATGGGTGCTGGAGTCAGCCAAAGCCAGCTTCCACACTCAGCTCCTCCCGCAATTCCATCGACTTTACCTCGTGCATGTGAGAGGGGCTTATTGCAAAGAAATGACTTGGTGTCCTAAGCTGGGGACGGCAGAGTAAAACCCACGACTTAGAGAACAGTCTGATTGCACGGTCTCCTGTCGCTGCACTCCATTAGGCACCCACTATGGGGAGAAGCCTGGCTGCAAACTGGAAAGGAAATTGGCTTTAGGATTGTGCCTCTTCGCTTTTCTTTCTTTTCTAAAATTTTATTTATACTTTTTTTTTTTTTTGCCTCATAGTAAATTGTACTTCCCAGATTCTTGTTTCTTTATAGATACAACCCCTCACCTACCTTTCATTTGGGAGGGGGTCTAGAATAGAAATTGCTTTTGAATCTTATCAGTAAAGATTCCAAGACAACAAAAGGACAAACTTTGAATCCAAAAGGCTTAACTGTGTGGCTGTCATTTCGGGTGCCCAAGGGCTGTTTTTCAGACACCATGCTTAGCGGACTCAGTGTCGTCATCAACGGAAAAGTCTTGTGGTGAAGCCGAAGTGTGTCCAGGTACACGAGAATTCTTGGGAATGCCTACACCTTAGTCGTATATCAGGTAGGTCAGTGAGACCTGAATTTGCAACATTGGAGAGGGTCTTCGAGAATATTCTGCAGAAACCACAGACTCATTCACCTTCAGTCAACAATTATTTATCGAGTAGTAATATAAACCTGCCATTACTGTAGGCACTTGAACTATGTCAGTGAAAGATCTGATTTAAAAAAAAAATAAAAAAAAAATCCCTGCCCTCCTGGACTTTATCTTCTAGTTGCTAGAGTGGTGAGAAGAAGAAAGACAATCATTAAAAAAAAATATTATTATTAAAAAAAACATAAGTGCCATAGAAAAGAAAGAAAAAGAAAAGACGGAGCAGACAGGGGTAGAGGAGTGCTGGGGAGAGGGAGGCAGGTTGCGGTATTAACCAAGTTGGGCAGGTCTAGTTGGGAACGTGAGATCTAGGCGGGGACTTCTCACAGGAGAGGGAATTGGCTAAGTGGATCTCCGAGAGAAGAGCGTTCCAGGCAGAGAGAATAGCTTGAAAACAGGCCCCTAATTAGGATCATCAAATCCAGTTGATTTGTGGAACAGCGGAGAGACCAGTGTGGCTGGAGGTCAGTGAGCAAAGCGGGGAAGGGTGGGAGGTGGGGTGAGGAGTGAACAGGCGCGTGCAGACCCCGGGAGTCCTTGTATGACGTGGACTTCCGGTCCGGCGGGAAGTGGGGCCACCGCAAGTCATGAGCAACATCAGACTGAGAAGCAGCCCCTGAGACAGACCTGGCCTACAAGGATTGCACTTTTTGTCCTTAGAGGTGATTAATGACTGCTGCGACTCAGGTGACAGACGCAGGGGCCCATGACCCCCTGGGACTCCTCCGCCAAGGCTCTGGCAGAGCAGGTTGGTATGTGCAGCCTCCTTTCATGCTCGCTGAGTCCACAGGATGCTGCAGAGGCCAGTGTTTGGCCCCTGCCTCCTGGTCACCTGCCCAGCAAAGTGACCCCATACCAGGTTTTCTTCAAGGGCCCTGCTGGGTGCATCAGGGGACAACAGGGAACATGGGCCAGGCCCTGGGCAGGAAAAATGAACATACATCCAGCATATTGGGGAAGTGTCTAGGAAAATGTCCGCTGCCCATCCAGCATGGGTGTCAGGAGTGTGGAGCGGACTTGAAGAGGTCAAAGGCTGTTTGTAAGCTGTGCTCCTGAAGGGGGCGCTCCAGAACTTTGGTTTTAGCCTCCCACGAAGCCCGAGATCTTGCAACCAATTGCTCTTCAACTAGAGGAATTAAGGCTGGGGGCCCAGCAGAGCTTCAGAGATGAGATACACTGCTAGGCTACACTGCCATTTAAAGTAACACGAAGTGCTGATGGGGTCCACTCCTGGAATCCCAGCCTCCCGTCACGATGAAGAACTCACAGATCCCTCAAATGTGCAGAAATCAACTCAGAGCCTCTCTCTTTAGCATGTACAAGGTTTGCAACTAAAAGGCACTGGCTGTTTCATGTGGGAGGCGGAAAGAATCATTCCATTGATTCAGATGAAGGCTTCTCCATTGAAAAATATCAAAATTTGCATGAAAGACATTTGCTAAAGTAATAGCAATTGAAATACACTGTGAAGTGCTCTGAATATAAATATGGAAATTCTTGCACAGAGACCTGTCTAGAATGGCTTCTCATCTCATCGCTGTATCAGGGGTTCACTGTTCGCCTCAGATGGGGCAAGGAAGTGGCTCCGCCACACCACCTGGGCTGCCCGACCTGCGGGGAGGGAGGGGAGTCCTCTATCAGTTACTGCCTCTCTGGGTCTGGCTTTTTCCTTCCATGTTAAACAATCCAGGAGCCCAGGTTTTTCCTCTAAAAAGAGAATTAAGGAAGCACGAGAGTGTTCCAGCAACAAATGAGATGGTAAGAGAAGGGGACCACCACAGGTTTCCAAACCTGGGTTCCCCTGAGGAGTTTTGATAGTGTCCAGTGCCGTCTCCATCTCGAATCCGGGTTGGAAGCTCCTTTCCCCGTTCTCTGAGCCACAGTTTCCATTTCTGAGTCAGTGAAGTCCAGGGTGCCACGGACACATCTGCCACTTGCTTTCGATTGCTCAGAGGACAGAGACTGTGCTAAGAGAAAAGGGTCGGGTTGGAGCATAATGACCCAGAGGTGGTGGTGGTGGTGGGGGTGGGGAGTCAGAGTCAGCCCCCTTGCGGGCTGGAGACACAAGCCCTTTGAATCAGGTGGCAGGGAAACCAACAGTCAAGCCAAGAGAAAAGTCGGTGTGCACAAAGGAGGGTGGACACACCCAAGGAAGCAGGAAGCAAAGACGCAGGAGAAGAGGGAAAAAAAGAAACGTGGGTATTTGACTTTCTGATGCTATGTCCACTACGCCAAATCACTTCTCATCCACTGCCCAGGACTGTCTGTCAAGCCAAGGTGAGCTATTTTGAGGGACTTTTTTTTTTTATTTTATTAAAAAGTATATTTCCCTGATGAGAATATCTCATCTACATACTCACCTCATTTGGATCTTCAATCCATTCCTTGCACTTCCCTTAGCAAACAGACAAAAGATAATGGCTCCCCTAGCTCAGTAGCTCCCTCCATGTCCCCTCCTCAGTCTGTGTCCACAATCTATTCTTCTCCATCCCAAGTTCTGGACTCTGCCTGCAATGAGGTATATGAGTTCATCCAAAGTGCAGACTGCAAACCAGACTAACTCAAATGGGCACCTGGTGCTCCCCCAGGCAGCACAGCTTGTCCAGGAAGCCGAGCTGAACGTGTTGCCTTTCACTGCCATGTAAGTCCCTGGGGGAAATAGCCCAGGAAGCAGCTGTGTGGGCTGATAAGGTGTTCTCTGCTTTGTCAGAGTCCTCAGGCACCATCTCCAGATAAGGGCAGCACTTGCGTGAGGTGTTAAGTCTTCCCCTTGAGCCACAGGCACACCACACTGTCACACCTGGCCACATCCATGACAGAGGGTCGGGCATTCCCTCGAGAGATGGGCTGGTTTTCTACTGCTATACTTAAAACAGTACCAGCCCCTACTCGCCCCTTCTCAATACCAGAAGACAGCTTCCTGCAGTAGTGAAGACAGCCTCTTGCAGTAGCTTTGCCAGTGATTAGCTATGAGACTTTGGACAAGTTGCTTAGCTTCTCAGTACCTGGATTTACTTATCTGTTACATGGGAATAATGAAGTCCCTATCTCATAGGTCTGGGTGAGGAAATGATTGAGACAACACTTGCTAAGCCCTTAGAACAGTGCCTGGGACAAGGTAAATACTCGATAAATGCATCTGCCACTATTATTGTAAAAACTTTCAAGTTCTTCAATGGGTTTTCTTTGCCCTTAGAATAAAACAACTATTGATACTGTGGCCCACAGATCCTGCATGTTCTGGCCCCTGCTGTCATTCCCTTGCCATCTCAATGACTGAATGTGCCCTTGATCTTACACTCAGACCACACTAGCCTTCTCCCTGTACTTGGTACTGGTCCTACATCTCCCCGCACAGGGCTTGTGGCCATTCTGTTCCCTCTGCATGGCATTCTGTACCATCCCCTCTTTGATTAATCCCTTCTCTTCCTTCAGTTCTGGACTCTATTGTCATTTCCTCAGGCAAGCCTTCTCTGTCCAAGTCTAATGTGCCATGATTGGCTCTGAGAGGACCAGGGCCATTTTGCACAATTCTAGGGAACATTATTTATGTTGTATCCATGTGAATAATGTCCCCTAGAGTTGTGCAAGGTGGCAGCCCTGCAGGGCAGGGGGCTGAGCCGCAGGTGGGGGAGGGCAGACGAGGGTAGGGGTGGGGGCGGGATCAGCACCACTGGATAGCAAAGGAATAAGAACAACAAGATGACATGAACATTTGCCAATCTCTTCTTTGTGACTCAGAGTCTAAGCACTGATGACTTAGTCTTATGTCTCACAGCGCTTCTTCTTCCGCTTTTCCACAATAGTCTAAAAATCTGTAGCTAAGGAACCACTTACAGAGAGAACACAAAGAAAAAGCAACTCATGCTCTACTTCAAATCCTTTCCTACAGCGACCCTGGAAGTAGATCTTCACTGCCCATCTTACATAGGCAACTTCACGTTTATTTGTTTGCCTCTGTGATAAATACCTGTAGCTCCAACCAGACTAAGTAACCTGCAAACAGGGGCCATATCTGCTGAGTTCCCTGCAGTATCTTTCAGTTTCACTGCCAGGATTGTCTTCCAGCCCCCAAATGCCAAGCTCAGTGCCTGAAGTTCCAGCCCAGTCCCTTGTTCCATGGAAGAAGCAGCAGGAGCCTCAACCTCACGGGCTACTAAGTTCAAGAATCAGTCCTTTCACCAAGCCAGGTATTGACAGTTGTGTCCAGGGGCACTGCTGGGTTTAAGCCTTCCTACCCCTGCCTACGTAAACCATGGGGCAAGACTAGGATCACCTTAGAAGGATCAGATGATAGTCCGAGGCCAAGGATCTAAGTAAGTTGGTCTAGAATGTGGCCAGGGATCAGCATTCTGGGCAAGCCTCTCCTACTGCTGGGATTTTGTCAGTCTTCGGGCTGTTGGGGGAGGGGAGGATATTTGAGAGACCCGGCACCAGGAGGCTCCAAAGGTCCTTTGCTTCCCTATGAATCCAAGATGTAAAAAAGGAATAGAGGGCCCGACATTACAAGATGAGACGCTCTTTCAGATCTTGGCTATCCTCCCAGCTGAAAATGGACAATTAAAGACATATCAGCCAGACGGTTGGTCAGGAAACAGGAATTTTGGATTTACAGGGAAATAGGAACAGTGGAGAGATAAAAAGAAGACAGAGTCTGCTCAATTTTGATAAAAGGTTCTTAATCCATTTTAGTATATATTTAAATAGAGTCTAAAAATACATCGAGACATATGTGTAAGAAACCCAAGTGTCCATCAGTGGATGAATGGATAAACAAAATATGATAGATACATACAACAGAACATTACTCAGCCTTACAAAGGAAGGCAATTCTGACACAAAACTACACCATGAATGGACCATGAAGACATTATGTTAAGTGAAATGAGTCACAAAAAGATTAATTCTATGTGATTCCACTTATATAAGAGTCGTCAAATTCATACAGATAGAAAGTAGAATTGTGGTTGCCAGGAGCTGAGGGGACAGAGGAACAAGGAGTTATCATTTCATGGGTGCAGAGATTCAGTTTTACGAGACAAAAAGAGTTCTGGAGATAAATGGTGTGGTGATGAATGTATTCAACCACTGAACTGCACATTTAAAAATGGTTAAGATGGTACATTTTATGTTATGTGTATTTTACCACAATAAAAAAAAACTGAGAATGAAACTCTCAAACACTGAGACTTCAGCCACGTTCTGGTAAGAAAAAAATGACAGAGATCCTAGCCAAGGCAGGGCATCTGGATATGAAGGACACTCACATTTTTTGAGTACCTACTGTGTGCCTGGTACTTTAATAGGCACCCCGGTCTGCACTGTATTTATTTAATTTACAGAGTAGCACTATGAGATTAGTATTACTATTTCAATTTACTGCTGAGGAGACAGGCTCAGAGAGGGTGAGTGACTTCATCTAGGTCATAGAGGTGGTGGTATACTGCCTGGCTGAGCTCTGATTTCTGTCCAAAGAGGAGGCAACAGCAGTCTTGTACATGTCACCAAAGGAAGCATTTGAGGACAGAATTACAGAACTATCAGCTCATAAATATTCATTTTAATTCTTACTTTCAGGCAGGGGCTTAGATTTTCATTTGCCAACTAACAGGATCCTGCCACTGACGGGAACTCTCAGAGGGAACAGAATGCACTCCTTCTTGATTGTCACATCCCCAAATGACCTTTCTGCTGTGTCAATGCTTCTAACAGCCTTGATGCTAACATTGGCCAATACCAGCAGCCTCTGACATTAAATAAACTCATTGATGCAAACATTAATTTTCAGTAGCAATAATAGAAACTATGGACACGTATAGAAAGCTTTGCCATTTGCAATATACAGACCCAACTTGACCCAGATTGGAACTCTCACTGGCAGGCAGAACGGGCGTGACACCAGATTACAGAGATCAGCTGGAAGAATAAAGCCACGGATGTGCCACGACCAGAAAGTGAGTGATCAGATCTCACATGGTTACCATTTGATTCCAAGTTCAGTGCTCACTGCACTACCCCACCTTTGATGGAACCCATGATAGAAAGAACTGCAGACGAAGATGATAATGAGGTCGCCTCATGGCATGAGTCATACAGGACTCAGGGAGAATTGTGAACTGAGGCTGGAGGGGTACCTTAGGGGTAGTGGAGAGGGGCCAATGACCTTGTTTGGGGAGCTACTCTACCCCAAGACATGGGCATTGGAGGGGGGCAAGCAATAGCCCAGGTTGCAAAATTGAAGTTTCTTGTAAGTCTGCACCAAAGGGTGAGCACCTCTTTCAATTCTGTGCCTTAGGTGGCTCACTGGTCTCACCTAGTCCCTCACATCTGAGTGAGAATGCCATGACTCCAGAGCGGGAATTCAACTCATGCCCAGCCCTAGGGAACTCCTGCAGCTTCCCTGAGCAGAGAACATCCATGCAATAGCCTTGCCCCATCTGTCTCACTCTAAGCACTAGTTTATTTTCCCTTATGAAAGGGAAAATAAAGGTTTATTAAACCTTACAGGGGTAGAGTCTGCTGCACTCTGAGGTGAAAAGTCTGGGTGTGGTCTGTGCACAAGGCCAAACCTCCGTCAACAAAGCAGTCAAATGTAAAATAAATGGAATAATAAACTAATTAGAAATAAGTAAAGGTGGCTAGTTGTTCAATCTCTGGTCAGAACTTTTTAAAATATGCCAATGAAGGAAACAGACCTTAAAAAATAGAGTGATAAAGTTGAAAATCAGGTTTTAAAAATGTTAAAATCTACCATCAATGTTACTGAATGCTATTAAAAGGGAAAAAACAAAATGGAAATCTGTAAATATACATGGCAGAGAAAATCAATGTCCATAATATATAAAAAGTTATTGCAAGTCAATAACAAGAAAGAAACTACACAATAGGAAAAAGAAAAACGATAAATGACATGAATAGGAAATTCACAAAGATACATGTCATCAGTGGAGAGACAGGAGAGTCAACCTCTCTAGAAATCAAGATATACAAATGTAAATTAGATATCTAGGTCCGCTTTTCTAAGTAGTAAAGAGAATTTAAAATGATAATGCAGAGTTTTGCTAGTGAGAAGGTAACGGGAAGTTTCATGCATTGCTGGTGAGATTGTAAATCTCTGCGGGGAGAGGGGGGACTGATCTCATGAACAAGAAGTTAGTAACACCAGACCCTGACACAGAGAGCAGAGCCAGAACAAACCCCAAAACCAATACGGACCAGCGCATCTATTTTTAAAGAGTAATGTACTACCACCAAGGGGAATCTATGCCAGAAATTCAAAGATTATTACAATTAAGATTTCCCCTAATGTAATTAATCTTATCCATAGGTAGAAATTCATCCTAAAAGATGTCAAAATATATTTGACAAAATTCAACATCAATTTTTGAAGAAAAAGCAATGTATTTGTAATCCAGGAAAAGAAGCCTTTCTTAACGGGAGGGAAAAAAGTCATGTGTTTTATCCACAGTCATTTACTGAGTACCTGCTATGTGCCAGGAGTCACAATGGAGAGTGAGACAGGTACCCTGACCACGTGAAGGTTACGCTCTAGCGAGGGCGGGGGCGGGCAGGGAGTCAGTCGATTACCAAGTAAACATAAATAAAAAGAATTTTTTAAAGGAACGAGTGATAGGTGCTACAAAGAACATCAGAATGAGGGCCTAGAGAATGACTGACAGCCAACCTCACATTTCATGGGGAAAGAGCCAGGACAGACCCGTAACAGTCAGACATGATGAAGGAGGTGCGCACTCAGACCTCTATTATGCAACATTGCTATCAAGATATGAGCACTTAGAATTAAACAAACAACAGCAGCAACACAGAAAGCAGCACGTGAAGGGGTAAAGATTGCAAACTTCTTTGGAGAAGAAGTGTGAAAGCTATACAAAATTTTGAAAGTTCCAGAATTTAAAGACTGAATTTTATCAACAGCCAACTATCACCATGGATGGAGAAAATTGCCCCGCCCCCCCGCCTCCCAATTACACTAGAAAACTGTGATGAACAGGGCCGAAAAAACATGCAGTTGCCTTATGGAAGATAGAAACGCTCTCACGCTGCAGGGGAGAAATAGCAATCCCAGGTTCCAAGAGCAGAAAAGAGACATTTTAAGTTGATTCAGTGCAAAACGGCCTCCGAAATGTCATCTCTCACACTGACTAACCCTTGCTATACTCTTAAGAGCCCCATAAAAAAACTCTTTCCCCAGGAGAACTTCTCCAAAAAATGTATCCTTGCCAGGCCACAGCTGGCTGCATGTTGTGACAGTGATCGATGGCCCCATTGGGTAGATTTGGGTTTTGCATCATTTCGTCCACCAGACAGTCCAGCTGCCTGTCTAGAACACACTCGCCCAGTGTGCCTGGCCACAAACGTGGCGGCCTCTCTGGGGTAAGTTCACATCACACCCTTACCCCTCCTGAAAGAGAAGTTTCAGGAGGTGCAACGGTTAAGAGCCCAGAGTTTTGTGTTGGACGGACCTGGCACAGCTTATGACAGGAAATGAGAGTAAGAAGTTTCTAAGCAGATTGGGGCAAGAAATTCCATATGAAGGAAGGGCCTGGGAAAAAATCCCAGATCACAAAACCCTGGAGAGCTTGAAGAATGGTGAAATTCTGGGTGGTATATGTCGGCCGGCATACAGGAGTTGGTGTCAGACAGATAGTAAAGGGCCTTGAAAGGCTTGATGAAGGGTTCAGGCTTTATAACAGAAGCAGTGGGAAGCCAACTCTGGATTTAAACCAGAGTGACAATTATCATATTTTCCTTTTTAAAGAAAGACCACAGTGGTGATAGCATGGATCCACGTAAAGAACAGGTACATAGCAAGAGAGAGAGTGAGGCTGTCAGCTGCTTGTCTCTGAGTTTGTTTTGTAATTGTAATTGTCTCCTCCCTTTGACAACTTGGACGAATGCCATTCTCATCACTGTGGTTCCTTCTCAGCAAAGCCCTACATTTCCCTGTGCACGAGGCCATGGAGAGAGAGCTTCCAAGGGCACTAATAGTAAACATCCCTCACTTGTGCTTGAACGGCCGTCACCAGAAACACTCATAGGCAACAGCAGTCAGGCACAGGGTGGAGGTGCATGCACAGCAGTAGGAAGCTAAGGAGGTCTGTCAGTGAGCCCAGGTGGGAACACCAGAAATCCTCAGGCAGGGGGCCCACCACGGAATTCAAGTCTAGTGTTCCTAAGGGACAGAGATGCCCAAGCCATAGTCCCTCTGGGCAGTTGCTGGTCTGTTGTCCCACATTCTGCTCCCCAACACACACGCATGCACACACACTTACAGGTGCACACATGCACACACACATACATGTATGCACACCTGCCACCCCCACCAAGTTATTTATAACGTCAACCAATATTCTTCCATAAGTTTATGTGGAAAAGCTACAAATCCAGATTCACCTCTGTCACCTGTCTGGACAGATCTGCATGATTCCCTTCAAACCTTTGCCCTTCATATCTTTATTTTGACCCTCACGGACAGGGAGTTCCTGCACTAACTTGTCATTCATACCCATGGTTCTGAATCGCTTGCCCAACCTAAGTGAGAACAGCATCATCTATGCTATTTCCTATGGGCTTGTAAGGATTAAAGTTCACAGTGGATCTGTGGGCATTTTCACTTCTTTGCAAGCTTTAACATGCAACCGAACCAGACTGGTTCAGTAGACCTGGGGTAGGGCCTGAGATTCTGCATTTCTAATATATTCCCAGGTGATCCACGGACCACCCGTGGCATAGAGAGCTTCTAAGTACTAACAGGCTCAGTTGCCAGTTCTTCGTATCAATGTGAAAGCGGTATTGAACTCAAAATAAATAACCCAGTCCTAAAATCTTGTGCTGCTGCTTCTCAGCCTCATGACTGTAGATGAGATGTTTCCTAGCTCTAAGCCTCAATTCCCCATCTGTAAATAATGCCAGTAGAAGGCATAGCAGAAGGTCTAGGACTAGGGCAATAAATATTGAAAGATTTGGAAGAGAGCAGGGAAGAAATGGAGGAGGAGCAGGAAGAAGCCAGCATGAAATGGTAGAAGTTCTGCTATTATTTACAATAATAATAATGCAGGCAGAATCAGCATCGGTAGAGTAGCGGCAGTAAAAATAGTATCATCATAACTAATAATACAGAAGTATTAGGGGTCCTGCTGATAGCAGGTGCTGATAGTGTCAGCAGCAGAAGCGGGGGCAGAATAAAAGAAGATGTGGTGTATCTTACTGCTGAAGAATCCAGACTCGAGCCCATCTTCCCAAACTGAAATACCAAATCTTCTACTTACTAGCTGTGTGACCCTCAGAAAGTTGTTTAATGTTTCTGTGCCTCAGTTTCTTTGTCTGTGTAATAGCATCCAATCTTTTAATTTGGTAGTGAAGATTAAATAAGTTAGTATATATATAGGAGAAATCAGAGTGTAGGGGAAGGGGTCAGGCTCTTAGAGACAGGATATGGATTATTCTATACCCAAAGAAGACTACTAAAATAGACGCCCCTTTGCCAGATCTCCTGTGCCATGACGGTAGGAATTATATCTAGAAAAAATCCTTTTTTTCCTCTGCCTTGACAATCTGCCCTATGAAGGGAGTCTCGGGGCTGTGGGACCTCAGCAGGGCCTTTGCCTTTACTGAGTAGAATTGAAGATTCCACGAGGGGAAATCTTTGGAGTATCAGCCAACAGCCTTTTGCTCTTCTGGGGTTTTCTGTTCCCCATTGAAAACTGGTAAGCAACTCTGTCTTTGCTGATTGCCTTAAAGGCATGGTGTGGCAGGGTAGAAATCAACTTATTTTATATAACCGTAGAGATTTTCCCTCTTTGGGAAGTTGGAGGAGGGCATAAGACCTTTAATTTCTTTCTTCTAGTGTTCTGCTCACGGAAGGAGAATTTGGGTTATGCAAAAAAGGAAATACTCTTGTTCAGATCTTCCTGTCCTGAGCTGAGCACAGAAGAAATATAAAAGGCCATTTTTTTTTTTTTTTAGTAGAACCAACAACTGATGAAATAAAGTGTGTATGGAGAAGTATCAGATACTCAGGCAGAACAGTGTGAGGAGAAGGATGTAAGATCCAGGAGAGATGGGACTGCAGCTGTCCTGGTCTGATGCCTACAGCACGGGGAGGCACGGAGCAGGCAGTAGATAAACAGCTACTGACTTTATTAGGAGTTTTGTATTCTTTTCTCAGCCTTGATACCAATTCCCCGTACGACTCTGAGCACGCCACCTTCCTTTCCTTAGCTTCGATTCCTTCCTCTGGCATTGAAGATCCTTTCAAGCTCTGGTATTTTCTTCTCCTAATGCTCTATTTTACTTTTGTTTTGCAACCTGATATTCTCCTTTTCACTAATTGTTCACCCATGTTTCTGTCTCCCCACTAGCCTGTACGCTTCATGTGAGAACGTAACTTGCCATCTTGCTCAATCCTGTCTCCCCAAAACTTAGCCCAAAGCTTGTTGCATATCTGCACTTGCTGAATATCTGTTGAATGAAGGAAGGAACGAATGATGTCTCTTGTCTTAAGATCACAGGAAATATCATAGTATAAGGATTAAGATATGGGCTGGGTTCAGACTGCCTATGTTTGGACCTCAATCTCAGCACTTACTGGCTCTATGATCTTCTGCAAATTGATTAGCTCCTTGAGGCTCAGTTTCCTCATCTGTATAATGGGGATACTAATGCTAGTCACCTCATGAGATTGTGAAAACATTAAATAACTCCCACAAAAGTCTTAGAATAGTTCTGACATATAATAAGCACTCACTACATACCAGCCACTCTAATAGGACTGTCATCACTTAATACTTATCTAAGTAACTTATAGGAAAATGAAACTTCTTGTGAATTCTAGACATGAGTCGACAGGTGTGACATTAAGTCGACCTGCTCTAGCAAGTCTCCGAGGTGACCATCCCACACTTTGTGCTTCTGATGTGCCATCGGTACCTCCATTTTTCCACTTGGAACCCCACATTTCATTTCTAACGTACATGCCTTTGCCTCTGCCCTTAGAGTCTAATCTCTTCAGTGTGTCAGACCTTCCCATTCTCATGTCTGCCGTTCCCTCCCTCCCTCTCCTTCTAATCCAGTGCCTCGGGGCCTTGGCACACGGTGCCCCCTCACTCTGTAATGGACTTTTCAGTTTTCTCCAACTGACTAACTCCTGGTCATTGTTCGAGACCCAGGACAGGTCCCTTTATTGCAAGAAAATTTCTCTTAATGCCTAGGCTGGTGAACACATGGCAAAGTTCTATTTTTTTCCCCTGCAGCAATAAAAAAAAAAAAAAATCCCAAATATTTCATCAAGACAGAATATGAAAACAAAGAAAAACTAGTGGGAGTGCTTTGGTATAACTCACTTGACAATGACACCCCAATCACACCATCTTGTGGGGAGACCTAGAATTACCAGACCCAGATTTGGAGTGCCCAGAGCCACGCTTCCCAGATCCTCTCCCTCTGCCATTCCCACAGCCTCCTGAGACTGCGTAAGGCACCTGGAGGCTTTCTATTCTGCCTCTTCTTCAAGCTCCTAAAGAGGAGTTAATATGCCAGGTACCTCCCTTCTTGGCCTTGGCCCTGGCTGGGTGACTGGAAAAATGAAACAGACTGGTCAGGCCTTGATGCCCCTAAATTGTAATTTCAAGGTAATTTGAACTTCCTTCCTCTTGGGGATGCATGGAAAAGCTAAAGTCTCCTCCAATCAGTGTGCGGAATTCGACAAAGAATTAAGGCACCCTCTGCCTTGCTCCAATGCCTGTGTGAGACCAGCACGATAATCAATTTCACAGTTCTGTAAAACCGATTGGAACGTGATTACAAAGCCAGCCAGAGCACTTGGTCTGGGCTTTAAGAAGTCCTGTTTCCGAGGGACCGTAAGTGTATGATGTCCAGATATCCACAGCACTCCCACCGAAGCCAAGGGCTCACTTCACTCCCTGAGGTTTAATCACTTGCTCCCCCGAGTTCCAGAGCCAATCCTGCCCAAGGCCTGCTGTACGAGGTGTGTGTATGATGGGTGGTCCTCTAAGAACTTAAGTTTGATTTCAGCACATACATTTGGGCTGATTGAGGAAACCTTAGACTTTGGCATTGCCCTTAGATGGGTTCCTGTCTTGGTTCCCCCATCCCTGCCTCAGTTTCCTCATCCCACTCTCCGCCTCCCCGTGGGGTCTGGGTCCCTGCTCAAAATCACGCTGCCACCTCCTCCAGGTGAGAGCGCCCTGTCCTCTGAAAGGACTGACTTCCTGGCACAGAGATGCAACAGGCGCTGACCAGTGATGAGATTGAGTTTAGCCCACACCTACTTCTACCTCGAGACCCGAGTCTTCCCTCCCTGGGTTCTTTCCTGTGCCTCAGGCCTGCCTGGGTTGGTTGGTCTCATAAGCCCCTGGATCCAGGTCTATAAAAGTGAACATAAGTACTTGGGGAGTTGGATCAGAGCATGAGTTTCCTTCCTGGACACTGGACTCCAATAGGAAAGAGGAAGGTGGTTATACAATGACTTGCAGCAAAGCCCCAGGAGGTCGGCTAACTAGAGAGAGAACGAGTCCATCTGGGCCTGGGGCCCCTGGTAGAGCCTCACATACCACTTGTCATGCTCTGTCTTGAGTCGTTTATTTTCTGGTTCTCCCACTGGACTCTGAACAGGGCAGAAAGTAGGGTCTGATTCTCATTTATTGTGATAGCCTAGATTATTGCATTAATTGGCTTGCAGGAGAGGTCTTTGGGATTCATTGCAGGATATATTTCCACGACTCTTTTGAAGTGAGGCATGGCCAAATGACTTTCTTGGGGCAATGAAAAGTAAGTAGAAATGACCTGATATATCCAGGTAGATGTGTTAAGAGACACAGCCTGATTTGCCACTCTCTCTTTTTCCCTCTGGCAGGACGACTAACAATATTCAGCATGGTGACTGCTCCATCAGCCTGGCTCCCTGAGTGACACTGCTCTCCTGTCGACCCACAATGGACGTGGAGCACAAGTGAGAGATAACCTTTTGATGTCTGATGGTTAAACTTTTGAGCTGCGAGCGTTTGTTTGTTATTGTAGTGTAACCTAACCTAATCTGACGGATAGAGTAATCAATAAATAGCTCAGTGACAGCGAGAGGAAGGGAAGGAGTGGGGAGGAGCAAGAGTGAGGGGGAAAAGGAAAGACAAAAGAAAGCAAAAAGGAAGGACAGAGAAAGAAAATGACTACACGAGTCGTCCATGCTCTTTGGGGCTCAGTTTCCAATTTGGATATTTGAGAATGAAGGTTAATCGAGTGTGCTCCCTTCCACCCCCCAACGCTCTGAGAACCTGAGAGCACAGCCATATTTATAGAGAAAGGTGGCGGAGAAATGAGGCAGGAAACAAAGCAATTGTAACATTTTGGTAATCTATCCAAGCCATAAAGATTTCATTAGATTCCTTAATAGATTTCTAATGAAAAAATAAGACCCTTCCTTATTTTACCTACTTTCTGAACATTAGAATCAACTTGGCTTTCCAAGCTTTGCACCCCATTTACATTAATTAGAAAGTTCCATATTAAGGAAAGCTTTTAATGGGCTGTTATTGCAGATGATTTTACTGGTGAGTTGCATTGTTCTGTTTAATAGCACATAAAACGGCATCTATAGAGGAGATTGCGATAAAATTGAACTTTTGATGGACTCTGGGGCTGAGCTGGCCTTTGTGGGGTTTAGAGAGACTTTGTGACGATGAGAAATAGCTCTTCCGTTTCCTTAGACTAGAGCTTGTTTTCCAAATGTTTCTAACTCCAGAAGCCCACACTGCCTCCCGCGTGGGTACGCCATTGTCAGACTACTTCCGAATCTCTGCACGACACTCAGAAATATCTCTCATGGGTGCTTGTGGTCCTTAGAATCGGGGTATAAGTAATGGATTTCAGAAGAAGAGATTGCCTGGGCCAGGTGAAGAGTGTCATGGACGTGGTGCCAGGTCTGTCCAGGAAAAGAAGGGAGGCAGGTTTTGAATATGTCTAGGGTTAAAGGTGAGAGGACAGAATTCTTGGACAAATGGATGCTTCCTGACCTTAGAAAGATGTCACAAAGGGGAGATAAGGCAGAACAACAACAACAACAGAATTCCATACATAATGGCAATCAATTATACAGAAAAAAATGCAAGGCGGGGTGAAGGGATAATTGGGGTATCAGGGTGGGTGTAAGACATGCCAGCGGGTGCCGGCATGACACCCAGATGAAATCCTACAGGACAGTAACTGCTATCCCAGTTGTCTCATCCCCACTCTGCTGTGCACGAATGGTCTCACGCACACGTATTCTTGAAGAGTCCTGTTAGTCCTAGCTTCCAGCTGCATATTGTCATGCCCCTTCCCCCCATTCCTTTAGTGTGAGGATAAACTCATTCAGGAGGCAGTATGCTGTGAAGTTTAGGAGTTATGTCTGGGTTCAAATTCTAACTCTTTTTTTTCTAAATAACAGCCCTGCATTTTGGGCCAAGTCACTCTCTGAACAATAGTTTCCTCAACTGAAAACCATATCTGCTAGTAGGGTTGTTAGAAGGACTAGGCAAGGTTATACGTGTGAAGAGTTAAAAGCAATTCCAGATATATCTAAAAAGTGCTTGATACACGTGAGTGATTATGAGATAATTACATAAATATGGATGGTTTAAAACACTAGCAATTTCGGGGGAGCACAGGATATCCGAAGCTAGAGCCATTCTGAAAACCAAAGAACACCAATGGGCAAACAGAATATGGAGTCACTGATCCCAGTGACCCACATATATATATGGCATCTAATCTGTGGCTCAAGTGACTGTGTGCACTATGAGCTCACACAATTTTCCTCCTGCCAGGTTGAAAATAGGACGCTGCTAAGCAAAGATAAACAAAAACCAATGCTTTCATTTGGACCACCCTGGCTGATAATCGTGAAGCAATGCCTCACCAGGGAGCTTCTAGTATACCAGGAGGTCAAGAGGATGGTTAAATAGTTGAGTTCGGGAGAAAATAACCAGTCTTAAGCAGTTGTTCTTCCAGTGTTTGGTATGTGGTAAGAACTCAATAACGTTAGCTACTCTTACTCCAATTATAGAAAAATACAGGAATCAATGCAAGCATATTTTATTATATCTTCTTCTTACTAGAATTTCATGGTTAGAACAGAAGTCATTATGAATCTTGGGTTTAATTCTAGACATGGCACTGATGACCCACAACAGATCACCATCAAGGAGATAAGGTGGTGTGGGACCTAGATATTATATCACACTAGGAATAATTAGAAGAATTTTCCAAGAAGAGAAAAGTTTGTTTCTGAATGGTGTTGGTTGCATTCTAGTAATCAAATCAAATTGTGTATTCTTTCGAAGTGGAATCAGCGGGTGGAGAGGGTAGAGAGGTAGATATGACAGCAAAGAAGGAAGAATGATCAATCTGGGTTTGACATGGGGCACATGGTCAAAATCAGCTTGCTGCTTTGCTATGTTGTGACTCCCCATTACTGTGGGGATTCAAGATAAACATGGATTCATTCATCAAATGCTTATAAAACATGGATGAGTACAAGGTCAGTGATAATAGCTTAGTATATAAAGATTAATAAGACATGGTTTTTGCTTTCTAGTGATTCACTCTCTAGTGGAGAAGACACCCATAAACAAATACTTAAATCAATGAGGTATGACACTCATCAGAGAAGAAATATGGACAAGGCTGTGTCAAAGCAAAGAGGTGATGGAGTGGGGAGGAGGCAAGTAGCAAGTCAGAAGATGCTGCGGTGGGTGGTGACTCCTTTAGGTCTGATGGGTGGACAAGGGTGAGAGAGGGATGGACCTCTATCCAAGGAAACCACATCTAACGCAACATGAGGTTACAAAACAGCATGTAGGACTTTGTCAGAAGTTTGGCATTGCTGGAGTACAGGATGAATGGTAAGGGAGATGAGGCTGGAGAGGCGAGCCAGAATCCCATTTTGGAGCCTGTCAGACTAATAAAAGGTAGTAATCAGGCGGTGACATGTGAGATTTTATCTGTGGTGAGTTGCATTATTCTGTTTAGAATCATTGCAAGGGTCCAAAAAAAAATGGTGGTTTCCTAACTAAAACATGGATGTAAAACAAGGAATCTGATGACTCTGAATGTAGAGGGAGAGGAAAGAGCTGAGGATAGGCTAGCTCCCACATTTCTAGGGGGCTATCTGTAGGGGATGCATGAGAGGAGCTGAACTGGATCATGTAAAAGAAAGAGACATTTTGTCTATTGAATGCCAGACATTGCTATGATCTTACATATCCTCATAACAACCCTGCAAGGTAAGAATTATTATCTTCATTACATATGAGGAAACCGAAACTATTTTATGTGTCCAAGATCATAAAACTGAGGCCAAATTTGACCCAGAAGTATCTGCATTTCCAGAACCATGCTTTTCCCATAAGATTCTCTAAGTTCCCTTTCACTCAAATTTTCAGGATTCTAAGCACACCAGCTAATTCTCGTCTGGTCAAAACTGAAATAAGGGAAGTCTTGGTCTCTGACTGAGTATATACCCAGCCTGGTTATATACTCTTTCCACATTAAATATATTCATATAGAATATAAGTAGTACCTATAAATATCTTTCTAATAAAAGTGAGGCCATGTATTTTTGAGTGATAAGACCCTGCTTCAGGCAGTGATATAAACCAGCAGGCTGAAGGCCAAACAACTTTAGCCAGCCCAGAGATTCAATAAGTTAAAATACGTTTTAGGAGACAGCTTCAGGCCAGACATGTCTTTTTCCTTGGCAATTATATGGAGACACCTTATTCAGCACAAACAGCCTAGCTACAGTGTGAATTTCTGTTTAAAGGGACACCAACAAGTCATGCAGGCAAGAGTGTGATCTGAATTTAAGCTTGAGAGTTAGGTAACCAGGTTTTTAAAATCTGTTTAGTTAGGGGGGGTGGGTAGGTGTGTGTGTGTGTGTGTGTGTGTGTGTGTGATTTTTTTTTTTATTATTATTATTTGGAAATATCTATCAACAAAAATCTCACTAATATCCTCTTTCCTCCTCCTGAAATGCACACCCCCACTTATAATTTTCATATGAAAACTTCCTATAGGTCAGTGGGTTTTGACTGAGGGGAGATTTTTGCCCCAGGAAGCATTTAGAAATATGTGGAGAAACCTTTGATTGTCACAATTTAGAGAGAGGTGGAGGCATCTAGTAGATAGAGGCCGGGGATGCTGCTAACACCCTATAACGCACAGGGCAGCCCTCACAATGAAGATTTATCGATCCAAAATGTCAATAGTTCTGAGATCGAGAAATCCTGTGATAGGGCTTTCCCTGATTTTCAAGTTAAATTCGATCTCCTTGATATACGTTTTCATAGTAACTTAAACTCTTGTTTCACAGCAGTCTTCACGTTTTATGGTGATATATCAATTTGTGTGATTATTCATCTCATAACTTTCTCTCCTACTCGACTGACAACTCTGTGAGGGTCGAGACAGCATATTTTCCTTCTCATCATATCCAGGAAGCTAGCACAGTGTCTAGAGCACGTGGTAGGTGACCAATAAAGAGTTGATGAATGAACCAATGCATAATGAAAAATGGAATGCAATTCACTGGTGAGTCATGCCTCTGAAATTATCCACATCTCCACTCCTTCAGTTGGAAAAATTAATGGAAAATATACATGGATTGAATATGTGATGAACTAGTTTAAAAATTATAAACTAGAAATCATTTTTCATCCTGGTACTACAGATATGCATGGCACTAAAATTAACCAAAGCCAGCTTCCAAGTTGGCTCCCAGTGATGCCTCCTCTTGGTACTCACGGCCATGTGTAGTGCCCTCCCACCTCTGAGGCTGGGTCATAAAATATATTGTGATTTCTCCCTCTTTTCCTTTCATCACTCACTCTGGTGGAAGCCATTGGGTGTGAAAAGGGCCATATTTAAGAGGAACAGAGGCCTCCTGAGTCGTGTGAGTGCAGCATTTTGCAAACAGATCCTCCAGCCTCAGTCAAGCCTTCAGATGGTGCATCCACAATGAAATCTGATGGCGACCTCGTGAGGCTCTAACCAGAACCACTCAGTTCAGTTGCGCTCAGATTCCTGAAGCTCATAAACTGTGTAAGATCATAGATGCTTGTTGTTTTACATGGGGTAAAAAAAAAAAAAAATTTAACCAAGAGCAGGGGCTGTCATATAGGAATAGGTACTTGTGTTATGGTATCAGGTCTGAGTCTGAAAAATCAGATTTACCCCTGCATTATAATTGGTCCTGAGCAAATTAGTTAGATCTTTCCATTGCTTTTCAAATAAGAACGATATTCACTTTTAAGGATCACGATTAGAAATAAATTAAATAATACCTAGCGGGGTATCTTATGGATGAATTATTTGGGTTTTGGGTTTTAGGGAGGGAAAAGAGTAGGGGGTTAACTATAAACGCTTTAAAATAAGAACTAAAAGCAATTGTCCTTTTACATGTGAGTTCTGAGCACTCTCAACCCAGGGAAGAATTAAAAGTTTCTATTTAATACACTTCACCGAGAGGGAGAAGAAGGCAGGAACAGGAGAAGCGTGTAGCTTGATCCTGAACACAAGTGTAGACATCTAGAGCGGGGTTATCTGAGTGCAGTGACACAGATACGGTCTCCTAATGTGAGGATGGAGACATTCTGAGCACCAAGCTCAGCAGCCCCAGGAACTAG
>NW_006442491.1:26832708-26835701 GCF_000325575.1 Pteropus alecto
CCAAATGCACACACACATGCCTCAAACATCTGCCGGCTCCCTCGGTTCACTGCATGTTATCAGCCACATCTGGTGTTGCAATTTCTCTGATTTTAGACAACCTTCCACTGTTTCACAATAACTCACAAAACTTCAACCTATGCTCACTTCCACATGCAAGCTTCAAGTCTTTTTTAAGGTAAAGTGCCATTTATGTGGTAGTATTTGAATGTTTTATAACCATTCACCATGTATAAAACTATGCTACCATTTTTGACTAGGTTTCTATTTTTTTTTTGTTACTGATAAAGTTTGTGAGTGCTATGTCCCTAACTCCAACTTTCCTGTAATCACTGTAGTTTTATTGTGCAATTTTGCATCGTATGATGATTTTTAAGAATGCGTCAATCGCATTATTTCAGAACTGACTGTGTTCCCAAGTGCCAGGTAAGTAAAGGGGGTAAGATATCAACAGAATGCCACAGGTGGAGTCAGGGAAGGCTACAGCTGTGACAATAACCTTCAGGGGGCCCAGCTGGGCAGGATGGCCCCCAAATGAATACGCGAGAGGGTAAAAATGCACTGAGTCTGTGAAGATGTTACAAGTAATTAAAAAACAATTTAAACTAGTCAAAGTTGGAGGACAGAAAAAATGGGTACAAGGCTGGTGGGAAATTTGATAATGTGCCTTTGAAAACCACAAAGATATATGTCTCCTTAGCAGAAGACACATTTGTCTATGTCACCTCCATCTCCTTCTCTCCCCTCTCTTCTTCCATTCTGGCAAAGATGATTTGGTTGGGTATCTGCTCTTCTCTGTTAAGGTCATTAGCTCAGCAAAGGGGACCTTAATGCCCATCTTGGGGATAAATATTGAATAATCTCAGCCAATCTCAGTAACTCTATTTCCTTCACCAGTGATTGGCTTCTGTGTGGGCATATGACCAAGTTCTGGTCAATGAGATGTGAGAAGTTCACTTTGAGCTTCTGGGAACATTTGCTCGCCTATAAAAAGAGACTCTTAGGAAGAAATATTGTCATGTCCACATGTGATTTGTGAGATCATGGCAGTTATTTTCTCACTACGAGGACAGCCTGCCTGAGGGACAAAGCTGGCAGAGAAGAGTTGACAGAGCAGAAATCTCAATGATGATGTTTTAAAAATAACGAATCAAGCAATTCCAAAGGATATCATAGGATGTCTTATATGATGTAATGTATTTTCCACTTTTGTTTAAGACTTTTTGAGTTGACTCTTTTGCTACTTACAGCCAAAGGTATCCTGATTCTGTTTAACAATACTATTTTCAAAGAAATGGACTGAAAATATGAACAAAGGTTGATATAGAGGGGAATTCAACGAACCATTATTTATAATAATGAATAGCTAGAAAAACTAAATGTCCAAGATTAGGTGATTGGCTAAATAAGATGAGGCTATTTTACAGAATCTTCTATTTTAAAGAAACTATTAGAATTATGATGATATAAACATATCTGTAGTGGAAAATGTTCAAAATGTTTTTATCTCCTTTTTCTTTGTTAAAGTCACTCGTCAAAACATTCACTCTGAGGAAGTTCAACCTTTCACCTACCCTGAAGAACAACTGTGAGAAAAACACTGAACCACACTAATTAGTCTCATTATAACTCTTGTCCACTAACTTCAAGTGACCCCTTAGTAACTTCTAGTGGTCTCTCCACATTGCCCTACTTGAGTCACTTTCTTAGATTCCCAAACTATTTTCTACTTTATAGTCTCTTCATCCCTCACCACGTCTACTCACCCCTCACTCTTAGCTAACAGCCCTGCTTCCTATTTCACTGAGATGATGCAAGTTCCATGGCTCTAGCTGTGGCATATGTCAACGTAACAGCCTTATCTCCACACACTCTACGTCCTGTCTTATTTGGAGGAACAGTCTAGGCCATATCTAAGGCCACCTCCACATTTGCGGGAGACCCTATGTCCTCTCACTTGCCAAAAGACATCCAATAGCAGTGTCTACCTCTACAAGATTATTTTTCCTCTTTTTTTGTTGGATCATTCTCACCACCTCTAATATTTTTCCCTTTTTTTAAAAAATACACAGAACTCTCCCCTTTTGACTGGAGAACAGCTCCAGCTACCATCTCACATCTCTGACCCGCTCTGCACTCATTCTATCCCATTATTCCTCTCTTCCTGTCCTCCTGGAGACCCCCTGTCATCAGGTCCCAGTACCCACCATTCTGTAGAAACCGCTCATGTTAAGTCACCAATGATCTCCAGGTTGCTGAATCCAGCAGTCAATTCTTAGTCCTTATTTCACCTGAACTATCAGTTCATCACTGCCTCTTTGAATTTTTTTTTTTTTCACTTGTCTTCCTGGACTCTGATCTTTCTTGGATCGCCTGTCTCATGGGCTGATCCTTCTCAGTCTGATTTAATTATTCTGCCTCAAATTCTCCACTTCCAATATCCAGCTATCTTGAAGTTCATTCTTAAGATCCATCAATTCTATCTACACAGATACCCTATGATTTCCTCCAGTTTCACAGTTGTGAATTCCATCTACAGGCTGCCTCCCCCCATTAACATTTCCACCCTAGACTTCCCTGAACTTCAGACTGGCATATCCAACTGCCGACCTGACATAGTATCCAAAATATCTAACGTGGTTCTGAAACTTCTCCCTGAATCCTGCTCCTTCCACTGTCTTTCCCATGTCAGTAAATGGCAGCTCCATCCTTTTGTTTACTCAGGCCATCCCATGTGGAGTCATACCTGATTCCTTTCTCTTCCCACAGAAGTTGGTACCGCGTTCTACTGCCTTTACTTTCAAAGTAGACCTGGAATTCTACCCCTTCCCATCGCTCCGTCCTACCTTGGTCTAAGATGCCATCATCTTTCACCTGTATTATTACAACAGTCTCCTAATCAGTTTTCCTACCTCTACCCAGGTTCTACCTTGTTTAGTCTACTCTCTATAAAGCAGACAAAGTGGTCCTTTTCAAATCTTTTCTTCCACTCT
>NW_006442491.1:26835752-26836045 GCF_000325575.1 Pteropus alecto
TAATGTACCAGCCATGCTCTTCCCAAAAGACCCTTTGCACTTGCTGTTAATCTGCCTGAAACAGTCTATCCTTCAGATGGACGCTTGCCTTCCATCTGGCCTCTGCTCAAATGCCACTTATGAAGCCAGACCTTCCTTCACCATATTTAAAATAACAAGGTCCTCCCACACAGACACTCTATCTTCTTTACCTGCCTTCTGTTTTTTTCCTACAGCTTTACCTCCATCTAGTATACTATAAATTGAATCACCTATCGATTACGTACCTCTCTCCACTAGAATGCAAGTGCCAC
>NW_006442491.1:26836059-26864626 GCF_000325575.1 Pteropus alecto
AATTCTGTTTTTACACTAGTATTTTAGTGCCTAGGACGATGCTGGACCCACAGTGCCACCCGAAAATTATATAACTGTATTAACCAATGTTACCCCAATAAACTTAAAAAAAAAACAATTATCAAGGGAATTAGAAGATGAGCCACAGACAGGGAGAAAATATTTGCAAAAGACACATTTGACAAAGGAATGTTATAAATAAAAATTAAAAAAATAAAGTATTAGCTGATTTAATTTAAACACAAAACTTATTTAGTGGAGTGATCACTTTGTGAGTTATATAGATCTCTAACCACTATGCTATACAACTGAAATTAATATATTATTGTATGCCAACTATAGTTAAAAAAAACTCATTGAGTTATACAATGTAAATATGAGCAACTAATTGTCTATTACATTTCAATAAAGCTGGAAAAAAAATGGGCAAAAAACCCCCCACAAAACTAAATATAAAAAATTACATATATATGGTCTTGATTTTGTAAAACAAGTATACATGAAAGACAATATTGATTGAACACTTTGTATCAGCCATTTTGTTGAGCTCTTTCATATGTCACCAAAATCACTAGTATCTCCATTCTATACGTGAGGAAACTGAGGTTTGGAAAATGGAGTTAACTTACTTTTTGTGTTAGATAATTAGAAAGTACCAAAGTAGTACCACCCCGTTTTATCTAGTATGAAGGCACATGTTCTGTGGTACATGGCCTCCAGGTGTGTGTATGTGGTGTGTGTATGACAAAAAAAACTGTAAAAAAATGTATGTTTGCATACATGAAAGAGCCATTCCTGAATAAAACAATAGATAAATAGAAATAGCCAGCAGACAAGTACAATTCTGATTAATCTCATGGTTAGTAAATGAAAGAAAATTAAAATAGTTAGATAGTCTTCCTTTTTTATTACATTAGCAACTATAATTAAACAATAATACCTACAATTTTCTAACAAAATGATCATTTATGTGTGAGAAGATTTACGTGCAAAGATTTTCATCACAGAATTGATTATAACAATGAAAAAATATATCCAGTAACAGGAGCTGGTTAAGTAAATTATGCACATCTTAAAGATGGAGTATTATGTAATCATTAAAATGATGTAAAAGGTTATTTATGAGATATGAAAATGAGTGCATTATTACATGAAAAATGCAGGTTATAAAATAGCATGTTCAGTGGAATTCCAATTATGCATCAACAAGAACAAAAACACTTTGTATATTAAAATTCTGGAAGGATATAAGTTTTAATAACTACCTCTGCACAGCGATATGTATGATAATTTTCAGTTTAATATATATGTATTTTTTTGTATAAAAACATACTGCCAAATCAGATGTCTGTTGGTACCCCAATATTTAGTGGCTTAAAACAGCAATGATTTATTATTTGTCATAATTCTGTGAGTTAGGAATTTGGACTGTTTTTCTGCTGGATGAGCTTGAGACACTCATGTGGGTACAGTCAGTCAGTCATCTGAAGGATCAGCTGGGGCTGGAGGTCCAAGATGGCATCACTTACATGTCTGGCAGTTAGTGCTGCCCATTGGTTAGGACGCTTTGGTTCTCATTTGGTTTATCATTTTCCAGAAGACAAGACTGGGCTTCTTCACGGAATAGTGGCCTCAGGGGCCAAGTGGGCAAGAATGGACATTTCAAGCACAGTCCTTTGAAGACCTACCTTTCAGACTTGCTCATCATCACTTCTACCACATTCTATTGGTCAAATCAATTCTAGAGGTCAGCACAGATTTCAGGGGGTGGAGAGACTAGATTCTACTTCTTGCTGTTCCCAATATGGTGATGTCACATTACAAAGGGTTATAAGCACAGGGAGGTGTGATTCATTGGGAATCCTTATTATAACACTCTAACCAATCTAAGAGATGAACGATAACAAATTATTCAATTTTCTCCTAACTCAACAAGCCTTCTCAGGATCCTCTCTTAAACCCAATTCAGGTTCATCTTTGGATTTAGCGATCTGAGATTTTCTGTAGACTGATGATGTGCTTTGTTATGCACAAGAAGCAGAGTGGAATTATTATTGTAGCTTATTCTAAGAGCAAAGATAGTCGCAACAATGACATAATATCTATGACCATGGATTAGTGTCTGGGGAGGAGTTAATCCTGAGTGTGATATAAAGTCTCACGTTCAGATTGTCCCAGAGACTCATGCCTGAGTCTTAAGATAAGGTAGATAGGGGAGAAAAAGAGCAACTTAGTTATTTTTAAATGGATTCCCATGATATTGATAATGTTGCTGGTACTCGAACATCATTGGTCTCAGTGCTAGAGCTATCAGCTATCCCCTTTCAGCAGTCAGGGATGGAAGGGCCTTTCCCTGTGAGCATCATCAGTGCTGGTCCAAACATCATGATTAGTTTGGTGTCAGTGCCTTCCAAGAATATCCAAGACTATCCTTTGGCATAGGAACTATGGTACCCTAAGTTTATTGATTTAGCGCCGCCTCCCCTGCTCACACATTCTGCCTACCATCCTTTCTGAAGGTCATTGCCGACATCACTTTGACCTTGGGGAGTGATATGAGAAGCCACCTCTAGTGTCAAAGCAGGAGAGGAAGAAAACGGTAGTGCTAACCAAGAATTCTGGATAGCAGTTCACAAAAAGTACCCATGGGGCTTAAAAATATGTATATATTCTTAGAGCCCACTAAGTATTCTGATTTTAATGGGATGTCTGAAGTTGAACCAATGAAATTTTAAATAAATTCTTCCCAGGTAATCCAGATGCCAGACCAGGTTTTAAAATGTCTGGACTAAACACAGGGGGATTCTGGAGGGAAGCTGCTTTCCCCCTCGTTCTTGGGCATGCAGCCAGATTACTTTGAGACTGTTGCTGTGACGTGTGAAACATGTATATTTACTGGCTCATCTTGCACAAGGACTGCAACAATATGTGTTAAATACAGTTCTGTAGCCATAATATAAATGGTTCTAGCCACCATTTTTATCACTTTTCACCGAGAAAAATGTCATGTGTTTTTCAAATATCTGACTTATAAAATGACTTTGGCAATATCACCTTTTGCAAATTGAAGATGGCCTGTAACTTGGTTGCCTTAGCAACAAATTAGATTGAACATTAACATTTGAATCCAGATGGTCATTCCAGGAAGACAAGAAATAGCCTTGGTCCACTTTGGAATGTACCTATCTGTACTGTCCACATCAACATCTGACATGGTTCTAAGATATCTCATGTGGTCTTCAACCTGATTCAGAGTTATGCACATTTTTCAAAGCTGGATTATGTTTTTCTCTTAATTTCAGACAGCAGTGTAGAGTAAAACTGATTGTCGACTTTGAAGGCAAAACACTTCTGCTGTCTGATTTAGGGCCATCATTGTTAGAATCACATAGGGCTCCCTTATGGCTTCTTTTCCTCTACAGAAGAATGACTATAGATGGGCACTGTTGGTTGATTCATTCATGTGTTCAAATATCTTTTTAGTGATAACACACCTTTTGCCAGGCCCTGTGCTAGGTCCTGGGGATACGAGTACGGTTATTATAATTTCTGCCCTCAAGGAGCACAAGTCTGGAGAGGAAATGATATTTAAATCACTGTTGTATGTTGTTAGAAGGGAGCCATAAAGCTATTTGTGAAACCAGGGGAAGCCAGGGAAGCACAGATGAGCTTGGGACTATCCCTCTCTGAGTGGGTCAGGAAAGACACGCTCAAGGAGCCACAACTCACTGGAGGAGGAAGTCTATGCAGTGCAGAGAGAAGGGATGAAGGTGCATCTTTGCAGAAAGAATCGTGTTTGTAAAGGCCAGAGCTGGAAACTCCGTGGTGCATTCAGGGCATGCTAGGCGCTCTGATGTGTCTGGCACGAAAAGAGAAAGGAAGGGCCCTGCCTGGACTTTAGAAAATGGTAAATACTGAGGGGGTCTGAGCAGATGGAGCAGCACGATCACATGCACAACTTAGAAAGTCAACAGCAACTTTGAGGATGAATTAAAAGAAGACAACAGAACAATGTGGGGTTATTTCGGTAGCTGGGGCAAAGAATGATTGGATTTTTCACTGATGAGGCTATACTGAGGGAATAGGTATTCGGTGGCCAGTTGGGTGTGGGATTTGAGGAAAAGGGTGGAGTCAAGATGCCTACAGGTTTCCGGCTTGTGGATGGTGGGTCTACTTTATATCAAGGCAGAAATACAGGAGCAGAAGCAGTTTTGATAATTCAGATTTCAATTTGGAATTATTAAAAATGTCAAGATGGTTTAAAAAAAAAAAAACCCAACCTTTATTTTAAAAAATCTATCAGGGTTATTAACATCTTAATGTTTTGCAAATTTAATATCACAGAGGCTTTTTGATTTAGTCCCTCTGCCCCCACCCCCCACACACATGCACACTCTGCCTACCATCCCTTCTGAGTACCTCCTAACAAAACAACATGCAAAAAAAGTCCTGCCAAATCAAGCCATTGTTTAATATAAACCTTGATGGGTGATAGGAAGCTAGGTAAGTGGATAAAGGGATAATAATATTTGTATTGTATTTTGTAATTTAAAAAATGTTTCTACCTAATCTACCTCACTGTATTTACAAGCCTCTAAGGAAAATACATGTATTATTTTTAACCACTGTTTTACAGATAGGGAAACACACACACACACACACACACACACACAGAATACCACAAAGGCAGTGCTGGAAGAAGACTGGACCGAGTCAGAGCGGATTCAAACACCATCTCTATAGGTGATGCATGTGAATGAACTTGGGCACATCATCATTCTCTCCGAGCCCTGAATCCGACCCTGTGGAATAGGGTTAGTGGTTTTATGAGGATCGCATGCTATAAGGGCTTAACTAAAATATGTTCAAAGTCCGGGCATCATCACTGTCACCGTCATCTTGATCACCAAACAGTGCAGGCAGATCACTGGAACGAGCCTGAAACCATTGGAGCTGTCTTAGTGTCACTTCTTAAGATCATATGTAAAATATTTCATAACCGTTGTTCTTGGTTGCCTGGGCAGTGGGGGTATCTTTGCTAACCAGAGCCTCCTAGCCACCCCGCTGGTCACAGTTGGTAGACACCTGGCCGATAAATCAGATCCTGTGGAGAATGTGGAACTGGGTCCCTCCGGTTCTAATCAAGCTAAGAATTGTAAGGGGCTAGAACGGCAAATGTGAAGGAGTGGGTGGAGAACAGAGGGCGGTGATTAGTAGAGAGAATGGAGCAGGTTTGCAGAGAAAGCAGAGAGGCTGTGAAGGGAGAGGGAGAGAAAGATGGATAGAGACAGAGCCAGCTGCGGCCTCAGTTTCTGTTGTGGGTTTTGGTTCCCCAAAGCTTCACCGACTTGAGATTTATGAGTTATCCCCGTACCTTTCCAGCAAATCTTCCTCGCTTGATTAAGCCAGGTAGAGAAGGTTTCTATTATTCACAACCAACCAAGCCTAGGTTAAAACAGATGAGGGTCTATTTTCAGATAATTGGGCCCAAGAGGCTGGAGACAAGCACACAACCAACGTATCTGTGAAAAATGCACAGAAATTTACATATTCATTCTCAGAAAGATGCCCTATTTGCTTATGGAAGATAGAGCAGTGGAAAAGGGGAAAGTCAGTAACAGTATTAAGCCAGTTCTGAATGGGATGGAGACTGACCCAATGACCTATATCTGATGACATGCTGCCAGAAAGACAGAGAGAGAGAGGGGAACTCAACATTCTGGTTTTCAACAAAGCAAACGAGATAATAATGCACAGTGTGGGTTACAAAGAATTTAATCTTGAGGAACTTGTGGGGCTTGCAAGAACATCTGCTGGTACTCATGCTGCTTTGGGTCCTGGCTCTCTCGGGAGGACTGTGGACTATGTGTGTGCGCACGCGCACGTGTCCTTCTAATGTGCATATGCTTACGTGCATTCATGCATGAAGATGTGGGTATTACAAGGAATGCAATAACATTTGACTGTATAAACAGCTAAAATCAAAAGCTCCAACAATGACACAATTAAAGAATACATAAAGGAAGGGGAAAAAGCCTTGGTCCTATTGTTCAAAACAGTACTCTAAATATTTTCATGCATCTCCCTCTACATTTTTTCTTTTTCCCTATTCATTTTTACATTGCTTCAGTCATTCTTGATATACAATTTTTCATTCTGTTTTTGTGGCTTATTTTATTATATAACTCTGTACTCTTGATTCTTGAACCTCTTAATAAACATTTTTAGTGACTCTAATATTCCATCGTGACGAGTACCATCATTTACCTAAAAATTCTCCATTTCTTGATATTTCAGCAGTTTTATTTATTATACAATTTTAAATGATATCATATTGATTAGTTTTGTTGGCACAAGTGTTTTTTTTTTTCTTTTAAGCCTGTAGGCTGGACTTGTATTGATGAATGTATCGCAGATAATGACCTTTCTCAAGTGCTTCACAGATGGTTACTTTTACTAGCAACATGTGAGCAATAGGTGATATAGTTTGTGGATGACGTTTTTCCGACTGTGAAGTTTTAAAAAAATAACTTCAGGGTTAAAATTTAATATTAGAGAGATTAATTCCTCTCTGCCCTGAAGACTTTCAATCTTTAATTGCTCCCTTTAATATGAAAACACCATGATGCCTTGGGACAAGATACCCCATTCAGTGGCTGGATCCATAAACAAAATTCTACAGAAAAGTGTCTGAAGCTAGACACTCACACTGGTCCCCACCTCACTCTCTCACCTTTACCTGTCTGGCCTGGCTACATTCAAACCAGTCTGTTTGGGAGGGGTTCTCACAAGTGGCGGTGTAGGAAGTCATCCTGATCCATCTGGGATGTGCCGGGCTCTTTTGTCTCCTTCATATAGGAATCCACCTTCTTACCCTTCTAGATCCTCTGGGCTTTTGCCCCAGTTTCCAAAAAAAAAAAAGTTCTTCAAACACAATGTGGAACCTTATCCTGATCCCCAGAGCAACAGGAAGAGCCCCGGGTTGGGCCCAGTTTCTCTGTAACATCCAAATTCAATGCTGTGTGCCACCTGAGGATGAGATGTGGTAGAGGCGAGTGTGATGTTCACCAAACTTCACCATTTTCCTGGACACATCGCTAGACAAAACTACAAACTGAGCTGTGGGGTATGCCTGAGTGCTGGCAGTGGAAAGTGGGTGGTACTGACATGTGTCACTCCTATGCCTGGCTCACAGAAACCCATATGGATCCATTCCTTCCTTTGTCCCCTGTATTCCAGCCAGGTCTTACAGATGATTTGAAGGCCCAAGGAAATGATGGAGACACCAAATAAAAAGAACCTGAATGACTGAGTAAAGAAGATCTCACACCCACACACCATCCATACGCTCATCCATCTTAGACTACGAACTGTGTGTGTGTGTGTGTGTGTGTGTGTGTGTGTGTGTGTATCATTATTTCCATTTTTCACTTATATCAAGTCATCTATTTTTGTACTTTCATATAGAAGTAATTCAATTACAGAACACTTGGAGGATGTGGTATGGTATAAAGAGCCCAGAGTCACCAAATTCACTTTGTGACTTTGAACAAGACCCCTCTCCTTTTTTGACCTTGATTTCTCTGTTCATAAAACCAGGACGCTATTCTAAATCACACGTAAGAAATTTTCTAGACCTAGCATTTTATTTGTTTGAAAAATTGTGAGTGACACAAAAACTTCAAATGTAACGGCTTGAAAAAACATTTGCATTTGACACCTTGAAAATTATAGGGTGTAACAGTTACAAATAACACAGAAGTCAAACATAAAATTTATGAAAACTTAAACAGAATGTGCTAAACACAACTGAAGCATTAGATTTTAATATATTTCTTCAGAATTTGACATATCTATATAAATAAAATATATATGTATATATATGTATACACGCATGCAAACATAATGTATCATGTGGCATACTTCTGCACTTACAGAACTTGAAATCCTTTGAATGTGAATTCTTTCCTATGTCCTTGGTTTTTATATATATATCTATAATATTTTATATATGATTTATTTATTTATTTGATTTTCTTTTAGCCAAGTAATTATATATAATTTTATTATGTTACAAAAATAAAATAATTTCATTTTTATTATTTATTTATTTATTTAATTCTATTTATTTATTTTATTATTTAATTCTAGTAGAAGAGCAATTTTTTTAACATTTCTAAACATAATTTTATCCAATTAAAATGAAAATCTTAGTTTCTTAGAAGTGAAGACACTTTATCTTAAATGCCCAGACCTTAGATCAAATAGGAGTTTCAAATGAAAATTATAAACTGTCTAGAAAGTAATGAATAAAGAAAAAGACAGAGCCTATTTCATAACAAAACATGTAGCAGCAGCTAATGCTATTTTCAGTGTAAAGAGGCCCAAGAATTTTAACTTTACAAACTAGTAATAAGTAACAAAATAAAATAAATGAAATAAATATGCACATTTGGTGAAGCAGATAAAGGTAAAGTAAGTATAATACAAAATACTAGAAAAAAGAAACATGATAAACCATAAATAGGAAAGAGGTTTAATGCATATATAATTTTAAAGAGATTATTATGTATAACTCTAAAACAAGATATTTTAAAATCTAGAGAGTGATGATATTTCTAAGAAAAAAATTAAATGCAATCAAGGAGTAGAAACCATGAAGGAGTTTACTTAAACATCTGTTATAAAAAAGCTATCAGGTCTGGATCCTTTTCCCAGCTAATTTTTTTTTTTTAATTCAGCACTTAACAAAAGATAATTCTAATGATAGTTAAATTATTTTGGTCCATGTTAAAACAAAAATAACCTTTTCCCATTCATATTTTGTATCAAATACTATCTTAATGCCAAAAGGGTAAAACTGATGCAAAAAATAAAACCAATGATCAATTTGCTTATGAATACAGGTGGAAAATTTTTAACAAGTAGAATCAATCAGTGCATTAAAAGGATAAACTATGATTAAGCAAAGATTATTCCAAGGATGATTCATCACTAGCGAATATATTAAGACAATGTATTATAACCAGAAATTAATGGAAAAAGCAATATAGTTGAATCAATAGATGCGGAAGAGACATCTGTTACTGTGCCACCGGTATTGTTTTCTCTTATTCTGGTAACTGAAACCAAAGCTTTCCTCTGGGGATGCACCTGCTTCTCTCCTCTCAGAGAATAGTATTGGATGAGACTTTCCCCAGTTCAGGGGTGAATGAAGCTTGTGCTCTACATCTGAGCCAATCGGCACACTACATGACCCTGGTTATAGTGATTCTCTGATTCAGGGGCAAGTCTATGGCTCTCCCAAAGCCAGCGAGATGAAATAAGATATTTTCTGGAATCCTTAGAATACCTATCATTTTCGCCATCACTGGATTTGAAGCCAATGTACGAGTTTTAGAGTTGCTACAGCCTTTCAGGTGGCCACATGGGGAGATTCTATAAAAGACACCAGATCTTGGTGACATGGTTTGAGCTCTTATATCAAGTTAGCCTCACATCACGTTTATCCTGAGCATTTTCAGTTATAAAAGCCAATGCATTCACTTTTTGCTTAAGCAAATTTGAGTAAAGACTTCCTGGCACTTGTCACAGAGCAAGTTGTCATTGGTATATACGCTAAGATACATTTGATAAAAGCCAGTAGACATCCTAATGAAAACTTTAACTAAAATAGGAACCGATGCACACTACTTAAATATAATAAGGGCTCTTTAAAAACCTCAGTAAACCTCATATTAAAGGGTAAAGTACTGAAGTCATTTCCTTTAAAATCAAGAAGAAGACAGGCATGCTCACCATTTCCATTTCTATTTAATATTGTTAAGCAATGCATTTAGTCAAGGAATAAAATAGGAAAAATACTGAAAAAAAAACCCAAATTGAATCTATTTACAGATGATGTGACAGTAAATTTAGAAAACTTGAGAGACTATTTTCAAAACTATTGGAATTTACATAGGAGTTGCTAAGTTGGCTATAACTGATCTAAATACATAAAAATCAATAAAAATAAATCCTATTCATAAAAGAGACAAATACTATGAGACAAGTAAGAATACATTTGACAAGAATGGTTCTGGACTTATGCTTTGAAAAAGTAAACAATATAATTTATTGAAGACATAAGAACATGTCCTGAAAAAAATAGAAAGAAATACCATACATAGAATGAGAAAACTTAATATAGTACTATGTTAGTCTTACCAAAAAAATATGTTAATGGAATACAATTTCATTCAGACTCATTATGACTTAAACTCATAAAATTAACTACCAAATTATTTTAAAGTTTATATGGACTACATGACTAAGAAACCAATAAATTGAGACTTGAAAGACAATAGAAAAAAATCAGTGAAACTAAGAACAATTTTCTTTTTGAAAAGATAAACAAACTTGATGAACTTCTAGCTAGACAAACTAATAAAAAGAGAGATGAGACTCAAATAAAATTAGAACTGAAAGAAGAGATATTAAAATTGATAACACATCCATTTATGATAAAAGCTCTCAATAAAATAGGTATGGAAGGAAAGTACCTCAACATAATAAAGATCATATATGACAAACCTGCACCTCCCATCATACTCAACAATGGAAAACTGAAAGCTTTTCCTCCAAGATCAGAAGCAAGACAAGGATGCCCACTCTTAACACTTTTATTCAACAAAATATTGGAAGTCATTACGAAAAATAGAAATAAAAGACACCCAAATTAGAAAGAAAGAAGTAATACTGCTACTATTTGCAGATGACATGATTTTATATATATAAAATCCTGAAGATTCCACCAAAAAACTATTAGAAATAATAAGTGAATACAGTATTGATTATACTAAATCAATATACAAACATCTATTGTGTTTCTATACACTAACAACAGACTGTCGTAAAAGGAAATAAAGAAAAAGAATATCTAGGAATAAACAATAAAGGAGGTGAAAGACCTGTATGCTGAAAACTCCAAGACATTGTTCGAAAGAACCTGAAGACACAAAGAAATGGAAAGATGGAAAGATATTTTATGCTTATGGTTTGGAATAATTAACATTGTTAAAACATCCATATTGCCTAAAGGAATCTAGATTCAGTGCAATCCTTATCAAAATCCCAATGACATTTTTTACAGAAATAGGACAAAAAATCCTAAAATTTGTGTGGAATCACAAAAGACCTTAAATAGCCAAAGCAGTCCTCAGAAAGAGGAACAAAGCTAGAGGTATCACACTCCCTGATTCCAAATGATACTACAAAGCTATAGCAATCAAAACAGTATGATATTTGCAGAAAAACAGACACACAGACAAATGGAACAGAACTGACAGCCCAGAAATAAACATATACACACACACACACACACACACACACACACACACGCACACACACACACACGCACACACACACAACTAATTTATGTATATATATATATACATATATATATATATACAACTAATATATATATATACACACAACTAATTTATGATAAAGGAGCCAAGAACATACAATAGAAAAAGGAACGTCTCTTCAATAAATTGTGTTGGGAAAACAGGACAGCCACTTGCAAAGAATAAAACTAGACCACAATCTTACATCACACACAAAAATAACCTCAATGTGGATTAAGGGCTTGAGTGCAATAAAATACATGAAAGAAAATAGAGGCATTAAGCCTCTTGACATCATTCTTAGTGATGTTTTTGTGAATTTGACTCCAACAGCAAGAAAACAAAAACAAAAATAAACAAACGAGTCTACATCAAACTAAAAAGCTTCGCACAGCAAAGGAATCCATGGACAAAACAAAAAGGCAACCAACCAAATGGGAAAAGATATTTGCAAGTGATATTTCTGACAAGGGATTATTATCCAAAATATATAAAGAACTCATACAGTTCAACAACAAAAACAATTAAAAATTATGCTAAGTGAAATAAGCCAGACGAAAAAGACAAATACTGCACGGTTTCAATCTAAAAAACAAAACAAAAAAAACCAAAAAACAAACCACCACCACCAACAAAAACAACTAGACAAAGAAAAAGGAACCACCATTTCCTTTTCTAAAACTTATAATAGAGTCACCATAAATAAAATAGTATATTATTGCCCCAGAAACAGAAAATAATTCAGTGGAACAGAACAGAATTTCCAGCGTGGATCCCACTGTATATGAGTACATAAAGGTGACAAAGGCTAACTTTTAATTCAGTGAAACATACCAATGTATTTTGTTTGAAGAAGTTCAGTTATCATGTAAGATATTTTCTTGATAAACTAAAGGAAAAAACTAACAAGTCTACTGGGAACAAAATTAAGAATTACATTTAGAGAATCTGGAATGCATATCAAGAATGATCTCTCCAAAAAAAGTAACTCCTACTTTAGATAGGAAAGATAACTCTTTTGTTAAACCCGGCCTGAATTTTTTAAAGAGAAAATTATATGTTGCCTATTCATGGGTGACCAGAGCGTTAAATCTGATAATAGACCAATTTATCTTGAAACACAATAATGAAATTATAGAGAAAAAAATGATAACTGATAGATTCATTAAATCTACGTTGCTGTTGTTCTAAAATGGAGTTGTTATAATGCAATAAATAAATAAATAAATAAATAATCACAAAGAATGTAGTAAATTGAATGTAGTATTTATGCAAATTGTTGAATTAATAATTATTGTGCAATAAAAGCACCAATAGGTTGTTGAAAGGCAAAATATTTGAAAAGAGAAGCAGCCTCAAGTAATTTGTGACCATATTGTTTCCTGAGATTCAGAAGAAAATGTTAAAGGAAATACAAGAAAACTAAGATAATGCAAGTTAGTGTATTATTATTCCTGTCAGGGCAAGGCTTGGCACAGTCCATGGCCCAAACACAGCCTTCCCTCTGTTTTTGTAACTAAAGTTTTATTGGAATATGGCCACTCACATTTGTTACCTACTGTCTATGACTACTTTTACACCACCTACTTGGATTAAAAGAAAACTTATTTCTAAAAAACAGAGCAGAGTATAGTTTCCAGCAACTCAATAAATTTAGAAAGACATTACACAAATAGGAACAAAGAAACAAAAACCCAAACCATTTGGAAAATTTAAAAATCTAATCACAAGTTAAATTGAAAAAAGAAATCAAAACCACAGTTTGTTCCAGGTATTTTAGAAAACAGTGATAACTATTATGCTTCATATAAAAACTTAGGGAATGCTGCCCAAACTGCATATTTCATTGTTTCATTACATACAAAAACAGTGAAATTAAGTTATTGAAGGCATTTGATTAAAAAAGAAAAACCTACAACATGAATATGGGAGGTAAGAAGGAGTAATTAATAAGGTAAAAAGTAACAAAAAGTAAATTCGAAAGATATCTTTAAGATTTAATTTGTTGGAGAAAAACAATAGCGGAATAGATAAACCAACAGCTAATGAGATCAATAAAAATAGAATATAAAAACATATTAAAAGGCCCCTAAAAAGAGAGCTACATAAACTAAACAAACAAAAAATACACCCAACACAAAAACACATAAAACAAGTTCATAGAACTAAAAAGAGAAATATACAAATCTACAATTGTAGTTGGAAACTTCAATATTCCTCTACTAGTTCTTGACAGAACAGTAGATAGAAAATCATTAAGACTAGAGAATAAGAACTGAACAAAACTATAAACCACCTTGATGTAATTAACATTTATAGCGTACTACACCTAATAAAATATATTATTTTCATGTGCACCTGACACATTCACCGCAATAGAACATATACTGAGCTATAAAACAAAACTCAGCAAATATAAAAGAACTGCCATCATAGAAAATGTGTGTTCTCTGATCATAAAAGATTTAAACTAAAATCAATAACAGGAAGATATACCGGAAAGTCTCCCAATATTTGTAAATCACACAAAGCACTTATAAAGAATCCATGGATTAAAGAATATATCACTAAGGAAACTAAAGTATATTGAATTGATTGAAAATGAAAACATAGTATGTTCAATTATGTGGAATAGTAGGAGACAGCAACAGCATTAAAATGCCTGTACTAGAAAATAAGAAAGTTCTCATGTCAATACTTTAGGTTTCACATTAAGAAACTGGAAAAAAAAAAAGAAAGAACAAATTAAGTATAAAGGAAACAGAAGGGAGGAAATAATAAAGAGTAGAAAGCAGTGAAATTGAAAACATAAAACCAATAAAATGATGAAATCAAAAGCTGATTCTTAAAAAAAAATCAATAAAATTGACAGTCTAGCCAGAATGGTCATGAAAGAAAAGAAAAAAAGATACAAATCATTAATATCAAGAGTGAGAGAGGAGACATCATGATAGATATTTGAGACATTAAAAGGGAAAAAAGGGAATACTATGAACAGCTCTATGCCAATATATTTGATAATATAGATTAAATAAATTGTTTGAAAGACAGAAACTACGAAAACTCACTTATGACTTAGATGACCAAATTATTCCCATGTCTATTAAATAAGTTGAATTTGTAATTTAAAGACCTTTCCACCAAGAAAAATCCAGACCCAAATGGTTTCACTGAGGAATTCTACCAAAAACTTAAGAAAAAAAAATGTATTACAAGAATAAGTAGAATTTTTAATAAGTGGTTCTGGAATAGATATCCATATGTAAAAATGAAGCTTGATCCACCATACCTCACACTATATACAAGAATAAACCTAAAACAAAACATAGAAAAAACATTTTGTGACCTTGGGTTAGACTAACATTTTTTTAGATATGACACAAAAAGCTACAAAACAAAAAATATTTGATTAGTTGGAGCTTATCAAAATTAAAAACTTCTACTGTTCAAAAGACACTATCAAAGAAATAATGAGATGTTGCGTCCAGGGACAAAATATGTGAAAAACACTTATCTGATAAAGGACTTGTATCCGGAATCTATAAAGAGCTCTTGAAACATAATTATACAAACATAATCCAATTTTTTTAAATGGGGAAGAGACTTGAACAAATACTTCACTAAAGAAAATATAACACATAAAAATGCTTAAATTAACACCATTAGTTAGGGAAACCCAAATTAAAACCATAATGAGATCTTAGCCCTCACCCACTTACCTATTGGTATGGCCAAAGAAGCGGGAAGGGAAGACAGTACAATGACCTGACAAAGTTATAAAATGACTGGGACTCATATATATTGCTGCTGGGAATGCAAAGGGTACAGCCACTTCAGAACCCATATCAGTGGTTTCTTGATAAAGTTAAGCACATACTTTACACATGACCCATCACACCCAATCTTAGATATTTACTCAAGAAAAATAAAAATACACGCCTATTGAAAGACTTGTACACAAATACTGACAGCAGTTTTATTCATAAAAACAACACTGGAAACAATCTAAATTGTCATCTGTGAATGGATAAACCATGGTATGTTCATGCAATGGAATATTATTCTGTAAATAGGAAACAAATGTAATGGATGTTAACTAATCTTACTATGGTAATCATTTTGTAATATATACATATGTCAAATAATTATGTGGTACCTTAAACTGATACAATCTTACATGTCCATTATATCTCAATAAGACAGGAAACAAAAAGAAACAAGCTACTGATACATACAATAACATGAATAAACCTTGAAAGCATTATGCTTCATGGAAGAAATCAGATTGAAAAAAGCTACATCCTGTGGGATTGTATGTATATGACATTCTAGAAATAGCAACACTATAGGGACAAAAATCAGATCAGTGGTTTCCAGGGCCTGGAGAAAGATAGGAAAAGGAGCACGGAGAAACTTTTCGGGGTTATGGAAATATTCTACATCTCAATAGTAATAGTGGTTATATAATTGTACATATTTGTCAAAATTCATTAAATTGTCCTGCTAAAGGGTAACTTATATATAAATAATACTTTTAAAAAACCCTTGATTAAATTAATGCACACAAAACTATTTACAATAAAATAATCATGGACAAAGACAAAATTAAAATATTAGCACAATATTTTCCCCAACCCTACCGCGATTCTATTTGAAAACCTGTATGAACTTCCAAGTGATCAGAAACTAACAAATTTGACTAAAAAGAAAGGAAATCCTAAATAAATCAATAACCATAAAATAAACTAAACCACATAAGAATCTCCAAATGACCAGTGTACCCTCCCCAAAGCACTAGGACATTTAGTTTTAAGAGAAAATATTTTTGGTCCTTTAAGAAACACATAGTTCTTGCATCAGTGAAATGGTACTGGGCCACAGGAAAAGGAAAGACAACTTAAGAATTCCTGTTTTGAAGCCAGTCTAATAGACAAAGCAAACTTTTACAAAGATAGACTGAAATACCCCGGGCCAAACTTACTTATGAATATGATGCAAAAATTCTACATTAAATACTGTCAACTTAGCAGCCCATTAAAATAACTCTACACCGTGATGAAATGAGATTGATTCTGGTTGTACTAGATGATTCAATATTAGGAAATGTGCCTTCATTCATTTTATAATAGTAAGAGGTCAGAGAAGATCCTCTGATCATTTCTGAAACCACAGCTCGATAGCTTTCCCTGGATCTCACACAGCTCACCCTACACTGAATTCAGATTTCTGCCTAAATGGCACTTCCTCAGAGTAGCCTTCTAGGACTACATCCTTTGAAATTTCGCTTCCCCTCCAGCCCAGCAACATCCCTCTCCATGAGAGTAAAGACTTTCTTGACTGCCTCCAGCAATGCTAGGCGTTACTCCATAAATACTTGTTGCATGAATGTCGAATAGCTACCTATTAGGCTTTTAAAGAAATTCGACATCCAGTCCTGATAAAGGCTTGGTGAAGTGGAAATAAATGGCTATTTTTTTTTAAGATGATAAAAGAGAAGGGTATCTTAAATCCAAATCTTGCTTCATGTTTAATGTTGAAAGAATCCAAAGTTTTTCATTAGATTCAGAATGAGGCAAGAATGTCCTGTATTCCAGACATAATTCCAAAGAAATTAAATAAGAGGTTGAAATAAAAGGTTTGCCTGTTGTTAAAATGGAGGTAAAAATGATTATTATTTTCAAGTCAGCCTTGGCGAATCAGCTGAAAACATATTAGCAAAAAAAAAGAAAAAATGTACTAAGGTGGCTAGTTACAAAATTAATATAAAAAAAGCCATCAACAAAACAAAAAGACAACCAACTGTTTGAGAGAAGATATTCACTAATGATACATCTGATAAGGGGTTAATATCCAAAATATATAAAGAACTCATACAACTTAACAACAAAAAACAAACGATCTAATTAAAAAATGGGCAGAAGACCTGAACAGCTACTTCTCCAAAGAGGAAATACAGGTGGCTAATAGACATACGAAAAGATGCTCAAGGTTGCTAATCATCAGAGAAATGCAAATTAAAACCACAATGCAAATTAAAACCACCTATCAGAATGGCTATCGTCAATAAATCAAAAAACAACAAGTATTGGCGAGGATGTGGAGAAAAGGGAACCCTCATACATTGTTGATGGGATTGCAAATTGGTACAGTCACTATGGAAAACAGTATGGAGGTTTTCCCACAAATTAAAAATGGATATACCTTTTGACCCAGCAATTGCACTTTGGATATTTATCCAAAGAAAAGCATAACAATAATTTGTAAAGATCTATGCACTCCAATATTCATGGTAGCACAATTTATAATAGCCAAGATATGGAAGCTACCTAAATGCCCAGCAACAGACAATTGGATAAAGAAATTATGGTTCATATATACAATGGAATATTACTCAGCCATTAAAAAAATGAAATCCTACCATTTGCAATGACATGGATGGACCTAGAGGTTATTACGCTGAGTGAAATAAGTCAGACAGAGAAAGGTAAATACCATGTGATTTCACTTATATGCGGAATCTAAGGAACAAAAAGAACAAACTAATTAAAACAGACTCACAAATATAGTGGACAATTTGGTGACAGACAGAGGGAGGGGGGATGGGAGAATGGGGTGAAAGGTTAAAGAAGTACAAATTAGTAGTTGCTAGATGGTCACGGGGATGGGGAGCATGGCAGAGGGGATGCAGTTAGCATTAATATGATGGCTAGGTGGAGGGCCAGGGAAGGGAGGGAGCAAATGGGAGGATCGTTTTATGAACATTATAGATGCCTAACCAATGTACTGTATACTCGAAACTAATTTAAATAAATAAATTTAGAAAGCCAATTGGTTCATGATGTACAACAAACAAAATACAATAGAAGTAATAATCAGTTTGAAATGTAATACAAGAAAAATCCTGTACATAGAAGTTACCAGGAAAAAAAAAATCTAGAAACAAGCTTAACTAGAAATGCGAAGTATATGCATGAATAAAGCTATGAAATTCGATCGAGAAATATAAAAGATTTTATAATGTTAGATAAGCAATTCAATATTGTAAAGGTATCAATTCTTCCAAATTAACATATAAATTCAACACGGGTACCATGTAAATCCAATAGGGTTTATATTGTAACTTAACAAAATTCTCTTACTACTTATCTGGAAAAATAAATAGGTGAGAATATCCAGAAAGGTTTTGAAAAAGAGAGGGGAATAGATCGATCAGATATCAGTAACATGTTATTAAAGCACAAAGTTAAAACCATGTCGTGATGCTGTAGAACAGGCAGAGTAGACAACACAACAGAGTCCAGAAATAATAAACAGAATATCCGCTTCCTCCTCCCTCCTTCCCTCCCTCTCTCTCTCTATACGTATGTATATATATATAAATAAATTAATTATATTTAATTAAATTTAATTAATTTATTTATATATGTATACATTTATACATAAATATATTAATTAAATGTAAAAGGCAACAGTAGAGGTTAGTGGTTAAATGGCTGGAAATAGGTTCAAATCCCAGCTCTGCCTATTCTAGCTATGGAACCATAGGCAAGTTCCTTAGCCTTTCTGGAAAGCGTTAATCTCCTGGGTAGTGGATAAAAGATAGGATAGCAATAGTAACTACCTCAGATGTTTTTGTTATATTTAAATGAAACAATGTATAAAAATGCTGCCATAGGGCCTGACATCTAACATATACTAAATGTTCAATAAATGTTAGTGTACACACTCACACATATAATCATAGGTATACGTACATTAATCAAACATTTTTTCTCTACCGACTTAAAATAATTATATATATGCACACACACATGTATACACACATATATACGTGTGTGTGTGTGTGTGTGTGTGTATTTTACATCTGTAGAGAAAAGACATTTGATTAATTAAGATGACTGATTAGCTATTTTGGGCAAACTGGTTCCATGGCAGTAATGTATGCACGAGGGTGTTCATCTTCACCATTATTTATAATGATGAAACATCATTAATTCACATGATTACGGAAAGTGTGTTAAGTGTACATATAGTGAACTGCATGCTATGCAGTACTCAGCAGTCAATAAAAATGAACACAGGAGGTCTCTAGTCAGTACACTGAAATGAAAAGATATTCCTAACATATTGCTGAATCAGACAAGAGACTGCAGGGTGATTATAGGGTGACCTGAAATTAATAACTGCGTTTATGAATTGAAATTCATTCTCTTCCTATAGTGGGTTGAATGGAGATCTCTAAAAGATATTTCCACCAAGAAGCTGGGCTGTGTGTGTTCTTTTTTTGGAAATAGTCTTTGCAGATGTTATTACGTTAAGAATTTCAAGACGAGATCATACTGGATGAGCGTGGGCCCTAAAACCAATGACAAGCGTCCTTATAAAAGAAGAGAGGGGCAGAAGACACACAGAGATGGCCAGGTGAGGGTGGAGGCAGGTGCTGGAGTGAGGCAGCTGCAAGCCAAGGACTGCCAAGGCCTGCGGGCAGCCGCCAGCAGCTCAGAGAGGGGCCTGGAGCGCATTCTCTTTGGAGCCTCCGAGAAGAACCAATTCTGCCAATACCTTGATTTTGGATTTCTGGGCTCCAAAACTGGGAGAGAATAAATTTCTACTATGTTTAAGCTACCATGTTTGGGTAATTTTTTACAGAAGGCACAGGAAACTAATATACTTCCCAATCTCATCGAATCCCAGTACTTATCTTCGAAAAATCTCCTCTCATTCACCATGTCCTTCAGCTTCTTCCCACCCCACCTGCACCCTTCCAGGACCCACTGGCCTTCCATTTGCTGCCCGTAAGTTAAACAGAAAAAATTGCTTGCAACCTGACCCTATGCATAATTCATGGCTGACTAGGACTGTATCTGCTTTGTCAGCTTTTGATCCACTGGTTATAGAGATAATAGTGTTATCTGTATTAGAGTAACAGTGCCCAATAATAGGGGAACGGGTAAGTAAATTAGGATCTATCAACTTGATGGAATATTATATAGTCACTGAATTAAAGATGATAAAGACTAGCAACATGGGGGAAACAAGGTTTTGACATAACACTAAGTAGAAGAAAGTATGCTATCAGATCATATCTACAATACAATAATAAGTATGAACAAATTCTTCCTAGATGGGCAAGGGCTTAAACAGTTTAATTTTGGGTACTGTGGGAGTGTAGGTGTGATTCTTATTTCTTTCATTTACAGTCTTAGGGATGTAATGGTATTTGTGCTATAGTCAAACAGAAAACAGAAAGGTCACCAAAGCCTACACTTTACCCCAGGGTGCCATAGAAGCAACAGAAGGAGAAAAGGTAGCAACAGATCACTAGGCAAAGGGCTCTGTCTAGAAGCTCTACCAAACTTCATCCTGAAGGAGAATTGAGCATATTACAGTATGGGGTCTTGTGTTTTTGAATGAAGCGCAAGTTCCCACTGGCGAATTCCTAGTAAATCTTACCAGGCACTAGGTATGACACAACCTGTAGGTAATGCCATGTCCCAGACTTTCTAGGATGTGACCTTACTGTATCTAAACTCCTCCCACCACCAAACTTACCTGTGCTGCTCCTTGTGAATATTCCTTATTTCCTAAATATCCCTTGTTTTCTTCCCTGCAAACACCCACAAAAAGCACTGTTCACTTATCCTTTCTCCTGGTTTTGAATGAACAAAATGCTTGGCCATCCTTCGAGTCTCAGCTTGACTGCAAAATCATCCCTCACGTCTTTGGAGATTTCCCTGGTCAGGCCAGTTCCTCTGGTATGCTTCCAGAAGAAAGCTTTGGCTTATGTAGATGAAGACACTGAGTTCTAGAGATGCACCCCGTCCAGGAGGCCACATGGAGCTCAGAATCTTGGAGACTGACCAGCTTCCCTAGTCCTGCATCTCCAATATCGAGGCCAGGGGCAGAGCTCCTCAGGGCAGTAGGTTTTCAGGCTGTTGCATCTGGGAATGTAAAGGTCAAGGTGAGCTCCAGCGGCACAATATTAATGAGTGATAAAGGCCAAGGTTCAAGTGCAGTGGGCTGAGGAATGAACGGGAGGGAGAGGAAGTGGAAACGGTTAATTGAGAATGTATTTATTAACTTCCTTGGGCTGCTGTAACAAATTACTACAAACTGGGTAGCTTCCACAACAGATATTTATTTTCTGACTGTTTTGGACACTAGAACTCTGAAATCAAGATGTGGGAGGAGCCATGCTCTCTCTGAAGGCTCTATGAGAGGATCTTTCTGGTGGCTGCCAACCATCCTTGGCTTGTAGACACATGACTCTAGTCTCTGCCTCTGTTGTCTCATGGTCTTCTCCCTGTGTCTGGTCTCTGTGTCCAAATTTCCTTCTTCTGATAAGGACAACCGTTATTGGATTAGGCCACCCTAATCCAGTATGACCTCGACTTGACTTATTTACATATGCATAGTTCTCATTTCCAAGTAAAGTCATATTCATAGATACTGAAGGTTAGGAATTTAACTAATTTTTTTTTTTCTGGAGGGTATGCACTTCAATCCAGCACAGACAATAATCTTCTTGGATAATTTAGGTATCAAATAAAAAATAACAGCTGGAGAAAAATAACAAAATAGCATAATTAATGGACAAGCTAATATCTATTACCTTTCAAAAGCTCATTTATATTTTGAGGTAAACATTAACTCCTGTCCAGTACACTCAAAATGGATGAATAATAGGGAAGTGAGGAAAGTTTGACATTTATTAATCCTCTACAATGTTCCAGGAGTTCTCAAACATAAACTCATTTTGTCCTCACAGCAATATAGAACAGGTATCCATTCCTATTGCATGACTAAGGAAATTGAAATTTGGCTAGTGAGCCATTGAAATGTAGTTAGTCTAGACTGAAATGTGCTGTAAGTGGAAAATGCACACTGTATTTCAAATTCTGAGTATAAAACAAGAGTGTAAAAGATCTTGATATTTTTAGATTAATTACATGTTAAAATGAAAATGTTTTGGATATACTGCATTAAGTAAATATATTATTGAAATGAACATTTCCTGTTCCTTTTGGGTTTTTTTAAATGTGCCTACTGGGAAATTTTACATTACACCCATGGCTCACATTGTTTTTTGTTTTTGTTTTGTTGTTGGTGTTGTTATTGTTGTTGGAAGGTATTGTTCTAAAGTGACAGAAATGGAAAGTACAAGCGTGTGGATTAGCTCCCATGCTGACCATGTGCTTCCCGGTAGGTCTCTGCCTCCACAGTAGTCCGATTCTGGAACCAGCCTCTAGACCTGGCATGCGTCTAGGGCCTCCATGACTTTGTGACATTTGGGGGACATTTTGGGGAATGCTGTCTGGAGTGGGGGCTGGCTGTTGCTGCGTCAAAGTGGAATAGCTGTAAAGGGGGCCCCCGGCAAAGTCTGAAGTGACCCCGAGGGCCATCTTTGAACCTCATTTAGAGAAATGATTCCTCCTCCAGGGAGGATTTCACTGTTGCTTTTTGCTGAGCTTGAGCCATCCGGTCCTGCTCTAGCTCATCCAGAATTGGGTCAGAATTAGCTCAGGTGCGGCTGCAGGTGGACCCAGAACTGTCCTTTATTTTCTGATTCTCTTTGGAGTCAGGTAGACCCCTGTATAAGCCCTCAAAATGTGCAAGTTCTGATTATATCCCATTTTCCTGGAAAAAAATGAGCTGCTATCAGCCCTTCTCTTCCAGAGGCATCTACATATGGTGTTTCCAGAAAGTTCCCCTCAACCCCACACTTCCTCAAGGGAACTGCTGTCTGTAGTGGGTCGAGTGGTAGGCCACCCAAAGATTCATCCACCTGGAACCTGTGACCTTATTCAGAAGAATAAGGGTCTTTGCAGATACAACTAAGACAAGGATTTTGAGCTGAGAGCATTCTGGTTTAGGGTCGGACCAATCCAGGTGACAGGTATCCTTATGAGAGGAGGGCAGAGGGAGAACTGAGACACGGAGAGAAGAAGGCAGTGAGGAGACTGAGGCAGAGATTGGTGTTACGCGGCCACAAGCCAACAAATGCCAAAGATCGCCAGGAATTACCGGCAACCACCAGCAGCGAGGAGAGAGACATAGAAGGGATTCTCCCTCGGAGCTTCCAGAAGGAACCAGCCCTACCATCACCTGGACTTTGGACTTCTGGCCTCTAGAACTGTGAGAGAATAAATTTCTCTCATTTTAAGACACCCAGTTTGCAACGATTGGTTATGACAGCTGTAGGAAAGTAATGCACCATCAATGAGCCAGTTTTCTGGTCCCTGCATCATTCAGAACCAACAGGGAACCCATATTTAATGTCCAGACAGTGCCCTGTGAGCAAGAACTTGATTCAACCGAGTGGGACACTAGTTCTCTACCCCACTGTGTTCATTAAGAAGGGACAGAAGCTCTTGGGTGCTGTCCAGATTCACTTGGGTTTGGTTAAGTTGTTGATGGTGTGTTTTTAATAAGGCTACAAATAAATGATTGTGTGTGCGTGTGTGTGTGTGTGTGTTGGGGGGGAGGGTGCAGTCTTGAAGGTTATACCAAGGGCACTGACACCCTAGGACTTTTATAGGTCAGGATATATGTTTCCCACCAATGGATTCCTGAGCTGTTGGTCTTGGAGGGCTCTCGGGATACACCGGCTTGCTGATGCTGTCATCATTTCCTTGGATGGGTTCCAGGGAGGAGAGTAACATGAATAAACTGGCATTTTAATAAGACCCCTCTAGCTACTCCGTGATGAGTAGACTTTGGTGGGTCTGGGCCAAGTGCAGAAGCAAGGAGAGCATCTGGGACATTACTGTGGTCAGGGAAAGAGATGCTGGTGGTTGCAGCTGAGGCGGTAAGGTGAAGGCAGGGAGGGGGGTGGATCATAGGAACGTGTTGGAGACAGCACTTTGAAGACGGCCCATAGGCTGGGAGTGTGTTTGAGAAGAGGAGCGGGGAGGTAAGGGACTCAGAGAGGAGCCCACTTCACGCCAAGTGTAATCATGTCAGGTTCCTCCTCTCCCCGTCACAGGAGATGACCTTCGTTATCAACTCGCCAGAGTCATTCCTCGCTTCCTCCCCACTTACAGGCAAGGTATCAGGCCCCAAAGCATGACTTATACAACATCGCCCAGGGGCAGAAGACAAAGTCAGACTGGGTCCCTCTTTTTCATGTGGTTCACAGTCTGCTGTTCCTTCTACCACACTCTCAGTCTATCCTAAGCTTCACTCTTCACCCTGTGCTGGGCACTGTGCTGGCCTTGACCTCTTTCCAGCCGAGGCCTCTGTGATCATGGCCCTTTTGACTAGTGCACGGGTTGATGTAATACACCACTCAGGGAGGCAGCATAAACCCAGAAGGATGCCAAGTGGCTATGTTCTTGACATCGTAATCATAAGTCTGAAAATTTAACTAAAGGAAATAATGTGAAGACAGGAAAAAGCAAATACATGAAGCAAATACATTGAAGCCTCATTGATGGCGGAGAAATATTGGAGATTGACTGTCATGTGGGGTGGTTAAATAAACTGCAGTCGTGCCACTCGATGGCACAGTATGCAGTCATTAAAATGCTAATAATGTTGCAACCATGGTATACTTTTAAGTGAGGAAGATGCATTTAAAATCATAGAGATGCAATAATTATAACTATATAAAAATTTCATATACATATAGATAGGGACTAGAAGAAACTATGGAAAAAGCAAAATGTGAGATTCTGAGTAATTAAAATTGTTTTCTGTTGCTATTATTGCATTTTATAAATATAAACAACTAACTTTTTATAACAAACTTAAAGTTTGTGCTAAACTCCAACTTAATAGCCCCCTAGCCCCCTATGGGTCTTTATTATTTTGGCATCGGCTGAACTCACCAAATGTCATTGAGATGCGGAAGGGACCAATCTCAAAGTGGCTTTTTGCCCCAGAAAACATTTTTGTTGCTGCCATATCCGTGACTTTGAATGCCCAGGCTTTTCACAAACCTCAACAAAGAAAACTTTGCTTTCCTCAGCTGGAATCCAATGTCACAGGTGCACTTTCTCTGTGCAAACAAATACTCTCACTTTACTGTCAGAAACTGAACAAAGCCAGGATTGCAGCTTTGAAGGTTATACCAAGGGCACCCTAGGACTCCCATAGGTCAGGATATATGTTTCCCTCCCATGGATTCCTGAGCCCCTGGCAGAAAACACCAGGGTTAGTAACTGACAGCTCATACCTCCATCTCACTCTCCACCTGAGTGATATTGGTCTGATGGAAGTCACAGGGTGGTAGAGGGGGAATTCTGTGTCACAAAAGCCTTACTAAGCAAGATAACCTACTCAGGTCTAATTTGGGGATGATTTTCTCATTTACACATGTGACTGAAGTTCTGGCGTGATTAACTGGTGTCACCGGATTTATGTCTATGGGGTGAGGTGACAGCCAGCAGACCACACCATGTGTGGTGCGATTATAGCAAATCGCAGTGCTCCTGGGTCATGGCGAAATAAACTTTGCCATTGCAGCTGCGGGGCTGTTTTTGTTTTTGTTTTAGGTGAGGACACAAATATACAACAGCCTTTAGCATCATCTTTATTCCCAAGACAAGAATGCAGGATGGAATCTAGGATGGCATCAAGATATTACACAGGGAGATGATGCTAGTAAAAACCCTAAGTTACAGAGAGGTGCATGTCTGTGATATGTGCATGAAAGGATGGATTTAGGTAAAAAGACAAGGACTAGAAGAGAACTTGGCAGAAGAAGCTATGAGACACTTTTCCTTTTCCATATTTCTTTGACATTAAGTAACCTACTGCTCCAACTAAAAACTGGATAGGTCAACCCGGGGGGAAAAGAAAAGCCAAATAAAGTCATGCGTTTGTGAAACATCCATTGAACATCCACTATGTGCTAGGCACTGTTCTAGATGTTGGGGAAACATTGGTAAATAAGACAAAGTCCTTGCCTTGGGGTCCAGCGACACTATAATGCAATGATAATATACTCCAGAATATTGCATGGGGGAGTGCATAAACGATTTGCAGGAGGTGAGAGGAAATTCTTGAAAAGAGGTAACGATCGTGATGACCGAGAAGCAGGCATTGCCCCAGCAAACAGGAAGTGGGAAGTGGAGAGGGGGCTCGAAGGGAAAGTATCAACTCTGAGGAACAGCTTCTGTAAGAAACTGCCAGCAAACAGTTTGGTGTGGCTGGAACGTAGAGATGGACGCAGGACATGTCCAGAAAGGAGCCTAAAGAGGCCGTGGGTTCAGGGAACATCCCGAGTGTCATGACGAACGGCTCACAGTGTGTTCTACTGGTGAAAGGCTATTCATGTTTCCTGGACCTGTGTGTTTGATAAGTTACTGATGGCTGATGTGGAGGGTGGATCTTGGAGAAAGATGACCAAGGGCAGGAAGATCTAGCAGGTGCTGGAGGCAGGAGTCTTAGAGAAGGTAAGACTCCAATCAGGGCTAAGGCAGGGTGGTAGAAGGACAGTACAGCACACGCTCCACAGTGGCTCTCAAATCTGGCTGCACGAGGGGATCCTCGGGGCTCCAACTGTAAGTATTGCCTGGCCCCATTCCTGATGTTTCTGATTCAATCGCTTTAAGGGTGACCCCCCACCCTGCCTGTCTTTGCGAAACTCTGGGGTTTGAAAGCTCAGCCAGGTTCAAAAGCAGTTGATTGGGATGGTCGCATCTGCTCTCCCTCCTGTCCTCCCTCTTCTCCTTACTTCCTTTATAGAATTGTCTATTAAGCACTTATTACATAGCAAGAATTCATTAAGGTTTAAAGAGTACCCTGGAAGTCGACGACTAAAGAAAAAGGAAAAGGCTTTCATCCTTTTAGCATTTCTGAAAATGAAACCCTTGTACACCCCCGGTGTAACATGTGGACACCCCAGGACACAGGATGCAACAGGCTCCAGCTGCAGAAGTGCTACCTCAGACGTTGTGAACCACCAATTAGGGGCCAGACTTCCTCCCCTGGGGTTGAAACTGCAATCTGAACATGGTTGCTGGGTATTCCTGTCCACGGTTTGATTATAGAAGTTATCATCCTGCGACCCAGGATAGGTTTCATTTTTTTAAATTTAAAGATGATAACTGATTTAAAAATGTGAAGCTTCATGAACTGCCATGGTTGTTTATAGGGAGTCCTGCCCATTTTGACATCACTATGCAGATGTCTGAAAAGGATTTTTTTTTTTTTCAAAATTGGTTTGGAATGGGAAACTTTTTTCTAATATTGAGAAATATTATCCCAATTTGCCTTCTGCAATTTTCCTTTGATGCTGACATGCCACACAGTACGTATTTGTGTCAGAAATTCATGTCAGAATCCTCCCAAAGCCATTGGGTCATGCACGCCACTCAGCTGCCTAAGAGGGGCGGGACAGGGGGCTTTGAATATATTCTAATATTCAGCTGCAGAAATATTCAGGTTGCCTGGGATGTGCAGACAGAGTTATAATGATGAAGTTTCCTCCTCCTGATCTGGCCTCACCTGCTTTCTCGCACCCACCCCCTTTGCCAGTCTTCATCCTGGCTGAGCGCCACTCCTCGAGGGTTTGACAGTTCTAGCTGGGAAGACACAACATGGGCTGGAAGAGGGTTTCCAGGCCAAGGCTGGTGCCAGACCTCAGTCTCCCTCTCTGCCCCAAGGCTGCCTCTTTAACTCACATCTGCAAGTTTATAATTACCCCAGATAGACTGGTCATGACTGGGAAATTCAGATCAATTCCACGGTCATTTATCAAGTGCCGTTGGAGGAAGCACTGTCGCTAACTAGTTAAGTGGACAGGTTTTGTAATCTAATGTGGTACGAATCCAGGTTTCACTTACTAGTTGTGCGATATTAGGCAAGTTATACCCTCTCTCTAAACCTCAGTATTAAATAAGGATGATGATCCTCACTTTGCAGGATTGTGAGGCTTCAGATGAAGTATATGATGATGAGCACTCTGAGTGGTACATGGCAATGATAACAGGGGTCTCAATGGGGTCCTAGCAGGAAACAGATGGACGATTCAAGGAGAGTTTAATAAAGAAACTATTTACATGATAGACGGGACAAGGAAAACGAGGCATAGTGCAATGGAGGGGGGTTAATAAGGGTGACTGGGTGGAGGAGGGAGCAGTTTCCAAAACTTGGAAGGTCACCTTGAGAGGAGCTGGAGCAGTAATGACCTCTCCCTCCCTCTCTTGCCCACCTTCTATCTGCTGCAGGGAACA
>NW_006442491.1:26864854-26870630 GCF_000325575.1 Pteropus alecto
GCAGGAAGGTGAGGCAGCTCAGTGATGTCTGAGACCCAATCTCCTGAGCTGGAGAGCAGGTAGAAAATGGTGGAGATACCTGAAGGATGGAAAGAAATGTCTTTGCACTACTGCCATTCACGGAAGACCTACCATGTGCCAGGTCCTAGGAACTAGACAAAGAACACAATACACGCTTGGAAGTCTAAGAATTCTGAGCCTCATTGTCGACAGATGTAGGAAACAATTGCAGTATAGGGCAGTAAGTGCTATTATAACAAGAAGAAACCGCTAATCCAGGTGGTTCAGAGAAGTGTCTCTGAAAAGATCTTGAGTCCTTCAGAGTGCGGAAGGATGCACAGATTTTAAAAGGAAGAAAGAAGGCATTGAGATAGAGCATCCGAGATAGAGGGAAGATGAGAACAAGGGGAGTGTGGTGTGGATGTCAAGGAAAGCCTGTGGGTTTGGGGAGGTAGGTATAAAAACAGGAGAGGATGCCAGGGAAGGCAGCAAGGGCTGGGTCTGTCAAAGAGGGACCTGCTGGTCAAGTTAAGGAGGAGTTCAGATTCTATCTTGAGAGCCACTGGGATCTATGGCTGGATTTTAAACAGTAGAGTGACCAGTAAGATGTGTTTCGGCACAATGGCTTTGGTCACCTCAAGGAGGAAGGTGTTGGTTGTTATGACCTTGACCTATAAGAAGTGGCATCGAGGTGCACAGATGTGACTGGGCAGGGGAGGACTCTCACTGCAACGTAGGGAAATCCTGACATAGTGCAGAGAGAGAATAATCCTAAAACTGAGGCTCCTGACAGACGTTCCCAGCAAAACAGAACATCTTGACCAGCAGATAATTTAATGCTGTACTTGTCGAACTTTAATGTGCATAGGGATCACCTGGAGATCTTGTAACAAGGCAGACCCTGACTCGGCAAATCTGGGGTGGAGCCTGAGATGGCACATTTCCAAAGAGCTCCCAGACGATGCCGATGACAGAACACACCATGAGTGGTTAAGAGGCCAACCTCCTCAACCTTCTCTTTTACACATGAGCTAACTGAAGCCCTGGGAGGGTGTGACTGGTGGTGTATCTGAGTGAGTTGGTGGCAGAGCCTACAGGAACCTTGCTTTGAGTCCTGCAGTCTGGAGCTCTCATGGGACCTCAGGACCTTCTGGGAGAGTGTCGGAGGCCAGGCACTCCACTTGCTATGTAAGGGCAAAGGGGAGAAGAAGTAAATAATGAGTTGATGAGGCAAGAGTGCTTCTGGCATGTCCTTGGAGAGCGCAAATGGATCTGCCAACATCTATGATGAGTTCTTCACACATCAGCCTGCTCTGAGGGTATCATGAAAGCTGACATAAATCTCTGGTGGGCTGCCAAAGGCCTGCTTCCCAGACACAGTGATTGGCATGAAGGCTCGACGCAAGACTCAGAACACAGGCTCGCACTGGTACAATCCATTTGCAGAACAATTTGGCGATATGCATCAAGGATTTCAAAAGTGTTTATTCTATTCAGTCCTGTAATTTCGTGTGGTGGGAAAATCTAAAATAGAAATATACCAAATAGAAGACAAAGTAAAATAACCATGACGATAAATGGCTACTAGGTGGCTATGACTGCAACACATAGAAGGTCCTTAAATGACTTCGTTTTGTTCAATGTCATTTTGTTACAATGTTCATAAACTACTATGGGAACTTAACTCTTGTTTATATAAATTAGCCTATGATAAGATTGCTTTCGTTATATGTATTTCTCTTAAAGGCACAGAACCTATCCACGATGTTAAATAAAGACTCACCGTATATCTAATTCTTACAACACTCCTGAATTGTAGGCTTGATTGTTACTTCTCTTACATGCATTTTTTATAATTTAAGCACATAAGATAATTCAGGTTCATAGAGGTTAATCGGCCCAAAAGTCTTCCATCCATATAATGTCAGAACTGGAATTTGCATCCAGGTCAGTCTGACTCAAAGCCCATGTTCTTTCCACCACGACACAATAACACCATAGACACGAGGTTCATTACAGTGTTATCAGAAATATGGAAAAACAATAGAGGAATGGATAAGTAAATTAGGGTATATATACACTTAATGAACAATTATGCAGTCATTAAAAAAGATAAGCTGTTTCGATGGTGCTATAAAAGCATCATGATTGTGATAAAATGCTTAATGAAAAATTGCAGCAGCAAATTTTATGTAATTATAGTTAGGTAAAAGATGTATGCATAGTAACAAAGATAAAATGCAAGGCAGAATAATTGTTGTGCTAGGGGAAGAGCTTCTAGGTGATGCTTTTCTCTTATAGCCAGACTTTCTGTAATATTATTATAAAAATTGGCTGGGGAAGTCTAAAATTACCAACGCATGTGTTGGTGGGAAGTGCACACAGCTGGCAAATATATACAAGACCCTTAAGGGACGTTCCAAAACAGTCTTGAAGCCTCTACACATGCTCCTGTCTCCATGCAGCTCTGAGTTTTCGTCACGGTCATGAAAACTCTCTAGGTGAGCTGTTCTGGTGTAGACTTTCTCACCTCTGGCATCCTTCTCGGGAAAGCTTTCACAGCACTGGTCCCTTATTCCAAGTAGTAGCACAGTCATTAAAAAGAACCACCCTCCAGAATTACAGATAGCACCTTTACACAGAAGGTGAGAAAGGGCAGAGAGAGCGGTTAAGCCTCACTGCTGACAACATGGCTGATGCTGGGAATGAAGGGACTCGTCCCCTAGACTGTGGCTAGGACCAGTTCCTGAGGGCTCCAGGTTGAGCAGAAGAAGTGCATCTTGTTAAGAGACAAAACGGCTGGAGAGAAGGGAATTGCCAAGGCTATGCTCAGATCCCACCTTCCCACACCTTCCTATGTACAATCTCCATAGGTCCTTTGAAGTCCAAGCTTCACCTAGGGCCAAGGGTATAGTAAGGGCTTCAGCTACTGCCGTCTTGATTCTCAGGAGCCTGGGGAGAATCATAGCCACCAGTGTGCCTAACAGTCCTTCCTGAGAAGCTGCTGAACTAAACCTGCTTGTGTAGGGTGTTTGCACTTTCTGTGCACCTCTACACATGCCTATAGCATTATTATAAATAGGCTGATATTGATAATAGGAACCTAAGCTTGCTGCTGTCTTAATGTCCAATACCACTAGTCCCCTTGACTTGCCATGTGGAGTCCAGCAATGAGGTAGGAGCAACTCTGATATGGACATGTCTGAACCTTGCTTTAATCTACTGGCAACTGGACACTCAGCTGCCCAGTGGGACCAGAGTTTCTGGAAAGTTTCCCTGGAACCTGAGACTAGATGTTGTATCTTCTTATTGGTTCATAATGCTGAGGTCTCTGTGAGCACTGCAACAGCGTTTGTTAACTATTGTGAAAAATGTTTGAATCTGAAACATGCACAGAATGCAGGGAAAAAATAACAACAAATTACCGTAAAGATAGCTTCTGCAGGACAGAGCTTCAGCCATCCCTATGTCAGTGTTCTGAAAACAGGCTGTGGACGGCAGACAGGCTTTGTCTTGAGTGCCATCTCATTCAATTTCATTAGAAATGACCCCCTAGTACGCTATGAGAGGGATTTTGAGGCCATGTCAGAGTTTGGGGGAACAACGTGCCCTGACTGATCATTGATCTTTCATGGGATTGGTATTAAGGAGGTAGAGGTACACACATGCCCCATATTCATCTGTATTTATTAGCAAATAAGCAAACTGAGACTTAAATTTCAAAACAAGGAGGAAAATATGACTACCACTTCTAATTTCAGGTTTATAGATTTCCACCCAAATTTGTACATATTGTTCTACTCTCCTCCCTTAGATCCATTCCTGTTGAGCAGAGAGAGCTATTACTTTGAACACAGTTCTATAATCAATGGAAGGCATGTAAATGCCCCTGCTTGCTATTGACAAATCTATTGAGAAGGAACAGGGACGCAGAGGTTCAAACTTTGTTAACTAGCTGTTTAAAGAGATCCAGGTCTCTCTTATCATACTCTAAAAACTCTGTCTTACATCTAGGAAAATCAATCAACACACTCCAAAACAGAATGACTGGAAGGTAAATTACGGTCTATGTGCTCAGACACCAGAGAGCCATTAAATGGAATAGTTAAGTAGACTACGTCGAAACAGAAAAAGGTCTGATTTAGTGAAAACTCAAATTTTGCAATGTGGTCATAATCATGCAAAAAAAAAATGACTAGGAAAAAAAAAAAACAGCAAACCTACGTGGAAGTGTTGGTATGGGAGGAAGTGGGATAGGGGTTACTTTCTACTCCCCGTTTTCCTAACGCCGTGCAATGTGGCTGCAGTGTCACTAACATTAACAAAGAATAAATTATTTTTTTTTTTAAATCAAGCAATCTGATAAGGAAGTAGATATTTAAGTATCTATTATAGCTGTTGCTTTAACTTGACTTGAGCGTGGAGTTGAGTTTTAGTCATTAAAAAAAATATTTACTGAGTATCTACTTTATGCCAGGTGCTGTTTTAGCAGCACGGGGTGCAGCTGTAAAAAAAGATCCCTAACCTTGACATATTTACCCATTAGCAGTTGGGTTCTCTGAGTTAAATGTCAGTCCACTGGTCCTTGAAACCTCATGTAGTCTATTACAGATTTAGGACATAATCTTATGATTTTATATGGTCATATCAGGTCATATTTGTGTACTAACTGAAACCAACACTTACTCCTGACTATCACCATGCCTGGGACATCAAAGGGAACCCCTCTAATCTTCATTTATTTTTTTATAAGTGATACTGTTTTCTAAACATTGTCTAAGGTACTGTGTTCTCCCTTGGTGAGTAATATATATATGGGTCCTGTTTTCACGGCACCTACAATACAAGGAGGCACTTATAATTAAATATATAATAATTGGTAATTGTGCTACATGTTATTCAGGAAATGGAAGCAGCAATAGAGAATAATGGTGAGTGGAGTCTTACTTTATGACTGTCAGAGAGGGTCCTTCTGAGCAGGTGGCTTGCATGTTGATACCTGTAGTATAAGAATGAGCCGTCCACAGAAGAGGAGGTGGAAGAGCTTTCTGCTAACTCAAAAGTCCATGTGCAATGAGCCTGAAGCAGGAGAGAACTTGGCATATTGAAGAACATAAATAAGGCCAGTGAGACTAGAGAGAAAAAGAGAATGCAAGACGCAAAGTCTTTTGAATCTAAGTTAGCAGTTTGAATTTTATGTGAAATGCAGCATCGCTATAAGTAAGGTAATAAAACTTTGGGAGACATTAAAGAAAACTTAAGTAAATATAGAGAGATTTAATAGTGTAAAGATGTCAGTTACCCCCCGTGTTGCTCTATGCATTCAATGCAATTCTAATCAAACCTACAACTGAGATTTTCATTAAATTTGATAAGTGGATTCTAAAATGAAAGAGCCAAAGGCAAGAATAACCAAAATATTTCTGAAGAAGAATGAGGAGGAGGGATCTGCTCTGTTAGAAATCAGGATTAACTGGGTACTAAAATAATTATGACTGTGTGTGTTTCTGATGTATGATGGCTCAGAAACAAATTAGTGCATATAAGTAATTTTGGCATATGTCAGATATGGCCTGGTAGATTAAGGAAAAAGAGGGACTATTCTTAAAAGAACTTGGGAACAGTATTTATCCATTTAGAAAAGTGAATTTTGTACCCCATCTCACATCATACACAGAAATTAACTGCAGATAGATCAAGGGCTTAAATTTAGGGAGCAAAACTATACTTTTAGTAGAAATATAGGAAATAATCTTCCTTACCTTGTTTTAGGGAA
>NW_006442491.1:26870708-26876050 GCF_000325575.1 Pteropus alecto
GCTAACCATAAGCAAAGACTGATAAAATTGACTATAATTGAAGGCTTTGGTTATCAAAAGATATCTTACAGGAAATAAAAATGACAAGTTACACACATAATTGGCAAAACAGTATCAAAAATATATAAAGAACTACTAAATATCAGAGGACAGATAATCTGGTAGAAAAATGAGCAAAAGACATAAACAGACATTACACAGAAGAGGAAATACAAATGAGGAACAAATATACAATAATGTGTTCAATCATTAATGATAGAGAAAATAAAAAGTGAGACAAGATGCCATTTTATACCTATTGAACTAGCCAAACTTAAGAATGCCGACAATACCAAATATTGAAGAGGATTCGGAATCATAGGAGATCTTATATTTTGGAGGCATGAGGGTAAATTGGTAAGACTAGTTTGGAAAATAGCTTGGCCTTTTTTTTGTTTTTAAAGTTGAACATTCATTTACCATATGACCTAGTTTCTGGATATAAACTCAAGAGACTATCTTGCATATATGCACTAGGAGATATGTATAAGGATGCTTATACGATCACTGTTCATAAAGGCGACATCTGGAAGCAACCCCAAATTTTATCAAAAGTCAATGGATAAATGTGTTGCAATATCTTCACACAATGGAATATTATATAGCAGTCAAGATGAATGTGCTACAGCTGCACTCATCAATAGGGATGACTGTTAGCACCTAATACGGAATTAAAACGTTCCATAGATTATAGACAACTTAAAATCCTTTATTAAGGTTAAAAGTCTAATAAAATAAAAATAATACACCCTTAAGGAATGCATACAAGCAGTAAATCTATATAACAATAAATTATATACAAGGTTTGGGATAGCAGGAGCTTGGGATGGGAGGGTCTCATAAATAGATACATGATATTGTTAAATTTCTGGTTGTTCTGATAGCTGGTATGCTATTATGAAAATGAAATAATGAGCAAATGCAAAAGAGGTTCATGGACAGACTCATGGGGAAAGCATTTCCTGTAACTAGGAATAAGATTAATTCAATTTTGGGCACCGGAGTGTGTAGGTCAGCGTGGGAAGGTCCATTGAGTCTACCTAGTCCAATTCTCCCAGGTCATAGATGTAGAAATCAAGGCCAGATAGGGAATGGAATTCACTCAAATATATTACTCAGCTATGGCAAACTAAAAGTCAGTAATAAATTTCCCAATTACATGATTCACTATTTGACTTGTAATGACACGTGTATGCTAAAAATATGTATAAGAGGAAGACCAAGAAAGCAATAATGATTTTTATGACATATATTTTGGAGAGCTCTGAAGAAGACCTGGTATGTATGTACGCATGCAAGTGTGTACACATGCACATATGCACGTATGTGTATACACATATGTATACATGCATGTATGCAGAGTCTATAATAATGTAGGCCATGGCCCTGTGCTTAGGTGTAAAATTTAAGAAGTCAAAAGGGGCCATTGGCTCAGGAGAAGGGGAAGAAAGCCACTGGCTATCTCCTGAGGCCAATGAAAGCATAATCTCTGAATCACAAATTTGAATTCCAATGTCCAGAGACTTCAGAGTAAAGGCCCCAAATGTCCTGACGATAGATGAAAACTTGAAATCACCCTTCCTTTAAGTCCCAGACACAGAGCTGTTCTGACCAAAACAGACACAGAAGAGCTGGCCAGTTAAAAGCAGCAGATCGGTGCCACACGCCCAGTCCTGGTGGAATTCCAACAGGAACATGTAATTCACGTAAAATATCTGAAAGAACTACTTGTGATGTTTAAAGAGACACTTGGCCGCTTAAACGCTGCCTCTGGGCACACTAATTAAAAGGACCGTGAAGCCTAAGAGCAGGCTCCATCTCTAGCCATGTGGCTGGGTGTACAGGCCATTTCCCGATAACGTTTGCTGGGCGTACAATGCATAGAAACACAGTTCCCGCCCAGGTAAGAAAAACAGAGTAGTGGCCACACTGTGCCAAATGCAGAACTACCTTTTCGTTTCCTTCCCTTCGCTCCCCTAGGACAACAGTAAGTAAATAGGATGGAATTTAACCTGTGGATTTTTTTTTTTTTAATGCAACATTTTCCTTTAGCAAAAGTTCTAGAGAGGAATTATGGCAGAAGTTCATGAGGAACAGTGGGGAGCCTATTGAAATAACAGGAAGACGTGAGGGGACTGGGTTCCTCTAGTCCAGGACAAAACAGACATAGCGCCCCGCCTCTTGTGTCTCCGATATCTCCTATAGTTAACTCCCCAAAGAAATAGAGCAATTCTGAGGATGCAGTTGAGAATGGGGGCGGAAGCTTCACACACAGATGCCAGAAAACACATACATACATATGCGCATACACGTGCCAACGTACAACTACATAAACTCACAATCACACATGCTTATGCACACACACGCGCTCGCACACACGCACACACACACACACACACATAACCCACACACACACATCCCACAAGACAAACACACTTATCCACATGTGCACCCTGCAGTAACCTTTTTCGTGCAGCAGCAGCTACTCTTTTCCTACAACTAAACTGAACGAATAATGCTCAGTGTGAAAACCTTCTCCTTGCAGGAGAACATGATTCGCTGTTCTTTAGGTAACAAGCAGTATGCGTCTGTTGATACCTACTGTCACATTACCTGGCTCCATCACAAATATCCACGTTATAATAGCAAAAAAAAAAAAAAAAAGGCTCCCCGAGGCAAATATATAGGCGTTCTTGATATTTCACTAGTGGAAGACAGGCAGCTCTAATGGCCTCAACTTATATAAATGCAACTTACTTCAGAACACAGCTTCCTGTCCTTCCAGATTCTGAGTGCCAGAAATCATTCTTTTCAACCCGAGGCATTTCTATTGAAACACCTGTCAACCTGTACCTGTCAGCACAGCAGACCTGTGTATGGCATCTACCCAAGGATGCCTGCAGTTTTCAGATCTCTGGAAGAGAAACAGCCTATGGATGTTGAGTGATGAGCTGAGGGTTAGGAAAAATGGCTCCTAGATATCTCAGGGCCCTGGCTCTTAAGATTGAAGGAAGGCCTCTGGGCAAATCTATTAGGTTTTGTGTGCGTGTGTATATATCTTTTTTAATCTCACAAATAAACAATAGAACTTACTTCTACTATACAGGAGAGAGAAAGAGATTTATAAGGTAAGGTTTATAGTGGGCTCCAGCATCATGGTTACAAGATGCCATTAGCAAAATGCAAAGGGATATTGACAGAATAATACGGCTCTGTGTGTCTTCAATTACTCGACAAACTGTTTGTTTAGCAACCTTGAGGAAAAAAGGCCAACGCTTCTTGAATTTGATCCTTAAAAAATTAGCACCTAGCACCAACCTGTGCCTGAGCAAGTTAACTGTAGTGTAACATCAGATAGAGATGGATTTTGACAGAGTAAGAATGAAGACAGGGTTAAGACTGCTTATTTGGCATATGTTTGGCTAGGTTAATATATCAGAGTGCACTGACTGGATTTCATTTTACATGGTACACTTTCCAATCCTGGATGTACATTAGAATTCCCCAAGGAACTTTAAAAAACAAACAAACAAACAAAAAAAACTACCTGGATAGAACTTCTCCCTCAGGGATTCTAATTTATTTGAATCTGCAATGAGGTCTAGGCATCCATATATCCATCCATCCATCCATTTATGTACCTACCTCCCTCCTTATTAATCTATATTTTGGGGGCTCTCCAGGTATGATTCCAATCTTAGCCAAGCTTCAGAACCACTAAATTGGTTAGACAAAACTTTCATCATTTCTCCTCGTTAAGATAAAGCACGAATTCACACATTCACCCAAGGAGTATTTATTGACCACATACATGAGCAAGCTAGTCTCTTACATTTCTAGGATGTGCTGAAAAGCAAAAACAAATATGGCCAGTATTGAGTTCAAGCCCAAAGGCCATCAGACTGGAGAAACAGGGAAGAGCTAACATCACAGCCAAGTCTGAAGGTCGTCTGCCCAGGGGAGCTCAATATTTTGTTCTATTCAGAACTTCAACTGATTTGGATGTAGCCTACCCACATTATGGAAGTCAACTTGCTGGACTCGAAGTCCACTTAAATGTTAATCTCATCCAAAAACACCATCGGAAATATCCAGAATGAAGTTTAACCTTCTATCTGGGCACCTCGGCTCAGGTAAGTTGACGTGTAAAATAATCATCACACGGCCCATGCCCTTATGGGCTAATAGTCCAGAAGAGGACTGGATGATACTAAAGTACACCAAAAAAATAAGTGCCGAGTGTGAAAATGGTATGGAAGGGCGAGATAAAGTGGAGCGTAGAGAGGAAAAGCCTCTTGGAGGTGAAGAACAGAAAGGAGCCAACCGTGATAAGTATAAAGTGAAAAGTTTTACAGGCAGAAGAAATGATGTTCACAGAGTCACATGAGCTGCAAAGAACTGAGTGAGCTTGCGAAAATGCTAGAAGGCTAGAGGGGCTTGACACATAGAAAACAATGGGAAGAAAGGCAGAGAGGAAGTTTGAGAGGCAGGTGGGGACCGAGTCATTCAGAGCCCTGAAGTTAAGGTGAAGCCAAACCAGGGAACGTGATTGGATCCACCTTTAAGGTGTTCTGTCTGGGAGCAACATGAGGAAGTGGAATAGAGGAAATGTCAACAGGGGATGGGCAGGGAGGTCCTCAAAGAGTCTGGGCATCTGACGAGTGCTCAGAACCAGGTGGTGGTGGAGACGGGGCCATGTGACCTAACGGAGAAGGAAATTATACTTTCTAGAGCATAAGATGTGTGGCAGGCAGCGATGGGGAATAGATGATCCCCACATTTATGGCTTAAACAATTCGAAAGAAACAAGAGCTTTTATCATAGTTACCAGTCTGGCTCAAGTTATACCCAATAGCTGCCTGCATTATGCAAATTGTGTATCCTAATTAATGTAGATCCAGTTTGAATTATGCAAATTCTTGCTTTGGGCTGTATGAGTCATTTCCTGCCTATTCTACCTCCTGCCCATCAGGACCACCCGCCACACTCCTTGCTGCTCCTGTGGACGAGAGCCATGAGTGTGTCCGAGGTCAGTGAGCTCTTGAGTGGCCATAGTGGCCAAGTCAAAGGACTGGAGGAAGGTGTGCCTGAACATCCACACTGAGCCAGCACCCTCCTAGGGTCCTCTCTCACGAGCACACGCCCGCCACTGGCCCTTCTCTCCATCAGTGTGTGCCTGCTCCAATCCCAGGCAGAACGCCTGTCTCAGAACACGTGCCCAGCCTTCTTGCAATGCACTTCTGCAATCCATCATGCACCATCTGTATGCTGGAAAAATATTGACACCCCTCCGACCCCACTGC
>NW_006442491.1:26876094-26896842 GCF_000325575.1 Pteropus alecto
CTGAACGCCAGGCACCTTAGAATAGCTTGCAAGATAAATGTCAATCAACTCTAGCATAATCAAGACATCCATTCCTGCCTCATTAGGGTCCTCTCATTCTCTTTAAGCTTCTCAGATTTATATGCTGTAATTAGAAACTTGGTGATTTTGACTGCTAAACAGAAAAGCTTACAAGGAAGCTTTACATGTCTGAATTTTAAATATTTTCATACTTCGTTAACCTCACTGCTAGTGTAACATCTTCTGGCCCAATTCCCTCACACTGCGTGATTTTTATTTTTGGACAGAGACGAGAACAATTAATTGAATCGAGACACATATTGATTACTGTTTTTCATGAACTCCGAACGGCTTGTCTGTGCATGATTTTATTGAGGAGTTTTTAAACCACTGTTTGGCTGGATTTTTTCCCCAGTGACCTCATTTGGGCTGTAAGTGCCTGTCTGCAGCTTCGACGGTCTGTTTTTGGTGAGCTGTGTTGTTCACAAGAGAACAGTCAGAATGGGAGAGGCCACCCCAACCTTCTTCGCATACAGCCCCTGACGGGGGCACCCTGATATCTCGTTCAAACCCACGTAGGGCTCTGGAAGTGTCTAAGGGAATGGCCCGATTTCCACATTCCTGATGAAAATACTCAGCTCTTTGGACCCTGTACGAGCGGGGACATTACTCAGTTGATTCAATGGCCACATTATTTATCTGAGGACTACAGTGTTTTCATCAAGCGGAGCTGTCCAGATCCAGACTGAAACTTTAGAAATGTCTCTTAGAGCAGAGCTTCTCACACCTGAATGTGCTTCTGCATCATCTGCAGGTCTCGTTAAAACACAGACTGAATCTGTGGGTCTGGGCTGGGACCTGAGATTCTGCATACCTGATGTTGATCTGCTAGTGTGTGGACGCGAAGCCTTTGACATGACCCACCTCTGCCCTCTCTGTCCATCTGTGATCAGAAGTACATCCTGCGTCTCCCTCTAAAGTACAGATCCCTGGGGATCTGAGATCCTGGGCTAATCCCTAACTCATTAGCAGCAGGAAAAGAGGCAGCTGTGACGAAATTTTCACATCTCTACCTGGGTGTGAGGTCTTCCAATAAGAAACCAAGCCCTCTTTGCAACATCGCGGATGATGGCAATGTCCTCGCCTCCTGGCACATTTTCCAGGTGTCCTCGAGATGTTTGTGTGATAGCCCTTTAGCTACTCGGCAGCCAGGTGATCTTTTAAGAATGCAAATCCGACTCGCTCATTCCTCTGCTTAAAATCCTAGGGCTTTTTATTCCTTTCAGGATAAAGCACAAACTCTAGAAGCCCTGCATAACCTGACCCTGCCCGCCCATGGTCTCATCACTGTACTCTGTGCTTACAAAGCTTCAGTCACTCTGACCTCCTTCCTATTTGTCGAACATGCCAAAGTCATTCCTATCCCAGGGCCTTTGCACTAGCTCTTTCCTTCACGTGTCATCATTGCTTTGACTTCAAAGACTCTGGCCACAGGCAAGGTTTCAAGAGCAGAGCAACTTAAAAATGAGCTATAAACCTTTGATTTTACAGGTTTGAGATGAGTTTATTTTTCTCTTGATTCTTACCCAGTGAAAGCCTGGAACAGCCTGATGTTACAAAGAGAGGGCTGAAGCCCAGAGAGAATGAGACATAATCAAAACCACTCAAATTTTGGGGGACAGACTGTCCAAGGATGGACCCAGAGGTTGTGACTTGGACCCATGAAAATGGAGAAGAAAATTTAATCTTAACATTCTACGTAGTCCTTGGACCTGCAGGGTTTAGCAATATTTACAATATTACACAGTGCTAACCCTCCACCCTTCTTTTTTGGCTTTTGACTTTGCTGAGTCCAAGGTTGTACATAGGAAGCGATAGACGATCCTGAATTTCTTTTTCATTCACTTTATCATGTTTTTCTTTGTCACAATATATACTTTTTGGGGCCAGAGAGGATTATTTTGTAATTTATGGATTTCTCTCTAGAAATTACAACCAGAACCTAATTTAAAAAATCAAATTCGTTTCGTCTAATTAAATTAGAAAATTGCCTCAGAAACACATAGTCTCATATAAACGTCTTTAAAAGCAAGGTCTCCTATTTATTGTCTAGGCCAGGATTTGGTTGAGCCCAGTATGGAAGAGACTCCCTGTCTCTCTGCTCAGGAGAACATGTTCTTTTTTTATCAATTGTCAAAAAATTTTTTAAAGAGTAGTGTGATTTGGAGTAGTGCTTCTCAAACTTCAGTATGAATCACCCAGGTGCCTTGTTAAAATAGAAACTAATTCAGGAGGTCTAGTGGGGCCTCAGATGCTGTATTTCTAACCAGCTCCCAGGTATTGTGGATGCTGCTGGTCCATGGACCACACTGAGTAAGAAGCAAGACGTCTGTACTTGATTTCACAACCTATGACTCTGCCATCTGAGCTGCGTGACCTTGGTCTTCTCACTTTGCCTCTCTGAGTCTCAATTTTCTCATTTTTAATGTAATGATAACAGCTAACATTTATTAATGAGATTTCTAAATGTTGAACACCATACAAAACATATGTTTATGTTTATACAGAAACATAAATGAGTTTCACGGGTTACATGCACCTTGGGTCACGTGATGAACTCAGCAAGTAAGTGGCAGAGCTGGCATTTGGAACGAGGCGGTCGGACCCCAAAAGTCAGCATTCTCATTCTCTGAGGCCTCACTAGCTTGTGACACACATGGTCACGGCCATGCTTATGCTTGAAATACAACCTCCTTTGCTCCCTTTGCAGCATAATCCAAGAATTTTGGCATATTCCCAGAAGATAACCTCAAATGTCACAAAAAGTTAGATAGCTGCAGCTTTCAAGCTCCAGTTCTCTGTAATCATGGCCCAAGTAGCAGTGAAGAAGCTACGTAAAGGGGGTCTCATGATACCTGTATCCAATGGAGTCCATCGTGGGGATGCCAACAACCCTAGCAGTTGGTCTTTGAAAATCTACAAGGCATTGAGTTCGCACAGAAGTGAGCAGCAGGGTACATTGTCCCTATCTGTGCCCACCTTGGTGCCCAGAGATCCAGAGACTGTACCATCGAATGAGGCCTCAACTTCAGGGAGCTATTGCTCAAACAGGGTGTCTAACTCAGAGTTGTTTGCACCCTTGTTCTCTCTCCATCTATTTCTTTCTTCCTATCAGGGAATAGGAATGAAGGGTTTCCCAGCCCAGCCCAGTGCATAAATCCTCTTAGAGGAAGAAGTCTACTGCTCCCTAGAAAAAAAAAAATCTGCGCAGAGATATGGCTCTATCTGCAACATGGTCTAAACCAGCATTTTTCAAGTGCAGGGAGCTCCAAGGACCTGAGTCTTTTCATTACAAAATTGTCCTCAATTCAAAACAAAATGAGAAAAAAATAAGATTGTTCATGAGTTATTCATAAAGCAAAACTTATTCAATTTGAAGGACTTCCTTTTATTCTGAAATTATGTCCTTTCTATATTTTTGAAATTATATCTTATGAAATGAAGTTAATAAAAATGGTAAAGCACTTGTGTTGGTCCCCAAAACCTTTCGAAATGTTACTGGTCTGTGAATTCCAAAAATCTTGAACATTTGGTGTAGCAATTCATTTACATAGCAGCAGTAAGCAACTCAAATCTCTGAGTCCTGGGTCCTTTCTCTCTGCTTTACAAAGAGCGGGTTGCCATACACAATGGATCTCTATTTCGTGTGTGTGTGTGTGTGTGTGTGTGTGTGTGTGTGTGTGTGTGTGTGTGTGTGTGTAATTGTGGCTTCTGCTTTACAAAGACCAGCAGGTAGCTTGAAATGAATGGGTTTTGTCTCAGTTGAGTTTCCAGCCCCTCTTTTCCCCAAGGAATTTCCCTGAACTCCCTCTGCATTGCTGTATTTTGCTATTGTACCCTGTATGAGAATCTCCTGCTGTTTCAGAACATAAGACTTGGGAGGAGAATCAATCTTCTCCATATCCCAATACTAAAATTTAGCTATATCCACCCTACTGAAGTTTTTCTGTTTGTTTTTGTTTTGGAGTGGACTTAGATACAATTTGTTCTAATTCTGAATGTTTTCAGGAAGCTACATTGCGTTGGCTTATGGGGGCACTCCTGTCTAAATGGTTCTGTTCCATCTCTGATATGAGGCCCTGTTACTCCTGGGACACCATCACCTGGATGACAATAAAATATGCTTTGGCCACAGAGCAATGGTAAAGCTCAAGAACCATGTACCCAGAGGGGAGAGAATGACATTGGGATTTTTTGCGTGCCCAGGGACTGACATGGGTAGGCTGGACATCATGTGAGTAGTGTGTGGTTTTGCACATGAACTTTAGCTACTATTTCCTAGGCCTGGGTCTTCTTGGCTATGCCAGGACAACTTGACTCCTTGAGCCCTGACCTCCTTGCTAAAGAGATCGATAATCGCTACCATGCATAGTATATCTGATTTTCTTCATCATCGGTGGCTATTAAGACAACGCAACTGTATGCCCTTGGGTTTCCTTCCCACTGTACTGTCAGAAACCTTTTGGTAGTTGTATCTCACTTGCCTTCATGCCCTCAATGGAGCTCTGGACATCGTAAGCATTCACCACCTTCAGGCTGAAGAAGTCAATAGAATAAAACCACAACAATGTGACAGCAAAAGGGGCCGCCTTACCTCGTAGAGCGTGATGACCCCGTTGGTCTCATTGGGAGGTTTCCACTGGATATAGATCTTCTCCTCAAAGGGCCCCCCTTGGATGGACTCTAGAGGAACAGCTCCTGGAACTACAGAAGGGAAAAGTTAGGAACTGGATTCCATCTTCCATCTCGTTTTCCCAGCCTCATCGACCTAGAACAGGAGTTGGCGAAGTTTTCCTGTAAAGGATCAGATATAAATATTTTAGGCTTTGTGGACCATACATCCCAGTAGCGACTACTCAGTTCTGAAAGTGTACCACAAAAACAGCTGTAGAAAATCCATAAATGAATGGGCATGGCTGCATTCCAATAACACTTTATTTCCAAAAAAAAGGCAATGGGCTGGAGTTGACCCATGGGCCATAGTTTGCTCACCCTTTCCCTGCAAGGACAGTGGTTTTCACCTGCAAACTGACCAAGTCTGGTCTTGAACTAAACATGGGAGGACATCAGCAGGTGGGATTCTGGAATTAGAGTCTGGCCTTAGGATTGGTACTTGAGGAAGGCAAAGTGAGCTTCACTATCATTTGCTTCACCCTTCCAAAGTTTCTCCAACTATAAGAAGTGCTTCCTCAGTTGGATCCAACAGGAACTATGTGCCTCAATCCGATTTGAAGAAGCTCGCCTCACTCCAAGAAGGCAGATAGTTTGTCTCGCTGCTGAGTCTCCAATGTCTGGAACACAGTGGATGCTGAATAACCATTTGCCGGTTGGATAAACAGGCGAATAAATGACCCATGCCAGCATTTTGCCCTAACGAGTGAATCCTTTCTGGGTTGCTTTTGTACCCACGTCAGTCTTCTTTCCGGCATCCTCCTGCTGGATTCCACCACCATTATGACAGCCTGGAAGATGCTGAACCACAAAATAAATAATTCCCCAAACTTCCAGTTACAACCCCCTAGAGAATCATGAATTCATGTAAATCATTACCGGATCTATTTATATTTTGGCATTATAAAAGGAGGTAATTTTACTAAGCGCTTATGCTTTGATCAGAATTTTACATACATTATTTCATTTGAGCCACCAAACAGTTCTGCCCAGTATGTATTACAGCTTTTGTGCTGATAAGGGAATGGAGGCTAAGAGAATTAAATAACTTTCTCAAGGTCATATCACTCTTAAGTTGTAAAGAGGGAAGAGAACACCTGTCTGTGAGCTTCAAAGCATATACTCTTAATCATCATACTATGCCTCTCTAGATATAGCCTCGGCCATATGGTGCAATCAGTTCCCTATTGTTAAATTAAAGTATATTTAGTTTTTCTCATTATGGACATGATCCACAAAATTTGTTGAATATGAAGAATATACAAAAAGATTAAAAAAAAGAGAAAAGAACAAAATCACTTATAATCCCTCTAATGAGATATTTTTATGCCCATGCATATACATTTTTTATTTTTAAAAATTAAACTCCTATTGTGTATATTGTTTTGTGACCCTTTATCACTAAACAAATCACAGATTTTAAAAAAAATCCTTAAATGTTCCTTGGGGCCATGTATTTTAATGGTTGCTTAGAGCAGAATATGCCCCATTATAGTCACCAATCCTTTAATATTGGGCATTAAATTTGGCTTAAATTTTTTATGATTACAAATAACACTGTAATGAGCATTCTTATAAAGAAGTATTTGCATGAAACTCTGCTTCAACACAAGCCATCCTGCGGTCCCTATGATAAATTTTTGGAGATCAACTTATTGGGCCAACGGAGATGAACTATTTTATTTTTAAGGCTTTGACACATATTAACTGATTGCCTCCCAGAAAGTTTGTACCATTCTGGGATCCCCAACAGAAGAATATTCCCAACACTTGCTACCACTATTAAAAAAAATAAATGTATGCGTGTGTTTCTTTTTTAGCATACTGGAGAGTGCAGATTTGTTTTTCAGTTTAATTGACCATTTGCATTGATTCTTTTATGAACATGCTCTCTATGCCCTGTGCTCATTTTTCTGTATGGCTCTTCCCTTTTGTTCACCATTGTTTCATGAGCTTGTAATTATAATCTGTTTTTAAGAACATAAGCTTTTTTGCATAAGTTACAAATATTTTTGTCATTTTTTTCTTTTGCTTTTTAAATCTTTTAGGCATGTCGAAGCTTTTAAGCAGTCAGATCTCTTATGGCTTTTCCTTATCCATTCATCCTTTCCACAAATATTTATCGACTATTTAATATGACCAAGGGACTGTGGTGGTCACCAGGGGTGCACCAGTGACAAAGAAAGATATAGTCAAATCCTTGACAAAGCTTGTATTCTGGAAAGGGAGACAGACGTTAAATAAATAATTACGCTCATAATTAATTTTTTTAAAGTTGTTATCAGGACTTTGAGGTAAAGGCACAAGGTGTTGGGAGAATTATAACATGCAGAGAAAATCTAGTCTGGCAAGTCAGAATAATAAGTGGAAAATAAGTTAGAATCGATGGATAAGTAGAAGTTACTAGGGCAAAGGCAGGGAGGGCAGATGTTGAGTGTGCTGAGTAGCTTTGTGAGGGCAACAGTAGAAGGAGAAAAACCATCCTAGGGAGAAAAGATAGTAGCTTACACGAGGGCGATGTTATGAAGAAGAGAAGGGACTGTGTAAGAGATTTGGGGGTGCTAAACTAATGAGATTTAGTGGTGATGGATAAAAGTGAAGGGCGCGGAGAGGTGTCAAGGATGAACCCAGCTCTTCTGTTTTTTTACAACTGGAGTAGATCAGAGTGTTGTTCATAGAGAAAAAGCTTAGAGGAGGGTTCGTTTTGGAGAAGAAGCTGGTGAGCTCAGTTTATTTGTATTTCCTTTGAGTTTGTATAGAACACCCAAGTGGCAATGTTGAGTAGCAATTGGACATATGAGGCTGGGGCCGATGCTTAGAAACTAAAACCATAGGCAGGAAATAGATCTTGTAGCAAGAGTGTAGAGGGGAACAACATGAAGAAAAAAAAGCAGGTCTAGGACTAAGCCAAGAACTCCAGTATTTACAATTAGGATGAAAACAAAGAAACTGAGACACTAGCAGGCCGTGTTCAGAAAGGCAACAGGAAAACTGGGATGGTGAGTTGTTGTCATAGTAGCCAAGGGAGGATCAAGAAGGGATGGGTTAAGAGGGACAGATATTTGGCGAAGTGGTCAAATAGAATGTGACTTTATATTTTCCCACTGAATTTAGTGTCATCAAGGTTGCTTCTAACCCAACCACGAGTATTTTAGGGAGAATGTTGGCATCACAATCCATCCTGCAGTGAGTAAAGAAAAAAGTGGAAGGTGAAAAATTGTGCTGAGACAAGTAAATTCTTTGGGCTGTGAATGGGAGGAGAATGCAAGACGCACAAGGGATGAGATATGGAGCCAAACTAGTGCCCACCTCCCAAAGACAGGAAAGGTTATGGCATGATTAAAGGCAACCAGAAAAAGTCCAAAATGGAAGCAAGAGGTAGAAAGGGGGGAAAGAGAGAGGAAATAACTGACATTTGTAGGGTCCTGAAAAGGCAGGAGCAGGAGTGGGTGGAAAGAAAGCATCTTTCCCTCCATGAGTTAAGAGAAGAGGAAGAAAATGTACAGATGCTTTGAGAGCGGGGAGTTGAGGTGTCCTAATGGCCCTATTTTCTTGAGAAGAGAGGAGGAAACAATCTATTAAAAGTGTAGTGTTGAAGTTTCCTCAGGAATTTGGAGAAGCTTTAAGAGGTAGAAAGTGAGCTGAATGGAAAGATGCAGATACTACTCCTTAAGAAGAATCTACCTGATGAAGGTTGTGACTGTGACTATCAAGCTGTAGCACTAGGCCACCAGGTCTCCTTCTTTCTTTCCAGTTTATAACAAATTCTTTTACTTACCCCAGATTAGATGAATAGTCATCTGTATTTTTTTCTATTTATTTTATTATTTATTCTCATTGTTTTCTTTTTTAAATCTAATATTTGAATTTATCTAGAATCTGTTGACCTTCAACAAATAGCCAATATTTCTCCAGCAAAATGGGTTTATTCAGGAAACAGAGATTTGCGATTTGGCACGTACAGTCTAATGGCGAACCACATGGAAGTCCTGAGAAACAGGAAAGGAAACACTTTATAGAGGAGAACAGGAAATTGAGAGAGGTATTATAAACAAGGAGTTCTTTCTGTTTGGAGGCACGATCAGTGTAGGGCATGAGAGTTCCTGCTACAGGCTCTCCCAACTCCGATCTAAATGAGGTTTCTGTCCAATAATCTTCACAGTCCTTTTCCTATTTATTTTTTTTTTTTGAGGTTCTCTGCATATTCTTGTTACTGATTCTTTTATTGGTTATATGTGTTATAAAAATCTCTTGGTTTGTATCTTCTCTTTTTTCTTTATATTACCTTTGGATAAAGATCAATTTATCAGAGTTTTTCTTTTTTTATATGGGAGAAAGAAGGAGAAAGACAGACTTAGTAACTTGATTGTGGTAAGCATTTCACAATGTCTAAGTATATTAAATCATCGTGTTGTACATATTAAATATATACAATTTTACTTATCAATTATACATAAATAAAGCTGGAAAAAAAAGAGACAGACTTAGTAGCAGATGCTGTCGTTGCCTTGGCCACCTACTAATACTTACTGTGAAATACTGGCTACTCTACCTAAAGGCTGTGCAAGCAAACTTGGTCTCCACACAGGGCAAGCAAGACATGTCAGAGAATCAATGGCCCCCAAACATCCCTCAAGCAATGACAAACAGGGAGTGGATGGATAAATATCTCAGTGTCCTCACAACTCGGCTGCGTTAACTCTGAGACATGTTCTGCTAATACTTCTTGAACCAGCTTAATCCTGAAACCCCAGTGCTGCTTATTATTATTTATTTTTATTGTTTCCAACCCAATGTGGACTAATACTATCATAAAATACATTTACCTACAAAAAAACTAATTAATAGGAAAGTAAAATGAAATAGTAAAAGTGAAAATAAAAACAGAAAAGGCAAGCTCCTCCTTTTAAAATTGTAACCTCTATTTCTGTAATTATCTTGTCATGGACCAGAAAGAGTTCATGAGTCGGTGTTGGTCCGTGAATCATACTTGGAGTGGCACTGTTTTAAAACTCAGTCATTCACACGGTAACTTTCTCGATAACACACCTTGTATTGGTTGACTTCCTTTCTGTGACTCACTTCCTTTCTTCCTCATCAATGTGCCCTAGACCAACTCTTAAATAAACTGCTTGCGTATTTCAGGGTGAGACAAACCCAAAGAAAAATAATACTCAAACAAAAGTCTTATATAAAATTGCTTTCTCTACATGGAGGTTATAAGAATATTTTCTCCAAATAGTTTTAAAGTTATGCATTTTATAAAATGTCTTCAACCCATTTGCAACAGTGTTTCACGTATAGTGTAAGGTAAGGATCCAATTTCAATTCTTCCTCCCTATCCTAGAACCACTTAAAGAAAAAAAAGTTATTGACTCAAGTAATCGCCATGCTGCCTTTGTCTTTGCCGGCCTGTCACATTTCCACACATGTATGGGTCTATTTTTAGGTTCTCTCTGTTTTGTCCTTGTGTTGATACTGTACCTTTTTACATAAGAAAGTTCTGTAAATTTATATCTGGTAGAGGAAGGCCTGCAACTTCTTGTCTTAGCTTTTCTTGCCTTCTCTACTTGCATATACATGTTAGGATGAGCTGTAAATTTCCAAAAAAGTGTCTGATTTTAAAGACATTAATTATGTCTTTATAATATTGGGTTTTATAATATTGGGTTTTCCCATCCATAAACATGGTATATCTCTTATTTAGGTCTTAAACATCTTTCAATGCTTTATAGATTTATATATACTATACATATTAAAATATTAGGTTAGGTTTATTCCTAAACACTATATACTTTTATTGCTATTTTAAATAGTGTTTTAGAAAACTACCACATACTTGTTAGTTAAATTGAAATACAGTTGACTTTTTAATACTGCCTTCTTTGTCAAACATGCTATATTCCCTTGTTAATACTAATAATTTGTGTGCTAATTTCTGTGGGTTATCTATGTAAAGAATCATAGCATCTGCAGTTAATAATAGTTTTGTTTTTTTCCCAATCTTTTAACTCTTTATTTAATTTTCTTGTCTTCAACAAGAGCCACTAATACAATATTTAGTGAACAGAATGATAAGCATCTGTGATTTCCAATGTTAAATAAAATGATTTTATTATTTCATTCTTGAGTATGGTGTTTGTAGATTTCTTATATTTACCCTGTATCAGGGTAACTATATTTTTCACTCCTTATGTATAAGAATATATATTTTTAAAGCACACGGAGCTTTAACTGATGCTTTTCAGTATTTATCATAGCAATGATAGGCTTTTGGCTCTCTCTTTGTTAATGTGAATTACATTAGTAGATTTATTAATGTCGAAGCAATATTGATTTCTTAAACCAATTTTTTCCCTAGTTGTGTGCAGTGTTGGATTGTTTGCTAATATTATGTTTGGGGCATTTGCATCTAATTGCCTTTTTTCTCATAATAAGTTTGTCTGGTTCAGATATCAATGAGGAGAGGGTAGTCCTTCTGTTTCTGCTTTCTGAAAGTTTACATGTAAGATTGGGGTTCCATTGCCCCGAGTGTTTGTCTGCTTGCACTTAGAAAGCCATGTGGGACTGGCGTTTTCTTTGTTGGAAGAGTTTAAATTCCTGATTCTATGTCTCTATTTGTTATAGAATTATACACATTTCTTTTCTTTAGTCAAGATTTTTCATTTATATTTTGTTTGGGATTCTTCCATATCCTATAAATGTCAAATTTATTAATACAAAAGGATATTTAGTATCTTCATTTTATCTTTTTTATTGTGAAATCTCACCATATAAGTATATAAAACAAATATGCATGTCACTAATTTATTATTATTCTGTATCCTCGAAAGGTAACCACTTTCTTAACTTCATAGTAATTAGGTCCTTGCTTTTCATTATAGTTTTTATTCTGTAAACATACATCCCTAAGCACTATAGGGTTTGTTATTAAATAAAAATAATAAAGATAATAAATAGTGCTGAACTCTATTCCAAAGATCAGTCTGGGAAAATGAACCTCTTTATGTTAACTTATATTCCATGAACATGTTTTCTCCCAGCCTTTATTTATCTGTTCTGTTGAGTATGTGGATTAGTGTTTTGTTTCATTTTTAAATCTTATTTCTTGCTATAATTCTTATGGGACATTTGTTTTGCATTATCAGATTAGTCTCCTTTAATAAGAATGAAAGTACATTTTCACTTGTCCAGGAACCTTTCTTTATGCAGCCTTATAAGATGTGGTATGGGATGGTCTAGTTTGGTGGGTCAGGATATTCTGCTAGGGATTACATGAGATCCTGTTTTACATATTTCTAACCCATTACTTGGCCAGATAAAGAGGAGTCTGCTTGCATGGGAATGCTGGGAGGAATGAGAGTTAGCCTCCTTTGCTCTGTGAACTGACATATAAACATGCCCACAACACTGAGATCTCCCCATGCCCCTCTCCCTCCCACCAGCTCCAAGCCTTCCCCCTCCCCGCCATCTTGCCACCAGCCCTTGTCAGTCAGAAGTTGAAGATATTAATGCAGTTGGGTTTGGAAGGCTTTCATTTTGTGCTCTGGGGATGAGGGAGAGGTCTCTTTCAATGAACTCATAGCTCTGTCCTTTTTTCCCCATTTAAGTCTCCCTACGGGTGATGATGTGATTTGCCTCATAGTTTAACAAGATCGTTCTGGCTGCCGTGTTGAAAAGAGAGCAGGGACCAGGCCCGAAGCTGAAAGACCATTTAGGAGACTGGGGCAATAATCCAGGTTGGAGAGCACAGTGGCTGGGGGATCAAAGAGCTAATCGAAGAGGCTGTAAAAATGGTCAAGGTCTTGCTGTCCATTGAATTATGAGTTGAGAGAAGTGCCGATGGATGGGATGTGGGAGTGAGCAGGGCTGCCACTTTGCACAGAGCAAGGGAGCGCCAATCATAGCGAATGCAGGGTGAAGAGCGTTGTCTGGAATTGCATGATCGGACCCATGAATGTGCTAAAAGTGAGGAATCAAGGTTTTTGACACAAGCCACTAGTAAGATGGAAGTTGCCATTAATTAAAATGGAGAAGACTGGGGGAAGAATGAGTTTGGTGGTGGTTGAAAGATGATCAGGAGGTCAGCTCTGGACATCGTTAATTCCAGAGGCCATTAGCAACCCAGGTGGTTAGGTTGAACAGGCCATTGGATAAAGGACTTTGGAGGGCAGGGGAGAGGCCTAACCCAGAGATATCAATTGGGGAAATCATTAGCATATGGATGGATTTTAAAGCCAAGAGATTGGATGAAATAATTAGGGGGAATGAGTGTGGATCAATGGTTAGCAAACTATGCCTGCAGCCACATGCAACCAGCTTCTTCATTGGTAAATAAAATGTTATTAAAACACTGCCACACCCATTCATTTCTAGGGTCAGAGTGAGATTTTTGAAATCAAGATTACAGAGGTATTACGGTTTATTTTAAAATAGTCCCTTGCCTATGATTAATAGAAATTCTGCATAGATTCTTGATTTGGATTTTCCTAGTTATATATCTTTGATTAAAAAGCTGTCTGCCATGTCTAATAATGGCCACAGACCACTTAATATAGAGAGTGAGTTGAGTACTTCACATATAGACTTTCATGCACTATACCTTAAAGAGTCTGGTGGCATTATCATCCCCATTTTTACAGATGGGGGCACTAAAGTGTACAGAATGTAATCTAACTGAGCTTGCATAAAAATTTAGTGAATGAAACTTAGATGTAGCTCAGATCCTTCAGTCTCCAAAGTTATATTCTGAATCACCCCTTTCTTCCTGGGAGACATGTGGATTCAGAAAGGTTGAAAAGCAGTCACAACACCCATTAGTGGCAAAGCCAAGTCATCTCGGCCCAGGCCTAGGTCCCACTCTATAGGTCAAGATGTCCTTTTAAAGGAAGCAGACTTACTTCCTTTTAATTCAATTGGGTCTTTATCCCGCCCTCCCCGCCAACCCCCCATTGTAAAGACTTCTTGGAGAAAGATTCCTTTTTTGTCTTCTAATTTTATGTTGCTTTATCCTTTTTTTTTTTCCTCTTTATAATTCTTTAATGAATCCACATATTCCCTTTCCACAATTTCACTTCTTCTATCTAACAGCATGGAACTTTCCATCCTTTTGACAGAGTTCTACAACAAAGGTTAATTACTTTATAATTTCATTCTCTTAAAAAAAAAAAAAACAGCACGCTAAAATTGCTAATTTTAACTGTGCTTCTTGTCAGTAGGTTCATGTAAATTCACTGCAATTAAACCAGATGTTTTCTTGTGCCTAAAAGTCAGGTGGTAATTTAAGAGAAATTTTCATTTCAACATAAAGGAACATAGAATGTAATCAAGAGGGGTTTTCTCCTCTCCTGTCTTATTCTCTCCTTTCTTCTAACTTCCCCTTCGTTTTCATATCTGAAAAGTGGGGCTAATGATGGTGAACTTTGAGGGCAGTTGTGGGAAGTAACAAGTCAGCTCATGTAAAAGCATGGAGCCTTGCCTGCATAGTCAACAAGAGTCTCCTTCCCTGCTTATCTTGTTCAGGTCTTTTTTTCTTTTTTGTCTCTCCATTACAGGTGCCATATTTGTTTGTTAGTTAGTTTATTATAAACACACCCAGAACTAACTTAAGAAAAATAAAAATTATTTGAAAACGGTTCAGAGACCACCATTACATAAGACTGTAAACGAGTCTCATGGAGACAAGATACATTTAGATAATTTCAATCCATTTGTATTTTTTGGTCTTGTTGAAAGAAAGATATTTTTTTCTGGATAAATTTTTACGATTTAAGTCGAATGTATCTTTTCAGTGGAACAATACAGTGGTGTGTTAATAAATATATCACAAACAGTTTTCCATGAAAAACAAAACACCAATGTTTGCCGATTTATATGGTGTAAACATCCCCACCGTGGCCAATTTCAAGCAAAAATATGATACCATGGAACTCAGAGGTGGGAAGAAAGGCCAATGATCAGCTCTAGCAAGCCAGTATGAATATAGATAAAGTATATTATACATAGCCTCATCTTATTAAACCGTGTGTATAAACAGGACCCTGTGCTATCGTGAAAGAGGCATGGGCTTCAATGTCAGATATTCATTCATTCAACAAACAGTTAATGAGCACCTACTATATGCCAAGCAGACAATTATATATATATAATTGTACATATATATGTATATATGTATATATGTATGTACACACAGACAAACACACACACATTATTTCAGATGATGGCAAGTGCTACAGAAAAAATAAAGCAAAGAGAGTGTTAGAGAGGTTTTGGCCAGGTATAAGATTATATATTAGATGATCAAGGGGAAAAAAATCACAAATAAGATTTTGAGATCTATTTATTGGCTCTGCCATTTTTTACTTGGTAAGTTGGACAGGTGCCTTAACCTCTCTGAGCCATGGAGCTCTTCTTCCATATACCTGTATCAATAGCACCTGCATGACAGTATTTGGTAATTGTATCAGTGAAGACTATCAACACAATGCCTAGCTCATAGTGAGCATTTAGAAACCAGAACTGCATTTTCCTTACCCTTTATAATATCTCAAGGTCAAATTGTAAACAGCAAAAATGTACTGAGCTCTCATTAAGAGATGCCTTCAGGACTTACTAAGGTGTGTATCGCATTTTATCCTCCCACTAAATGACCATGGGCTGTGTTACTTATCGTCTTGCTGTCACTGTCTTTTATACTTTTCTTCAGACTTTTCTCTTTTCCTGATTTTACGTGCTGCATCATGTTACTATACCTGTACCTACCCCTAGCAACGTGCAGCCTCCTTCTAGCTTCCTGTGACCTGAGAAACCAGATGATAGGCTTGTTAGAAATGCAGAGAGAATACAAGCTCATTCCTGAGATACGTCAGTCTTCCCTACAATTAAAGTACATTCACTATATTAAATGAAATAATGTATGTGTTATATGTAATTAATATTATATGTTAATTACATGAATATATTATGTACTGTTACTAATCATAAGCAATTTGAATTTTATATAATTATTATAAATTATATGGGAGCCTAAATTTCCTTATTGTAAAATAACAAAAATAATAGTATTTCCTTGTTTACATTTGGGGTTAAGATTAAATGAATCTATATTGCTGGTGAAAATGTAGAATGATACAACATACATGGAAGAATATGTCAACATCTAACAAAACTACATATGCATTTACCCTTTGACCCCAGCAATTCCACTTTTAGGAATTTCCCCTGAACCTACACTTCCGCAAATACCAAACAACATGTGCACAAAGCTATTTGCTACAGTATCAATTGTCATAGCAAATAATGGGAATGACCTAAGCGTCCACAGGACACTGTGTGAATAAACCATGGCATATCCACATAATGAAGTCCCACACAGCTCTATAAAGGAACGACACGAGCCTCTATCAACCCACGAACCAACGTGGAGTTGTTTCCAAGATACATTAAGTGAACCCAAGTGCAAGATGTAGAACGTACCTATTATGTTACCTCTTCTATAAAAAGTAATAGAAAGAAAAATAGATTTTCTGTTTAGCAAAGTGAACTACGGGAAAGATATGCCCCAAATGAATAAAATCGTTTACCTTTCAGGTGCAGATAGGAACAGTGAGAGAGAGAGAGGGATGGTGGCACCGCTTCTCTGAGTCAGTTTCGACTTTTGAATCATGCACCTGTTTTGATGTTAAAATAAGGACACTAAAGACAAAAGGATGGGTGGGAAGCAAACCTTAAAAATGAAACAAATGGACCTAACTAAGTATCCGATTGATAATATAACCCCACAGAGAAAAGACTGAACTCAAACGCAGTATTTTGACTGCCTAAGGAGAGAAAAACTGAAAAGAAAATCTTAACCTAACTTAGTACCTTTTTTGTTGGTTAGAGGGATTGGTATTGTAATTCTGAAACTATTTTTATATGGGATGAGGGCACATGCGGGAGATTCCTGAGATGTTGGATTTGAATCAGTATGAGCTCATGATTTAAAACAGACCAATTATATTCCTCAGCTCTACCTACTTGAAGAGTCTAGGGACAATAACACACCCACTGAGCATACTTAAATTGTTTATCTTTGTGCCAAACTACCACTTCCACTGGAAGCAACCAGAAATCCTCAGGTAAGTGGCTGACTTCAGGTCTGGGGCAGAAACGTTACATGGACAGTCTTAAATATTTTGTCGTGCCAGAAGCAAGGAAGACTAATGAGAACATGGCAAAGGGTCTGGGAGCCAACTTGAAGCGACTCCCACTAGCCTATATGAGACCATTTGAGCACTGAAAAGAATCATAAATAATGCTGGATTTTAATACACTGAGTCAAAAAATGATCTATGCATCAAAAGGGACATTAAAAATGGGGATGGGGATGAGGACAGAAAAGCTCTTCTATAAAGAAGAATATTAATTGATATATGTAGAGGAAACGATAGATTTAAAATTCGCCCTTTTGTAAATGCCAATGTAATAATGGTTCCAAGTGAAGATTATCAAGGAGTGCTAAAACCACTGGGTGAAAAGTTCTAGGGGACCAGGATACTCACAGAACCTCAAATATCACTGCACAGATTAGCTGAATTACAACAGGAAAAGGGTACTGCATTTACAGTGGTAGGAGTGGGTGGTGCCCATCTTACTGAGTGACCGAATGCAGCATACCAATAGACGGGCTCCCCCCACTTTAAGTACCTCTCAACATGGTACAGTGAGAAATATACATCATCAACCCATGTAGCATTTTTGCCAAAACCGCCTCATATTATGGTTTGTCATATAAAATCAGGTTTTAACGATTACTGGCAATGTGAATGTAGATTGCCTATTTGATTATTTTTAAATTAATGCTGTATCTCTTAGATATTCCATCATGTTATGGCTGTGTAGGAGAATGTTCTTATCCTTAGATCACTTGTACTATAGAGTTTAGAGGTCAGCTATCATGATTTCTGCGATTTCTTTTTAAGTAGTTAAAATATATATTATACGTATTTTTAAATATGGTATTTCTATATATCTATCATACATATACATGAATAAGAAAATGTAGCAGAGTGTTAACAAATGTTGATTCTAAGTGAAGGGTTTGCAAGTGTTTTTTGTATTATTGTTTCAATTTTTCTATAGCTTTGAAATCTTGGGGACAAGTCATTTTATATAACGTGCCGATTAGTGTCTAGCGCAGTGTAGACACTCAGTAAATGGCAGCCCAGATGAGACCATCGTCAACCTCAGTTTTGTCTTTCAAGGTCTCATATATCCCATTTCACCATCTAGGCTACAGTCTGTTGAAAGGTGGAGAAATAACCACTAAATAAGTGAGCTATGGTTTTGAACGAGACATTTGTGAAAAGAGGAAAAGTAAAGAACCCGTTCAGTCTCCTATCAACAGCTGTTTTTCAGATGAAGTGGTGGGGGCTCAGTGGCCATGAACTTCTCTCACCAGCAGCGGATTAGTTTGCAGGCCCTCAAAGGCACCGGGGTGCTGAGATTACAAATTCTACAAATTCTCCTGAAGACAATTTTGTAGCTCAGATGAAAGCAGCATGAGTCCCGTCAGCTCAGTCAGAGAGGTTGCTTTTGGCTCTCCAAGGGGTTTCAGTTAATGGACTAGAGACCCGCTCCAGCCTGAGGTTGGCCTCGAGGTAAGTGCGTTCCCAGCCAAGAGAAATGGTGCCCCTCCCCTCCTTAGCAGAAATGGACCCTAATCCTGACACACAGAGGGGCCCTGTGCTCTTCTGAGACCTTCCTTCAGCCCAACGGTTGCTGAGGTGGGGCCTCAGAATAGCTACAAGACCGAGGACCGGTATCTCATAGCCGTTGGTGTTTTTAATTTGATGATGTCCACACATCTCGGTAGAGTAGGAATTGATGTTTTATTAATGGTGCTTAATTAAAATTTAATTTTAAAGCACTGCTGCTCTCACGTCGTTTTGATTAAAGGCTTTGTGATTTTTTTTTTTTTTCTGGTGACAAGAAGGAGAAAGGGAGAGGTTGAGGCATGGCTTGAAGCTGGACTTGGGATTTGCCGTTGCACATGTAGGTCATGCTCAGAAAACAGCCTGGGGTGAGCAGAGCATCCTGGAAAAAAGAATCCTGAGTCGTTTCTGGGCCCAAATGCTCTCATTCAGCTCCTGAGTCCTGAATTTTCATACTGGGTTTCAACCGGGTCTCCTCCCTGTCGAACAACCCATGGCCACTTGTCACTCGCCTACCCTTCTTGTCCTGACTCTGCTTCTCAGATCAGGCAGTGACCACACTGTCATTCCTTGAGAGTCTCTGTCATATTTTCTACAGCCAATTGGAGTAGATATCTAGAACTCTGGAGAGGTTTCCTAGGGCAGGTGTGTGGTGTCTGGGTTGCTGTGCTAGAGGATTCTTTGCCAGTAAACATATTTTTTTTCGTGTGACTTAATGCAAATGTGGCAGCTACATTTATTGAAAACCTACAATCTGCTGGGCATTAATCCAGTTTCTTTACCTATGACCCATTTCAATGAACACCAACCTATAAGGCAGGTACTATTTTCATCTCCATTTCATAATTGAAGAAAGTAAGGCACCAAGAGGTTAAGCATCTTGTCCTAGGTGTATCTGGCTCAAACAGTGCATTATTCTACCTGCTGGAGGAAGGGGCTGTACATTTCTGAAACAACGAGCTAGATCTAGGAAAAGGTCTGAAATTTTTATCAGAAGCCAAACCCAGGGCTGCAGAATGAAGCCAAGATGAGATGCCCAAATCCTGTGTTGGAGATTGACGGGAATGGATCCACAGGAAGCAGAACACTCAGATTACCTGGAGAAACTGATCCAGGTGGAGAGCTGTGCCCACAAAGGATTGAGGTTCATTGCCAGGCAAGAAGGTGGGGGTCAAGGTGACAGAGGCTGGGTCCCTACTGATGCTGCTACCTAGAAGTACAGTCTGCAGGGGTTGCAAAGTGAGTCGCTGCAAAGAATGAATGTAAAGAGTTTCAGGAAGGATTTCTCATGAAGATGGGTTGTGTAAAACTTCCAGTTCTACGGTGGTACTTGAAGGAAATAAGAATTGGGAACAAGGTGAGAAGAGGCTGGAACTTCTTCCTTTATTTCTTTACGGGACTTTGCATCTGAGAGTGTGGATCTGGACCCACCAGAGGCCATCAATCAGGGGTCCTGGGACTTGCACATATGAAACAAGAGTACTAGATGGGATTGCTACGTTAGAAGTTCTGTCTTGAGGATCTAAGGCAAATCTAAGTCAAGTGGGGGTATCCAAGCGAGTATTAGGCTGGATGTAGTCAGTGTGTGTGCTAAGCTTTTCATATATATTTTCTGATTTTAATTCTTTAAGAATCCAGAGTTGTCTGACTCTCAAACTCAACATATATAAACAATATAATATATAGCTTGTGTTTTGAGGGCATCGATGCGTTTAAAGGTTGGGCATTGAAGGTGGTATAAAGTGAGAAGAGGGACCGGGGTCTAGAAAGGTTCAACTTGAGTGCGTGTCTGTGGAAGAGCTGCTGTGTCGATGGGAACAGCGCCCCCTGGAGTTGCACGATGCATAGCCTGTACTGAAGATCTTAGAAAAGAGGCAGATGCAGACAGAAGCAGGAAGAATAAAAAACCTCATAACTGACAGGTATGTCTCTAACATCCCCCACTCCCAAGCAAGCACGTTTCCCTCACTCACCGTCCTCCTCCGTCTGCACCACCAGCTCTTCGCTCTCCATCCGGCCCTCGGGGTTGGACAGCAGGAGCCGCAGCCGGATGGTCATGAAGGGGCGCAGACCCCGTAGGGTGTAGTGGGAGGAGGTCTGAATGACCTCTTCGGCCTCGTACTGTTGCTGGTTGAACACGTACTGGTACTGCACCGTGAGGTTGTAGCTGTGGCAGCGGGTCACGGCGTAGCCAAAGGGCTCCCACTGCAGGGTCAGCTGCCGGGCCCGGATGTCCACAATCTCCACGTTCTGCGGGCCATGCACCGGGTCTGCAAAGCACACGTGCAAGATACAAGAAGAGGCTGTCAGGACGGTGGGGGAC
>NW_006442491.1:26896866-26915524 GCF_000325575.1 Pteropus alecto
CTGCCTGGTTTTAGCCAGAGTGTAATTTAACATGTTTCTGTAAATCAAACTTTTTTCATACTTAAATACATGCATCTAATAGAAAACTATATGAAGGGAAAATCTGAATCATTTGCCATAAATAAATGTTAGCCATAAAAATAAATGCAAAATCGTTAAAGTCTTAAAGGTTCACCAGGGTACCAGCGAAAACCATCTTGGGTACCAACGACAGCACACACACCACTTTGAGGATGTACTAATTTAGGAGGTTGCTGGAGACCTGCGTCCTTACGTTTAATCAGGCCACATCCTTTCCTTTTGGAAATCAGACCCCTTTCTTCAGTTAATTGCACCGAGGTGCACAGGCTGGCAATGGAGCAGCATCCTTGCCACACAGCACCTAGTAGATCCAGGTGGTCACGTGACCCACTGACTACACCTTGGAATATCCCTTCCTTTCATTCACAACACAACTCATCATTTCCTAGCCTCCTATGACAGACAGCCTTTAACCCCTCTTCCTCTCCTCTCCACTCTTTTGCAAACGGGCTCCTCCAGGGACATCGTTCTAAAAGCAGATCTGATCATGCATTCTCACCATAGCGCTGTCTCCCCCTTCATCCCTCCCCATAGATCTTGCTCCCAGAACCCCATATATAACATGGGCTATGTGTTATTTTATTATGAATATTCTGTTTATAATTTACATAAATTAAAGAGATGTTTTTGTACAAAACAGATTACAACCAATGAATGTTTTCTTTCTTAATCCCCACAGGTAAAGCTCTTTCTATAAGGTTTATGCATTTGTTATGATAGACACATAACTTCTTTTGTGATCAGCATCCCCATAAGTTCTCGTGTCAGATTCTCTTAGCTGGGAGTTGTTAAGCATCAGCTAGAGATTAAATCAGTATATTTTTCCCTAGTTTACCTACAGGATTTTACCAAGTTATATAATCTCTCTGGGTCCATTTTTATTCCATTGGTAAAATGGTGATAAAAATAGCAGCTAACTTCATTGGGAGGGAAAAGGGTGTGGGGAGGCGGTTAAATGAGATGTTGTTTGCAAAGCAGTTAGAATTGCACCTGGAACTTAATAAGTACTCCATACATGGTAGTTTTTCTTTTGCAGTAATAGGACTAGTAATAAAAGTAATAATAAGTCTTCATATGCTGCATCCATTCAGATCGTCTTATAAGTGGCAGTGCTGGGTAGCATCCTGATGCAAAATGATGGATTCTACCATTTCTCCAGTCCCCTCAAAGCACAGGGGTAAGGCTGCCTCTGCGCCAATGCAGCAAGAAGAAGGGGTGTGGGTCTTGATGCTAGCTGAGTTCCCTGATCTGTCCCCATGGAGAAAATGTCCTGCAACTTGTGTAGAGCCTTAGCAAAAACACACACTTCAAAGCACTTCTCTTTTGAGAAGGATACCGAGAAATATCTGGGGGCCTAGCAAGACTGCCCACACAGTGTTGGGGACAGTCGGCAGCCTGGCCACAGATCAACTGAGGAGTTCATGGTCACTCTTATAGCTCGGTTATTCATGCTCACAGGTCCTTTGTGTAAAGAAGAGCCAGCATTCCCAAAGCAAGTGGATGACTTTGAATCTGACATTGAATGAGCTGTTGCTGAGAGTCCATTGTACTGAGCCCGCATGGAACAGAAGGTGAAGAGTGCGGTCTCCACAGCTGGGGGGTTATGATCTGGTGCGGCTGCCACCGTTGCTCGGTTTCACAACTCACAAAGACACGAGGACAAATGTACACGCACAGGGACAGCGAAAAACTGCTTGCCTAGGAAGTTCCAAGCGTTTCCATCAGCCTGGCCCGCCGGAGGCTTTTTGTTCATCCAGATGCTGGAAGCCTCCTGGCCGGGAGGCTGCCCATTCTGCTCAGGATCTCATTGCTTCTGCCCTGTGCTTTCAAAACTGATGCTGGGCTCCCATAGCATGATGGCCCTGACGGTCTCTCACCTCACCGCAGAGAGAGAACAGGAACCTTTAAGCCCCTTTGAAGTCCAAGGTTAACACCCCGTTTTGTCAAATATCTTAAGATGTATCACAGCCCATGTCAAATGTAATTTTGGGGATCCCCAATATACCCTTAAATGAAACAATAAAAACAAAACACCATGTTTGGGGTTCTATCATCTGTATCCCCTTGTGACCCTGTAACAGAGGGACTGCTAACCCTTCTCTACAGATGAATACACTCAGGCCCAGAGAGGTCCAGGACCTTGAACAGAGTAGCAAGACTAGCAAGTGGCAAAGTGGGGTTTTGAACTGGTGACTGTCTGACTCCATACCTCGTGTGCAAAGAAGACGTGCATGACCAGAAGGGCATGGAAAGAGAACTGCACTGCGCATGCACCCCGGGAAAGGGGACCCAGGCTCCCCCACTCTCCTCTGCTCTGCTGTCTGCCTCCCTTCCCGCTGGTGTCTGGCAATCCCTCTCTGGCTTTCAATCCCTGTTCACTTTGGAGACATCTCCTCTGAGCCCCTGGGCAGAGCTCAGTGGCTATTGTTTTCTCCTATTGTTAACCGCTTCCTAATATGGTAATCATTTTCCACTGTGACAGCTTTTTAGAAATTGCTCCGCCCACTAGAATGCAAGCTGTTTGAGAGCAGGTGTTCTCTGCTCGTCCTCCAGGGCCCTCCAGCCGTGCTCAGCCCAGAGACGCGCAGACAAGGACTTCAGTAAGTGTCAGTTGAATGGACGCCCTGTTTTGTAAATCTCAGCACAGCCGGTGAGGATAGCCTGGTCCTGCCCTCATCCTAGAGGATAGCACAGTTTCGTCAGAGCCACGCAGTAAGGGTCGCAGCCCCGGAGGGTGCAGCGTTTCTGTATTTGCTCTGCACTATGGCACTGTGAGGAACTGAGACCAAGGAAAGGACATAAACACCAGGCATGTCACAGTCATCGGGACCTGGGGCGACCTGGGGACAATGTTGTGAGAAAGCCCAGTACTGTAAAGCAGAAGCAGCTTGACCTTGAGGGGCCTGAGGCCCACTGCGGAGGGCGATGCGGAGATTCAATCACACTTAGAGCGAAGCTGCCCATTGGCCTGTTTTCCCACCTGGTCTCCGGCTACTACGGAATTCTCCCCATAGCTCACCTGTGCAGGTGTGCACATAAACATCTTTCTGCTTCTCTTAAAGCAAGGAGCAGGCAGGGGCATCTTTCTAAAGAGGGCAAGGGATATTGTAAGCCTGCCACAGAGCAAAGAGACTCCTTCCCAGAGCTGGAAGGTCAGGGCACAGGAAAAGTCGTTCCCTCCGAAGCATGTGTGACTGACTGTCATCAGATGGGCCACAGGGACAGTGGAGCTGGACAAAGCACAGCTTGAAGCCAGACTGTGGTGCTCACAAGCTGTGTGACCTTGAGCAAGGGCATGTCATCTCTGAGCCTCCACTTCCTCATCTCTAAAGGAAAAACTATTGCACTAATCTTAGAGGGCTGTTAATGAGCATAAAATGAACTGCAAAGAAAGAGAGAGACTACCTCTGTCTAACAGTGGGCATTTTTCTTAGCGAGAATAGCCTTTCTTGGAGAAATACCTTCAGACGCTTGTTTGGAGTAGAAGCTACTCTCCCAGGGCCCTGGGATCCGTGGTGCTATCTTTGGAGGAACTGAAGAATGAATTTGCTGGTTGCTGGGACTGACTAGGAGAAGATGGGGGTGAACAAGATGGCAGAAGGCTGGGCGAAGCCCAATGTGACTGTTCTCTGTGTGACTGACTCCTAGATTTTCAACAAGGTCCTTGAAATACCATAAAATGGTTTGCCGTGATTGGATTTTCTGTGGATTCCAGAAAGGGCCGAGGTTGGCATAACTCGCTTGGGCCAAATCACATACCGCATGGGAACACAGTGACGAGAGGCAAAGGGGACTTGGAAAAGATGTCTGTGTGTTATCGACACCTTGAAAGACGAGTTTTGGGGGTTCTCCACACTGGAAATGAAGAAGTTCAAGCGAATCTCAGTCCATATGCAAAAGGCAAGAAGATCTCAACTAATGGGTTAGATATCGGCAGCAGACTGCTTTTGAAGTTGGACTCCCATTCAGTGAGGGAAAGGCAGCGACCTTTGAGCAGTCACTCTGGGCTAGGCACCTGCAGACTGAAAACAGCTCTCTGGCTGAGGAAATTGAGGCCAGTGAAGGCATGTGACTTACTCAGGGCCACACAGCCAGGTCCCCAGCCCTCAATTCCCACAGCACTTTGCACTGCTGTCTGGCCTACTTGCCATTTGTGCCGCTTTCTAAGAATTGCTTGTTCATTTATTTATCACTCCTCCCAGGCTGCAAGGGACCGTGTTCTGTTTGTCCAGCCACCCCAGGACATGGCACAGGGTCTGTCGAGGGGCCCGTTCATGTCTGTTAAACCGAGAGGAACAGATGGTGATCTATCTGTTCTGGGGAACTGAGCTCAGACCCCCTGACTCCACAGTCCCTGTTCTGGCCCCTCCAGCACGTCGCTGACTCGTTAAGGTGAATGTATCTATTTTTGCATTCAAGCAGGAGAATGTCCTGAAATCCTACACAATGGAAACTGGTTTTCAGAATGTGTGATGCGGCGAGCATTCATGCTTTCAATCTGAGCCCCCCCACCCCCCAAACCTCGGCTGCCAAATCTAGCTTCTGCTCCAGTAATTGCCTACGGCAGGGAGAATCTCAGGTTTACATTCAGATTGGTGCAAACAAGTTGGAAATTGCTGACAAAGCCTTGTGTGCGCAGTGGAGATTGGTTTTGTTGAATTTACTTGCCCTGTGTAAATACGTCCAAGTCTAGAGCCTATGGTTTCTGCCTCCAGATCAGGCTCCATTCATATGACCTTCTTGAGTAACAGCCCACAGGCCACTGAGATGGCAAACAGCAGGAAGGGAGCACGGCTTGTCTGGGAAGCTAGAAAATCATCCTCTGATGGAAAATCAAGTTGCCTCAGCCTCTGGGTACACTTTCTCTGTGCCCTTAGACTTGGCAGCAGGGGCCCTGTCCTGAGCCCTGTGCATTGTAAGGAGCACACTCAGGCCCTCCTCAGGATGTGCCCTTCTCCTGGAGCAGGAGTCAGAGGGCCATTGTGTCCACCTGGCCTCTGGTGTCCCCCTTCCAGATAGGCCTCAGGTATCCGACACTCCAGAATTCCCGGCCCCAGTGGCTTCAAACTCACTTCCGAGATCGGTTCAAACCTCTTTCCTTGGTCTTCCCCAACAGGATCAGACTGCAGTCCACAGGTGTGCACTCTTAGCCCCACCGGGGGACCAAAGGATGGCCGTTGCGGGGAAATGGACGGAGCTAGGACACAAGGACTAAAGTCTCCAGACGCATATGTGCATGAGGCCCTGCACAGGGAGAGATGGCGTCAGGTGAAAAGGCAAGGGCCACAGGCCTCTGTCTGTATTCTTGTCCCAGGGCCGTGTGCGTTCGTGCACATGTTAGGGACAGGCATACGTGTGTCTATATGTGTGAGCATGCACGTGCCTGTGCCTGGGCCTGCGTCTGCATGTGACCGACTGACTTGCGTCTTCAGAAGCTTCTTCATTCTTGTAGCTGCCTCTGAAGGCAGGTTGGTTCCCCTGACCTGTGATCACTGCTCAGGTATCATTTCCTCCTGAAGTACCATCTTGAATCGAATACCTGAACCTGATATGTAACTTGTACCCACCTGCCTCCAAATTCCTTTCTTCATTTTCCACTGCCCACTCCCCGAACCCTACATTCCTAAAGCAAAATGTTGCATCCTGAATCCTTTCACGCCTCCATGCTTTTGCTCATCTTCCTCCCTGCTTGAGATGCTTCTGGGCAAATCCTTATTCAATATACTTAAGGCCCAGCTCGATTGTTACCCTTTTATGTAACTTTCTCCAAAAGCCGGCCTTGCCTAGGCAGAGTAAATGTCTCCATCACCTGTTTCCCTTAACACATTAGCACACTTCTCCCATTGTTTTTATAGAACTTCGAGTTTATATGTTTTGCCTCATGTTCACCTCCCCGGCTAACCTGTGAGCCCCTAGATTTCTTAATTATTTAATAATGAGAACATATAGCTGCTTAATAAATAAATTTAAGAATAAACAAATATAGAAACTAGAAGATGACAGAAGATCAAACCAGAATTCCACTGCAGGGAAAAAGCAATAAGTCAAGGAGCAAATCAGGTCTCTTTACACTTTGGTTGTTAAGGGTAACCATGTGGTTAAGTCAGAATTTAAGCCTTTTTTGTTCTATGTGGACTCGGCCTCCATCTCTGCTGTGAAAGGCAATAGCTACAGAATCTCTTAATGACCTTAATCAAGGCAGAATATTTTATTAAAAAAGAACAGCGAAGCAGATTTTCAATTCATGAAATTTCTATGTATTCATCTTTGCTTGTGGAGTTGACTGTAACATATGTACTGTTCAAAGTTGAACCTAAATTGAGATAATTTGGGGCACGGGCTGAAAACGTGGAGGTGGATAGCTTGTATGTAAAATTAATTTTTTGTCCATTTGGAAATGCAATTTGAATTCCTTTCAAATTAAATTGCAATGGAGTCCTAGGCAGCTGGAAACATTATTGCCAAGATAATCTGATGCTCCAAGAGCAGTTATACATTGACAGATAGTTCGATGTGACCATTAATTTGCAATTTTGGCATGGAGATGATACGCGAAGGGAAAGCAAGGTAAAAGGAACAAAATTAAAATCCATCTTCTTTTCAGTATCATCCAAACCTACTCTCTCGCTCACTTTCAACACCTTCTCTAATTTATTTCAGATGTTTGGTGGGCAGGAATTTGTTGACTATTACCACAAACATCTTGTGAAAGTAGGCAAGGACAGAAATTTAGAGGCTTCATTTGGGGATGCTGGTATTCTGACAATCCAGGGTCACCGGCTGCCACCTATCCTGACAAGTAGAACCATCTAAAGCTAGAACATGTTACCTTGTGAGAAGGTGACCAGGTTGTCACCTTCTCAGAGCAATGCCATGGAGAAGGTAATTCATTTGCATGTTCACCGGCTCACTCACTAATGAAAAAAGACTCCTGAACATGGAAGCATCATGACCTGGTGAAAAGAATACTGGCTCTGTTATCGCCTGGACCTAAAGCATTGATCCCATCTGTATCTATGCCTCACTTTTGTCATGTGTAAATCATAAATGACACTCCCTGCCTTGCAGGACTATGAGGTGAATTAAGGAGACAGTGTCCATCAAGTCCCTGGATGGTACTTGACATAGTTACAGCCCCTCACATACAGCTCCCACCTCCAGAACGGAGGCCGGCAAGGGAGCCATTGAGATAGAATAGGAGTCCAGTAGGTTACTGTGGAGCCTTAGCCTGGTTCTCGATCTAACTGACTGCTGGGTTCATCCTTTTAACCAACTATAGTTTGGACTCAGCGACCTTCCATGAATGTACATTCAGATATTGCTGTACCTATTCCTTCCTTTCTACAAACATGTCCTGGACCTCTGAGATAGGAAAGGTATTAGGGATACAGGTGAATGAGACAGACACTTCTTGCCCTCCTGAGACTCATGCTCTAGAGGGGGATGCAGACAAAACAATTATACAGGATGGAATGATGGTGCCTGATGAGTCTTTTGCAGAAGAAGTGCTGGGCTTCCAGGCAGCACATGACAGAAAGATACAGCCCAGCGTTCGAAACTCATCTGAGGCAATTTAATCATGACTTGTGCACAACCCTTACGTTCTTTTTCATAGAAACCAGAAGCCACTGAAAGAAATTCGAGGTGAGTAAAGGTTAATGATTCTCTCATGACTGCATTATGAGGTTATAATAAAAGCAAGTCTCAAGCCAAATTCTCCTGCATAGATAAGCATTTATCACACAACTGTTTATTAGCAAGCAGGTACAAAACAGGTCAAACAATTCATTCCATAAAGCTCAAAAAGTCCCAGCAATCTGTCCTTTTAGGTGATCTGGTTACTATCTTGCCTGAAAGGGTCATTTAAAGTGTTATGACAGTATTCTCAGGTAGGTGTTGATCTTTTTTTTTTTTTTTTTTTTTGTAAAGGGATAGACAGTAAATATTTTAAGCTCTGCAGGTCAGATGCTGTTGCAACCATTCATGTCTACTGTTGTAGTGCAAAGTCAGACATAGACAATATGAGCACAAATGAGCATGGCTGTGTTTCTATCAAAATTTATTTACAAAACCAGGTAGCCAAGGCCACGGACTGTAATTTGCCTACTCTTGTTTTAGGGGCAAAACTAATGATCTCATTGTTACATCAGACAAACAGGAATCTCCTTCATCCAATGGGTGACATGGGCCTGTTTAGGAATCAAAGCTTGGACACCATCCCTGGCATTAAAATCTACAAGTCTTACTGGGTTCTTCTTCAATATATATGTCTAGAAAGTGCTTTAAAAAATTTGGCCAACCTACATATTTCAAATACCTTCCATTGTACCAATGAGAGTCAATTTATGACAGTATTATGCTAGGCAACAGGTCTCTGATTTCAAACCCAACAACTAATTTCTGACATTTTGTATGCTAATTAGCGAAATGCAGGTTGTTGATCAGGATGTATCAAAAGCACCTGGGCAATGTAGAGCTGCCTCTAGAGTAGAGGCTCTTGACTAGAAAACCAGGGGACTGTCCCTGACCAGTGTGGTCTTAATTGGAAGACTGGGCTATAGCTCAACCTATAACTCAACCACAACATTCCATTGTTAAATATTTGAGAGTAAATCACCAACGGCAATGCTGAGTCTAGAGGCCAAGAAGGCTGTCCTGAAGAAGGGGGCCTTGGATGAAGAATGGATAAGATTTAACCAGGAGAAGGTGCAAGGTGTGGAGGGATGAGGCAGGGAGAGTAGGGACCAGCAAGGTTAAGCTCCAGGCAAAGAAGGCAGCCCATTTCAAGTCCAAGAGACGAGAATAAAGGAGCAAATGGCCATCAGGATTCTGATGCAGGAGTGGACAGGCCATAGGGGCAGCAATCCCCTGCCTTCCACCACACATTCACACCCTTATACAGTGATAGGTTGGGCCAGTCTGGGTGTTACAGGTTATAATGGTCTCTCCTACCATCCCTGAAAAGTGAGTAAATATAGCAACTAAGGCAGTGGTGACAGTGTGATACAAGTATTCTTTGCTAAAGGTAAAAGCACTGGAAAAATTCCATCTTTTAATAAATATTTATGAGGTCTTCTGTTGCAGGTACTCTATTAGATGTAGAAGAGGACAAAACAGACACAAATTCTCTCTGTCCTTAAAGGGCTTATGTGCCGGTAAGGAGGGGGAATTAAATAATATACAAAATAAATCAGAAGATTATATAGCATGTCAGAAGGCAGTAAGTGATCTAGAGAAAAATTAAGCAGGGACGGGCAATGAGTGGGCCTCTTGCCTAAAATTTTACTTCTTTGATTTCAAGTTCTACCACCAGCTCTTTGATCTTTTCTGATCTTTACTCTCTATTTACACTGAAATTCTTCACTTTAGTATAACATGGTTTAGCTTGAAATATTACTGAGCACCGATGGGGTGGCAGGCTTGGTGTCTGGGGCATAGTGTTAAAAACAGATGTGGTTCAACCTAACCAGTCTCTGCTCCACCACCTGACTCCATGCTAGTCCTGCCCATAGGGGGCGATAGAAGGGTCTGTAAGGAGGAGAAAGAAGCTACTTCCTCTTCCGGTAGGCATTGCTCCATCATCATTTCTGTCCTAAGAAGGACATTCTGTCACAACTGTTGGGTCTATTTTGCAGTTTCTCCAGCACTCAAAGAGGCAGTCTCACTGCAGAACCCCAGAAACAAAAAAATTCTGCTGCCTTCTCTGTTTTTTTTCTCCAGCCCTAGCAGTATTTGCTTCCCACAGTTGCTACCTTATAGTGTAACATCTTCATTTTCTCTTTTTACCTTTTCAGTTTCCTAGCCATTTTTTATATATAGTTAACCAGAGGTTTCCAAAATTCCTTGGTTCACAGTACCCTTGGTGTTTTGATAATTTTTTTCACAGAGTTCCAAACCAAAGAAATACCTAATTGTTTTATTTATTAGTTAGACCGAACAATGTAATAAGTATTTATATCCTAGCAACTTAATAGTGGTTTAAGAAAACGGTGCACACAAATCAAAGGAAAAATAGTTTACTTTCATTTTTAACAAGCGTAATTACTCACTAATGGGTCACACGCATCTACTGAGCATTGAACGACTCAGGCTGGATTCAGATGAGACACACCACTCCCGTCACCTGCTCCACTGCGATTTCTATGCAATACTTGCTTTTCATTGTAGAAGCCCAGCTTTGCAGAGATATGGTGTCATTGAAAGGAATACAGCTCATCTAATGTTGAAACTCTGGACCACCTCATCTTAGTAGTTTGTATGGTGACTGACAGATGACACTGTTTCATGACAATTTCAAGTTAAAAATGTAAAAGCCCTCACATGGTGCTTTTGTGAGTTCATTATGGTATCCCTGGCTGCCTTGACACAGTTTGAGAACGAGGCTTGTTAACAATTCTTTATAGGCAATCCATTCTGTTGAAATAAGTGGTGTGATTTATCTCCGAACTAGACCTTGATTCATCTAGGTCCCCATTGCCTGAACTTCACAAACATTCTGCATCCCCACCCCTACTCTCCTCCCAGCACTCCATCCTGCTTGGTACGCCCTGCCCACTTATCTGATGCCCTAGCTGACCACACTCTGCTTCCCGGCTCTGACTCAGACCTGGCCCTTCCCTCTCAGCCCCATCCAGAAGCAGCCACCTGGATCGCTGCCGAGCTGGGGAGAAGGGTGGTCGGCCATGCCTCCCACCACATCCACTGCTCAGAGGCCGGGAAGAGTGACATGGACACAGGCGCGAGATGGCAGCATGGAAATAAAAGCTTTAGAATGTTTAAAAATTACTTCTGTGGCAGACGAAATCGAGTTGGAAAGAGAGAAGCAATTTCTAAATGATATGGTTTCAGTTTTCAGAGAAAGGGAAAGGGGTTCAGGGTTGGGGGTGGGGAGGAGAAGGCGAGTCCATAACATCATCTGGCCTTCACTTCAATTCACACTTCACGGCAAACCTCCTTGTCTATTTAAAAAGAAAAAAGAAAAAAAAGCTGGAGGAAGAATCAAACCTGAAACATCTCTGATGGTCAAGAGCCCCCTCGCCCTGGGCCCAGGTGAGGTACTTAGCATTCTGAGCACTTCGCTTCTCCTTGGGAAATGCTGGCTGTGAACGATATGGGCACTGGAATTAGGAAACGGTCTTCAGTGTGGCTAATTTGCCATCACTATGAGGTGGATGAAAAGCCATGTGTAAATCGAATTATTTCTAGGATAAGTAAAACAAACAACCGGAAGTATTACCTCCAGAGTGGACTCTGACAGCCCCTCTCCCCGAACAACTACCTCGCCTTCCAGTCGGAGGGTTTGGCATTTTATATTCAGATCCGGGGCTTTTCAAAGCAGAGGCAGCTCATAACTGAGAACCCTCCCCCCACACCGCCCCCAACTCTAGGACATCCTTGATCTCCCAAGGAATCGCATTAATCTATAGACACTATTCAGGACTGCTGGACCTTGAAGAGCCCTGCTGTGTCAGCAGCCCCAGAAATGCCTACCAAGCTTTTTTTACGATGTCCAAAGCTTTATTCTTTGAAATGTACAAGAGTATCATTAAATTGAAGGAAAAATTTCAAACAAAAAAACATTATCAGTTAAAGGAAGCTTATTCTCTGTCGAGTCTCATTTGGGACCTACCTGGGCAACGAGAAAGGGCACGTGACAAAGCAAAAGCAGTCTCTTCTAATCACTTCAGGGCGAAACACCAAGAAGACGACCCCAGTAGAAGAGAAGCAAGAGCAGAACAGTAGCTAGAAGACCCACGACCCTGATTGTCCGCCTCACTCATTTGTGAAGCACGGTCTGACCTTGCTGAGCACCTCTCCGCAAAGGTAATGGGCTAAAATGTACATGTCGTGTTTCCTGGCTGACTCCTCTAATAGAGGGTGGCCTCTGGCCATGACATTGTGAGACACGATCCTAGCACAGGCTCTTACATAAGCCACTGAATGACAATCCTCCATATCAGAATTGTGAAGAGATCACTCTTTTCCGTGACTTGCAATCATAACTTTCCTTTCTAAAGCTACCCCGGAACGTGAGATTTCCCTTCAGAGTCATCGGTCTCCATGCCTCCCCCATGCTTCATCTCCCCTCCATCTGTGAAGAGTGTTGCTCATGTGCGCCTGACGTTTTCACACTTTCTCTCTCCTGATCACCAAAACTTATTGATGAGCTGGATGACCTCGAATGAATCATTTTACCCTTTCTGAGCCCCAGTTTCATAATACGTAAAATGGAGTTAATGATACCCACCTCTTGTGATTCCTGTGAGGCTGAAATGAGATTACAGGAGCTCATATATTAGTAGGGTATTGAATTGCCGTATAACACATCGCCCCCAAAGTCACTGGTTTACAAAAATAGGTGTCTATTCTTGACCTCATGCATCTGCTTGTCTGATGTGGGCTGGGCTCGGCCAGGCTTGGCTCCAGGCTGTGCTCAGGTCAGCTCCGTGTGTGTTTATTCCAGGGCTCATCTCTAAGGCATGTTCTTTCCATGATGGATGCACCAGAGCCAAGCCAACCAAAGCAAGAGCTCTTAAGCCCTCTCTCATGTCATGTTCACTAATATCACATTGATCAAAGCAAGTCACTGAGCAAGCTCGACATCACTGGGGCCACGCCATGCCTCGCACAGTGGGGGAGTGGGGCTGGGAGGACTGGACACATACTGAATGATAACCCAAACTACCACAGATCACTATGAGTTTATGTATTGGTTAACATGACCAGCCAGCACGTTTTCACATAGCACAGACTTGGTCCCCTGACTTTGAGTCAGGTCTCTGGGGAGCCAGAAGATTCTGCTGTAACCATAAGGTGTAGGCAGTTGCCTGATCTACCTCCATTTGGACTATAATGTAATTCGTCCTTGTGAAAGACGGGCAGAAGTCTAATAGACCTGAAGAAAACACCCTGGCATTCGAAGTCTTCCCCAGTCTCAAAAGAAATCTTCTGATCCACCAGCCAAACTCGTCAAGTTGGCTCAGACCATACCCCTCCACATATACCTCTAACCTCGCCTCCAATCAAAACTCATGTGAGAGGCAAAAAAAATTCCCTCGTCCCCCCGCCTCCCTGCAATTTGTCCACATCCTAATACCCAGGACCTGTAACTATGTTATCTTACATGGCAAGTGAAGCATTGTGGATGTGATTAAGTTAACGGCCTTGAAATTAAGTTAAGGGTGATTATCACGGAATATATGAGAGGGCTTGATATACTCACAAGGGTCCTCATAAGAGAGAAGCATAACAGAGAGGAGGAGACATAATGCTATGCTGTGGGCTTTGAGGCAGAGGAAGGGGCCATGAGCCAAGGAATACAGGCAGCCTCTAGAAACTGGAAAAGGCAGGAAACAGATTCTCCCCAACAGACTCCAAAAAGAACACAGCCCTGTGGACCTATTTGAGACTTGTGACCTCCAGAATAATAAGTTTGTGTTGTTTTAACCCACAATGTTAGTGTTGATTTGTTACAGCAGCAATAGGAAAAGCAGAAGAAGGGGCCATGAGCCAAAGAATACGGGCAGCCTCTAGAAACTGGAAAAGGCAGGAAACAGATTCTCCCCAACAGACTCCAAAAAGAACACAGCCCTGTGGACCTATTTGAGACTTGTGACCTCCAGAATAATAAGTTTGTGTTGTTTTAACCCACAATGTTAGTGTTGATTTGTTACAGCAGCAATAGGAAACTAATACAACCCTCAAGTACTGTTCTGTTTGTTTTTATATTTTTTATCCACACTCTTCATTCTCATTTCTTTTCCTCAGTAGACACACATTATATGTTTCACATATGTTCCTTTGCATGAATGAATTCTTGTAAAATGATTGGAATTACTTAGTATGCATGCGTATTATTATGTAAATTGGAATGTCTTATACCTCCCTTACCTTTCTTTCTGCTTGTGGCATCCACTCATGCTGCTGTGTGCCCTTAGTCCCTACCATTGCACGGAGTTCCATCGTGTATGTATGTCTTCTATAATTTACCCATCTAGCCCCCAATGATGGAAAAGCAGTTTGTTTCCAACTCACCACTACTAGGAACTATGCTGTATTAGACCTTCTCAGGGATGCCCTCTTCTAGATGTGTGTGAATTTCTTTGGGAAATGTAGTTCTCAGAGCAGAAGTACTGACTTATAGAGTAGATGTACACTTAATTCAACGAAATACTCTCAGATTGCTTCCAGAATAGTTGCACCAAAACTCCTACTGGTATGTGAAGTTTCCTGTGGACTCAGTCCATAGCATTATCCAATTAAAAATAATTTTTTTTTTTTTGTCAATCTATGGATATAAAGTGTTTTTCCCATCACTATTTTAATTTACATTTTTTAAATATTAATGAGTTTGATAATTTCTTCATATATTCATTAGCCTTTTAGGTTTTCATCTTTGTTAACTCCCAGTTCATATCCTTTGCTCAGTTATCTACTCATTTGTAGGAATTCTTGATATAGTCTACATTGTTTTTTCTGTTAACTGTTCATGGTGATCTGTGATAAATAAAAATCATTTGTTTTTGGTGCAGTGAAATCAACACATTTTTAAATGATGGTTTGTTATTTTAAAAAATGTCTCTCAAATAGTAGACATGACATCTGTCCTCAAATTTCTCCCTTGTTCCAGACATATGGTCAGGTTGCACTTTTCAGATCCTTTGAAATTAGGTGTGGCCATGGGACTTGCTCTGCCCAATGGTATGTAAGAAGAGATCTTCCAGAGTAGCTTTAAAGCTCATTTGTGATTGGTCTGTTTCACTTTCCCCTGCTGCAGAGGTTGTGAAGTTTTATTGCCATGAAGCTTTCTTCAGCTTGGGTCCCTGAAAACTTGAGGAAGCAGAGCCATCCTGCCAATCCCTGTAGTCATAAGCTCGAGAAAGAAACTTCTGTTGTGGTTAAAGCCACTGAGATTTAGGAGTTGTTTGTTACTTGGACATACCTAGCCTATCTTGACCATGTTCTTTCTTGTTTCTCTCTTCCCCTTTCCCCGTTCTCCTATCCTAGGCAGCCATTTTAATATGTTTATTTTGTGTTCTTAGAAAATATATTTTGCGATACGTGCGTTTTTTATTTAGATAAATGGCTTTGTGTTTTCTTGTTCTGTTTTTTTTTAGTTTCTTCACTCAGGACTATATTTTTAAGGTCCAACCACGCTGCTGTATATACACACGAAGTCTGTTGCTGCTTACTGCTCTGCGGTGCTCAAGGATGAACAACCACTGTCATATCCCTCTCCTTCTCCCAGTGAAAGACATACAATTTCGTTTAAGAAGTCCTTGCCCAACGCTAGGTTATAAAGTCATTCTTCAGTATTATTTTCTAATTTTATAGAGTTAATCTTTCACACTGACATCTTAGATCTTCTGCAGTCAACTACCTTGGTATGAGGTATTACATTGGGATTCAGTTTTATTTTCTTCCACATAGTGAAAAAGTTCTCCTCAAAAACATTTACTAAATAGGTCCATCCAATTGATTTGTAGAGCCAGTTTTATCACACCTGAAGTACGTGTTGTTGTACTATATGTACGTCTGTTGATTCCTGAGCTCTCAATTTTGTTCCATCGGTTCATTTGCCTGCTATAACATGAATACCAAACTATTTTTATAATTATGGCTTTGTAGTATACATATTTATATTTGGTAGGACAAGTCCTTTTTAAAAAAATCTCCCCTCAATTGACAACTATTGATTTTTAGTCCTCTCTGTTTTAGAGAACATGTATCAAGTTCCTTAAAAATACAACAGGAACTTTTCTTGACACTGCATTAAATTTACAGATAAATTTGGGGAAATTTTTCATTTGTGTAATAATATCATTACATCCATGAGCATGTACTGTTTCTTCATTTATTCAGATTTGCCTTCAAGTCTTTTATTAGTTGTAAAGTTTTCTCCGAGATTTTATATATTCTTGGGCTAGTTAAATCCTAAATATTTTAAAATTTATATTACAGTTGTTTTAAATTAGATTTTCTAGTTCATTATTGTTGGTATAGAGGTTTGCTATTGATTTTTGTAAGTTGATCTTATAACTGGCAACCGTGTTGAACTTTCTTATTATTTTTCATAATATTTTATTTTCCCAAGAGTATTATCATATTATCTACAAATGAGTTTTATTTCTTCCTTTCCAATCCTTACATCTCTTATTTGCTTTTCTCTCCTTAGAGTGTGGACCAGAAACTCTGATATTATGTTAGATAGTAGCTATGAAAGAGAGTACTTTTGTCTCCCTGATCTAAAAATGAATGCACCTAAATTTTCTATACTAAATATAATGTTTGCTGTAGGATTTTGGCTTATAATCGTTGCCAATTTAAAACAGTTTTTCTCAAAAAAGAACTCTCATACACTGCTGGTGGGAAAGTAGGTTGGTACAGCCACTATGGAAAACAGTACAGAAGATCCTCAAAAAAATAAAAATAAAGATGCCTGTGACTCAACAATTCTTCTCCTGGGTATCTTCCTGAAAATTTTGAAAGCATTTATTCATAAAGATGTATCTATCCCTAAGTTCATTCCAGTATTATTCACAATAGCCAAGACATGGAAATAACCTAAGTGTCCTTCAATAGATGATTTGATAAAGAAGTGGTACATATATCATATGTACAATGGAATACTACTCAGCCACAAAAAGGATGAAATATTGCCATTTGTGACAGCATGGATGGGTCTTGAGAGTATCAAGCTAAGTGAAATAAGTCAGATGGAAAAGGACAAGAACCATATGATTTCCCTTTGTGGAAAATAAAACGGAAAGCAACAAAAGAACAAGCAAAACAAACAAACTCATAGACACAGACAACAGTATAGTAGTTACCAGAGGGGAAGAAGGTAAAGGAAGGATGAAGAGAGTAAAAGGGACCAAATATATGGTGACAGAAGACTAGAATGCGTGGTGAGCACGTAAAGCAATATACAGATAATGTATTATAGACTTGTACACCCCAAACTTATATAACATCATTAACCAATGTTACTCCAATAAAATTAATTCAAAAAATATTTCTTCTATTTTTCTAATAATGTTTCAAATATTCATAACTTGGTGGCAAACTTTATCAAATGCCTTGTCTCATCGATCGAGATAACCATTTGATTTTTATCCCTTAGTTAATTCATGTAGCAACTTACACGGAAAAGGATGTAAATCGGGGACAGCCAGAGAGAACCAATGCACAGGTCAAGGCACACGAAAGGGGGTGGCGCTTCCTTGCCCTCTTCAGGTGCACCACGCTCCCAGCACCTCCATGTGTTCACCCACCTGGAGGCGCCCCCAAATGCTGTCCTTGTGAGTTATTATGGAGGCTTCATTACATAGGCGTGTCTAATGAAATCACAGTCCATGGGCGATTGATCTCTACCTCCTGCCTCTCACCCCTCTCCAGAGGTTGGGGTGGGGGTTGGGGTGAGACTGAAAGTTCCTGTCAACCAGCCCCCACCCTTAGGTGCACTCCAGTCACCACATTCACATAACAAAAGATGTCTTTCTCACTCTTATTATTTGGGAAATTCCAAGGGTTTTAGGAGCTCTGTGCCAGAAATAGGGACAAAGACCAAATACATATTTCTTCTCATAAATCACAACACGGCAGGGGTTATTATGAACAAATCTGCTATGATATTTGAGCACGAGTTTCTGTGTGAAAAGAAGTTTTCATTTCTCTGGGATGAATGTCGAAGAGAGTAATTGCTGAGTCATAAGGCAAGCTCATTTTTAGTTTTAAAATAAACTGACAAACTATTTTCCAGGGTGACTGGATCATTTATATTCCCACAGGTAGTACACGAGAGATCCAGTTTCTTCTTCACCAGCATTTGGTACTGTCACTATTTTTTACATTAGCCATTCGGGTAGGTGTATAGTGATGGCTCCTGGTTGTAATTTGCATGTCCCTAATGGCTAATGGTGTTGAACATCTTTTCATGTGCTTTTTGCCATCTGTATATCCAGCTCATTTGTTTTTAACTTTTGTTTCCTAGTAAATGAATTTAAAGCTCCAGATTTTCCTTCAAGCATTGTTTTAGTTCTGTTTATTACCATTCACTTCATGATTTCTTTATGATTTCCTTTCTAATCTAAGTGTTATTTAGTAAAATTTTATTTAATTATTAAATTCATGAGGTTTTTAAAGCTGTCCTTTAGTTATTAATTTCTAATTTTATTGTATAACAGTTGGGAAACATGGTCTGTATGATATGGATTCTTTAGAATTTAATTGGGCTTCGTTTATGTCCTAATACCTGTTCTATTTTTGTGACTATTTTGTGTGTCCTCAATGTGTTTTCTCTGTTTGAGTGTACAGTTCTAAGTATTAAAATTATTTAATATTAATTTTCAATATTTTAATAAGATTGAATTTATGAATGATATATTTTGAATCAGCAACATCTGTTTTTGTCTACTTGATATTCTGTTTAAATAGATTGATATCCTGGTTTGATCATTAATTTGCCTCCACTCGAATGATGATCATAACAACCACCATAATTTGTGAATGATTATCTACTTCATGTAACGTTTTAAAATCTGAGCCAGGCATTTGGCTAAGCAATTTGCTTATATCG
>NW_006442491.1:26915776-26973734 GCF_000325575.1 Pteropus alecto
CTCAGAGAAGGTTCCCAGCCAGGATGTGAACTCAGAGGTAAGGACTCCAGGGTCTATGTTCCTAATCCAAATGCTTGGTCCTCCAAGGTGAAATGGGGGTTTTATAGACATTCCATGTAGTACCACAGGTCCCTGAGAGGGAGGAAGCAGTGTGCTTCCTGCACACATCCATCCGATGGTCCTCTGGTCGACCCCAGGGACTTCTAAAATAAATCCTCTGCTTCTCTTATGTGATGGAACTGTCCCTTCCAATTGCTTGGAATCTGAAGCACAGCATGTTCTGATTTTCCAAATGTGCTAACCCACTCCTAAATGCAGCGCTGAGCCTTTGTCCAAGGTGCTTTTACACTATTAGCTCCTTTCCTCCTCTTCGCCACCCCCTCCTCCTAAACTCCCCATTTTCTAGGGAGGGACACAGACCCACTTACATTTCTGACCCTTTCCTGTTTTCCCCTAGGAAAGCCCCACCCTAAAATAGACTGCTAAGCCAGATACAACTTACCAGTGTCTTTTACATGTGGAAAAGTGGGCTTTTCACACTCATCCAGACCCTTTTATCTACCTGGTTTTTCTCTCTCCCCAGGGTTCCCCGGAGTAATGAGAGAGAAACAGTGAGTTATTACCATGTTAAGCTTCACTAAATGGCTTTATATTATGGTTAGAGACCTCTGGAGAAATAACAATGAGATCACTGCATCTTTTGTTCTTAGAAAAATAATGTTGTAAAAAGATACCTCTAATCCTCTATTTTAATTTGTTTTTATTGATCTATTTCAAAATTAAGGAAACAAGTTTTCTCACTGCAAATGTTATGACAATGCATGGGGAGGTCCTAGTTATAAAGAGTAATGAAGCAGGGGCTCTGAAAGACAGTCTTTTAATAAGGCAAGGGCGGGGGGCGGGGGAGGATGATGGGTGAGCAAGTACCTATGAAAGAAAGGTACACAGAGGAAGGAAATCCCCCAGATATTGATGGTTAACTCTGAGTGGTGGGTGCCTTCAGGAGTGATGTGGCATCAAAGTGGCCTTCCATGACCTCAGTCAAAAAAACTACTCGCTTCCCAACCACCATGTCACTGTCACATCAATCTTTATTTCCTTGTGACTTGTCACTTGCAGAAATTACATCATTCATTTATTTATGGCATTGTTTACTTGCCTGATTTCCCCTAGCCTAGCCTGAAAAATGAATTACACAAGAGCAAGAACTTTGCATATTTGTTTTTCTGCTATTTCCCTGATGTCTAGAAAAATACTTGGCATATAATAAGTAGTCGAATATTTGGATGAATAAATGGATGGAGGGATGGATAAATAGATTGACAAATGGATAAAGCTTTTTCTCTGTCTCCAATCTTCTGTGATCTCCAAATTTCCTCCAATGAGCAAAAATCACTTCTCTAATTAGAAAAAAAAAGGTTTCATTTAGCATCATTTCTTTCTAGAAAACTTCCTTAGGAACAAGTGAGTCTTCCTCTTCTGATCTCCCAAGAGTGTACTTCTCATCGGACACTGGGCTTTGCCATCTTAATATTCTAATTATTTGTGTGCATTTCTTACCTCACCCACTGAAATCTAAGGTCCCTGAGTGTTAGACTCGAACTGCCAGAGCAGGAAAAACCTTAAAGATCCTGAGGTCTAACTTTCCCTCTTACAGATGAGGACAATGACATTCAGAATTATGACCTATTCAAACTCAATCGCAAAAAATAATCCAGAAAACTGCTAGATTCTCCATGTCATATTTTATTTATTCAAATTGTTCTATGTCATTGGGTAAGTTTGGGGAAGGTCCAGCACTTTTACTGGGAACCTAGACCTCTCACCTAGTTCTCTAAGTTATAGGGCAGGGCCTTCTGCTTTCGCTGCACTCATATTTTCCACCTCAGGGCATCTACTCAGCTTCTGAAAAGAGCAGGGAGTGCAAACAAGTGGAAAAGCAACACCTACGTCTTTTCTCTTTATTTTGCATGGCCTTGCACATGGCATCTTAAGCTTTATGCCCAAGAATCACCGAGGAGAAGGAAAAATTAAACCATTTTCTGGAAATTGTCAAAAGGCACAAAGAACATTTACTCATTAGTTCTCCTAACAGATGTTTATGTTGATGCCACATTTTTCAGCCATTGTGGGCGAAGCTGCTCTGCACGTTCATGTATATATCTCCTGAGGGTACATGTGCGAGAGTGTATCTAGTCTAGACTATACCTGTGAGTGAAATTACTGGGTATTATGTTATGCACATTTTCAATTTAATAGACAATGGCAAATTGTTTATCGAAGTGGTTGTAGCAAATTATGTTCTCATGAGAAGTGTTAAAAAGTTGTTGTTCTAATTAGTTGCCAATACTTGGTAATTCAGGATGTTTGATTAGTGCCAATCTTATAAATGTATTTCTTATTTTAACATCAACTGTATTTTTAAGTATCCTCTTTTATTCCTAATATTGTATGTTCATGCCAACTTTTTTTTTTTTTGAGTGTGTTTTAACATGTTTTAGAGTTTTGGCTTTGTTGATATACTGTTGTAGCTTTTCCTTCCTATTAATTAATGTCTACTCTAATAGTTACTATTTCTTTCCTTCTATTATCCTTATGTTTAATCTATTGTCTTTTTTTTTTTTTACCTTCTTAAGATAGATGTTTAAATCATTAAATATTTGGATATTCTTTATTACTAAAAGCACTTTAAAAGCTATAAAGTTCTCTCAAGGAATGGGTTCAGCCAAATCTCATGAGTATTATTTGTATTTTTGCTATCATTCAATTCTAAGTAGTTTGCACAATTTCCTTTATTACATCTTCAATGACCTCTATATTTTGTAGGAGTCCTTTTATATTCCAAACATGTGGGTTTCTGTAAAGTTATACTTTTGCTTTTTATTTCTAACTTAATTTTATTGTCAGAGGATGTAATTAGTGTGATACTGAATCAAGGGTTTTGAGACTTGTTTTGTTGACTATCAATTTTTGTAACTATTTTATGTGTTCTTGAGAAGACTGTATATCCCCTAATCTTCAGATGCAACACTTCATAGTTTTTAAACTGGATCAGTCTTATTGGGTCAGGCAAATATTTTATTTATTATTTGCCTGCTTGGTCTGTCGGTGACAGAGAGATGTGTGTGATCTCATCTCCAGGCATTCTACTCCTGTACTCTTCACACCAACCTCCTTGCTGTTCTCAGAACTGTGCCTCCTCAGGGCCGGTATACTTGCTGATTCTACAACTTGGAATGTTTTTATCCAATCTATGCACCTGGCTTTCTCCTTCACTGTATTCAGGTTACCTGATCAAGGAGTCCTACCTTCACCACGATCTAAACAACACCCTCCCTGGCCCCATCACTTTCTATCCTGTTACCCTCATTCATCTTTTCCTTCTTAGCACTTATCATCAGCTGACACATTAAATAGGTGTTTTTTTTTTTCATTATCTTTTCCATCCAGGAGAATGTGTGCTTTCCTTCTATTGCCCATGCATTTAATTTCATAGCAGAAATTTTGATGTATTCATTGATGTTTTCTCAGCATTTAGAAGGAAGCCTGAAATAAAATAGAGGTGCGGCCAACATTTAATTTGTGAATGGATGAATGACTGTTAAAAGTCCCCCACTGACAGATCTGATATTTTCTCTTTGCAATTTTTAAAAATTTGACTTTATATATTTTGAGACCATGTTATCATGTGCATGCAAATTTAGAGTCATTGCAAATCCCAGAGTAAACAAATACTTTTATAACTGAGAAGTCAATCAAATCCTCTTTCAGCAAAAAAAAAAAAATTATATTTTACTTTTAATCTATTTTATCTGATATTAATATGGGTCCACCAGCCTTTTTCTATTATTGTTTTCCGATATTATTTTCACATTTGACTTTCAATCTCTCTGCATCCTTATGTTTTAGGTGTGTCTATTTTAAAATTGTATAATATAGATTTTGTTTTCTAATCAAATGCAACAATTTCTTGTTTAAACTAGAAAGTTCACTTACATTTCTTGAGAATATTGTTAAATTAAGAATTATTTATGATCTTATGTGTTTTTTCTTCTATGCTTTTTTTCTTATTTTTGCTTTAAATTTATTGAGTTTTTAATTCTATTTTATTATAAGTCTAGCCTTTTTGTATTTCTAAATATTTTACTAGACTTTGCAGGTCATCAGGGATAAATCATTCAGACATATCTGTAAAATTTATTCATTTATATAGCATTCATTTAACATGTCCTACATTCTGGAAGCTGGGCAGGGAATACTCACAGTATACCATCTCACAGAATTCAAATTCCAAGTCCCCCCAGGAAGGAAGTTGTCACTTTCAATTTCCTATTGAGGGTCAGTCCTCTCTTTTTCTCTCCCTATTTAATAATTCAGTCACCAGGTATACTATTCTGTAAATCAAGGGGTTCTTAAGTTTCAGAAATATGCTTGGTAAAGTTCATGACTTTATTATTTGAAGAGGCTAGGTGACTTGCCTCTAGGTTATTTGTTGGACTCCTGAGTTATTTGTTGAGATTGCAGATTTTTAGGGTCCTGGGTAGACAGTGAGTTTGATAGAAGCAACAGGAACTACTGCTTTAAATATATAAATTAGCACTTCTCTGCACACCAACAAGATGTGCCCACCCTTCTACTTTGTCTCCAAGGGACACAGATAGCTCGCAATCCTCTGTGACATTGGAAAGAGAAAAGAAATATGAGTTATATTTGCTCTTTGACTGTGTTTTCCATTGGAATGTGATTAAAGAATATTTTACTTTGTTCATTGTCATTGTAAAAACATTCAGCTCACTGAAAGTTGAGTCAAAACAAGAAGCTGAAAAGCTTGCCTGTGTTCCTTCCCCATGGGGCAACAAAGTCACTTCCAGGAAGAAAAGTACAAAGCCCTTTGACTCAGTAGAGGTTACATACATCCTAACTCATGCTCAGTGATCATTGGAGGGTATGGGAAAAAACACATTAGATCATCCATTTCTTTTTATTTACTCATCTTTCTGACATTTTTCCTTTGGTGTATGTTCTATGTACATATATGTTTATATATTGCACACAAGACATTATTTTAGTAATGCGTATGTACGTTTATCTGCAAATATATGAATGTACGGAGAAAGTGAGCTCAGAAACATTTTACTGATGAGATTTGCAATTGAAAAGAACCTGAGTGCACTGGTTTGTGGGTCAGATTTGGTAGCCCGAATGCTCATCCACACCATTCTGTAAGCATAGCCCTATGGACCCTCGCAGTCATACATCCCAGCTCATATCTGCTGCTTTCTTGATTTACTGACCTAATTTCTTATGGAGACACTGACACCTTCCAGTTGAATTTATTTCCAGAGTCTTTTCTTCCTACTTCTTCTCTTTCTTACTGTCTTTGTCTAAGACCCAGATTATTGCCACTCAGTTCCAGATATTTCTGGAATATTTTACTATTCAAAGTAGTGAACAATACTGCACAATATCTGTATAATCCCTGAACATCTTTTTCCTGACTTTTAGAGAAAATTAGGAACTACTTTAGTATCAGGACTCCCTGGAGATTAGGGACTTTGAATGGTCCCTGGTATTATTTCCAATATACATGTGAAAAACCGAGATTAGGTGGTTTTAGTGCGAGGTTACAGAAAGAACTGATACATTTTAATCTGACCTTGAGGTTCTGAGTCCTATGCTTTCCCTTTTTGGGTTCCTCAGGGGTCCAGGAAAAGCTCTGACCAGCAGCTATATCTGTGCTCCTTCCTTGTCCCTCAGGTGAGGAGCCTGGTTTCGGACACTGTTCTCCTGGATCCTACGGTCTGACTATGTCTCATTAGAAGAGTTCGGGCAGTAAAAAGCTAGGTCTTTGAAAGAAGACAGAATCACGCTCAAATTTCAAATCCCAAGATGCATCGAACATAAAGAAACGAGGACTTTTTTTTTTTTTAATTCTAAATTAAGTTTATTGGGGTAACATTGGTTAATACAATTATACAATTTTCAAGTGTACATTATCATTTGACATCTATATATTCTATTGTGTGTTTCCCACCTGAAGTCCAGTTTCCTTCAGCTACCATATATTTGACCCCCTTTACCCCGTCTACCTACCCCCTCCTCTCCCACCCCACTAGTAACCACTAGCCTATAGTCCACGTCCATGAGTCTCTGTTTGTCCTGCTCCTTTGTTGCTTTTAGGTTTATATCCCCCATATATGATGATATCATGTGATTTTCAACTTTTTCTGTCTGGCTTATTTCAATTAGCATGATTATCTCAAGGTCCATCCACATTGTTGCAAATGGCAATATTTCATCTCTTCTTATGGCTGAGTAATATTCCATCGTATATATGTACCACAGCTTCTTTAGCCAATCATCTATCGTAGGACACTTTGGTTGCTTCCATGTCCTGGACACTATGAATATGGTGTGCTATGAATATTGGTGTGCAAATATCTTTTTGGATATGGGTTTTCAAGTCTTTGGGGTAAATATCCAGTAGAGGGATTGCTGGATCATATGGTAGATCAATTCTTAGTTTTTTGAGGAACCTCCATACCGTTTTCCACAGTGGCTGTACCAATTTGCAGTCCCACCAGCAGTGTATAAGGATGAAATGAGGACTTTTTGGACTTTACAAAATGGATTCCATGGGGAAGCCATGACAGGAATGGCAACTGGCACATAACGGGAATGTCCTTAGGGTGTGACCGGACCCCCAAAACCACAGAAACATCAGCCCCCATCTGCAGGAGATGATAAGCATAAGGATCCCACTTCGTAAGGTCCATGTAAGCTGAACACCTTAGACAGACGATGTTCAAGCCTGACCTGAGAGCATCACAGGCAGTGTGATAGAGACAAAGACTCTGACCTGTCACAGCCACTGGCTAGGGACTGAGGTGCAGCTCTCCACACTGCCAGTCAACAGAGCTCGCTTTGGAGATGCTAAGGACATTGATCCCTTCGCTCTGTTGCGTAAGACTCTGTACCTTCCCTCTCTGTGTGTTGTGTGTCAACCTGCGTGGAAACCTGATCAGCTTATCTGAGAAGATTCCACTCAATGAACCTGGCATTGTGGAAAGACACAAATGCGTTCAAGAATGTTACTTCGGTAGCCGCTTTTCTTGCTCGCAACACAGATCCACCCAAGTTGTGAGACCTTGACTGTGTGTATTAATTAGGGCAGGCCAGGTAATGGGACAAGAGAAATAAGCCCCAAATCTTAATGAGTTGAAAACGATAACTTCCTTTCCCACTCATGCTTTATACCCATGGGCAGGTTAGAAGTGGGCTCTGCTCTTCCAAACTATATGTGGAACCAAACTGATGATGGGTCCAGAGGAAGCACGTGTGGCGATTCATAACCTAGCTCTTCAAGCTTGCACTGAGAAGAGACATATGTCACTTACACTCACATGGATCAAGATGCCAGAGAAGGGTAATCCTATCATCTGCCTGGGAGGAGAATCAAAAATATTCGAGAACCTCACTAATTATCACCCTACCAAGTTATTTAACATCTATGAGTCCTGCTCTCCTCTGTTAAAACAAGATAGTGATAAGGATAAAGATCGAGTAAATTAGAACTAATGTCTCAATATAGGACGTGCCCAAAGCAATGTCTGGCCAATGGCTGAGCCTTGACAAATAATATTTCCCTCCTTCTTGCATTTTGTCCCCTTCCCCCCAGACCTGAGAATAGAGAAAATTGGTAGGAGAATGCCAGGTGCCTGGTTTCCAATTCCACTAAGAAGAGAATGACAACGGGCTGTGTGACAGCAGCTAGAGGGCAGGAGGCCAGAGTAGCCATCCAGGCCCCAGGGATCAGACAGAATTTCATTACCCTGAGGATTTTTTTTTTAACACAAAGTAACTACCGTCTAGAAAATCCAGTGAAGAGAAAGTTTACAAAGGGTCACAAAGGCAGTGTGACCCGCCCAAGGCCACCTTGCGGTGCACATCTCAGTTAAGCCTGGCACTTTCATTAACATATTTAATCATGCTTTTATCTTTAATCATCAAATGGCTTAATATATTATAGTGTGCATTATATCCCCAGGCCTGAAATAACTGTGGTTCTGTGGTTCTGTGATAGATGTTTTTAATAAAATCAGTAATTACCCTTTGTGTATATGTGTGTGTGTGTTGTATTATTATCTTTCTATTTCCCTTTTAATTTTGGCTTATAGGTATGTCAAAAAAAAAAAAAAAAGCAAGACTAAGATAGAACACTCCAAATACCATTTTTGTTTGGTTTTGTTTTAGTCGTACCTGAGTAGTGGAAGAGAAGGTACATTCTAGGGAATGGATTTTAATGCAAGCGTCATGTAGAAATAGATGGGAGTGGGAATAGTCAGGCTTCAGTAGCAACTGGGTCTGAATCTCAGCCATGTGAGGGAGGTTAGTCACATGATCACCCTGCATTAAATTTCCAAATCTGTAAAATGGCATACGAGTAATCCTTATAAAGTTGCCGGAAAGAAACACAAAGATGCTTGAAAAGTAATTTACTTAACAAGCACTTTAATAGCCCTTACTATGCACCAGGAACTATTCCAACCGATTTTAAATATTGACTCATTTAATCTTCAATGACCTCACCGTCATAGGTACTTTAAGTATCCTAGTTTATAGATGAGTAAACTAAAGCACAAGAGGTTAAGCAACCTGCGCATGGTTTCACAGCTCGTAAGTGGTAGAACTGGAATTAGAACCCAGACAGTCTGGTTTCTCTAGTTATATTGTTGAAGCCAAACCACTGTGAACCTTTGCTTTCTTCTCTGTAAAATGAGACTGAATTTGCCATTGTATAAACTGAAGGGGTGAAAAAAAAAAAGCTATCAATTCTCAATTATTTAGCAAATATGTACTGAGTATCCACTTAGAGAAGTCTCTGTGAGGATAACCAGTACTGTCCATGCCGTGGACTTCAACTCTTCCTTCCTGGGGGCAGGGTCTTAGTTTTAATCAATCATGACACAGCAGCCCCAGGGTCCACAGATTACAGAGACAGCCCCGAACAGAGACAGAACATAGCTGTGGAGGAAGAAATATAACTCCTCTACTTGTGGCTGGACGTGTCACCTCAGATTCTAAGCCCCATCTATAAAACAGGGTTGCCCTAAAAACCTAGAATTTGAGAATGTGAAAATACACAACACAGTGCTGAGCACAGAGCAAACACAAGGAGGGAGGTTGTCTGTTTCTAGCTAGATTTTATCATGTCCAAGAGACAAGGACCTACAAGGCACATGGTGTGCTGAGTGCAAAAGCGCCATCATCTCGTGTAAGCCTAGGGTCACACTGTCTGCTTCCAACACCCACTCCCCTGACCTGGCTTGTAAAACCACAGCAGTGCCAACAGGTTTGCAGGACAGGGCCCTTCCTTCCCTAGAAACAGTAGCTGGTAGCCTGCCTTCTCCTTGAATAATCGGGATTGTTCCTTTTGAGATGTGTTCCTGGGATTTTGTTGGGTTAAAATTCACCTGTGGTTTTATCTTTCATATGGATGAATTCATAACCTATCAAGCAGTGGTCCTCAACCTTTTTGGCACCAGGGACTGGTGCTCCTATGAGAATCTAATGCCTGATGATCTGAGGTGGAGCTGAGGCAGTGATGCTAGCGCTGGGGAGCAGCTGCAAGTACAGATGAAGCTTAGCTTGCTTACCCACCACTCATCTCCTGCTGTGCAGCCAGGTTCCTAACAGGCCATGGACTGGTACCTGTCCCCAGCTCAAGGCTTAGGGCCCCCTGCTATACAGTGTTAACACTAAAACAAAAACAAAAAATGGAGCTCTCGGCATAGAGACGTACAGGAGGAGGAAGAGTGTTGTTCACTGGCCATGCAAGGAGTGCTCTACTGAGCACGTAGGAGCTCAGATCCCCAAAAAGAAAGCTATTTTTCGTCCCAAAAGGATGGAATAAAACAAATTTTACCATTATCTCCTTAGGCAAGAAATCAAGACAAAGGGGCAGAAGAACCCAGACTCAGCTGGCAAGAGAATAAAAAATTCCACAGAATGCAAGAAGGAGAGCTGTGGGGTCCTGCGAGCAGGCGGGAAGCCACACTCCTCTGTTCCTTCTGCAGAATGAATGAGAGGAAAATCCCATTCCTTAGAGCACTGATAAAAATTCAGAGTTTAAAGTAATTCTTGAGCAAAAACATTACCAAAGACCTTGCCTGTTGTGCAAATAATACTAAAGGTCTGGATACAATAGAATCATCCTAGCAGAGACCAGCGTGAGACAAGAACAGTTTGAAGTCTAGGGCAAGTTGAACTCACGCACTCAGGGGAAGAGAAATCTGAGGGATGCTAAGACAGAGACTCATGTCTTATTCAGAGAGAACTCATTATTTGTTGTTTTGTTGACATCATGATGGTCAACAAGTTGAAGAGTGAAATGTATTAGCTCTCAGTTGATAATCTGAGACAATTATTCCTGGAGCAGCCCCTTAACCGGGGACCACGAAAATATATCTGGTGATCAGGATTGGATACTTCTGCCACAATTTTGGTGAACAAATGGTCAAAAACTGGTAAAGAGCCTATTTTTCAGAGACTATTGTCATAGGTATATTTCCCTCTAGATATTCTAAACCAAGTGGCTTTGCAGATCTGCCTCTTGTTTCCTCAATCTAGGCCAACTTCCTGCCAATGACAGAAAAGCACCCCCAGTCCACAGTAAACTCCATTCTTAATTTTGTACAGTGTGTACATTACCATTCAAAATATGCATATCATGCTGCATATGATACAAAATTCAGAAGGTACAAAGGGTGAATTTGTACCTTCTATTAAAATTTGTACCTCTATTCCTCAACCCTCCCTGAAGACTACTACTCTTAGCATTTTTGGGTGCAACCTTTCATAGACATTCTGTATAATTATATGTATATGTATACAATTATATATATATGCATATACATGTATTTTATATATGCGATGTTTTTAAATGATCATACATATATATAATACTAATGATATATAATATGTAATATATGTATCATAAAGATATATATTTATTAAATATATTTTCTAAATATATATGTTTCATATATCCACTACCACTATCAGGGTACAGAACAGTTTCATCATCCCAAAATATTCTCTTGTACTCTCTCCTCATAGTCACAATGTCCCAATCAAACCCCACTCCTGAACCCCTAAGCTCTGGAAGCCACTAGTCACTTCTCTATCACTATAGTTTTGTCTTTTCGAGAATGTCATATAAATGGAATCATACAATATGTAACCCTTCAAGATTGTCTTTCACTCAGCATAACGCCTTTGAAATTTATCCAGTTGTTGCATGTGTCAATAGTTTGTTCCTCTACATTGCTGAGTAATATTCCAATGTGCAGATGTACCATAGATTGTTTATCCATTAACTCAGCTGAATGCCACCGGTTTTTAGCAATTATAGAGTTGCTATAAAGATATGTAAGTATGTTTTGTGTAAACATAACTTTTTATTTTTCTAAGATATACACAGGAGTTGGGCTACTGGGTCTTATGGTGGTCTATGTCTAACTTTTAAGAAACTGACAAATTGTTTTTACATATTTTTAAATTTTTATGTTTTAACACAAATGGAAGCTAATTGTATACATTGGTCTGCATTTTGATTTTTTAAATATATCAGTACACTCAGATCTAAGTCTTTTATGCTATTTCTTTGTTGTTGTTATTGTGCTTTCTATCAATTTTTTTTTTGGTGTTTTCTAGGAATAAAATTAATCATTGTTCCAATTACTCCTTAGGTTCCTAAAGAAACCATTTATTTTTCTTATGTTATAAGTTTCTGGATATTTTCATTCTTCTATTTCCTTTCACTTATTTTATTGAAAAAAATTTCTAATTTCTTAGGTCCTTAATTCACACATATAGCATAAGGGAGTATAAATTAAGTTCATGAGTACACTTTAGCCATATTCCATCAGTTCTGATAATACATTGTTTTTATTGTCATTTTCTAGGTATTCTGTAATTTTAGTATTGATTTCTTCCTTTACCTGAGAGGTATGGGAGAGAATTCTCTCCTTATTACTCTTTTAAATGTCCAGGCACTGGGACATATATGGTATACATAACATTTAAATAATAATAATAGAGGAACACCCATCACCAAGAGTTTAAGGAATGGAAGATTATCCACAGCTCTGAAGGATTCTACTTTTTCCTCCCCTAATTCATATCTTCTTCTACGACTAGAGGTAAACACTATTCTGAATTTTGTACTCATCCTTCAACTGCTTATATACATAAATACGCAAAATGAATTTTTTTACCTTTGTCAATGAAATCATAATGAATGCATTCCACTGTAATTTGCCTTTATCTCTCAACAATATGTTTGGAATGCACCCATTGTGATATTTACAGCTACTGTTTGTTCATTTTCACTGCTGTATAATATCCTATTGAATGTAAACATCAACTGTTTTATTCATTTTACTATTGATGGGCCATTTGGATTGTTTCCAAGTTTTAGCTTTTACAAACCAATCTGCTAAAAATAATCTGTGCGTAATCCATGCTATACATGAATGAGAGTTTGTCTAGGTTAGCCAGTTCAGAATAAAATTGTGAGGATGGACGATAGACCTATATTTAGCTTTATAATAAAATATCAAATCTTATGTATGGTGGTTTTACCAGTTTTCCCCTACCTCCAGCAGTGTATCAGCTATGGCTTCACATCCTTGCTCTTGTTTGATGTCAATTTTTTTTTTTTTACTTGTAGGATGAGAAATCATATCACACAGTACTTTTAACAAATATTTATTTCTATAATTTTTGGACAATTGAGCACTTTTTCAATTCTTTGTGGTTATTCTTGTGTTATGAAACATCTATTCTGTGTTCACTTTTTCCCTTTTCCGTTTAAACCCATTTATTTTATTGATTCATTCTATTCTAGACACTTATTTGTTATTGTCTTTGTATGTTGCAAACGTTTTCTCCCAGTGAGAGGTTCAACTTTTTCATTCATCTGGGGTGCCTTATGAGGAGCAAAAATTCAACATTTTAATAGATCTGAATTTATCAACATTAATATTTGCATAATCTTTTGGAATCTTTCTCTAACCTACAGTCACGAAGTATTTTCTCTACATTTCTCTTAAAATATGAAGGTTTCCTTTCTCCATTTGAGTCCTTAATTCATCAGAAATTGATCCTGTACATGATGAGAGAACGTATCCAAATCAATATTTCAATTATCTCACTGCTATATATTGGATTGTTTTCGCTACCAGCTCCCTATGTATATGGGCTTATTTCTGGACTTTCTATCCTTTTCCAATTATTTATCCCTGTATCAATATCACACTTTTAATTTCCATAACTTACAGTACACCTTTATTACTGGGAGGGCAGCATCTCCATGATTTTCTTCTTTTGGATATCTTCTTCTGTATATATTAGGGAAGCCATTTGTCAAATTGCATTGAGATTTGTATTTTAATTGCCATTGAATCTATAGTTTAGGAAGAGCTGACACCTTAAACATATTGAGTCTTTTTATGCGATAATATATCTCTCTTTATTTAGGTCATGTTTAATGTCTTTCAGTAGAATGCTATGATTTTCTTCATAAGAGTTATGTACAAAAGTTGTTCAGTCCTAGAAAGTTATTATTTTATTGTATTTATCATTTTTGAATACCTTTTTGTTTACCTCTAGGGTATAGAAATGCACTGAATTTTATAAGCTTCTTATTGAAATAGAATATACAGAAAAGTGCACAAGTCATAGTTGTACAGTTTTATGAATTTTCAGAGAGCATATACCCATGTAATCAGCACCAAGATCAAAAATCAAAACATTACTGTGATGCAAGAACTGCTCCCTAACTAGTGACAGTCCCATATAAAGATGACTGCTATGCTGGTCTTTTTTTATTATAAATCCATGTTATATCTTCTTGACATTTATGGAATTATATAGAATGTCTTATATGTCTAGTTATATTTTTTTCTCCTCAGTATTACGTTTTTCTGAGGTACATCCATGTTGAGTGGGGTTACAGTTTGTTCATTCTCTTTTCTGTATAGAGTTACATTGTGTAAACAGACTATAATTTATGCATCCTAATGTAGATAGATTTTTAAATAGTTTCCAGTTTGAGGAATATGGTTGCCAAGAACATTTTTGGGTATGTCTTTTTGTGTACTTATGCTCTTATTTCTGGTAATTTCTTCCCAGGAGTAGAATTGCTGGTTTACGCATATGTTTAGCATTAGTAAATCCTGCCATATGATTTTGGTTTTCCAAAGTGGTTGTAGTAATTTACGATTCACTTGTGGTATATAAGAATTACAGTCAGAATTATAAAAATGTAACCAATGTACTATATACTTGAAACTAATAATAAAATAAAATTAAAAAAAGAAAACAACCTGTTCTTGACGTTTTAATATTTCATATATATAGGAACCTTGGTAAATTCTTATATTTACTTTAATATTTTATCCATAATAAGCTACCATTCTGCAAATGAACTCACCTTAGTCATCATGTTATTTTTGTATATGGCTGATCCTAACAAGTTTTTGCTAATACATTTTTGGTTTCTAAATGTTTGTGAGAGAAGCTGTGATTTCTTTTCTCATGTTGTCCTTATTTACTTTGGGCATAGAGTTTACATTTGCTATATAAAATCAATTGGAGAAAGTTTCTGCTATTTCTCTTCACTATAAAATTTTATGTAAGATTAGAATTTATATTTTTAAAGCCATATTAGTAGTGGCATACTCAGAATGTATTATGTCTTTAAGACTAATTAAACATTTGTCTGTATATAATAGTTATATTTATTATTGGTAACATAAGCTCTCTTTTAAGTAGTGTTTCCTAATGCACTTTTCCACAAATTTATCTTTAAGCTTTCCATTCTTTTATGTTTCAAACTGTGACTCCTCTAAGCGGCATATAGCTAGATTAGAAAAGAAATTTAATTGGAAAACTTTGGCGTTTTCCCAGATAATTTTGTACTTTTGTTCTGGATTTATTTCTACCATTTCGTTTTGTGTTTTTTTATGTCTAGATTTCTTGAATGGTCAAAATTAATGTAGTCTCAGTATTTCTTTTCATGTTAGTCTTAGTGTTTTATTTCTCTTGGAAATGTTTATTTCATCTAAGTTTCAAATTCATTGGAATAAGGTTATCCATAATGTTCTCTTATATTTTAAATTCTACCGTATCTGTAGATTAATCATTGCTTCCTTTAACACTGTGTGTGTGTTTCTTTCTCTTCCTTTTGACTGTCTTCTTTATGGTATTCTTTCTGTTTCGTTAATTTCTGTTTTTATGTTAATTATCTCCATTATTTTACTTTCTTTGAATTTGTTTAATAGTTTCTTTTTCTTGCTTACTCCTTTGAAATACAAGCTTCCTAATTTTCAGCCTTTTTATAAATAAGAATGAAAGACTATACATCTTGCTTTCACAGTACCCCACATGCTTTAATCTACAGTGTTAAATGTATTTTCTATTAAATTTTTTAATTTTGAGACATAGGTTTTCATGCAAGTGTAAGAAATAATAGAGAAAGATCCCAGGTACCCTGTATCCAGTTACACTCTCAATTTAATGTCCTGCAAAACTGCCATTCAGTATTGTATCAGGTTATTAACATGGATAAACTCAAGATACAAGGCATTTCCATCACCACAAGGAAGGATACCTCATGCTACCCTTTTATAGCAAAACTCACTTCCCACCCATCCTCAACCCCTTCTCAATACTGGCAGCCACTAATCTGTTCTCCGCTCTAAGAATTTTACCATTTCAAGAATGTTATATATAAATGGAATCATATAATACGTAACCTTTTGAGATTGGATTTTTTCCCTCAGCCTGATCCTCTGGAGATTTCTTCAGGTTACAGTTTGTATCAATAGCTCATTTTCTTTTATTGCTGAGTGGCATCCCATGGTATGCAGGTACCACACCTTGTTTAACCATTCACTCATTGAAGGACATCTGTGTTGTTTTCAGTTTGGGGCTGTTATGAATGTAGCTATAATGAACATTCATAGGCAAATTTCTGCATGAACACAGTTTATAAAAAAACCTGTATACAAATGTTTGCAGCAGTTTTATTTACAGTAGGTGAGTATATTTCAATATAATTGCATTGTTAATCTATAAATAGTTATTTGGAATTTTAATAAAATATTTATGTATCTACATTTATATAGGGTTACATTTTTCATTGTTGATCTCTCTTGCTCTCTCAGTCTCTAAATACGTGTGCTTGCATTCATGTTTTGAAGTTCGTTACATTCTTATTTGGTATGCATTTTCCATGTGTGCTTGAAAAGAATATGTATATAATTTTCAAAGGAAGGATTCTTTATATTTCTGTTGGATCTTATTAATTTTGTTATTCAAATCTTTTAAATGCTCATTAATGGCTTATAGGCTTGATTTATCAATTACTGAGATGTATAAAATCTCTCACTATGACGGTACATTTAAACATTTACTTTCTAATATAATCAAATTTTGTTTCATATGTTTTAAGCTTCTTTATTTGGTGAATACAAATTTAGAATTATTATCTGCCTAGTAAATTTATCCTTTCATCATTGTATTTTTTTTTTCCTTAATAATGTTTCTTTGGCTAAGGTCTGTTTTGTCTGATATTATATAGCTACATTGGTTTTCTTTTGGCTAGTTTTTGTCCATAATATCTTATTCTTTTTAAAAAATTGTGTCCATTTTCTCATCTCTTTACTTTCAGCCTCTTTTCCCTATATTTGGGATGTGTCTCTTAAAGAGTACATAGCTTAAAGAATAAAATAAATATTTTTATTGTAAATTGTAGTACAAATAAAACTAAATTAAAAAAAAAGAGCAAAAAGAATGTTTATGAAGCAATATCCTTGACATCAACACTCGGGTCAGCAAATAAAATTGCTAGTCACCCCAGAAGCCTGTCTCAATAACAAACCCTCTTGCTTTTACCAAAAAAAAAAGCGACTATTATCTTTTTATGATAATCACTTCCTGCTTTTATTTATAGCTTTATTTTCCAAATATTCATCCCTAAACACTACAGTTTAGTGGTTTTTTTCCTCTCATTTTTGTTTGCTTATATTAAAAGATATGCCTTAAGTCTCTTCTAGTCCACATGTTTCCCCCTTCATATTACACTTTTTTCCCAGTGCAATTTATCTGTTAAAACGTTGGGTCACTGTTCCGGTTTCATCTTATATTTTCTCTGCTCCAGTCCTGAAATCAACTACTTATCTAAGGAGGCATGACTCCTTTTATGGGAGAAAAGTATTTAGAAATGAAGATCTGGGTATTAGCTGTGTTCATTGTTAACGAGGTATCATTGCTTCTCAGTAGACAGATCTTGGAAATAAATGTAGGTCTTCTCAGCAGACAAAACTTGGAAATAAATGTATGTATACTAACCAATGCGTACACACATCTATATGTATGTATGTATGTATATACGTACGTATCTAACTATCATCTATCTATCACCTATCTATCTATCTATCTATCTATCTATCTATCTATCTATCTATCTATCTATCTATCTGTCTATCTAGTCTATCAGTTCATTCTGATACTGCTGATCCCAATCCAACAGTGTTCATGCTTGCTTTACCAATTCTGGCCATTTCATATGAAGTTGAGATAAAATATCTCTCGAACTCATAATAACACTTCTGATTCAAATTCAGGACTACAACGATTTTACTTTAGCTCTCTTATCTTACATCTGCATTGCCTTTCTTCACCAAGAATCCTGGTTCTCAAAGAGACAAGAGTAAAATAGAATTACAATATTGTACAATCCTAAAGTGCTTTTTCCCATGTTGGATATTTAACAGTCTCAGGATCACAGTAATGATACCAGTATTAACTCCACTAATTGGATTATTGAAACAGTACAATTTTCTCATATATCCTCTTTCTATGTCTCTGAATCTTTTAATTATACTGAATGTACATAGATCCTATAGCTATTTAATATTATATTTTTTCCATACAAGTAAATATTTATTTAATGTTCACCATCAGCTTTTACATTGATGTCTCTCTAATCATGTTGAATGACTTAAGCTTATTCTTGAGTAGATGTTTCAGGAAGAACCCAGAAGAACAATATTTCCTTATTCTGGCATGTTGATAGCAATTTGTCTGCTGTCTTTATGCTTGAAACTCAATCTGGCTGAATATAAAGTGCTTGGCTCACATTTTCTTTACTTGAGTATCATAAATATATTGCTCCATTTTCTTCTGGCACAAAACATTGCTGTCAAAAAGTCTGATAATATTCTGATTTTCTTTCCTTTATATATGGGCTTAGTCATTTTGCCTGGAAGCACAAAAGGTTTTCTCTTATTTTATTTTAAAGTAAAAAAAAAAAAAAAAAAAAACCCTACTAAAATAAACCCTAACGTTGGCCATTCCTGTATGTAATTTTTAGTTGTTTTATTATTTCTTTGAATTATAATTTTGGTATTTGTCTCCTTGCTTTCGATTTCTTCTTTGGAGGCTCCCCTACAGCTATGATAATCTTAACCTGTCTTCTAACTTTTTCATTTTCTCTTTAACCCAGTTACCTCTTTTATTTGTAAAAGTTTCCTCTTTAACCTATTTTTCTGCAGGCACAATGTGTTATGATGATTTACTCTTGGGTTATTTCTGGTTTAGTCTTCACTTCAGAAATACATTTTCCTAAAGTTCTAATTATTTCCAGAGTCCTATGGCCTCATTCCGGGTTTTTCTAATTCGGATTTTTACTGTTCATTCATATCTCATAGCATTTTTTTTACTATCTAGTACTTTTTGAAATAGTGTATTATCGTTTTCATCTGACTTGTAGCCACATTATCTGGCATGCTTTAATCGTCTGGAAGGATGCTATTCTTTTTCTTGATACTGCTTTGAATGTGTTCTGATTCTAATCATTTTCTGTCCTCTCTTTTATGTGAAATTAGTTTTTCCTGAACATTTAGATGAAGATGTAGCTTAAAATTTAATTTCTAACTCCACGGAGTTGTGTTTGTATAATGTTCTAAAGTATGCTGGCTTAGTTTCTGAGAGTCCCCAGTTCTGATTCTTTTATCTGGACCTTCAATTTCCCTGTCACTATTGTCTCTGTGCTGCTCAATTTAGATTCTTAATTCTAGTACTTATTCTTGGGAGGGAGTTTGAGCTGGTTACTTTGGAGAGTTCACAGGGTCCAATCTGGTCTAGACAGTCACTCATTGTTGAGCCCTTGTTTTCATCCACTATTGGAGTATACGAGATCACTCTCATTTTTTTTTCAGCTACTATTCTCAATTTTCAAGCTTTCCAGTGGGGACCTGTTGGCTAGTTTTGATTTTGAGAGCCATATGATGTCTCATTGCTTTCTTCTCCTTCTCCTGGTACTATGCAGGTTTTATAGTTGTCAGTCTGATAATAATCTGATTTTCTTTCTTTTGTAAGTGATAAGTGATTTAGCATCCCCCACCCCGCCGTCAGCCAACCCCCCTACTCTTTGGAAGCACCAGATTTATTTTTCTTTTAAAGTCCAGAAGTTTCATTTGACTGTATCTCAGTTTTGGCTGTCCCGGTTGTCATGGTTTGATTCTCTACATTCATAATTTGTATCATGAGGATAGCTCATCACCTAGGTATTTTCATACATATCATCCATCCATTGTTTTTTTGTCTTGCTATTTGAGTTTGTCTGTTTGTGTGAGGGGATTTGGGAAAATTCAAAAACTAAATCACCAATGTCATTTTCCAGCATGTTACTTTGTCTTTTCTTTTCTAAACCATTTATTCTGACAATTTCTCTTCTAATTGATGAGTTTAGTACAGCAGACATTTTCTTTTTTAGTTCTATGGATAAATATGTTATTAGCTCTTTATCTTATTTTGTACTTTACTTTGTCCTGAAATTTCTAAATGATTTTTATCCTCTCTTTAATTCAATTTTCTTTCTACTGTTTTGGATATTAATCCATACCTATATCTTTTAGTTAAAGTTTTATTATGCTTATTTTATTTAAAGACTAAATATTATCAAGATCACATTTCCCACATAATCCAAGGATGTGAGAACACTTTATATCAATCAACTCTCTTCTATTTTACATATGGTCATCCAATAATTTAGTTCTATCATGTTTTCTACACATGCACACACCAAATTGAGCATTATTAATATTTCATACAGCCAATGTTTATTTATATTTCCTATTCTATTTACCAATTTCTTTGCTCAGCTTTCTTCTTTGCATATTAGGCCTTTCTTCTAGGGTGATTAATTTTCTCTTTCCTGAACTAAAACCTTTGACTTTCCTCTATTCAGATTTAAGAATTATTTTTTTCCCCTCTTTTCCCACTTTGCAGAGTTTTTTGTGTGTTTTATGGCTTTCATTGCTGCTGTTGAGAAAGCTGCTTTGGTTGGTAAGGTGATCTGCATATTTTTCCAGCCTTTTTGAAATTTTCTATAATAAGTCTAGATATCTTTTTTTCTTCTTTTCTAAAGAATTCGTCCAGCTTAGGATTAACTGGGCTTCTTGAAACTGAGAATCATCTTCTAGAAAGTTCTAGAAAGTCTTAGCAATACCGCTTTGAATATTGCCTCTGTCCACAGACTCCAGTTATGGAATATATATGGGAGACTCTCTCATCCTAGTTTCACGTCTCCTCCCTCCTCTTTCAAGTTTGCCTTTTTTGCTTCCTGTGTACATTTTGGGTAGTTTATTAATTTCTATCTTCCAAGTCATTAATTCCCTTCTCATGCATGTCTCATTTCCTTCATAACATGTCCATTGATTTTGTAATTTTACATTTAAATTATATTGGATTTTTTTTTATACTATGCCTCATCAACATTTGGTGTTTTCTTGACCCATTATTCCATCTTTTATTTTTTTAAATGCTTTAGATAATTTTTTTTCTCTATTTGAGTGTTCAAGGAGGATTTATCATTTTAAGAGTGTTAGCTTTCTTGAATATGGGGCCTAATGTCTAACTATTCCTGAGGCTATTAAAACTCAGGCTCTAGGGTTTTGTTATTGCTGTTGTTGTTTAAACTGGGAAATTCCCCTACGGCGAGAAGTGCTTTACGTTTACTTTGTTCTTGGCTCTCTTTTTACTTTGTCCCTGAATATTTCCTTTACACAAGCATGATTATTCACTTAAAAGCACACTTGTGATTTTCCAGCAAATAAGTAATTGTATGGGGAGGATTTTTTTTAAAATACCTAATTTTCAATATTGGCCGGAGTGAAAGTCAGTTGGGTAATTATCGCAGTTCCATTTTTGTAATTTAAATTGCAAGAGTGGTGGGGTTTTTTTGGAAGAAGTTACAGGCAAAAAGGGTAGGCAGAGAACACTGAATCCATTTATCTGTTGTCTACGGAAGTTTACCTCTAATAATTTAATAAGAAATTATTAATGGAGACTGTGATCCTGGAATTGTTGTGTGTTCAATAATGTCTGTCTTTTGCATTTACATGTAAATAGAAGTTTGCTGGTTATAGACTTTGAGGATCACACTTTATTTCTCTGAAACATTTAAAGATATTAGCTTATTGTCATTTAGCATGTAATGTTTCTATGAATGAACTTTTTCTTTTATAGTCCACTTGAAATGTTTGCTTATACCAATAAATGGCTCTTTCTTTCGAATTTCAACCCACTGATTTTAATTTAATACATCTTTGTTTTGAATATTCTGGATAATGGTTTCCTAAAACATAGTGTGATCTTTCATGTTTTAGATTTAAGTTTTTAATTTCTAGACCATATTCTTGCTTTCTATCTTTAAATTTTTTTTCTATTATATTTCTTCAGTTTTTTCTTTGGTGATCTCTTTTCTCTTCCATGTTTATTGTTTTCTCTCAAATCGTTTTTAATGTTTTGTTGATATCCATTTTGTTTTCCTCACTGTTATTCATGCTCTTGAATATTTTTAGGACTGCTCGTTTTCCTTTTTAATGCTTCAAATAGGGATCCTTCATTTCTGTTAAGGTTTTATTTTGTTCTACCACCTCATTCCTAACACAAGCAAGATCATGCTTTATCCCGTTTGATCGTCCTCTGTATTGAGTTTTGGTATAAAGAAGGAATGGCTTAATTTCTTTTCAAATTCATGGCGACACATTTAGTCCCAACTTTCATTTTCACCTATAGTAAGATGCTTTCTGGCAGTGTATTTGTGTGTGTATGTGGTGTGTACTTCCCTTCTCCCCATTCCTTTCCTCCATTTTATCGTATTGTCTTTGTGTAAAATCTGTGTTTCTTTTTTTACATAGGTATTACTGCCAATCTTCTATTGAGTTGAGTTTTACTTACATTAACTATTTGTAGAAGGTTTTACTGGAAGTAGGACACGGCCATGTTCTAAGCTAGCAGGAATTCTCCCGAATTCATACTAAAATGCCCTATGATACAAAGTGTTGGGTGTGTATCTTGCTGGAAAGGTACATTAATTATTTTACCTAGAAAGGTCAATATCTCAAGGTTCAGTCTCAGCTACCTCAATGCACTACCAGACTACCTTCTTGGTTCTTTATTTGTGCATTCTTTCATTGCTTCTCTATGGCTCCAAGTTGTATCCGGGGATTGTCCTGCTCCTATGCTCTCTATTCCTGACATTGACATCAAAGGGATTATTGGTTTTGCCCCTTAGGTTACACTCCCAAGCTGACATCACTGAGGTCTGCAGCCACAGATGCCTTTTCTTGGCACCTGACCACATCCCGTCTCCGCACACTGTGGCCCTTCTCCGTAGTTACTGTCCAAGGTGACATATTCTCCCTAGTTTTACCCTAGCACTTGCATTTCCTTTTCTTCTGATATTTCTTTATAATGGAGGGGTGATTTCTGAGAGCTGGAGTGGGCAGAAGGATCTCTGCTCTGCCATCTCAAAATCAAAAGTCTGTTCCTCACCTTTCTTAACAACCTTTGATGTGGAAAATGTTGGAGGTTTTTCACAAGTCTAAGTAGATTATAGGCTGTCCCCCAAAATGTCATTTGTAATTAGGTTGTCTGGAATCTGGAATGCATTTTCTTGTAGAAACCAAGTTATAAATGGTAGCTGGCAACCAAGGCCAGTTTTTCAATAGGTTTTTTAGCTGGATGCATTGTGCTAAGAGCATTATCCTGGCTTCATAGAACTACCATTTATTAAGTTATTTCTATAGAAAAATGAATTTCAAGTTCTAGCTAGTAGAATATAGCATATTTTGAAATGTAAAACTATGTCTCTCTCTTGCTTAAAATTCTTCAGTGGTTTCCCTTCATTATTAGGTTAGAGACAAAATTCTTAACATGGTCTAGCGATCCGGCTCTGTTGGTTCCTGTGATTTTTGAACCTTTACCCAAACTGGACTTGCTATTATTACTGGAATGTGTCATGCTTCTTCCAGCCCTGGTGCCTTCACAGATTTTGTTCCTTGTGCCTAGAATATCTTTTCCTCACATTTTGTCTTCTAATGCCTACTCACCCTTCAGAACACTGCCCAAATTTCATTTGTTTGGGTAGCCTTCATATATCACAAAACGGGCCAAATGATTCTGCTGTATATACTCTAATAGCATCATCCTGTCTTCATTTATGCTTACTACTGTATGCCCAACACCCCTCACAATGCCTGGCATGTAATGGATAACCGATAAGTAACTGTTAGATAAATGAACATATGAATGCTTAAATATTTTGCATCAAAGACAAGAGCTCTTAAACTCAAATAGACTTTCCTGGAACCAATGACTTTTTTTTGTATCCCTTACCACTTATGATGTCCCTGGCCTGGATATATTGGTTCTGGGTCCCAGAGGAATCATAAGTATGTTACATACTACTTCAAGGTTCATCCTCATGATAACCGATGCTAAAGGTAGCCTTTACTAAAATTACATGCAACTCTGAAAAGTCATTAAAACAAGTTTATTATTTGAGTCTTCATAGGATCACAGTTTTAAATCCCTAGAGTATAAACACACATATATAAAATCAAGTGCATTTTATGGTGGTATTGTCTTAGATGTCTCCACTTAAACATTGCAGAACTGTGGCCATATATACTGGAATCTTCTGGGATAGTCTCATTTTCTAAATAACTGGGCTCTTGCTCTTAGAAAGTACATCTCGCCTTTCGACCTTGTGTCCTAATTTTTTTTTTTTTCAAAAAATCAGGCAACTATCCATTAGAGGTCCTGTCAGTCATCAGTGTGTCACAACTGTCTTTTTGAATCCTTGTATGCTTCCTGCTAGGCCTAGCTCTTGTAGAAAGAGGTTAGATAAGTTTATAACCCTCTAGGCGATAAAGACTGACCTTTTTCATTCTTAATTTATTTGCTCCAGTTTCAGTACACAATCCTCACCTAATTTCCTCACCTGTAAGAGTTAGAAAGTGTCTAGCATGGTACATGGCACTGTGTAGGTCCTCAGTAAAGGTGTATGGAATATAATTGCTGATTCAAAAGAGAATTCTTTCAAAGAATGTTAGGTAAAGGATCTGTCTGGCCAAGGTAAGTAAGGGCATCTTGAGGTTGAAAAGCCTCAGTAAATAGCATAGGAGAGGGTTCCCTGAGACCACTGAAGTCCAATGAGCTGTCTGTCGCCTGTGACCCAATAATTGCCACAACTATGCGGGAAGAATAAGAGAAGGCAGAACCTATCATCGATAGTGGTTATTGTCAAGTTTGGAAACACTTCTAGGTACCTGGCTCAAAGTAAAATTTAAAATTGTGAAGAAATCACCTTTACTCCTGAGCGACACAGACTCAACAGATAACTAAATGGGTTTATCATTTGGACAAGGAATGAACTTTTTATTGAAATATTAGTACCTAAGCTACTGTGAAATGGTTTATTTAGCTCCTCCCCGCCCCCACTCGCCCCCTAGCCTTGGCTCCTGGTTTTCTTGTCCCTACATTTCTTTATGGTCCATGAGCAAATCAAGCCTGTTTGTTAGACTGCGCTATTTTGATACAGGATGAGTTTATAAAGATGTGAACTTGCCATTTACTTCTAGTTATCAATTGATTTCATCTATCTTGAGAAAAGACAGGGCTCATACATAGGCTGATGAGGCAGTTTCCACAGTTTGAATGAGAAATTAGAAATGGTTCATTGAAGTAAGACCAGATAAATAATTCTGAAGGAAGACTACATGTTTCAGGATCGCCTTCTCTTACAGAACGTGGGGACCAACCAAGGACTCCCATGAACCCTCTCTAACTCGCCCGGCCATCCATTCCTGAGCTACTGCATGCTTGTCACGAGCCTGGCCCTGTGCAACATGGCTCCTGTCCATAAGGAGTGTGAAGCCCAGTAGGAGAGAAAAACACAGATAATTAAAACATAATACATTAAGTGTTATATTTGAGGGAGGTATGAACTATTGTGTGAGCACTGAAAAGGGAGCAGTTAGCTAGGCTTGGAGATCTTGGGGAAGGCTGTAAAGAGTAGGTGACTTTTGAGATCGGACTTACAGGGAGAAGAGAAGTTAACTAGGCCAGTTTGAGAAAGGGAAAGGGAAGCCCTGAGTACAGTGTTATCTTGTTTTCCCCTTGACTTTTGTGAGAACGCCTGTGCTCTCCCCGTGGACCAAGGCTTGCTTCCGACCCATTGGCCTGTCCACCCATCACCTTAAGCTGTCAGATGAGGCCAACTGATGGTGATGGAGGATGGAATTCAGTCATTTAAGTTATAGCAGTAACACAAGTCAAGCACCTACAAGCACTGCTTCTGATTTGGCAGGCCTGAGGCAAGGCCCGATTTCTGAGAACACGAGATAAATTGGATTCCCATGATCCCTGGAAAACACCTGGAAAAATATGGTCCCAGAATCTTCCTTCTGACACAATACCCCATACGTTCAAACCCAACACAAAACACAGGAAACGTGATATAGATAGTGAAGCCAACTATTTAATCACTAAGACTAAAATGTCCAAGTATAACTCCCACTGCCACCTGTTGGTGACATGTAGACCTGACCCACCCTTGGTTTGGAAGTAACACTGAAATCTAGGGATGGTGGTTACTCAAAATCTGAAAGTTAGGGAGGTATTGATATATCTAAATAAGCTAATAGCAGTTTTCTTCAAGGGTGAAACTTTCTCTGTTTAGGCTAGGCTAAGGTGTTCTGCAATGTCATTAGCATTTTGCAGTGAGTATACAAAGATAATTGAAAATTGACCGGTGGGTGGGGGCAGACAAATGACAGTCTATCTACTCTGCTAAGAGATTATAAGTAGTCAAAACGGCATCACCAGAAATTAGGAATGAAGGGAGGCCTCTATAAATTGATTGCCATCTTATTGATTATTTATTTTATTTTGGGATAACAGATATACCTGATTCACTGTGGGGACATTGACAAGTAAGTCAACAGCCATTCTCAGGCACTAATTTAGTAAATATGTATTGTATGTCTCCTGGCTACCTGGCCCTCTTGATTCCTGCTCCTGGCACTTGCATTTTGAAGTGTTGCCAACCATGAGACTAAGGAGCTGTCAGTGGAGTCCAGACTACGAGCGGATATTCAAGAATAACACCACATGCGGAAGACCAACTGCAGAAGCAAGGATGCCCAGTACCTCGGGGGACTACACAGTCACTCGAAGAGAAGACCGTGTTTACTTTGGATAGATCTGGCCATCCTCCAACAGTCCTCCAGATGCATAGCTTCACAGCACGTCAGAGAAGGAGGCCACCGCAGACCTCAGCCTGCAGTCTAGCCCTCTAATTTTCCTGAAAGAGAAACTGAGACACAAAAAGGGAAGAGACTGGGCCAAGCATGTGTTATCTGAGTGACAGCGCTTTTGTCTCTGCCAGATGCTGGAGCCTGAAAGACGGGCATGACGGGGCCCTTATCCTCATGGGGGGTTTGGTGAGATAGATGCCCAAATGAACAATTTTACTGTAGTATGATAAGTGGTGATAGAGTTACGGGGCGCATAACTTGGTTTAGGGATAGGCAAGGCTGCAGGAAAGAGAGGAGGCCATGGCTGCCTGTTTCATGCTTGTGTTGGAAATGGAGATTCCTGGAGACAGAGACATGGAGGAAGTGTATAGCTTGGGGTGCAATGTCAGCTGCCATGGTTTCTTGGGTTCAAGTCTTAAGTTCGTTAATTTATTTGTGCCTCAGCTTCCATTCTATGGCCCCTACCTGACAGAATTGTTTTTGAGGCTGATATAATATTATACAAATGCTCAGCGTATAGTAGGCTTTCACTGAATGGCACAATTCTAGGGTTCTTCAGGGATCCTTCTAGAAAAGGGCTATACCCAGCTATGTCTAGTTCTATCTGAAATGAAGGAGAAGGCCCTGAGAAGGTATATTTGCTGTTTTGGGCTCGACACCATCACCCGAGACCTGAGACCATCCCCCCAACTTCTGACCTGAACAGCCAGTCAGCCACAGGCTCCAGGTACAAACCCAATGCTTGCAACACAGACTTCTCCTTCTCGAATCAGACTTATAGCTCTGGTGGGGAGAGTTCCTAGACTCTCCCCTAAAAAAGATGTCCCACTGAGCCCCAAAGAGAGCTACAAAGTCATTTAACAAAAACCTCCCAAATCCCCACCTTTAACACAGGAGAGGTGCAGAAGCCCCAGCAGCTCTCTTTAATGCAACTGGATTAATTGCTTGCTCAGAAAACAGCTCGATTCTAAATGATCCTAAATGGCCTCTAATACCCGTAATCTTCCCTCCACCCCGCCGTCCTGCCGCATTGCTAAAGCGGGGTTGGTTCCGGGAGCCGGTGTGCTCAGTAAACAGCAGGCAGCATTGCGGGAGGCCAAGAAAATCAGGCTCAGTTCCAAAAGAAGGCTGAGAAATTGATGAAAACACCACTGGCCTATTCACCAGCCTAATTTGATTCCAGAAAATCAAGCGGAGGAATTTGGGCTGGCTTGCGCCATAAACTCAGTGTTCCTTTGCAGGACTGGGTAGTCGAATGTGGGTGTGCTGCCTGCTCGCAACCCTGGGCTTTCTTTTTCAAAGCCACAGAGGGAGCTGACAAGGCACTAGTCAGTCATCTACCTGGAAACCAGACATTGGTTGGTTGCTGGGACATGAAGGGTAGTGCGTCTGGTTTGGGGTGTGCTTCTGCCTGGTATCCAGGAGCATCACAGTAAGGGAATGGAGTCTGGGTGGTAACCTGGCTCTGCCATTCCTATGTAACCTTGGGCAAGTTACCTCCTGGTGCCTTGTTACCTCATTTATAAAATAGCACCTACCTGAAGGGATTACTGTGAAGAATAAATGCCTGAATATATATAATGTGCCTCAAGAATACCTGGGTCATAGAGAATCCTCTACATGTGTTTGCTTTCATCGTCCCAGCTTCTTTGCTTATATGTGGGCAGTTACATGTCCTCTATCAGCCTTGATTCCATGTGTAAACTGAGAATGATGGCTCTCCTGTGCGTGAACAAGGTGAAGATGCACAGGAAAGAGTACCAACATGTCCCATGAGCAGTAGCTGCCTTCCTCTCCTCTGAGCAAATGCCGGAAGCTTGGCCACCTTGTGATGCACACTGCCAACCCTGTGGATGCTCCTTCTAGCTGGTTGTTCTTTCTGCCCAGGGCTGCAGTTTCCAATAAATATCTACATAGAACACTAAGGAAAGACAGGGTTACCTGTTGGGGGAAACATAGGTAGGAAGAGGGTGGGTCAGACCCACCTGAGAAGCAGAAGGTGGGTAGACAGGGGTCTGCATTCTCTCCATTCAAGGCCAGTGATGGTCAGGATCAGGGAAAGAAATCGGGTATGCTACGTTCACTTGAATCTTTCAGCATTTGTGCCTGTCACAAACCTTGTTTTCCATCCCTTGGGAGCTTTCGCCACACCAGCGTTCAGTCCTGACAGTTCTTCTGAGTCCTTGGCAAACACACACCAGCAGAAACTGTGTGTGTGTGTTTCCACAAGGACAGCATCTTACATGACAAAGACGTAGAACTGGGCATTAGAGACCACACCCAAAAGATACTGGCCAAATCTTAATCAACATTATCGTTAGTAACTTAGACGTTGAAAGCTGTGCTTGTTCTCACTCTGCAGCTGCTTTATCCTATAGACTTGCTGTGGACACCTGTTTCTCTACTTACCGGCTGCCATGTGATGACTCTACCTCAATTGCTTCCTCTGTACAATGGGGCTAACTGTCATGCTATATCTTAAGGTGATGTGGGGATGGAAGGAGCCTATAAGCAATGGTCAGTGTTTGCCAAGTGTCCATTATATGTCTGGTGCTGTGCTAAATCCCTGATGTGCACTATCTCATTGAATCTTCCCGCCACCCACTGAGTCGAGGTCTGGTGTCAATCCCATTGTGCAATTGAGAGAAAGGAGGAACAAGGAGGTTAATGAACCTGCCCCAAAGCCACACAACTAGTAAATAAAGAGCCATTTACAAAGTCGCTGGCACATATAAGTGCTCAATAAAAATGTAGCTGTCCTGGCAGATACCATAAACGTTTAGCTTTAGGGGAGAAAAGGGGCTCATGGCCTGAGAAAGGTATCGGATGAGAGTGAGAGGCTGATGGGACCAGGCCATCGACTCCTGAGAAAGGTCTGGCCTTAAGAGACCCAGGGCACGTACCTCTTTGGGATCCCTGTGGTGGGGCAAGTTTTGAAGTGGGCTTGATTTGGAAAAGGCTGGAAGATGGAGACGAACTGTCTACTCCAAGGCCATCAAGAGTAGCTGGAACAGATCAGGGGCCCCACACAGACAGCAGAGACTGTTATTACCCTGGGTCTCAGTGGCTCCATCTGTAAACTGGGCATAGATATAACCCCTTCCTCCCCCCCGGCCCTCCACCTATGGACAGGAAGCTATTGCGACTCACTTAGGTTAGCCGGTCTGGTGATTCCTCGCGGCCTCCCACAGAGGAAAGAGCAATGTCTGGGACTGGGTTTAAGACAACACATTCCCCACCAGACAGAAGCCTGAGAGCTCTGGTGGGGGAGGGACCCGACTGTGTCAACATTCAACCATTTCATATGCAATAGCTTCCCAAGGGCCAGCCAGATTTTCTTTCTCAAAAGCCAAAGAACAGCTCATGTTTCTCAAAAGATGCCTATGTCCTAGACATTATCTTTCAATCCTAACTGCAGTCCCACGGGATAACTCTTATTCTGATTTTACAGAAGTTAAAACTGCTGTTTCCAAGAGATTAAACGGTTCACCCAAAGGCAGACGGCTGGCAACCTGGGAATTCTAAGTTTGAACCTAAGGCTGTCCAGATCAAATATACTTATCAGTGATTTTTATTCTACTCTCCGCCTTTACTCTGCCTCGGCGCAGCTGTCAGGAGACACCCACACTCCTGTGTGTGAACATTTTACCATTATTAACCTTGTGGCTACGGCGGTGTTATGACTGTTCTGGGCCTCTGGTTACGCATCCGTAAAATGAAGGTAGTAACAGTCCATTTACCGGGCTGTCTAAAGATTAAACGGAGATGCGCACAAAGCATCCATCACAAGACATGAGAAGGTACTCAACTTCCCAATTAATTGGGCAGATGCAATATCATTTTGAGCCCATCAGACTGGCAGGAATGAAAATATTCCCAAAAGATCAAGTGTTGATAAAGATGATAAAGATGAGAGTTAGACACTCTCTTATGCCACTGGTGGAAGCATCAATTGATAGAGCCACTTAGGGGAGCAATTTGGCAAGACCTAGTAAAATCTAAAATAGTACTTCTACATAGCTGTCCAAGGAAACTCTCCATGCCCCAAGAAGCAGGTTAGAGGAGGGTCATTAAGGCATTTACTTTGGTAATGGCAAACTATTATAGCTAACCTAAACGTTTATTGATGTTCCAATGACTGAATAACTATGGTATGTATGAACCCCTTACGTGTGGAATATTCTCCGAAGAGTAGAGATAAGCAAAAAAGAAAGTAAGTTCTAGAATATAAACAAATACCATTTAAGTTAAGAAAAACTCAAACATGATAATATGTTTCACAAATATATATACGTGAACTGTATTAGATTAAGCCTCTTAACACTGATAAGCATGGCATCTATAAAACAGTGGGGGAGGGCCACAGGTCTTGTTGGACGTAGTACTATCTGATCTTTTATAATTTTTAATATATTTTTATATATTGTATATATTTATATATATTTTACATATTCACATGCTTTATGTACTTACAAACATCATCATCATCATTGCAGTAATAATTATAATGCATTACATGATAACACTGAATATTCATTTTCTTTCAAAACAAAGTAATCAGTTAATAAATAAATTTGTGTATGTCTACTCTAAGTAGTACATTTTTACAGACCACCTTTTTTTTTTTAACTGAAATACGAATAATTATCTTCATTTTGCCAATGATGAAAGTGAGGTTCATCTTAAGCAACTTGGCTGATTACTAAGGAATAGATTTAGAATTGAAAACCATCTATTTGGCTCCAAATTCAGTTTTCCTTCCATCTCTTCATTCATTCAACAAGTCTGCTGAGCACTGCCCTTATCACAGGGACCATGCCAGATACTGGGGTGCCAGCAGGGGACAAGACAGATGTTGTCCCTGTTTCACGGCATCATAGTCCCGTGAGAAAATTAAACAGATCAACACACATTGACAATGCACTGTACTTTGCTTGGATTACGGCTTACTTTTTCCTGACGTCTGAAACAAAGTAGGGAGCATATCTAAACAACTAGATTTGCATCTGGCTCATCACCATAAAGTTCACCACCAGTGTGGCCTGCTGATGCACATAGTTTGCTTCTCCTAATAAATTCCTGAATCGATGGTAATAATGAAAATGGCAACTGAACGTTAACTATGTGCCAGGCATCATGCTAACATTTAAATGCTTTGACACATTTAAGTCTCACAATATCCCTAATGAAATGGGTTCTATTACGATCTTCATTTTACAGATAAAAAAATGTGAGGCATGGAGATTTATAAAAACCGACAAAAGAAATAAAAGTTTGCTTGAGGTTACACAGCTAGTAAATTCTGGAGCCAGGGTTTTACATATGGCTGTCTAGCTGGAGATCCCCACACCCCTCGCTGCCTCCCCAATGATATGTCTCAAGTTGTAAAACAGGACACACATGCAACAAGGCTCACTCTCCCAGGCTTTTATGAAATCTGAGCGATATTTATTGAGCATCTTATTGTCTCTTCTTTCCCAAGGGTCAGTCATGGTTGGAGAGAGAAAAGGTTGGGTTCTTTTGGGCTAAATCACATGTTCCCTGTTGTCAGAAATTATCAGGCTCTGCACAGAGGGTACATATTTTTCAGTAAATGCAAGTGTATAAGAGCCTCTTGACCATAGCCCCCTAATCAGAGGAGCATCTTGCTAATTGTCCCTAATGTGATTAGCAGAATTAATTGGGCACTCAAAAAATATTTCACGTCGAGCCACATGGGGACTAACCTGTGCCATCATCGGAAACATTACTGCTTGGTGCAGAGAGGGTGAGACAATTGGCTTCCATGGGGACATCCCGATGTTCTCATTTATTCCTCTCATGAAACGTGAGTATGCGTATTACATAAAGAAGAGATAATGCTAACCATTCACTGGAGCTACTTCACCGATAGTAATCTGTCACTTCCAGTGGCCTGTCTCCTGTGGCAGAGAACCTCTTCCTGCACCTCCCTCAGCCCCAACATCAGATCCTTTCACACTTCCACTCTGTTATCCATGCTGTTTATTCTTCGTAAACTATTCTCCTTCTCTTTCTGGATCTTCATTTCATTTTGGTGAACTCCTACTCATTTTCCAACAAAAGAGCCAAATGTCACCAATCCATGGAGTTATCACTAATTCTCCTCATCTGGTATTTCACAGTCATCTGTATGAATTTCTATTTTACCAACGCTATTGAACTAGTTTCTTCCATTGGCAATGGGAGCTCAGGGTCAGGTGCTATACCGTTCGCACTGCTTATCTTCAGATCCTAATTACAGTGCCTGGCATTCAGTAAGGCTCAGAATTTGCTAACTGACTGACTCTGTATCTCCAGATGAGGCATGGGGCTGGATGCCCACTTACTGTGGTCTGGACTTAAGGGTGTGGATTTAGCAAATGTGCACATTGCATTGCCAGGGAATTAGATAAAAAACACCACACACAGGATTGGTTATGCTCGCCAAACTTTTTACCAGGTGAAAAAAAGCCATAAGCCACAGAAAACCCAAGCTCAGCATTTCTTGCACTAAACAGTTTCCTCCTAACTCTGTCGTTCCTACTGTGTGTTTCTGGTCTCAGCAAGTCCAAAAGTTAGAGAACCACCATCCCTTTCTTTATTTTCATCTGCTTAAATCAGTGATCAACTTCGCTATATCTGTTTCCTTAACTCCACTTTAATCGACCTGCCAGATTTGTCCTAGTCTAAGACTCAACAGTTCTCACCAGAAACAGATACCTGGGGAAAGCATCAAACAGGAGAGACAAAGATCAAAACAAAAACAAAAACAAAAACAAAAACAAAAACAAAAAACAGAACAAAGCTATTTGGAAGAAATGGACTATTCAAGGTTGAAGACAGCTTAAAAACACAAACCACCATCACAACTATTATTAACATCCCCAGAGAGATAAGAGGGCATATTGTAAAACTGTGAACAAAATGTTAGGGAAAAAAAAGAACATTCAGAAAAACAATAAAGAGCTCTTGGAAGTTAAAAATACAGTAGTACATAATAAAATCCAATAAAAGAATTAGAAGATGAAGCTGACAAAATCTCTTGAAAAGCAGAGCAAAAAAGCCAAAGACTTTGAAAATAACAAAAACAGGAGTGTTAGAGGACGGACCCAGCAGTTCCAACATCCAAACACTAAAGTTCCAGAAAAAGAAACCTGAGAAAATAAAGGGAAGGAATGATTGGCAAAAGAATTCAAGAAAATGACCTAGAAGAAAAGGATGGGTATTGCCAGAATAAAATCTCCCACCATGTACACAGTCAGATGAATGAATAAAAACTGATCCACATTAAGCCATATAACTGTGACATTTTAAAATTATGAGACATCGATAGCATCCTACAAGCTTGGGCAGGAAGTGGGGAGCAGGTTATAATCTGTAATTGGAATGGTTTTAGTCTTCTCGAAAGCCATGTTGGGCTCTGGAATGTGACGAAACAATGGATTCAAAGTAGTGAAGGAAATTATTTCCAGTCAAATCACCAATGAGAGTAAAGGTGGACAGTGGAAGGTCTTCTCATACTGACCTCCTGGACACACTTGCTTATTAGGAAGCTGCTGAAGGAAGTGCTCCTCGAAGACAAGGCAATAAATCAAGAAAAAGGGAGTTCAGGGGCTGTGGGAACACCGATATAAGAGTGAAGCACAGAGAACCCCTGGGTTGATGGTGAAGGAAGATCCAGGATGACAGCTGTGCACCTGGCAGAGAGAGCAAAACACCAGAGCAGAAGAAGCCAGAGTCTCTGGGAGAGCTTTCTGTAGGAGGATGAAATCGAAAACATAACTGAAGCTTCTGAATATCTTTAGATAATTGGCAAAGAGTTTGGGCTGAATTAGTGATAAAAACATGAAAATGAAGCAAACAAACCATAAACAAGGCAAATATTAGCTTCGGGGAAAACATAATAGTTGTGCAGAAGGAGAAAATAATCATCATTTACTGCATGGCTCAGTTCTGAATGGCATTTACATAGTCAAAATATTGTAAACACTGAATGTTGATCTAACCTAAATTAAGATATAACTTTATTGGAAGGATGGAAAAGGTGGGTGGCCAGGATGTTTGCTAGGTGGGGGGTGCTGGGAGAGCTAAATCATCTTCAATGAGAAGGTAATAGATAATGGTAAAATGGAAAAATGACAAGTATCAATAAAAGTTGCTAATTTAGAAATAGGGGGCTAACACAATCAAAAGCAGGTGAGAAGTGCCTGCTACTGGGTGAGAGGGGGCTGGGGCTCACAATTATGTCAAATGGACACCGAAGAACAATTTGACTCTGTGTACATCTAAGTTGGATATGAAATTAAAAATAGAAGGAAAATTGCACAATGTGATGTCAACACTCCCTAGATTAACTCAAATTTAATGTGATCCCCATAAAAACACCAAGAAGATGATTTTAAATTTCATATGAAAAATGAACAACTAACAGTATCAGACAGCTCTGCAAATGAGGAGCATTACATAGAGAGAAAATGGACAGGAAGGATAGATTAGCTCCCAAAGATATTAATGCATATTTAAAGTTTCAGTAAATAAAGCTGCATGATTCTGGTACACTAGAAGACAAAAGAAATACACTCAAAAATAGATAAATAGATCAAAATAAAGCATAGGTTTAGAATAAAAATCAATAGGAAAAGAGATAAATTATTTAACAAATAATGCTGGGTGGCCACTTAGGGAAAAAGAAATGCAATTGGAGCCATATCTCATTTAAAGATAAACTTTAGACGGATCAAAAAATCAAAAGTTTAATGCAAAATATGAAAGTATAAAAGCAACAAGAGAGATTTATTTATTTATTTTATTTATCAGTGTGGAGTGGGGGAGGTCCAAGTATGACACAAAATCCAGAAGCCAAAGAGGAAGAATTGATAAATATTCCATAAAAATAAAAAATAATCTGCATGGCTGAAATCACTATAAAGCAAAGTCAACAGACTTTAAACTAGAATAGATGATAACTCAGTTTTCCTAATACAGAAAGAACTACTATAAATCAAGGAACAACCACCCAACAGAAAAATGAGCACAGGAGATGGTTCCAAGGGAAGAAAAATATAAATGGCTAAAACATTTGAAAAGACGCTCAAATTAATTTACAATTCCAGGCATATAAAATGACATTTTACTGAGATACAATTTTCACGTATAATATTGGAGAAGTAAAAAAAAAAAAAAAAAAGCGTATAATATAATTTGTTGGTGAGAATGCAGAGAAAATAAGCTCTCTTAAATATTTTTGTAAAAACTGCAACATCTCAGTCCCTGTGGAGAAGATATTTTGGCAAATCTATGAAAATTACATCTGCAACCACCTTGGGACCAACAATTCTACTCCTAAGAATTTTTACTACTAATATATTCACATATATGGAATAATGTTTTAAGAACAAATGACTGCAAACTACTTATATATCTACTAGTAGGGGACTGTTAATCCATTAAGTTACATCCATATCATGGAATACTAAACAGCCATTTAAAAAGCTCTTTATATAATTGAATGATTTACAAGCTATACTGATAAGTGAATAAATAAGGTGCTAAGCAGTAGGTCTATTAATATCTTTGTTAAACAAACAAAAAAAAAGGTGTTGGGAGGTTATATGTGCATATTTGCTTACATCTGCATGGATATTTCTGTACTTAATCAACTCTGCACATTGATTAACTGCAGGGAAGGGAACTGGGCAGCTGAGGGACGTAGACTGGAGGGAAAGTTACTCTTTTTTGCACATCCTTTTGTGTGTTTTTTAATTTTGAGCCTTAGAAATGTATTATTTAGAAAACTAGAACATGTTAAATTAACTTAAAACTTTTTAATATACCATCTTAGATGCTCTAGAGTAAGCAAGAAGTTCAGAAAAATGGAAAATATTTTGCTGACATGGAAACCAAGAAATGCTAACATTAATTTTGAATAAAACTATGTACCTATATTGACATGTCTCTTTCATTAACTAATGTGAGTGACTTAAGCTCTCTATGTATACGTGGCAGAAACACTGTAAGGTTAAAGAATTTAAAATATGTAAAGAAAGAGACAACCATCCGAATGGGAAAAATTATTTGCAAGCAATGCCTCTGATAAGGGCCTAATATCCAAACGATACAAAGAACTCATACAGCTCAATAACAACAACAAAAAAAACAAATAACCCAATTAAAAAATGGGCAGAGAATCTGAACAGACACTTCTCCCAAGAAGATATACAAATGGCTAACAAACATGAAAAGATGCTCGACATCACTAGCTATTAGGGAAATAGTTAGAATAGCTGTTATCAACAGGACAAGTAATAACAAACGTTGGAGAGGATGCGGAGAAAAAGGAATCCTCATACACTGCTGGTAGGACTACAAATTGGTACAGCCACCATGGAAACAGTATGGAGGTTCTTCAAAGAACTAAGAATTGATCTACCATATGATTCAACAATCCCTCTACGGGGTATTTATCTCAAAGACTTGAAAATTCATATCCAAAAACATATTTGCACACCGATGTTCACAGCAGCATTATTCATGGTGGTCAAGATGTGGAAGCAACTGAAGTGTCCTACGATAGATGACTGGATAAAGAAGCTACGGTACATATATGCAATGGAATATTATTCAGCCATAAGAAGAGATGAAATATTGCCATTTGTGACAACATGGACCTCGAGAGAATCATGAGAAGCGAAATAAACCTGACAGAAAAAGTTGAAAACCACTCGATATCACTTATATGTGGGATATAAACCTAAAAGAAACAAAGAAACAGGACAAACAGAGACTCATGGACATGGACACTAGACTACTGGTTACCTGAGGGTGGGGTGGGGGAGTGGGAGAGGGAGGTAGATGGGGTGAAAGGGGTCAAATATGTGGTGACAGAAAGAAATCTAACTACGGGCGGTGAACACACAATTCAATATATTTATGACTTATTGTTGAATTGTACACCTGAAACCTAGTGGATTTCATTAACCAGTGTCACTATAATAAAAAAATAAATATGTAGACTTTACACTCATAGCAGGTAATAGGTCCTTTATTTTACACATAATGAAATAAGTACGTGATTTTTATTAATAGAAAAGAAGGCAGAGTCTCTGCAGGGGAGGGGGAAATCGTATCATTAATAGATTCAAGGAGAAAAATCACAGAATTATCTAAAGTGACAGAAAAAAATGATAAAGCTTAACTTCTACCTGTGATTAAAAACTAGAAGCAAAATAAAAAATAAAAGATAACATTCTTAACTTGGTAAATGTTATATATCTAAACCCTACAATAAATAGTATACATTTTTGAGAAATTTTAGAAGCATTCTTTTTAAGATTGGGAACAAGACAAAGATACTATCACTGTTTCTGTTTATCAAAGGAAGAAGAAAGGAACGGACTGAGGTGTAAATATTAGAAGGAAAGAGATATAATTGTTATTATTTGTAGATAATACAATCATATATATAGAAAATGTAACACAATCAACAAATATTTGAATCAATAAAAGCTTTACTAGGTAGTCAGATATAATATCAACTCAGAAAAATCAATAGCATTTTTCAACACCATCAATAACTAACTAAAAAATGCAATAAAAAAGATACCATACACTACTGCAACAAAAGCTATCTTATATCTAAGAATTGACCAAGAACTCAAAAGATCTATATGAACTTTTTTAAAAAATCTAATAATGGAGAAGAAAAAATTGAACAAATCCAGACATTCCACATTCTTGAAGAGGATGAAATGACATAACAAATATGTCAGTTTTTAATTAAATTAATTTATAAACTCAATGTAATTTCATAAACATTCTTATTAGTTTTTTTTTCAAAGAACTAGACAGTTTAAATTTCATAAACAAGAATAAAAGTTCACGAATAGCTAAGGTAGGGCATGGGGACTTGCCCTATCCAATACAGAGACAAATTAAAAATACATAGTTATAGTGAAATTGAATGGTAAGCTCTGAGATAGATAGAACACTGAAAACTTAAAAATGTATATGATAAAGGTTAAATTGCATATCAATGAATAGGCAATGGACAGATTAATAGATGTGTTGGAAATACTGGCCCACACTATGGGGAAAAATAAAACATAACATACAAGGTGGATTCCAAATGGATCAAATACCAAAACATAAAAAGTAGAATAATGTTAATCAAGGAAATTATAGAATATTTTTGTGATTTAAAGGCATATCACAAAGTAAAGAATTGAGGAATTTTATTATATAAAAATTACGAATTTATGTTCATTAAAAACAGACAGGCACAGATTAGAAAAAGATTAGAAAAAGATACTTGCGACGTCTAAAATTGACAACTGAATAGTATCTAGAATACAAATTCAACTCATGAAAATTTAATAGAAAAGGCAGGAATCCTTCCTTCAAAAAACAAGAAGATGTTTGAAGTTACATGAATAGACAATAATAAAGAAAAGGAAACCTAAGACATTAACAAGCATTGAGATGAATGCTCAAACTCATTAGTAATCAGAGAAATGAAAATTAAAACAATTTCCTGTCATTTACACTTAATAGACTGGCAAAAATATGAGAAAGCTAGACAGTGCTAAATAAGGGCGGAGTTGTGGGGATATGAGAACACTCTGTAACTCTGGGAGTGGAGTTGGTACGATGGTTTTGGAAAACAATCTTCAGGACTTAATCTGACTAATCTAATCTAGGATTTAGTAATCCAAACCCTGATTTATGGTCCAAAGCAGTACTCACAGAGCTCCACGAGTGTAAGTACATCAGGATGTCATATGTGGTGAGGATGATTTGGAGGCCATCTGGGCATCCATTCTGGGGGAATGGATAAGAAAGGTGTAGAACATAATGCAAGGGTTGGAAGTAATGGATGAAATGAACATATACTAACCCAGATAGAACTTAAAAAAAAATGGTGCAGAATGAAAAAAAAAGTGACAAAAGTGAGATATAAATGATGTATTTGTGTGAATTTAAAATAATCAGAATAATAGAGTGCATTTCTCCAGAACACCAATAAAGGAATGTAAATTAAATGCATTAAGAAGACAGTGGGGGTGGGGGTGGGAGATGGAAATGGAAGAAGGGAACAGGAATACAAGGGAGTGACTAAAAAAATGAAATGAGAAGAGTCTTTTGTAGATTAATGTGATTAGATGTCATAAATGAAGATATATCATTAACTCAATACCTGCACTGAAGGTCAAAAGGAAAGTCAACTTCTTCTTACCTCTATGAATAAATATTGAACAAATATTGTGAAACTATCTTATGAAGAGGCACCCAGGTATTCATCTGCCTAGACCCCTGTGTAAAGACACTTCCTTCAATAACAGTCCCTGCCGCAGCTGCAGAATCGGAGGGGAAGGTTGTAGTTTCTGTTGTGTACCATTTCCAGAACCTAGCTGTGACCTACTGTCTTCTCTCCCATTGACCAGACATACCTAGGGTATCTCAGCACCAGTGGGGAAAATGTGGTATTCAATCAGGACACTGTCAAGGGTAGAGATCCACCCTGATTCATTTCTATCTCAAGGACCTATATCGCAATAATTCATTGAATGAATAATTTTGAACTCAGCCAACGGCACTTAAACAGACACCACACTGCTTCCAGTTAACAATGGGCATGAACTGGGAATGCTTTGAGATTTTGTATTTTAGGCGGACTGTGGGCTGGTTCAAAATTCGACAATCACAGGAGATGTTTATCAAATAACTAATATGTGCCAAGCACTCCCTGTTTATTATCCTTTACACTGACAACCGAGCTTACAAGATAAATCTCAAGCCCATCTTGTAGATAAAGAAATGATGGTCCCATAGTGCATAGTTATCTATTGTTTTGTTTTCTATATACCCCTTGCCTTGGTGAATTGTCATTCTCCTCTGTGTTATCCAGGTGGGCTGCTAATCACCTTCCCAATTTTCTTGACACATAGATCAGTATGTGACCTCAGCAAGGGCAATAAGAGTCTGTCATGAAAGACCTGAGGTATCTCCAGACCACCTTTCAAATTTCTTGAAGGGAGTCCCTGGCAAATGAAAACAACAAAGAGAAGAGCAATGATGTGAGTGAGAATGGGAAGGGGAGAGAAGGAGAGGGAGGAAATAGAAGAGAGACATAAAGCAAATTCTACCCCCAAACTTTTTAATTACATGAGCCATCAAGTTATTCTTTTGGTTAAGATTTTTTGCATTGGGTTTCTATCAATTGAATCAAAAGAACAGATGCCCCGCTCAAGATCACACAGTCAGAAAATGGCAAAGCCAGTTGTCTTCCTGACACATAGTGGAGACCCTCTCTATTGAACAATGGTATCTCTTGTCTAGGCACAAACTTGAACTTGTTCAAAGGGACCACTCAGCTCCGAGAATGTTCGACATTCCACCTTAAAATGGCTTTAAAGTGGAAGCAAGTTTCACCCATTATCGGTAGATCAAATGTTTAGAAATTACCCGAGCTTTGTCTATGGAATGAAAAAAAAAAAAAAAAAAGCTAGAAAATATTTTTCAAAATCTTGGTGTGACTGGAAGGAAATAAGAATGACACACTGTATGTCAAACACTTGGTTTTGAAGGCAGTTCTCAGTGAGTCCAAGTCTGGTTTGAGCAATGGCCTCCTCACAGCAACAAGTGAATTCCCACCCAGGGAGGCTTCTTTGAAGAGACAGAGCTCATGGAGTATGGGCACAAGTATGAGTTCCTCCCCTACTGGATGTGTAAATTGGTAACCGATTTAACCTCTCAACATTTCAGGAGCCTCGTCTGTAAATTTGGGGTGATGATACTTTCTGCATGGGGTTATTTTTTATAGATGAAAGATAATAACATACATAAAACATCTGGAAGAATCCGTGCACATTGGTGACCCTCAATAAATTTGTATCTCTCTGTATAAAGTGTACGTTATATGTATTTATGCATATTAGACTTTTAAGGCATTAGTCCTGGTGTGTTGATTAAAACATCTGCCTTGTTACTCTATCATCATACCCTGCAAAGAGCTGGGCCACTCCCATTTCATACATTTCCCAGTGGGCTCATTCTTTTAGAAATAGTCATCAGGCACACACAAAAAGCAATTTAAATGGTTCATCTTTCCTCTTTTCATCCACAGACAAATTTCAATAATTATCTTAGTCAACCCATTAATTAGTCTAAATTTGCCCAAGCATAATTGATGCTGCCTACACAATTTTCTATAAAAATTTGAAATGGATGGCTAAACAGAGATTTTTTTTTTTTTCTGTTTGTTTGACTAAGTACATTTTCCCCTTATGCAAAATGTGTTAGTCAATGCTTATCTAGAGTAATAAACTAGCTTTTGGTGTTCATGTCTGCATCTGTGATAGAAAGAAGTTTAAATCTCTGGGTTTAAATTATGCATTGGCAATTTCTAATTTGTTGACCTACAGTCTGCTCCTTGACCCTTCCAAGGAAAACGTCCATTGCCTTACTTACTGAATGGGGGTCCAATTGCCTAGGTCTGCCATCTAGAAACCCTCTCTTGCCTTGGTTGTCCTAGAGGAACATTGGTCCGACTTCTATACCCGTATCTTTGAGCGTTGTTTGTTTTTCTGGCCCTCCCAGTAAAGACTTGTTGTGTTTCTCAAGGTCCTATTCTCGTTCCTCTTCTATGATTTGGCAGTGCTCCATTCCTGGGTAATCTGGTTGATCTCACACCTTCATTACCACCTGCACATGAGGAGGGCATGCTCCTTATATATCGAAATTAATCTGTAACTCTAGCACTGCTGTCCACGATTCTTCTAATCTCTAGACGGTTCTTTTTTAATAGAGTCTATGTTTCTCATGGAAATGATTAAAAGGATAAATATGGGGAACCCTATAAAAGCATAAAGACGTCAAGGATTTTTTACTGGATTCATAATGAAAATGAGACCATATGAAATAATATAAGAAAATAACTTTCAAGCCAGCTTCTTAAGAAATTTCAGATACCCTAGGTATCAGATATAAGAGAACAAAAAGCTCCTTATCCCTAAAGGTGAGGAGCATTGGCTATAGCTGCTGAAGAAGCATGTATAGACTAGAATGTCTAGAAGCAAATACCAATATAAATAAAAATTCAGAATCTAAAGGTGGCATTTCAAAGCAGCAGAATAATGTTGAATTATTCAATAGTATGACATAATTGGTTAAATATATGAAAAATATCAAACCTTGCCCCAAAATAAATGCCAGATGGAATAAAACTCTCAGTACCGTACAAAAGCAAACAAAAGATGACACCACAATTTAGGTAAATATTTATGAAATTTGTTTGCACAGGAAGCTTGCAAAGACAAAACCATTAAAAATGGATAAATTTAATCACATCAAAGGTAATATTTTCTCATTATCAAAGACTATTAACACATTCAAAAGTACATGTCTAAATGTGAAAACATTTGCCATACACAAAATCCACCAAGATTGATGCTGTTAATACATAAAGTGTCCTTATAAATCAATAAAAAAAAAATGAGTGCCTCTGAAGAAAAATGTATTAGGGAGGTGAATTTGTAACTTACAAAAGAAATACAAGTAGCCAACAAACATGAAAAACTGTTCCACTTCGAGTATCAAAGAATTGAAAATTAAAACAGTAAGATTTTTGACATATGATATTGTTATGGATTAAAATGAAAAATAACGCTAGGTACTGGTGAGGTTGCAGGATGATAAAGAACTCCCTTGATTAATGGTACAGTCAATTTTAGAGGCCAGATTGATCTTGTATATTCCATATCTATAGCTAAAACCTCAAAATTGTGAACATTTTTTTCACTCAGAAACTCTGTTTCTAGGAATTTATCTGAAAGAATCATATGCATCTGCATTGATGCATGTAAAATAATGCTCTCTAAAATGGTATAATAATGGAAATTGGAAATAACGTAAAAATTCAATGATAGGCTGGCGCAAATAAAATATCTTCCCAAAGTAGTTCCTTAAACTTATGTCCATTTCCTCACCTCATCCTGTTCTGTCCCAAACCCATACCAATATGCATTTGATCCCTAAGTCTTAATGAACTCACAAAGTCACCAATGGCATCTGTCACTATATTCAAGGAATATACTTTGTTCTTTAGCTCACCTGTTACTCCAGTTGCATTCTATGCACCTGACCCCTTCTCTCCTGAAGCATTCTACTTCCCAAACCAATTATTGACAATGCCCTTTCCTTGTTACTTCTCCTTTAACTTCTCCTTACATGCTGGAATTCCTTAGACCTTATCCTGTTCATCCTCTATACCAGAGGTTCCTATACCAGGTGTTCCCCAGACCACCATCACCTTGTAAGAAATGCAAATTCTTGAGCCCCACTCCAGATCTACTGAATCAGAAATATGTATTTTACTAAGTCCTCCAGGAGACTGGGATGCACATTCATGTTTGAGACCCACTATATTACATCGCTCTGTGCTAGAGAAAGGAATCAGGACAGCATAGGGGTCTCATGCAAAGGTGTGGGAGACAGACTGAGTTCAGCATCCTCCTCTCACTTAGTGTGACCTTCAGCTGTTGACTTAACCTCTCTGTGTCTCAGTGTCTTCACCCATACAATGGAGCCATAACTAAGCCTGCCTCCTGGGACTGCCATGGGGATAAAATGAGACAATCCATGTCTCAGTCTTGGGCTAGCAACTGGCACAGAGAAAGTGCCCACGGACAGGAAGCTGTCCTTACTCACAAGGTAATATCTTTAGGCCAGACCTCTTCTTTGGGCTCCTCACCTCCAGCCTCATCACCTGCTTACTGTCTCTACCTGGGCACCCCACAGGTACATGTCCCAAAATGAACTCGGAGCTTCTTCCAAAATTGTACACCTCTGGTGCTTCTGTCTTAGCCCCAACCACCATGGACCTCTCAGTTTCTCAAGGCAGAAACTCCAGAGCCACCTTTGATTCTGTCTTCTGTTTTTCTTGCCACAGCCGACCAAATGCCAAGTCCTAAAAATCTTTGGAATCCATGACACATGTCTTCATCTGCACTCCTAGACTCAAATTAAAATGCACTACCATCTTTGCATAAGTTTTTTCATAGGGTTCCCCACTTCCTGTCTGTTCACCTTTACCGATCCATTCTCTCCAAAGGAGCCAGAATGATTTTTCAAATACAAAAGTCACATCATGTCATTTCCATGCTTTAAACACCCTAGAAACATTACATTGAGTATTCCTGTGAGGATGTTTTGGGGTGAGATTAACATTTAAATTGATAGACTGAGTAAAGCAGATTGCCTTCCTTAATGTGGGTGAGACCCACCCAATCAGTTGAAGGCATGAATGGAAGATAAGGGTTGCTCTTGCTCTGAATGAGAAGGGATACCTTCTGCCTGACTGTCTTCAAGGGGAACATTGGTCCTGCCTCAGGACCAGAACAAACATCAGCTCTTCCTAGGTCTCAAATCTGTGGGTCTTCAGACTGGAACTCTATCTACATCCCATCGGCTTTACTAGGTTTCCAGCTTGTTGACCGCAGACCTGGAGATTTGTTAGGCTCCATAATTGTGTGGCAATTCCTTAATATAAATCTATGTCTATATCTGCTGTTGGTTATATTTCTCTAGAGAACACTGACTAATGCGTCTCCTTCCTAGCTTTCCATGACTCCCAAGACAATTTCAGCTGGCCTTTTATACATCTACTCTACAGTCTGTAAGTCTACTCCGTAACACCCAGATCTCCTGAAGCACCTCATTCAGACTTTACTGAACATGCTGATTTTGTTCCCAGTTGTATCCCCAGTAGCTAGTGCAGTGCTCATGTTGTGAAATGGAAACTTAGGTAGACTATCCCATTCAGCCATCAGAGAATTACTGTAACCGAATATCTGCTATCACTGTGAAATGTATATGAAAAATCTACAGAAATGTATGTATATAATGTAATACCATGTGTGCATAATATGAGAAAATATTGAATATAGAGACGAAATTGCTTAGCTCTGGTTGGTTTTTCTGCCTTTCTGTGTTTCTAGTTCTTTTGAAGTTTTCTGACTTGAATGTGTATTTACTTTTGTAATTAGAATATTTAGCAACAAACATTATAATTAAATTTCTCTGTGTATCTGAAATGCAATAAAAAGAAGAGGGCAATAAAAAGTAGAAATGATATTTGTAACATGAAACAACATGCTTTCATTTTATATGTAAAGATCTCTACGAATAAATAAGTAAAAGACAATCAGGGAAGTTTTTAAAAATGAGTAAAAAACATAGTCTCCATTTAGAAAAGACATTAAGATGACTGATGGCATATGTCCAGCATAACTATTAACTAAGGAAGAATAACTATAAACAAAGGATTCATTTTGTCCTTGCTATTGACTATGACAAAAAAAATGATAAAATCCAGTGGTAGGTTGATTCCATATGACTTGACTTAGTAATTCAATTTCTTGGCCTTTATTCTAAATAATAAATTAATGATGTAAGACGTGGATGCTTTTCATCACACAACTAACAGTAGTAAAAATTTTGGGAAATCCTAAGAAAACTATGTTTGGAATCAATTACAGGCTATCCATAACAGACTAAATATGATGCTTCAGGAGAATATTCACAACATGAAGAACTTTTTTGATCTATTTTAACTATAAAACTCGTGTACTGAGAACTTCACACACCATGATCTCAATTTTAGAGGGAAACATATACATCATCGGAAAAAATATGTAGGAAACAGAATGAATTATCATCAGAATTAACCCTGAGTAGTGAAATTGCTAATTAGTTTTACTTCTTTAAATCTTTCTCAATATTCCATAGAAAACACCTTATTTTTATAAACCAAGAGGAAATTATATTCTGGCTAAAGAACAAAAAAGATGGGTCAGAAGTGTTGAGAATGAGGGAGTACAGTGTGTTAGGTGCTTGTGTCTAAAAGAAGAACAGGGGGTAAATGATTTAGAAGGTGCAAGGGATGGATGAAGGGAGAAGTCTAAGAGAGATTGCCCAGGGAATCAGACAATGTAATGAATAATAGGGCATGTCTATGGTAAGATGTCTCTGCCTGTCACATTTTGAGTAAACGGGAATTAAGACAAACTACCGAATATGGGACAATCCATGGCTTTGGGAGAAATTCGAGGGATGTGATAAGTACTTTGGGAATATGCCAGTGACACTGCAGAATCGATCACTAGCATGTACACAAACTGAAGCAGAGACCACATATTAATTAATTGTTTTCTCTATGCCCAGCTCTCAGCTGCTGTATAGAAGGTCCTTAGAAATTATTTGTCAAAGGGATAAATGAAGTACTGGGAGAACTGACTTGAAAACAATTTGAAATTGACTAAACATTACTATGCACAAGCCAATGATAAATCACACACACAAAAGCCCCATTGTAGTCTATATACAGAAACCCCTATGTGCAAGACTGCAGAATTTTTTATTCAATGCAGCTCTTTATTTAAAAAAAAAAAAATGTATTCTCAAGGACTGACATAGCCTGAAACACCAAATATTTTTTTTTTCAAAAAAAAAAAAAAGATCATGTATTAGATTTATGTAATGCATTCTATTTGGGAATTCATTAGTAAGCTCAGTTTGACGTGGTTCCTTTCTGTGGCGTATGTTTAAATATTGCACTTTGCTTTGACATTTATACTTGCTGTTGTCCCTAAAGAATAATGACTTGCCCTTACATTCCACCTTCCATCTGAAGCCAATCAATAGCAACAGAAGACAAACAGAAGATAACATGTAGAAAAGTAGGCTGTTCATGGGTATACTTTACATCTCTGCTTATGCCAGAGTCTCCTGCACTTGTTCACACTTCCACCAAGAATTCTTTGTGCACATAAAGCTTAATTGGGGCAGGAGCGAAATAGAAACCTAATCGGTATCTTCCGCTTAAGAAATGTGGATTGAAAGTCAGACGTGGTTTAGCCGGTACCATCCTCCCTGTTTTTCTCTAGGACAACCCAGCAACCTGCATTTCCATACCAAGTAACTGGAGTCCCAAGAGTGGGTAAGGCTCCTTGTTTTAGTGGTGACTAGTATCATGACATAACTCATCTCTAAATAACACCCTTCATCCCGTCCCCAAATCATAAGTCGTGGACGCTTTAAATTTGACCTTCTAAAGCCTCCGTAGGACACAACTGCCCATACGCCTTGCTTCTGATACTGTGTGAGTCAGGTCTTCTATTTTCTAAAAAAAGAAACCGGATTAAGACGAAAAGCAGATCTGTTACCTTGCTGAAAACTGTAGAAAGGGGCTCCAGGCACACGCGAGCTTGGGATATGACGTCAATCTGTCTCTCATTTTCGCTGTCACTCCCTCCCTCTTTCCTCTCATCTTTATTGCAACGATTTCTCTCAGCTTCGTATTTACTTTCCCTCTCTCTCTCGCTCACTTTTACTTCTCTCTTACGCACTCATACTATTTCTCTCTCCCTCGACTCAACTTCTCTCCCTCTCTCTCTCTCTTTTACTCTTAACCTTCTCTCTACACTCAATTTCTCTTTCTCCTTCTTTCTCTCGTGCACTTTTTCTTTCTCTTACACACTTTTCCTGACACACGCAGTTTACTTTCATCCCCTAATGTTCAGTTTCTCTTTCCTCGCACTTTTCTTTCTCGCGTCACTGTTACTTTTTCTCAGACCATTTTCACATTCTGTCTCTCGCGTGTTCTTTACCTTTCTCTCTCTCTCCTCCCACACACTTTTTCTTTCTCATTTTCTGTCACAAATGCTTTCTTTCTCTCCCATGCCTTTACTTTTACTTTCCTACACACTTTAAAAATGTCCCTCCCCTATACACTCACTTTTCCTCTCTAACCCACAGAATTTGAAGCAGAGTGAAATGGGCAGATCAGTTTTGCAGAATCACCTGGAAGCCAGGATTGGGTTGAGACTCCAGCAAGAAGGTTGCTACAATATTCTAGGATGGGGGTTAGTTTTTCCCTTAAGCATATAGCAGCAGTGGGCTGGAGAGGAAGCTGTGGATACAGGAGTATCCTAGTATTTCAGGTGGAATTGATGGGTCTGAGTAGCTATATGAATGTGGAGTGGATAGAGGGCAGAATCTGGGATGATGCCAAGGTTTCTGGTTGGTAGAACAGAGTAGAAAACACCATCAAGAGCCACGGAAAGTGCTAGAAGAAGCAGGCCTGGGTGTTCCTTGATCCTGGAGTCACTTTATCTAAGGTAAGAAAATATGTGTGGCATTTTCAGACAGAAAAAGCTCTTGGAAGAAGAGAAAAGAATTCATAATTACACACCGGCAGTCCTTGAGTTTTGTTTGTTCAACTTTGAATAATTCTCCCTCTGGTATACTATTCAGGAACATACTTCAGAAACCTTTTTTTTTTTTTCTGTAAAACTTAAGCTTTGTGCATTAACAGATTCTAAAAAAAAACAGAGCTATCACACGATGGCATCTTTTGCCATCCACTAGTTAAATGTTGGCTGCATCACTCCTTTGCACAATATTATTAATGCGATTATTTCCCCAAAGCATTTGTACACTCCATGAGGGCCAAATTGTTCTCACTGCTTACCACCAGGTCCCAACTGCCTACTAGAGTGCCAACCACTAAGTAGGTATACAAGAAATAGATTTGGAATAAGTGAATATTTGAAATCTCTTTTCGATGTTGTCATTCATTATTATTCTGTGAAAACAGAATACTGAAATGAAATTATAGAAGCACTTGCATTTGGGATGAGAAGCGCAGTTCCATAAACCGAAGCAATGATGGGAATCATTAAGCATTGTTACAAGCGGTAAATTTTTAGCCTCAGTTGGATGCTTGTTGGACTTAAATTGCTGAGCTCAGATCACAGAAGTCACACTGTCACAATGTTTCTCCATCCTGGTCAGCTGTACATCCTCTCTCTCTTTCTATGTGGGATCTTAAAGCAAAGGATCCCCAACAGTCAAACCAGCCCCAAGTCACTTAGGCACATGGTCCCCTCCTACAACGGAAGGCAAGTGTGACTGTGTCTGCAGCTGAATTCTTCCATCTCCTCATCATCATTTCTGGCTCACGCAAATCTCGCAATAAGCCTATGAGACAAGGCAGGATAGTGATTATCATCACCTCCCATTTACAGAGCAGAAGGCTAAGGCTTGGAACTTAGCAATTTCCTTAAAATCATGAAGGAAGTGGATGTTCATGGTACAAACCCTGATTTTCTGAATCCAGGAATATTACCACAACACTAGAATTTTTATATGTTTGATTATTCAAGCCTCATAACAATGATTTGAGTTGGTTGGTTATTCCTGTAATATAGATAAGGAAACTGCAGCTCAGAGATACGAAATAACTCTCAGAAGGTCTCCTCACTTGGAAAAGCAAGATCAGAAGCAAGGATTTTTCTCATCTCAGAACCTGAGTGTACCGTGGAGCTCTGTCCTCCATGTAGGTTTCCATGAAGACACAGGACCATGATTATTGTCTACCAAACACATTGTGTATTGTGATTGGTTTACAGAAGCTCAATGAACATTACTGCTTAACTGGTTCATCCCTAACTTGGTGACAGGAAAAGCAGCTGCTGATGGACATGGAGAAGTTAGACCAATGCGCATGAGGAAGCCTCATGTCATGGTGTGTCTTCATTCAGATAGAGCTATCCCCACCAGGATCAAAGACTACAATGACCCAGGTGACAAGGAATGTGTGTCTCTCTCCCCTGTACTTCTGGTCTGCTGGATCTTTTCCCAATTGGGAGAGACTAGCATCCTGTAAACACAGGTGGCAACCTAGCATGACAGAGAGAGGAGAGTCAGGGTTGGAAGCTCAGCTCCTCCACGGAAAAGCTGTGTGGTCTTGAGTAACGACTTCAAAGGCTTGTACGAAGTACTCTCCCCAGAACTCACTCACTGATTCATTTATTTATTCAACTGTATATTGGGTGTCCACTACATGTCAGTTATTGTGCCAGGCCCTGGGAATATAGCAGTGAACAAGGAGTCAGTCCCTGCTCTCCAAACAAACCCCACAAATGCTCAGCATTGTTTCAGTCTGCATGTATAGAATAGCAATTCTGTTCTTACCACTTGCTCTGTAAAGGGAGTCTCTGTAACCAGCAAAACAGTCCACCAGATCATAAGGAGGTCACATAGTCAGAGAGAGGTAGTAGGGATGCAGTATTCCCCTAGAGTCCCAACCCTCTGCCAGTGCATAACCCCACTTCTCATGACACCGACCAATATCAGGCAGCCAGACAACCCTGCTACCAGAGGTCAAACCATTAGCCAGTCTCACACCCATATCTGCTTCCCAGTGGTTGGGAGAGCAATGAGTCCAGATAATCAATGGCTAGGGCAGTAACTTCTGGTTGTATAAAATTATTTAAAAAAAAAAAAGTCATACAAAGAAAATGGTGGCATTGTTATAGTGAAGAACTAGAAATGTCTGCCTCACCTAATTTCTTCCACCTTGGATAAACTCTGGAGACTAGCTCTTATCCTAAAATGCCTAGGCAAGGATGCTCAGGAAGGCTGGAACAGCCATTCATCTGACCCACAAGACCTTGTCCATGGCCAACACATTCAGCCATTTCACATACAAATATCCTTTCAGTTAAATCAATTAGGCTTTAATTGAAAGGCGGTTAGTACTGTATCTGTTGGTTTGACAAACCCATAAAGAGGGAAAAGGACTCATGTGGCACAGAGAGGTGGGACTGGGATCCATTCCATAGCTCCTGGGAAGAAGGTAGGCAAGGAGGCCAACTCCAGGTAGGAATGACTAACACACTCAGCAAACTCCCAGATGGAACTGGGGGTCTACTAATGTGAAACCTACCTCACACTCATGGATTTACTGATACCCTTATCATTACTTGATGGGAGTGATTTCTTTATGAATTATGATTTGATATAACCATGTACAATGTAGTATGTCCATTCATCTTAAAGTGTCCAGTGCCAGTTTATGGCTGATGTAAAGCTAGTCGGCTTTGGATTACAAAGTCAGAGGTATTGGGAAATTTGTTGTGATATGGAAGGGACCTTAAGCTATATAAATTTTGCAAATGATGCCTCCTGAGGAGGACTTAATGTTCAACGCCACATTGCCTGCTTTGTGATGTGTGCAGGAACTGCAAGCTATATATGTCCCCTGAGAACCTACACACCAACCTAGATGTTGTCTTCACCACCTTCCTTTTTATGAGCCCAGAGGCCATGGTTACAGAGATGTGAGGGTGTATGCAGGAAGCTCCTGGTTCTAGTAACAAAGATAATTTGTATAAGCACTTATCAAAGGGCACCTACTAGGTAAGCAACAAACCTATGTTTCCTTGCCCCCATGCTATCTTTTTTTTTTCAATACATCCATTTAATAGATTTCCAACATATGTTTATTTTCTGCCTCATGGTGTCTAAAGGCATGCAGCTATTATTAAGGGATGGCTGTATGTAATCAGGAAGAGAATGGAATGATACCTAGTAGCTGAAAAGCATGGCCTGACGTTACAGTCTCTTCCCTTGATGCTTTTGACCCCTTACTTGAAGAAACTGAGCACTGAGACGAGAGAACAACTTTGTCTCTAAACATCCCTGCCAATGCTATTCTAAATGCAAAGAAATGTCAAAGCTGAAATAACCATAATGCAATTGTACTCAGCCTGTTTACTGAAATATCAGTCATTGCTTTGCACAGTGATTCCATTTTTAAAGTTCATTGTGCTAGAAAAATGTTGCAGCTCCTTAATTCTTACTTTCTCATCCAAGCCGGGTAGGAGGTGAGAAGATTTCGAACTGTATGAAAATCCACATGAGACATTTCAGCAACATTTCGGAGCTCTCTCCCTCCATCCTGCACACTCTCTCTTCCTCAAATCCAGATAAAGTTCCCACCCCCAAGGCCTGCCCCCATTTTAAAAGCAATCATTAAAAGAGCATCAGCAGAAGCAAAGACAAAAAGGACAGTCTAGGGGTGCTGAATACCTGTCTGCTGTCTGAGGAGGACCGGGCTCACTGGGAGCAATGGGTTGAGTCTGGTCCCTTTGCCTTAGAATGTTGGCTGTCTTGCCTTATAATAGATATTGGCATCAACAACCTGCATTAGGGAACTTAATTTCTACAGATTGCCCTACTGGTTCCTCACTGGGTTCAACCAATAAAAGATGCAGGCAGGAGATTAGGTGGAGAAGTTGGGGCAATCATTCTCTCCCTGCTTCTTCACAGTTTGAAAAGTGACAACTTTCTTCTATAGCAGAGTTTCTCAGCCTCAGTTCTATTGGCACTTGGGGCTGAATAATTCCTTGTGTGCGTTGGGGGAAGGGTGAGGGACGGGTCTTGTGCATTGTTGGATGTTTCACAGCATGCCTGACTGTTGTTCACAAGATGACAGTTGTTCCTTCCTTGAGTTGTGACCAAAAAAATATCTCCAGGCAATGCCAATGTCCCCTGGGAGGCAAAACTGCTCCCAGTTGAGAATCACTGTTTTCATCTTTGTAGATCCCCTTTATTTAACTCCCTTGGCCAACTCACTGAACGTGCCATCTGCATGTACCTGAGACCCCAAGATGTGTGCATATGGCCATATCTGCACCTCAACCTGGATTCTCCTTGTGAGAAACCGAGGGTGTGTTTTGTCCCCCAGTACACTGTGAGCTTCTGAAAGGCAGGGACCAGGACTCTCACATTTGGGACATCCCCACCCAGGAGTGTTTCTAAGTGACTGGAATCCCAGTGACTTTAGCGAAAGCCTCTTTCCCAGCTTCCTCCTCCGTGGAAGCAAAACATAGGCGCACCATCCCGCCCACTCTCTGGCCTCTTTTAGTAATGACTCTTCACAATTGTGGGCAATTTCCTCCCAGGCACCCGAAGGTCTAGGAGGCTTCCGAATTGGCGCTCGCACCCTGTGGCTAACCTGTAGCCAGCAGCCAACGCTGCTGGTCTCCAAGATGCAGCAATCACTTCTAAATGAGGTCTGTCTTTACCTTCATTTAAGGGCTGTAACAATTGCTTTTTCTTCCTCGGAAATACAGCCTCAGAGACGAACTACTCTTGAATCAGTAAATACGTGTGCTAGTTTCCTTAGAGAGTTCTGTGAAGCGGTACGGGCCTCCTCTTGCAAACTCGAGAAGAGAGCACAGGCTGTAGTCACTGCTTACGTTCCGAAGCCCCTACAAAGGGCTCAGGCTGAGGGCTGGAGGTTGGGCTGGGACTACAGCAGGCAGCAGGAAGGTGCCTTAGGTCTGATTTGCTTTGGGACTGCACGTGCCATCAATGAGCATTTGATATCTTTGAGGCTGTCCTATCAGCGTTCCATGCATGCCGCGGGGACATCTTAAGACAAAAATTGGCATGAATGATCCCACAGGTGTGTACCAGTGAAGTCAGGTGTGAAGTTCTTCTAGGGTATATTTAGACGCTTGCATAGCTTCTCCAGTTCTGGAACTGAATGCACTTCGGCTTGTTTCTTGCCAAGACTTGTTTCTCATGGAATTAGGGGGTGGGGTTCGAATGCTGGTCTCCACACTCCATCAGGTGGCCTGCCTTTGCCAAGCTAAATGTGTCGTGGGAGCAGGAAAATCAGAACTATGCTTCCGAACCCCAAAGACACATGTGCTTATAGCTCATGCTGACAGGCTCTCCATGCCTCAGTTTCCCCAGTTAACATGCCAGATTTCTGTTGGGACTGCAGTCTCATTGGCTGCGGTGCTGATACTGGCTGTGGTCCCCCTGGGGCCCTCTCAGGGGCTGGATCCTGCAGACGCTGGAGGAAACCACAATTCTATCATCAGGCAGCCCTGTTACGAAACATCGACTTAGAACAAATCACATCACCTCTCTGAGCTTCAGTTGTTTCAGCTGTAAAATGAAGTTGAACATTTTTGTGCATTCCCAGGATGGTTTCTTTCTTTCTTTCTTTTTCTTTTTTTTAGTTATAATTTGTATTCAGTAAAATATGCAAACCTTAAGTGTACAACTTCATCAATTTCTATATATGTCTATATCCACATAACTTCCACCCAAACTGATATAGAAAACATTTATTGCTGTCACCCCAGAAGTGTCCTCGTTCCCCATCCCAGGTAATACTATACCCCCATAGGTAATTACTACTCTGACTTTTATCAGCGTTAGTGTAATTTTGCCTATTCTTGGATGTCATATAACTGGAATCATATGGTATGCACTCTTTTGTGTCTAGCTTTATTCAACATAATGGTTTTGAGATCAAGCCACAGTATTGAGTGTGCCAATAATTCGTCTCTTTCTATTGCTATGTAGCATTCCATTGTATAGATATAATATCATGATTTGTTTATCCACTTTCCTGTTGATGGCCAGTTGGGTTGTTTCCAGTTTGAGGCTATTATGAATAAAGCCATTCTGAACATTCTTGTGCAGGAATGTTTGCGGACATTGCACTTATTTCTCTTGAATCCATTCCAAAATCTTGTCTTAGAGAGCTGAGCATCAATTTCATTCTACACCTAAATTCCCCAACAGCATTACCTGGGTGTCCCACAGGCACCTGGGATCGGCATGTTGTATGCGGTGTCCATCGCCTTCATTACCTGGCCCTGACGATTTGGCAGCCTCAGTGTTACAGATCCTGCATCCATCTGTGCTACAGGTCAGCCATCTCAAGCTTCTTTTAGTGCTTTGAACATGCCTGGTTCTATCTCCCTTCCTAGCCTTTAGAGTAAAGTAAAGCCAGATGACTACATCACTTCTATATGGAAATACATTCCAGAAAGATGAAAGGCTAAAGTAAAAAAGAAAAAGTAAAATGCTAGAAAATCTAGAGAATATTTTCATATCGTGACCTTAGTTCCCTAAAAGTAAAATGCTAAAAACAAGGAAAGAAGACTGAAATAACCCTTAAAAACTTCTCTAAGAGAAAAAAGACTATAGAGAACAAAAATATGTTTAAAACAAAATAAAATTGATAGACATATTAGTAATATATTATCCTTAATTTGCAAAAAGCTCTTACAAAATAATAAGAAATATGCAAAGCCTCAACAGAAAGAGACAGTTGGTAATATAAGGGTCCAATAAACGTGAAAAAAGTTGCTCAAAACTATCAATAAACAAAGAGCAACATATTAAAACAAAAAAAGGCTATTATTTTTCACTTATCAGCTTAGTATTCAGGCAGTCGATGGTTTGGGGAAATTGGGTCTCTCATATACTCTTGATGAAATTATAAATCAATGCCTCTTTTCCAAGAAACTATTCCTATGATGAGCAAAAACCATTTAAATATAGTCAAGTAATTCAATTTCTAAGAATATGTCCTAAGGTAATAGTTGGAAACATAGACAAAGACAGGTACCAGCCCGTTCATAATAGAAGTGCTTATAAAATTTAAAAGTTGTAAGCAACCTAAATGTCCAGGATTAGAGAAGTAGTTAAACAAATTATGGTACATACATATAATGAAATAATATGCAGACATTAAAGTGATTGGGTAAATTTACATTTATCATGGATAGGTGGTCACACCATTTTTGAGAGACTAAACCAGACTGCAGAGAATAAGTAAAGACAGGACTCCATGATTTTACATGTGGGTGTGTATGCACATGCACACAGGGCCCACGGTAAGTGTTTCGAGGGAGTTTTATTCAGAGTGGGCTGACATCTGTAACCTGAGACTGAACACAAGAAAGATTTATTTTTTTCTCCTATCATGGTCAAATATGGGTCGGCAGGGAGGCCCTGTTTCACTTGGTCATTGAAGAGCCCAGCCTCCTTCTATCAGTGGCTCTACTGTCCTCAGTGCCCTAAAGTCTTCCTCTGGGTCCTCTGCATCTGGCCATCAGAAGAGGGAGGAGACAGTGGGTGTGGGGCATTTTTAAGAGCCAGGTCTGGAGGTGACACACTTATTTCTGCCCACATACCACTGGCTAAAATGCAACCACGTGGCCACCCTGACTGCAAGTGGGGAGCTGAAAAGTGTGACCTGGCTGTACGACCACCTGGTAGCCAGTCTCATCCACATAAAGGAAAAAAAAAAAAGCAAAATCCCAAAGCGGTTCGGTCTGGCTAGAAGCGTTTGGGGTCAGCTCTGCTTTCTGCTTTCGCTCTTCTGCACTGCCTGAATTTTTCCCAAAGGGCATGTATTATTTTTTAAATAAAGAAGGAAAAGACCAATAAAGCCATTTCCATGTAGATGACCACACAGAGGAATTAGGCACAGTGCTCCAATGTGGATCAAGCTACAACATGTGTCCTAGGACCCTGACGTCAGGGCTGGGTATGGACAATAATGGAACATTCCTAGGCTGTCCCTCGTACTCCAAAAGGCAGACACCAGCTCTAGAAGCAGCTCAGAGCCCGCCCTCCTGGAACTTTCCTGTGCCTGTGAGGCCTCAAGCTGAGAAGCAAACCCCCTGTTGCTTTCTGACAGGGCTGGTTTTTGTCAGTCGAGGTGCACAAGCCCATCCCATCACTCAGTGGAGTGTACTCCCCACACCACCATTTGTCACTGTCAGCCCAGGGAGCAATTATATTCCATCTAGCTAGAAATAAACAGACATTGGCATCACAAGTGAGATGACAGGCAGACACACCGTCTCTAATGCATAGCCATTCCCATTGTGTCCAGCTGTGACTGAGCCTCTGGGCATGGATGCAGCCTGGAGCCTGGTAGGAAAAGCAAATCAATTTGGGTAGGAAAAGGCATCTATAGCCTTTCTCATCACTTGCTCTTTGAAGGAATCTGGGAGAAAGCCTTCCTCCTACATTGAACAGCTGTAAAACTTCATATAAAATGCCCTTACAGAAACGTATGAGATGGTAATGCGTCTCTGTGGCTCATCTGGTCTGTTCGCCTTCTGGATCAATGTTGGCCTGGCCGCCAAGGCAGACCTGGGGCTGAGCTCCCGCAGCCTTGCTTAATCACTATGCCTTCTGGGCTGAGTCCTGTGACCTTCTCACCTATGAAACAGCAATAACAACAGCATTTGCCCTTTCTCTCTTTTATTAATGCAATTTTTCCTGCTTCAAATACACTGCCATATCCTCCTGTGGCACAGACAACTAGCTCTCTACCAAATTCATTCTTCTCTTCCATGGCATATAGCTATAGCTAAGAACCAGTTACACAAAGCAGATATTTTCCACCTGTTTTGGCAATGACTGGCCTCAAGACTAGTTTTTTTGTTTTGTTTTGTTTTGTTTTCAATAGACTTTAATTATTTTAGAGCAGTTTTAGTGTCATAGCAAAATCGAGCAGAAGGTACAGACCTTCAAGACTGCTTTTCACGAATGAAATGAGACAAAAGGGATGGATGGAACGTCACTAAGCCCTTAAAGCATGTCACACGCCCCCC
>NW_006442491.1:26973746-26998883 GCF_000325575.1 Pteropus alecto
GCTTGCTGGGGGCGTCGACCAGAGCAATCCGGGAAGCCATGTGTTGAGGTTCTCAGGACTTCTGTCCACCTAGATCCCTGAGAGAATCAGCAGAGACCTATTCATCTCCTGTCTACCTGTCCAGAGTGAGTGAGCAAAACTCTGCGTTTCATTAATAGTAAACTATCTATGCCGATGTCTTTGCTTGGACAAATGTACCATGGGAATGTGAGATGTTAACACTGGGGGAAAATGGGTGGAGAGGAGATGAGAACTCTCTGCACCACATTTGCAACTTTCCTGTAAGTCTAAAATATTCCAAAATTAAAAGTTTATTAAAAATAACAAAAACTTCAAATGCATTAAGCCATTACAGGCCTGGGGTTATTTGTCATTGCAGTCCAGCCTATCTTAACCAATACAGTCCTCTTCACATCTAAAACTCCTAGTCACATTTCAACACTCAGGTTTAACATTTCCTCCACTAAGAAGCTTTCTGGGATCCCTGGGGTGGGGGAGGAGAGGGGAGGGGTGGCACCCTCCACTGTATACTCCTTTCTCCTGTCACTCTCAAGAGAAGCAACCAACAGACCCGCCCATTTCCCAAACCAGCATGAAGTCTTCCCTGAGTCAGGAGCCTTGTCTCCTTTGTAGCTACAGCATTCCTCATGGTGCTCAGACACATCCTTCCAACGAGTTAATGCCAACCTCACCTATTTGCCGTGAACGTTTACTACGCCAACGAGAGTGGGACTGCTTCATTAACTCTGAAGTACTGCACAGATGTAGGGGATGATTAATCAGTTGCAAAGGGTTTATCGAACATCAGGCCTACTTTACGGTTGTGATATATTTTTCTGGGAGACTACAGTGTCTGCATTGATACATGGTACTTAGTCTCATTATTGTGATTATCCTAATTAGTATCAATGTGGCAAAAGGGCTTAAATAGTCGATTCAATGCCCTCCATGGAACACCCAAAGACAGGAGCTTCCATTCACTGGGTGCCTGCTGGGTGCCAGGTAAGCGAGCGCTGGGGGCTTTCATGCCTTTTATTTCATTGAATCTCTGCACAACCCCCTGAGGTTGGTATCATTATCCTCCACTTTATAGGTGAGAAAATTGAGGAGCAGAGAGAATAAGTGATGTGTTTATCACTGCTCACTCTGTAAGTGGAGCAGGGTCTCCGAAGTCCACCTATAACCTGCTTCCTTTCAAAACAGCATCTTGACATATGATTGATCACTAGTCTCCACTAAGAACTGTCATAAAAATAAATCCAATTTCTTCCATGCCCCTCTGGGTTGGACCTCAAATAAGAGCTGAATGCCAGAACTCAAACGAACTGCTGTAAACTGAAGTCCAATTGTTGGTACAAGGGCTTGGGGTCAGAAGCACCCCTACCCAACCCACAGAGTACTGTCTGAGCCACTAAACCCAGGATCCTTCAAGTGTCCTGAAATCATCCAGGGGTAAGACTATGTCAGTTCTTACTACATGCTGGTACTGTGCTAAGCACTTTACATAGCCTTATGACAACCTGAGGAGGAGACCCTTACTATCTCAACTTCAGAGATGAGAAAAGTGGGGCTCAGATACATAAGGTAACAATTACTGTGAATAAATAATTCACCATGAAATCAGATAGTCAATGTGTCCTTTCCTAACAGACTGCAAGACATTTGGCAGGGAGTCCCTGCCTTGTTCATTTTTGTATCTAAAGTACACATCATAGTCCTGCATACGATAGATGCCCAATAAATAGTTGCTGAATAAAGACATGAAATGATCCAAGTCACAAGAATTGTGGGGAACAACAGCATTACTTAGGAAGGCCCTAAATGAAACACCTAATAATCTATGCTATCACATGACTATCAGCCAACTGACTAAGCTTGCATCCAGTCTACCAACCCACTTCTGCCTGCTCCTCTTCGGGGGGCTTGCCTCATTCTCTACTTCGCTCCCAGCGAGCACCCAAGAGGTAGATCTCTGATGCCAAATGGCGGTGGGTTCTCTTTAGGCCTTCGGTATTCTTTCACACCTTATCACTTGGTCCTGAGTTGGCAGGACGTGGACTCAAGATCTGACAAGTCCCCTTTGAAGAGTTACCATGATCCGGAGGCCATGACCCAAAGCCCTCTGTCTCCTCCACAGACATTTCTTCTCTTTAGACTTGTAGGACCCCTGGGCCCCCGTGTGTATCAACTCCTGCTATTATATGCTTGGGAAGGCAGGACACTAGATGACCAGTTCAGCAGACCATTCGGACTCTGAATTCCAGGTAAGGCTCCCATGAGACTCATTGGGAGCTTTCGACAAATGCTGCATCATAAACTTGGGGAGATGTTTGGGGATGGGCAGGAAGGACACTACCCTTTACTGCAGGGCTGCCTCACAACCTTGTTCCAGCATGCAAAGCTTGGCAAGCAGAGCATGCATCCCACCCCACCTCGGCTGGGAGTCTTTATGCAATGCATGTCCCGCATAGCTGTATACAGCGGCCTGGCTTTACTGCATGCCTACCATGTGCCAGGTATTCTGCTTAAGATTTTACTCTAGAGCCCTTTATTAGAAGTCTCTATTAGCATCCCTTACTTTCCTTTTGCAATATTTATGACAAAATAATTCATTGTTGTACATGTACATGATTATCCGCTTAATGTCTGACATGCTCACTAGTCTCTAAGGTGTATGAAGGTGCCTTGTCCAGAACTCTGTGTCCAGCACACATAAAATATGTCCCTTTCCAAAAAAATAGCAGTGTATAAAAGAATTATGTGGTAGACTGTACTATTGGCTTAAAATTTTCACTCTCCCTTTATCAGTGCCCTTTGTCCAGTGACTTTCGAGTTCTTCTCCTTGAAGGAATGGCATGGCCCTTGGGCTTGGCCTTCTGACTTGATTTGGCTGATACAATAAGGCAGAAGTGACAGTGTGCCAGTTTTGACTCTAGTTCTCAGAGGTCTTGAATGTTTCCGCTCACCCTCAATGCCTCTACCTTCACCATGAGAAGACAAGCCTTCGATAGCTCAGGTCACTGGTCCCGAGAGAAGAAAGGGAGACATGAGAACAGATGCAGATCAACAGAACTAAACACGGAGCCAGCTCAGCCACCTTGGCTAGCTGACCCCCAGCCAACCTGCAGATGTGTAAACAAACTCAGCTGGGTTCATCCAACCTGCACATACGTGAGCTAAATAAATGCTCATTGTGATTAGACATTTATATACCTTGTGACGTGATCATCTAGTAAGTCTGACATTACACACAGTTATTACCATATTATTAACTGTGTTTCCTATGTTGTACACCTGAAACTAATATAATATTATACGTTAACTGTAATTGAAAAATAAATTTTTAAAAACTACAATAAAAAATTACCCATTGTTACATGGCACTGTGCCTTCGTGCTTGACTCCTTACATAGGAATAGCTGACTAAGGCAAGCCAATATGCCCGCGTTGCAGAAGAGGAAATTGAAGATTAGCAAGATTCCTATGTTGTATACCTGAAACTAATATAATATTATGTGTTAACTGTAATTGAAAAATAAATTTTTAAAAACTACAATAAAAAATTACCCATTGTTACATGGCACTGTGCCTTCGAGCTTGACTCCTTACATAGGAATAGCTGACTAAGGCAAGCCAATATGCCCGCGTTGCAGAAGAGGAAATTGAAGATTAGCAAGATTAAGTAACTTGGCCAACATTTTGCAGTAAGGGCAGATACTAGTATTTAAATTCAGAGCTGTCTGTCTCTAAAACTGCTATGCTTCTACTGTTTCACATTGTCTCCCTTCATCCTTTGAAAGGCTCATTTACACCTGGCAGGACATCCGGCGTGTGTCATCGGCGTTTGGGACATCTCTTCCATCTGTACCTCCTGAAAGTAGCACAAAGGTGACCTTTGGGCAGATGCTATACTGCGTCAGGATATTACACCTGGAAACCTGCTTGTCCTTGCTGAGTAACTATCCTTGACTCTGGAGCTCTCTCAGCACGTACAGATATTCCTCGCTTTCATGTGCGAATGTCATTCCAAATAAGCAACCAAATCCACCAGGTAGGGGAGCTCCAGGTGATTAATGCATCTCTCAGGTCATGAAAACCACTCAATCTTCAGCTGCAAGTTTCTGACTCCACCAAACACAGCTCTAATCGCCCACAAATGCACTGCCTGATGGGCCTTTATTGCTTAATTACCCAGGTGAGAGCCTTGTAATTAATACTCCATTGACTCTGACATTTAGATATTTCCAGGAAATGTCACCAAAGATTTTCCAAGAAAACACATTATTTGTCATCATACTTGGCACCTCCTACGGCTTGAGTTAGTCACCTACCTTGGTGGTTCCCAAACTTTTCTGCCTGCAGCTATCTTGAATAAACAAGGTAAAAGACACTACAGCTTACCTATTTTTCCCTGTCTCACTTTCTAACTAGCAATGAATTTGGTGGTATATAAAATTGAACGTGGACAGAATGATCAAAATTGTAACAATGCAGCAATTACACAAGAACAAAAATAAAACCTAATCCTGTAGTTGTATTAGTGCAAGAAAAAAGAGTTACTGAAAATTACAACTAATTCAAGACCATACTTAGGATGTATAACAAAATGCCCTTTGGGGAGACCACCACTATTTGTAAGTGTGTATATTTACTGGTACCTTTTTAAGATGTTTGAGCGTTGGTGTTGACAAGACTTTTAGCATAATAATTAGATCATCAGAAAGCTCTACTAATCAACTAATTTTAGTTCAAGAACACAAATTTTCATTTCCTTTATAAACCAAGTAACTTTGTAGATTACTAATAAGTAGTTTTAACTGCATATAAAAATGAACGTCGATGGAACTGACTTGCTGTAAATTCATGCTGCACACTTCTAAAGATGTCCATGTGTACCTACTGCCCAGCCACCCTTGCTTGGGACCACTCAGTGAGGTCGTATAAGCTGTGTGGGTATATAGTCTGTCATCACGGAGCTCCTACTACATGTCTCAGATCATACCTGCAGAAATACTATTATAAACTTTGCATAGCAACTTGACCACACAACCAAGGAACATCATCATCTCCAGTAGGGAAGCAAGCCAGACAATGTACTTTGTCTATCACCTTCACCCACACCCCACACAGATGCTTAGCACCTTGACTTTAATAGGTAAATGGGAAGTTAAGAACCATCATAGCATCCGGTCAACCACTGCTTTGGGTCCAGAGAGTCTTTAGAACCTCTCCTAGTTGCTTCTAATCTACGCCCACTCCAGGTTTGTTTCTTTCCTCCTTTCTTCCCTCCTTCCTTCCTTCCTTCCCTCCCATGCTGATAGATTTTTAAACGATCAATATGTTTATTATAGAAAAAAATGGAGAAAGTTCAAAACTAACAAATAAATGTTTATTATAGAAAAACATGGAGAAAGTTCGAAACTAACAAATGAATGCACGTCATTCAATGACCAGGTCTAACAAATGTAAACCATTATGTCTTTGCAATCCTATTTGTTAATAATTATTAAAATTTTTTACACATTACACAAAGCATATGACAAGAAAAATATTCTGAAATGTTTTAAATTAAAATTACAGTGGCCAGAGAGTGAGAGAAAGAGACAGAACAGTTAGCCTGATAATAGCTATGAACCAGCTCTGACAAAGGACTGCTCATATTCCTGTGTATCTGTTGGAATTTAGGATTAATTTCCAAGTGGCAATTTCCAAGATTATCCAAAAGAGAGAATAGCCAGGCATCATCGAATCCCAGGAGCCTCTGCTTCTCGTTTGCACATGAACTGTACAACCTGTTGCCCACAGCTAATCCACAGGAGTGGATATTTCTTCCTCATGGACTCGACTGCACCTGTTCCAGAACTAGCCCTGTTTCACCTTCTCCTGCCCCCTCTGTCTATAGCTACTGTAAATCCTTTCAGAACTGCCTACAACTTTCTCCCCTCTACCGGATGTACAAAAATGCTTGCAAAACTCCAGGACAATGGACATGTTGTCTGCTTCCTAGCCTTGCTGCTGGTGGCCTAGACCAATGACCTCTAACCTTTTTGTCACCAGGGACCGGTGCTCCTATGAGAGTCTAATGCCTGATGATCTGAGGTGGGGCTGAGGTGGTGATGCTAGTGCTGGGGAGCAGCTGCAAATACAGACGAAGCTTCGCTCACTTGCCCACTGCTCACCTCCTGCTGTGTGGCCCAGTTCCTAACAGGCCTCAGACAGGTACTGGTCTGTGGCCCGGGGGTTGGGGACCCCTGGTCTAGACTCCATGCCCCAAGGCCAGTTTTCTTCTTCTTCTTCTTTCTAGCAATGGCCTAATAAACCCTTTCTTTTAAAAAGGCTTTTAGCTGTGGAAGTTACTTTTTTTTTTTTAACACATAATACTTTTTTCAAATTTGCACAGTTTCTACTGAATAGTACAGCATCAGCAGGGTCCATGTTATATGCAGGTCTTCATAAACATTTTAATAGCGGCAGAAGTGATGAGGAGGAAGAGATTATTGAACCATTTTCTTCTATGGGACACTTAGGTTGTTTCTGACCTTCATTTTAACAATGCTGTAATGGTTACTGTGGTGAAAAGAAAAATGCCTCCCTCTACCACAAAAAAAGGGTCTGCATCCATGTCCTAATCCCCAGAATCCTATGAATATGTTACCTCCCATTTTCAAAGGGATTTTGCAGATTAGTTCATTACTTAAGTTAATTAGGCAATTAAAAGTTAAGAATCTTGAAATGGGAATATTAGCCTGGATTATCCAGGTGGACCAAACATAATTATGAGGGTCTTTATAAGTAAAAGATAGAGTCAGGAGGGAGGGGGAGAGACCTAAAGGGACAGGAAGAGGGAAAAAGTGAGGAGGAGGGAGAGAGGAAGAGTGAGAAGGGAGGGGGGTGTTGATGATTCTACACTGCTAGCTTTGAAGATGAAGAATGAGTCTGCAAGCCAAGGCATGCAGGGGCCTCCAGCAGCTGGGAAAGGCGAGGAAACTGATTCTCCCTTGGAACCACCTGAAGGAAAACATCTCTGCTGACACCTTGATTTTAGCTCAGTTGGATGCATTTCAAACCTCTGACCTCTAGAACTGCAAGGTGATAAATCTATATTGTTTTAAGATGACAAATCTATGTCGTTTTAAGCCACTAAATGTGTGGTAACTTGTTACAGTAGCAATAGGTAAGCTATTACAAACATCCTTGTAAGTGAAACTATTTATATAGTTCAGATTTCTATTAGGACACATTTCCAGAAGTGGAATTTCTGGGTCAGAGGGCGTGACAGTTTTGAAAGTTCTTGATATATTTTCCCAAACTGCTTTCCTAGAGGCTGCAGGACATCCTTGGCAGATGCTCCAGAAAGAGGACCCAAGCCCTGGGAAGGCTGCCTACTTCTTTCCATCTCAGTTGCCAACGCCCCTGTCCAGGCCACTCCCCTTTCCCTCCGAAGAGGAATGCCTGGCCCCTTTGCTGCTCTCTCTGCTTCTCTTCTTGGCAGCCACAGGAGCAAGAGGGATTCATTAGAACACGAGTTAGAATAAGAATTGCTCCCCTGCCTGCACCCTCAATGACTTCCCATTGCTCTTACCTGAAGGACATCCTTGTAAGTGAAACTATTTATATAGTTCAGTCCCTACCCTGACCCTCAGCATTTCTGGCTGCCCTCTGGCCTCACCTCCCACAGGCACCCCTCACCTGTGCTTCCTCTGTTGTGGCTACGAGGTCTTTCTCCACGTTCTGCTACCAGGCCCTGCTCCTGACTACCTTGGGGCTTTTGTACAATCTGGCTCCTCTGATGGAATGTTCTCCCCACTTCCCCCTTTAATTCTAGATAATGCCCCTTTGTCCTTCAGAGGTCACATAAAAACCCGCTTTCCCAGGAAAGTCCCCGTTGACATCCAGGCAAAGTGCATTTCTCATACCCTGCCCTCCTCCTTCATATCTCTTGCCATGATTTTAATTAATTAACTTGTTAATGAGTTATTTAACTCTTAATCAAAGTTTAATATCCATACAGAAACAACACATAGCATAATCTCTATGAATTTTCACAAACAAAACACACCTGTGTCAACCGCACTTAGGACAAGAAATGAACATTCTATGCATTCTAGGGCATCTTAGAAGCGTCCCCCGCCCTACACACAAATGCCTCTTCCAGTCAGTAAGCACTAAGGTAATCACCCAGAGGTAATATCTACCTCTAATAGCAGAGATTAATTTTTATATGAACAAAATCTGTACTTAGTCTTTTCAAACTATTTGCCTCCCTCATTAAAACAGAAGCTCCATGAGAACAAGGCCCCCACATGTCTTGCTTGCCAGCAGATCTCCAGTGCCCAGCATCTTTGCTCAACAAATATTTGCTAAAGTAAAGAATGAATTATTTAATTAACAATTAAGTAACAATTATTTTAATTAACAACTAATTAACGTTGTAGGAGCTGAGGAACAAGATGTAGGAGGTTTGCTGAGAAAGGTACCCATAAGAAAATGGGAATAAGAAACAAGACACTGTCCTGATGGATGACATCCATCTAGAAGGAGGAGACAGAGGCCTCTGACCACCTGGAGCTGGATGTGGGATGTTTACACTGGGAAGAAGAGGAAGTGTCTAGGTAAGGAATCCTGCGAGGAGGATGAGGGGTGGGAAGATGAGAGGAATGACCCTGGCAGTATAAAGCCAGCCTGTCCTGGGCCAGACAAGTACCCTGGCCACTGGGGCTGGTGCGGGAAGGCTCTCCAGTGGTAGAATGAGTCCCTCCAACTGCCCTGCCCATGACGGTGTGGATGAAATAGACTTCCTTAGCAGAAAGGGGCTTTTCTGGGAGAAAGACACAGCTGCCAGGCCCAGAGAGGTATCTCATAAAGAGGAGCCATTTGACAGCACCGGTGGGAATTAAGCCAGAATCTGTCAATCTCAGGCTCTGGGAGAAATTCTAGCCTGTAGCCCAGGTGTGCAGTTGGGGGCATAGACCAGATGACTACACTACGATCCAAGTTCTGACTTCACCAGACCCTACATCCTTCCCTACATCCTTCCCTACATCCTTCCCTACATCCTTCCCTCCTTCCCTTCCTTCCCTTCCTTCCCTTCCTTCCCTTCCCCCCCTTCCTCCCCTTCCTCTCTTTCTTTTCTTTCTTTTATTTCTCACCCCTTCTTTATCTGTTTCCTTCCTTCCTTCCTTCCTTCCTTCCTCCCTCCCTTCCTCCCTTCCTTCCTTCCTTCCATTCAAACCTCTGTCTACACAGTGATCATGAGAGGCCCTCGTGTTTGGGGTGGGAGGCGAAACAGCCCCCTTCCCAGCACAGTGGTCTCAGAGTAGACCAGCACAAATCCCTCCCATCCCTCTGGGCTGTCTGGGCTTCCAAACTGGGGAAACCTTGAGCCTGCTGACATGGGCTGGGGGGCTCGGAACCAGCCAGAGCATCACAGGCCGAGTCCTTGACATTCCCTAGACAGTTAGAGGGCTGTGGCAGCTGGTATTTTATTTAAGACACTCAGAGTTTATGGTGAAAAAACCAGTAAGTCTAAATAAATTCTTTAAATGGCAATTCCTTGCAAAGGGCTCTGCGGTTTACGCCATTTCCATCATGTGTCCAATTAAAAGGGTACTGAGGACATAACCGTGCATTATCACTCCTGACATTTTTCAGCCTACTCCACTTTGGTTAAAAAGTAGGCACCCAAAGATGTCACTTAATAACTCTGAGCTTCATGAAAATGTCACTCGGACAAGTAGAAAAGTGGCTTTACACATCTACCAAAGGTGACCTGCCTTACAGAAAGAAAGTCACAGCCCATGTCCCTGAAGGTCGCCCTTGCTGGAGTAGAGGGAGTGAGCAAGGACAGCGTCAGCCTGAGTGACTCCTGGTACACTGGTGCAGGCTCAGGCAGACAGACAGATTGCTGGGACTTTAGCAACATAGCTGGGATGGGCTTGGGGGAGGCAAGGGACTGCCTGGCCCAGGCTGGAAAATGGCTGGATCCAACCAGATGGGGGTTACATGCACATGGAAAGGCCCAGGAAGGTGGGCATTGGCCCAGAGGCTCAGTCTTTTGGTCAAAGTGGACGAGATCAGCAGGTTATACTGTGGTCAAGTGAAACCAAGGTCACGGCTTTAGAAGAGAAGCCAAACCCCAGTGGAGTGCCAGCTAGACAGAACAGGGAAGAGAGAGGGCCCAGTTTTTCTGAGGAGGAGGCTGGGAAGAGCCACGCAAAGTCAAGACCCAGTTCAGAAGGCTGAAGCACGGCTGAGAGGGCTAAAACAGCCCCTCTTCTACTTTCTTAGTTTCCATCTCAATGTAACGGGCATTGACATACCAAACCCAGTGTCACCCGCTGATCCTTCCTCTCCCCCACCTGTCCCGTGCCTTGTATCTAACTCAGGCACTGACAAAGATTTTCTATAAAGAACCAGTTAGTAAACACTGCAGGCTGTGCAGGCCAGAGGGTCTCCGTCACAACTACTCAAATCTGTCATTGTGTGAATGAGTTCCAGTAAAACTTCACGCGCCAGGCACGAGGCCGGATTTGGTCCATAGGCTGTTGTGTGCCAACACCTCTCTAACAAGTGGCAAGGCCTGTCCATGTGACCTTTTAAAAATCTCTCACATCTGCCCATCGTTCCCGGCCCCCTTGCCTGCCCTTCAGTGCAGCCGCATCCTCTCTTACCCAGACAACCAGCCTCCTTGACCATTCTGATATCACTTTTGTCCCCATACAGTCCTCCACCCAGCAACCAGAGTGAGCATCCTGAGGTGGAGTTCTGATCATGTCCCTTCTCTGTTTAACTCTTCAGGCCTCCCTGTTGCTTTTGCGGTGAGAGCTACACTCAGTCAACCAGTCTCTCTAGAAATCAGTTTCCATTCCCCCTTCCACCTTTTGCATTCTATTACCCAGCCAGAGTAAGTGCTCTTTGGTACATTAGGTGATCTCTTCCCCCTGGCCCCAGAGGGAACCCACGTGTCTCTCCATGACACTGTGCCCCTTTCTGTCCTCACTTGGACTCTTCCCACTTTAGACATCACTTCCTCTGGGCGGCCTTCCCGCCGTTCTGAGTTGGTGTCAGATGCCTCCTCTGGACCCTCTGTTTGCTTGTCTGCTAAATCGGCATCTGGAAGGGAGTTCTGTTCACGCTCAGCAATGCAACTGTGCCTTGCAGCACAACACCCGACCCAAAGCCAGGGCTCGGGAAGCATCTATGGACTGACTGAGTCCATCACTGAGTTAGTCGATGAACTCAGGCCAGGAGGATGGAAGTCAGAGAATATCCAGTTGGCTCTCCTTCCCCAGGGACCCGAAGATGCTGTGGCACGGCTTCCGTGGCTCTGCACACCCTGGTCACATTGGCTTTTTGTCCTCTTGGCGTGATCTACTGTGCTTTTCTGACCCAAGAGGTATCCCAGTCAGGAAAATAACCTGGCTTCCAGAACTTTCTGCGCTTTATAAGATGGACTAAGGTTTGGAGAGACACAAAGTCATCAACAAGTTTACGTGTTTTCCTGGGTAGGAGCATAAAAAATTCACGATCATCTTTTCTTCTATATGATTATTAATTTATTAATTCATCCATCTAGTCATTCATTCTACAAATATTCCCTGACCTCCCATGGGTTTCTGCCCCTGAACTGGTCACTGCACCCACAGAAATGGCCAATACCCATCTGGTGGGTCAGACAGGCCATTCTGACACAGTGTGGTAAATGCTATGATCAACGATGGCCAGGGCGATGCTAAGGAGTAAAGTGAGAAAGAATATAACTGACAGTAAAGTCTACCAGCATGTTCAGGTCAAGTAGTATTTTAGAAACAAGTAGACTTAAGAGTCTGAAGAAAAACAGGCCAGCACCAAGAAAGAGGACCAATATAGAGACTCAAAAATAAAGCTAGATAAGTCAGTGTAACACCAACAATTGTTGGGACAGAACAGAAAGGAAGCATCAGGCTCTTTGCAAAACTGGATCACAGAAGCATAATGTGGTTTGCAAGGAAATCAACTAACTTGAAAGTGATTCGGTTCCAGAAAAGGGCCATGCAGTTGTCATCAGGATCACCTCCTGAGAGGAGGTGAAGGAATAAGACCAATGGGACACTTGGAAGGGGGCAGCCTAGAGGGACCACCCAGGTGGTGGTGCAGGTGCCTCAAGGGAGGGGCAGAGGAGACATGGAGGGGGAGCCAAAAATCCAGGTCAGAGGACATTGGAAGTTATGCAAACTTGTCATTTTTTTCCTGACGTGGGAGCCTTTCAGTGTAAATAAAACGGTGTTCCAGATTTGCAATGTATAACCTCCTCTCTTTTTTAAATTTATTTTTATTTTTAATGTTCTTTTCTTTTCTTTTCTTTTTACCTCCTCTTATTGGAACTGCTGCAAAGAGGCAAGAGTTCCTTCCCTTGGCAGTGATGGTGGTTATACTGGGCCAGTAGTGGCTGCCTGGACTGCTCTCTCTGTCTGGTGTGGCCATCAGGAAGGGCCAGGCTGCCAGACTATGGGCCAAAGAGGAAGGAGACCAACAGCACAACACTCTGTGTACCTTAAATTAAAAAGGGATTGGCCAGATGCAGTCACCGGCCAGCCCAGGGAGATGAGATCTGTCCAAACATGAGAAAATCTGCAGAGCGGGGTGGGGTAGGCTCGGCGTGTGTGTGCACACATGCACGCACACACGTATGTGTGAATTCCCAGTATGAGGCAAGACACTAGCAAGCTGGAAGCCAGAGCTCGTCTAACCCTGAAGTCCCCACCTTCATGCAACCTTAATGCCAAAACAGACCTGAAAGCTCACTCGTGTCAACTCTGACGCTGGAGTTGAGGAAACGAAGGCCCGGAGTGGGAGAAGCGAGTTACTGGAGAGTCTGTGAGTTGAGATTGGAATCAACCCCTGGACCTCTGGAAAGAAAATAAGCAGGCGCTCACCTCTACGACACACCCGCTCCATTATTTCATCCTTATCTCAACCTCCAGCGCAGCGCACATGGAGGGAATTATCTCCACTTCAGGAGTATAAAACTCTGAAACTCGGAAATGTCCGTACTTTTCCGAAGGTCCCGGAGCTAATCAGTGGTGGGGAAGTGATTTCAGTGAAGGCCTGTTGGACCTCAAAACCACCTTTTCCAAGTTCTCACGTTGTCTAACAGATATCCAGGGGACATTTCACAGTTAACAAACACGTCCCAAACTGAACTGCTGATCCTCCCCAGTGAACCTGCTCTGTCCACATTCTTCCCCACCTCGGCTGGCAGCAAGTCCACCCTTGCAGTGGCCCAGGCCTAACCTGCCTCTCTGCTCTCACCTGTTTTTGTCTTTTCTCTGGCTCGCTCCCACCATTCATCCGCCAGCAAATCTGTTGGCTGGATCTTGAAACTCTGTCTGAAGCCCAATCATGTCCTCCAGCTCTCCCCTTACCATCTTCTCTATCCAGGATTTACAACTGTCTTCTGCAGTCTATGCTCCGCTCTGTAGCCTGTGGGATCCTCTCCACATGCAAACACGCCATCTCACTCTTCTGTTCAAAATCCTTCAACAGCTCTCCGTTTCCTGCAGAGCAAAAGCCTAAATCCCTACAATGACCTTCAAGGCCTTATGAGATCCAGTCTCCAGCGACCTCCCTGCCTTCATCTCCCCCCCATCCCACCACCCATCACACACTCCACTGCAGGCCCCCTGGCCTCCCTGCTGCTCTTTGAACATCGGAAGCACACTCCTGCCTCAGGGACTTTGCACTGGCTATCTCTACGCTAGAAAGTCTTCCCTTCTCCCCCACCTTTCAAGATCCATTTATCTGAATCTTTCTCACCTCCTTCGAGTCTGTCAATATATCACCTCCTCAGTGAGGCTGAGATTCGCCACTCTCTTTAAAATTATAAACCACTTCTACTCCATGTATCCCCCATCTTTCTTTCACTACTATACTCTTCCTTAAAATACTCAATACCTTCTAGTATACCATGAACTTTACTCATTTATTGTGCTTATTGGTTATTTTCTGTCTCTCTCTCGAGAACATTAGCACCATGAAGGCAGGGATTTGTCTATTTTATTTACTGATGTATCCCAACCATCTAGAACAGTGGCTGACACCTACTAGGTGCTCAATAAATATTTATTAAGTCAGATGGTCCCCCTAATTGGTGACCACAGAAGAAAAAGGCCTAAAGTTGCAGGAAAAAAAATATTGCTAAATCACAAAGTCATATCTTATCACTACCTCATCTCCGATTCTTCATTAGGAGGGGCTGAATATGTAACCTTAACAATGGAGTTTGCATAGAGGAGGAAACCAAACTTGAAATGAAAATATGAAAGGCAAATCGCATTGCCTTTACTTATTCATTCATTTATTCATTCATTCATTCATAAGTTTGTTGGGGTAACTTTGGTTAATACAATTATATAATTTTCAGGTGTACATTATAATTTGACATCTGTATATTCTATTGTGTGTTTACCACTCAAAGTCCAGTTTCCTTCAGTTACCATATATTTGATCCCCTTTACCCACTTCACCCTCCCCCTACCACCCTATATTTGACCCCCTGTAACTGTCTACCTACCCCTTTAAATGGGAAAAAGGGTATCTGAAAGCAATGATGCTTAAGACATCGTCACTGTACCTAGAAATAACTCAGAGGTTGAGCGGGGTACTGCTAGGTATGGTGGAATTCTTACTGCTATCTGGGCTCCTGCCTGGAGCATCACTGGGCAATTTACAGCTCAAATCAATAAACAACTTAAATTCTGCTCTAAAGGAACAACTGAAATGAATGCACAACAGTGCAGGGAAACAACAAAGAAACTGGGATCCCTGCTTTGATCCTCCCAACTGAACTCAGCACTGAGTTACTTGCTAAGAACTAAGTGATGATCAAAATAATAGTGGCTTTGCTGGGAGAGTGTCAGCTCAGCCCTCGCTCCCCAATTGCCTCAGATGCATCTGAATCTGGTCTGTTCTGTAGAGAGAAGGGAGGAAGAGGGCATCGATCTTGGTCCTGTCTGCAGGCTCTTTTGCTGGGGCGTGGAGAGGCTCTTACAGGATGAAAAAAAAGAATGAGCCTCAAATCCAGTGTCAGCCAGACAGAGTAGTGAGGCTAGAGACAGAATCAGAGGCAAGTCTGTGTTGTCTAAAGATCACGTGGGCAGAACCCAAGGCACCTAGGCGGCCACCCATGGTTGTGCAATACAAAAAGCCTCAGGTCAAGGGGGCCAGTGGGGTTAGAATTAAATAAGTCTGAGAGCCATTATCTGCACCATGGATTGTGTTAGAGGGAGGGGCATCTTTTGCAAGTTATTCACCAAGAGCAGTTGCCTTTTAAAAATTTCCACAGAGACCCCAACAATGCTGGCAAGAGTTAGGAATGCTAGCGTGCTCAAAGGCCTAGACACACAGATAGATGAGAAGCCAACAGAACATTCCAGACTTCATGTTCAGAATCCTAATTTGAGCTACAAATTTGACTGACCATCCTCCCAAATTTATTCCAAAGTGGCCATCCTAGTCATTCATTCATTCATTCATTCATTCATTTCATTTGTCTCAGTATTTACAGGGTTACTAGAAAGTGTTGGTCCTAGACCAGACCAGGAAACAGAGATGACAGACAGTCCTGTGGCAAATTCATCTTGGACAGAGAACCCATTTCATTCACCTCTGTCGTCCCAGGGCTTAGGACAGTGTCTGGCACACACGTTCCCTTTCCTTACCTTGCCTCAGCACCTGCCAACATATGGCATGTTGACCATTATGGATAGATGAATGATAAAACTTTTTGCAACTTCCCCAGACAGATGGGTCCACAGAGGTGATCTTGAGCCTGACCTTGGCAATAAAAACATTTTCTTAGAGATGCAGTAGTCTCTAAATACAGCTTCAGGAAAAGTGTTTTCAAAATTGAATTCACACTTGGTTTAGGGTCATGACAATGGCATCCTGTCTACTCAGAGTCATCTGAGCAATGGCCTGTTTGCCTCCTAAACTCCGCAGTCTCTGATTAACTGTCGGTGGGCAGACTTTAAAATGGTCCACAGTCAGAAGAATTCTGTCTAAACGGCCATGCAAAAGGGCTTGGAGACTCCCTAATCACAAGTGAAACGGGCTGGTGAAACATCCGGCTCCTGTCATGTCTGAACAATGACCCATGCCTGCCTGATGGCTTTTCAAAAAGTGTATACATGGGCACACAAGCATATACATGCACCCCCCCACACACATACACACATACACACAAGGCGCACACTGCATTATCTTTCCTCATCCATCGATATTCTCTGATATTCAATTTTATTGGTTGACAAATGTTCCATTATGCGAACGTAAATATATGTAAAATATATTTAGCCATTTTCCTTACTTGGACGTTTTCGTTATTTCCACATGGCCACAATTTTAAATAACACTAAAATAAACCCAGCCCTTTGACTCCTTTCTTTCTTCCGCTATATGGCACATTAAATGGGGCTCCAATTCTATTCCTCTCATTGACAGGTGAGGTCTATTCCTCTTCTGCTGAATCCGGACTCTGTGACTACATGGTCATCAGAACTCAGTAGAAGTGACCCGGTGCTAATATCGATGAGACTTCCACTTCTGCATCTGCCTTTTGTATCACTCCCTGCGAGCTCTAAGCTGTGTTTAACAAGTCCGACTATCCAGAGACCACCGTGATAGACAGCTCGTATGTAGGTGTTCTGGTTGACCCATCTGGCTGAGCCTGGCCCTCCAATCATCCCTGCTAAAGTGCCGATGCAAGTGAACCACCTTGGACCCTGCAGACCAGCTTATCTTCTAGCTGAATATCTGAATGACTTCTGTCTATCGATGCTAAATGGTGCAGAAAAGTATCCCAGCTGAGTCCTGCCCACATTCCTGACCCACAAAATCATGAGATATTAAGTAAATGGCTATTGATTTAAGCATCAGCCAGTCTTCTCAACACTCTCACAATCATCACGATGGCCTGCAAATCTCTATGTGATCTTGCTCTCTGATCTAATCTTTGATCTTCCTCTGTCTCATCCTGCCCCAACCACACTGGACTCCCTAGTCCTCCCCGAACATATCGAAGTGCTCCTTCTACCTCAGGACATTTGCACTCGCTTTTGTCTCTGTGAGGATGGATGTTCTTCCCCCAGATGTCAGCGTGGTGTGATCCTTTGCTTAATTTAAGTCTTTGCACAAATATATTAATTAATCAAAGAGGTCCACTGTGACACCATCTCTAAAACTAGGGATTTTTTTTCTTTCACCTCAGCACCTTTGGGGAACCAGGAGACACCCCTCTCCTTATCCTGCTCTATTTTTCTTCATAGTATATGCATTATGAAGAAAACATATATTATGAAATACATATTTTATATATATTATGAAAAGCATATATATTATGAAATACATATATTTCACAATCTGATATTTTATATTGATACAGATGTAGATATATCTTCAGACTGGCTCTGTACATATGTATATGTATAGTTTGTTTATTGTCTGTCCGCACCCCTTCCTCCTCCCACAAAAAATGCATATACTGCAGTGTAAACTCCCCAAGAACAGGAACATCCTCTGCTTTTACACTGTCCTACCCTGAAGACCTAGAACAGTATTCAGCATGTAGTAGTGATCAATACATATTTATAAACGAGAGAATTAATCAATGAATACATACGTCTCTTATAAACATTTCTTGAATATACTTCTTGTATAGAAACTTTTCTATGCATTTCTGATTACTCCTCCGAATAATTTCCTGTAAATTAAATTGAGTTGCAAGAATCACACTATTTAAATTCTTTTAGCGCTTATTGACAAAACTCCCCAAAGACCACAGTGAACTGATTTTTGCTCCATTAGAAAGGTGTAAGAATGCTGATTTCCTTGCATATGATAAAATCACTCAAAAATATTTGCTCTTTGGGTACATGGAGGAAAAAGAAGTTTACTCTTTGTTCGACTTTGCATTTCTTTGATTCCTTGTGAATTGGGTTCTTGTCCCTATGTTTATTGGCCAGTAGAATGTAAGTTCCTTCAGAGCAGGTACCCGAGTGCCCGGGGCAGTAGTCCAGAGTATCGCAGGCGCGTGGTGAATATTTGCTGCAAGAATGAATGAATATAAATGTCTTCTTTTATGACTGGCCTACTGAAGCCCAGGTTCATGTTTTCTTTGAGAAGTCTCCTTTCTCTTATTGACTTGAAATAACTATGCATACAGACTATTTACCCTTTTTCTGTCATCTAGGTCGAATTTTAATGTGTCATTTGCATTCTATTTTGTGTATGCTATTTTTTGATGTTCAGAAATTCTGAAATTTGATGTAGTCACATCTATTGTTTTATTTCGGTTCCTCTATTTAATATCGCATTTAGAAAGAGTCATAATAGTCAACACTTATGTAGCACCTACCACATGCCAGGACCTTTTCCAAAGACTTACATATATTAGTCATTTAATCCCCACAGCAATCATATAAAATAGACACTATTATTATCTCATTGTATAGATGAAAAAATTAAGCCAGGGTGCTATGAAATAACTTCTTATGCAAGATTTTATATATGTATAGATACCTATACATTCTTCAAATTGCTTTGTGATTTCAGTTCTAACATTTGTGATTACTATTTAATAATAGCAATCCATGGAGTTTTTTTTTTTTTTTTGAGTATGGTGTGAGAATATAATTATTTTTCCTAAACACTTGCCACCTGCTCCAACACAGTTTATTGAATAATTTAACCCTCCTCCACTAAATTAAAATTATACTTCTAACATATCTGCAACATATGATAACGCACACAGACACAACACACATGTAAACACACAACCACACACGTATATAGTGTTTACTGATATTCAGTTCAATTACACTGCCAGTCTTTCTAGTTGTTTAATCATTTTTGTGGTATGTGCAGTGAAGCAAATTTATAATCTAGAAATATAAAGGAACATAAAAGAACTGCCAGTGATTCCCTACAAATCCTGATTAAATACACGTTCAGTGTTGTCTCATGAAATATGTATCTGTCAAACAAAAACATAAGCGCCCCTAAACTGCATTATGAATGCACAATGATTTTTTGAAACAGTTTGCTTCAGACCGTTCTCAGGCACACACGAACAAGCTTCTTCTACCCCAGAGGAAATGCTACGACATATGGATGTTTAGTTCTATCGCTTTTCACTCCTTTGGGTTTCTTACAAAATCATTTTGATTTCAGTTCAAACTAAAAAGCAAGCCGTTGATGGTCAGATTCACAAAGCACATTTCTAACCTGCCGTAGGTTAGAGACCACAAGGAAACTACTTCTAGGAGACCATCTGGCTCGCAAAGGCGGGGGTCTTCCACTTGTTTCTTCCTTCCCCACTCCCCGCCACACCCAGACAAGGACTTCGAGATGTAGGTGGCAGCAATGAAGATCCTTGCCCCCACCCCCCAGTCTGGGCAGAAGCACCAGGTCTTGGAGTGGCCAGAAGCTACCCAAGACCCCATAGCTTGGTCCCTGGACTGAGCTTGGCCACTCGTTAAGAAGACCCTCCTTGGCAACCTCTAAATAATAATTCTTTTTATTAGTATCTCATACATCCTTTGACATTCACATCTATATTTTTATTCCCATGTTTCCTTACACGTAAGAGTATATACTATACACCCTATTCCCACCTTGATTTTCTATTAATGATTTATTTGACATTGTTCTTCATTCATTTCTATGGCTGAATTATATTTCACTGTGCCAGATGTGATACCCTGTGGCCCACTGACTGACGCTTAACTTGTTCTAATAAATGGAACCTTCCAGGCCCTTGCTGGTGATTCCCTCAACTCAGCTCAGTCCTCAGGAGTGAGTGGCATGCTGAGTCCTGAGCTCTCCAAATGCCCTGACTCATCCAGTGGTTCAGCCACTCTGGCCAAGTCCTTATAAGCTCTGTCTGCCCTGTAAATGTGGCCTCACTGTGACCTGTTGCTGGAATCTAGTTTCACAGATGCTGGTCCCACCCAAGGTCACGTGGTGGATGCATCTGGCCCCTGTGTGCTTCTTATGTTCTCCAAGGGAGTTATCACTCCTACTAAAATCCTCATCCTCCCTGCAACTGTACCACCAAACAAGCATGTGCATTGGTCCCCAGGTAGCAACTGGTCACTTGCTTCCACAAAAAGGCAGAGAAAAAACAATATCTTGGCATTTCCAAAGGCATTGTGAGGCACGTGGTCTGGCCCACAGGGTCAACCAGAAAGTTGTGAACCCTTATGAGTTTGCTGCATGTACCACTCTGGCCCTTGGACATAAGATAAGCTTAGATCTTGACTCAAAGCAGAGCCCTGACCTCAGCCTCAGATCAAACTTTGACCCATCCACAGATTGAGTCCTGACCCTAGATACACACTCAACTCTGACCCCTGCACAGATTTGACCAAGATCCCTACTTCAAAATGAGTCACGATCCTGGTCACAGACATAGCACTGAGCCCTAGGTTTATCCTGAGCACTGACCTTGGGCTCAGACTCAGCTCTCAGCCTGGTCGTGATTGAGCCCAGCCATCTCTCTTCAAATGTGGTCACGGAGGAGGCTTGAGACATGTGCACACATGGCTCTGTGTGAGCCCTGCCTCAGCTCTGGACAGCACTCACGCCCCACTACCATTAAAATCCAGCTTCTAGTTGCTGCCTGGCCACAGGGAAGGAGCCTCAGTCTTATAGTCCTGATTTTAAATTTTGCCTCTGTCCAGCCGGGTGACTTTGCCTAAATGAGGTCTTTGGATGCTGAGGAATCCATCTGTGAAATGGGGGCAAAATACCCGTTGGCAAGATGGTTATAAGGATTAAATTATATGATATGTGTAGAGTGCCTGGCACATAGTAGGTACTCAATTAAAATTCATCTCTTTGCCCTCGTAGGCATCTTGTCAGCTGCAGCTAAGTTTATGATGTAGCCTCCAAGAGCTGTGCTGGACAGCAAGGTGGTCACCAGCCACACGAGGGCTATTGAGCTCTTGAAATGTGGCCAGTCCAGTTTGAGATGTTTGAGCTGTAAAGCACACACCATATTTCAAAGACCTCCTATGAGAAAGGAATATAAAATATATCAATCATTTTATATTGATTATATATTGAAATGATAATATTTTTGATATACTGGGTTAAATTAAATATATTACTGAAACTACTTTCACCTAGTTCCCTCTTTTAAGGTGGCAACTAGAAAACTGAAAAATATGTATATGGTTTACAGGTGTAGAGGCCTTGGGAGAGCAATTAGTGAGTGATAATGACAATGAAAACAGCAACAGCAACAGCGAAAATGACAGCTAACATCTACTGCGTGGTTAACGTGTGCCGGGCACTGTTCTAAGCATTTTACTTAAATCCTGACAACATCTAAAAGTAGGTACTACGATTATCCCTATTATTGAGATGGGACAACTGAGGCGCTGAGACATGATGTGACATGCTCCAGACCGCAACACTACGAAATGACAGAACTAGGATTTCAGCCCAGAACGTTTGGGTCCAGGACCTATGTTCTAGGATAACTACCACATTCATTAAAGGCCGTCTCAGCCTAATGTAGGCTGCCTTCCCACAAGTGGGTCACCTCGCAGGGCGGAAACTCGTACTGGACAGTTCAATGCTATCATTGAGACATGAGCAGCAGCAACACCCTCCCCTCCACCACCCACGCCATACCAGGTCTTTCACTGTCCACCAGACTGGTCAAGACCCAGCAGGCCTGGGAGAGTTCTCTCATTCGATCTCTTGCACTTCTCATCTATTTTGCCCAAGTTCCTTTGGACCAGCAGCATCCGAGAGGACCATTCCTCAAAAACTCCTAGCCCTTTCCATTAGTGAGAGGTGCCTCTGAGAGCAAAAAGGATAAACCCAACTGTTCAGAAAGCAAGTTCAGTTCTTCAATTTGTGTGCCAGTCATAAACACAGCACCTTGCATTTGAGCAGAAAGCCCACATTTCAGCAAAAATACTTAATGTGTCATTTCCCCTATATCCATCTTGTTCAAAGCACTGCAGAAAACAGAGAAGGAAAAATAAACTCTAATAACTCAGTACTTTGAATGGGAGATAGGAAGTTTACGATCAAGAACTCAAAATGCTTTACCAACATGATTGTGCACAGCCTCCTGCAGCTCCTGAAACCTCTTCCTAAGTGGGAGAACTCTCTCGGGAGCCCAGCGACTTGGCTTCACACCCAACCCGGCGTAGGCAGGGAGCACATTCACTTCAGGGGCCTGCTGTTTTGCTGACCAATCAGAAGTCCTGGTTCAAGACTGGCCCCAGCAGGTAAACCACCTCGATGATGTGGAATCATGCATATACAAATAAACACTTGACAAATATGGATCAAACATTGTAGCAGATGATATTTTCCAAAGATGGCCATTACTACACTGTTTATTTTTACATCTTCTACAATTTGACCTTGCCACTCCCCATCAAGAGGTGGGGTTTATATCCCCTCCTCTTGGAACTGGGTGGACCTTTGAGACAGCCTCAGCCAAGAGAGTATGGTGGATGTGCTCTAGTGTGACTCCTGAAGTAAGCTGTGAAAGGCAATACAGCTTCCGCCAGGCTCTCTTGCTCTGGAAGCCCAGCCACCATGATGTGCAGAAGCTCAGGCCACAGGGAAAGGTAGGTGGTAGGTCTCCCAGCCAATAGCCTCAGGTGAGGCCCCGAGTGGATAGCCAGTATAAACCACCAGACTTTCAGAGAAGAGGTCTTAAATGTGGCTGTAGCTCCAGCCACTGTCTTGGGCAATCACGTGAGGGATCCTAAAAGTAGAGCCACCTAGCTGAGCCTAGTCACAGTTGACCAAAACAAGGAGAGATAATAAAAAACAAAGCATTACTATTTTATCTCCTGAAGTTTCAGGTGGTTTATATGCAGCAGTCGATCACTGGAACAAGTACCTGTAATGTGCTGGGCACTGTGCTCTCTGCCGAAAGATACAACAGTGAAGCTCTGCGTTGTCCTCAAGGAGAGCATGGCCCAATGGAGGAGAGAGGAAATTAGCCAGTCGCAAGCCTATACCACAAGAACAGCAGACAGAGGGGCACGCAAGGTACTCTGGGAACAAACCAGGGTTAGGGAACATGATAAAGCCTGAGGACATCAGGGAAGGATTCCCAGAGAGGATTTTTTTTAAACTCAATCTTGAGAATGAGTTGGTGTCAATCAGATGAAGGAGACAGAGCTTTTAATTCATTCTAAGAGGTTTAGGAAAAAATCGAGTAGCATAATAGACAGAAGAGAAAAAAAAACAACTATGGGAAACCCCTCACAATTTTAAAATATATTATAAAATCTCAAACTTAATACCTTAATAATTAAAACCTCAATAATTGTCATATCAACAGACCACTGATCAATGGAACATCAGAAAGTCCAAAAATAGATCCAAATGCCACAGGGATTCCGTATAGATTAAAAGTGGCCTATCAAAGATAGACTTTTCTAGAAATGCATCATCCCACACACTGTATACTGGGCTCAAATCAATCAAAATTTAAATGCAAAAATTAATCCATTGAAATTCTAGAAGAAACATGTGCATTGCTTTAAAACCTTATCTAAAGCCTTTCTATTTCTTTAGGCAAAATTCAGAAACCTTAAGAGAAAGATAAATAAATCCAACTAAATAAGAAAATATTATGTAATGCTGAGAGAGAGAGAGAGAGAGAGAGAGAGACAGAGAGAGACAGAGAGAGACAGAGAGAGAGAGACAGAGAGAGAGAATGAGAATGAGAATACAGGGAGTGAGTGTGCATATTAACCTAAGTCTGAAAACCAAGACTCTGTCAAGGTTGAAAATGGGTACAATGTCAACTTGAAAACTGCAGCTTCTCCTTAGCAATCCTAAGATATCTGTAACTTCCTGTGCCCTTCATAAGGCCTGGAACAGAGCAGATGTTTACTAAGATATACTGGACAGTGCAGTTTACAGAAATCTGGACTAAAATGGAAGCTCTGGTTTAGCCCTAAATAGTCATGTGACCTAGGACATAAACGAGTAGGGGTGTGTGTGTGTGTGTGTGTGTGTGTGTGTGCGCGCGCGCGTGCGCGCTTTTGGGGTGGGGAAAGCAGGCAGTTCATTGTTTCCCTACTGACTTACCTTATCCCTGGAAAAATCCTATTTCTGTTTTCAAAGTAATGTGATGACATTACAGTCATCAGGACTGTCATGCAAAGCCACTGAAGCATTAGAGCAAGCCCCCAAATCAGGAAAACAGCGAAAATGTGGCATTGCTTTGTGGATTTCACCGTGTTTCACTAACCCTAGGCTCTCTTCTCCAAGATTTAGAATCTGACTACATTTTGCTGAATCTCAGTTTTTATATTAGTAAAATGGGGACAATGACGACTGCTTCTAGAGGGGATTTGAGAGCTTCAAAGGGAGTAACGCACATTAAAAAAAAAAACAAGCACAGGACACATAGGACATAACACAAGCTGCCTCGTTAGTCGCTGAAACTACCACAATTATTGCAGCTATCTTGCTAGCAAGTCCCTCTTAACAAACATGTAGGCCAGGCCCTGACTGGCCTCAAAAGCAATCTCCATTTGCCTGTCTCTGCCCAGAGAGGTCATTTCTTCCTGTTTCTTCTTGTTCTTTGCTTCCTGCCTTTAAGCCACATCACATAGATGAATAGTGCATGTTACCGAAGACACACAGGAACACAATCCAAGTGCACCCTGGGGCACACTGAGCTGTTCCTCAAAATGCTGGTCACAGGCCACACACTTCTGTGATTTCCAGCTGAGAGACACGGAGGTGTTGGAGCTGGGTTTTCGTGTCTCAGTCCGCCCTTAATCCAGCAAAGCTGGGGAGGCATGAAGTGGACCAGACATGTTCAGGACACGGTGGAGGAAAAAAGATGCGGAGTTGCGTCATGCTTTGAAGATGCGAAGGTTCCTACTATAAAGGGCCCGCCCACCTCCCTGGAGTGGCTTTCCGCACAGACCTTACAGAGCTCACATCTGGGGTGCCCGCCAGTCAGCATTGACTCCCTGGTTTCCAGCATGAGGCCTCTGAGGACTCTGCCTAACCATGCCTTCAGCCCCTGCCACTTTAAATCAGGAATTTGAAAGGCAGCTTCCCGGCGTTTTCTGAATCTTCAGGGGAAGAAATGACTTTGAG
>NW_006442491.1:27000642-27008020 GCF_000325575.1 Pteropus alecto
TCAGTTTCTAAAATTTCTTTAGTTCTCCAATAAAATATTTTGTTTTTCTAAAAAAAAAAAAAAAGTAGAAGAAAGGAAGGAAGGAAGGAAGGAAGGAAGGGCAAGGAAAGCCAAGCCTTGTTCCATCTGGAATCTATCTTTAAAAGACTCTTAATATCTGTATACAGTAAGTCCTCACTTAACGTCATCAATAGTTTCTTGGAAATTGTGATTTCAAGCAAGAAGATGGAATGTCGTATAAGGAAACCAATTTTACCCTAAGCTAGATGATAGAAACAAGAGTTAAGTTCCTAAAGCATACATCACCAAACTTCTAAATAAAGACCCAAAATACTTCCAACGGTAAACATTGAAATCAATGTGAACTATGCATACATTTAAGAAAGATGAATAAAAACAAGAAAGATAATGATTTTTCCAACCTACTTATTCCAGTTAAGGATTGCAGTGGCCGGAGTCTGTCCCAGAAACTCAGGGTGCAAGACAGGCCCCCTCCCCAGAGAGGACGCCCTTCCATCACAGGGTGACTCACACAGGCCCATGCTCACTCAGACTGGGACGATAATGACAGGCCAGTAACCTCGCATGCACATCTTTGGGGTGTGGGAGGAAACCGGAGTCGTGGAAAAAACCCACGCAGACATAGGAAGAACATACAAACCCCACACGGACAGTGGCCCTGGCCACAAACTGATTTTTGTTCTCATCAACCTTATAATGAAACGAAGTTGAATTAAGTGATGTTTTTCAAGGACCTGCTGTAGAGTATACATACGCCTAATGTACATATGGAAAATTCAGACTGTGCTTGAGAGATACCAATAGCATTTAATCTAATTTATTTCAGTTTTTAAAATTTTTTTAAGTATTAGTTTCAAGTATACAGTACATTGGTTATATATTTATATAGTTTATAAAATAATCTCCCTAATTGCTCCTTCCTCTGGCCCTCCACCTAGCCATTATATTAATGCTAACTGCATTCCCTATGCCGTGCTCCCCATCCCCATGACCCTCTATCAACTACTAATTTGTACTTCTTTAACCCTTCACCCCATTCTCCCAGCCCCCCAATCCCCTCCCTTCTGGCCATCACCAGATTATCCTCTATATTTGTGAATCTGTTTTGATTAGTTTATTCTTTTTGTTTCTTAGATTTTGCATATAATCAAAAGTGAAATCATATGGTATTTATTTTTCTCTGACCTATTTCACTCAGCATAATAACCTCTAGGTCCATCCATGTCATTGCAAATGGTAGGATTTCGTTTTTTAATAATTCCGTTGTATATATGAATCATACCTTCTTTATCCATTCATCCGCTGATAGGCATTTAGGGGGCTTCCATATCTTGACTATTTCAAGTTGTGCTGCCATGAACATAAGGGTGCATAGATCTTTATGAATTATCGTTTTGGTTTTCTTTGGATAAATACCCAGTGTGCAGTAATTTATTTCAGCTTCATCTTTTTTTTTCTCTAAATTGCTTAAGAAGACCACTGTCCCACGAGTTGAAAATCCAAATAATCTGTTCTCTCACGTATAGTGTCCAGCTCATTCTAAGCTGTATCAAATATTTATCCACTCCAAGAATTTCAAAAATCCAGCCTCCTTCTTTCTCCCTCCTCCCATGGCTAACTGCATCTGGTAGGCGCCGTACTTCAATCTGGGCAAAGTGAATGGATCACCAGAATCAAAGCTGATGCCAGTCCTTCTAGGGGTTGGTACAAGACATGGGAACCTTGCCAAGAGCTGGTGAATGTTTATAAATGTTAGACCTGGGGTCTGAGCAGAGAGATCCCGCTGTACTTCACAAATGGACTGGCTTTTTAATCTCTCCTCTCCAGCTCTGGGTCAAGCATTGTTGCTTGTGGCCAGAACTCTGGGGGTGCGCTAGAGTGTTGAGTCCTCGCTCCCACCCTCAGCATCAAGGAGGCCAAGAAGCACCCAGCAGAGACTCCAAGGAGAGAGGAAAGGGTTTGGGCAGTCAGTTGTTCAGAGTCTGGTAAAGGGCCGGGGAGATGCTGCACACATCTCTGACTCGGACATGTTGCTCTTGTTCCTACTCAAGCAGGGTTGAGCAAACTCAGCCTATTGATATTTGAGAACAGATAATTCTTTGTTGTGGGAAACTGCCCTGCACATTGTCAGATGCTTAGAAGCATCCCTGGCCTCCACCCACTAGATGCCAGAAGCACCCTCCCAGCTGTAACAACCAAAAATGTCTCCAGATATTGTCTAATGTACCCTGGATAGGGGAAAGATGGGCCCCTAACAAAACAAGGGACCAAGTGGGGTTTGGAATAACCTGTACCTAAGCTCGGTAGTGCCAGAAGGCTTTCACGAACTCGGCTCAGTTACTCTGGTATTTCCCCTTTCCTCTCACCAGTGGGAGACCCCAAGCATGTGTCAACCCTCTACATGACAGAGCTTCATTTCTGCCGTTACAGAATGTGGCCAGCGTTTCTTCATTTCCAATGGTTTGAGGAATGACTAGAGTCTAGGAGTAGAACAGACTTCCCTCTCTACCTGTGCCAGCAACTTTCCTGTGATGTCTAACGTCTCACTGGAGTTTGCTCCCTGCAAGGCTCCCTGCTCACCCCCACCCCTGCCCAGAAACAAAGCTGCCCCAGGTGTCGAAGCGGAAACTCTGCGTCAGGCATGTCCAGGTGGATCCCGGTGTGAGCAAACACCCCGCCCATCTGCTCAGCTTCAAAACCACAGGTATCTGGTGAGGAGGATTCAAAGAAAACCCAACAAAAAGGGGACCTTCTATCTCTTACAGAGGGAAGAAGAACCTCCAGGAATGATTATTGATCCACTCACTGGAAAGAAAGGTAGGACTGTGATCACAGGATGGATATGCTGACTGTTCTCAGAGGTTTGCAAGTCCCACACCCTGTGGGGGTATAGTTCCACGAGGGAGAAACTTCTTCAGTGAACTTAGTACCTGCTGATGCTGGCGCAACTGTGTACCATGTACTTCACCTCAAAGTCTGCATTTCCCATCTCGTAAAAACTCAGTTCAAGAATACCAAACTTTGCCAGTTCTACTTCTAAAATGCCTCTGGGCTCAGACCCTTCTTTTCCGTCCCGTTAATACCTAATGCAAATCGGGCTTCATCTTCATTAGCTCACCTGAATTAATGCAATGGCCTCTTCACTGCTCTTGTACCATCAATCCATCTTCCACACAGACTGCCTGAGTGTCCTTTCTAAACAACAGAATGCGAAAACGTACATATCCATCCTCGCCAAATACCATAAACGACACTTGGGGGAAAAAAAATTGTCAAGCTGGAGAAACAAAATGTACTTGCAGCATTTGTAACAGATAAAACATTTGCTGTATTTTTGTCTTTTTCCTACGCTCCACATATGCAAAGAGTTCTCACAAATCAATGAGAAAAATTCAAAAATAGGCAAAGGCTATGATTACTACTAAATCATATCACTAAAGATAGGATGTGCCAAAAATGAGCTTTAAAGTGGAAATAATATAGGAAATGCTCAATGTAATTGAAAAGAAAAATTAAGTTTTTCTTAACCTCTTAGACTGGCAAAAATGTAAAAAGGCTGCCAAAACCCAGTAGGTGAAAACTCATAGAAATGGGAGCTCTCATACTGGTTGAGAGTGTTCATTTGCGTATAACTTATTGGAGGTAGTTTTCCTATATTGTATTAGCTTTGAATTGCTCTATAATAAATCACCAAAAATGTATCTGCTAAACAGCTCACATTTGTGACCTCGCAGTTTTAGTGGGTCAGCAATCCAGACAGGGTTTAGCTGGGTTCTCTGCTCAGAGTCTCCCAAGGCTGCAATGAGGGTGTCTTCCAGGGCCAGGATCCCATCTGAGGCCCGGGGTCCTCTTCCAAGCTCATGAGATTATTGGCAGAATCCATTTCATTGCAGCTGCAGTCTCACGCTGGTTTGCTTCTCCAAGGCCAGACAGTCCCTGATTCCTAGACCCTCTCTTAAAGAGATCCTGTGATTGGGTCAGGCTCACTCATGGTAATCTGCCTTTTGATTAACTTAAAGTCAACTGATTGTAGATCTTAATTATATCTGCGAAACCCCCTCACTTTTGCCATATAATGTCGCATAATCACAGGAGTGATATCCCATCACCTTCGCCACGATCTACTGCTTAGAAGCAATCACAGGTCTCACTCACTCAAGGGGAATTAATTATACGAAGATATAGGTCACCAACAAAGGCCATCTGATAATTCTGCCAACCACAGATACGGACCCAAACGTTAAATATTTATAATTTCTGTCATAGCAATTTCACTTCTAAAGCTTTATCCCAAGGAAATAAATGGGTAAGAGCATATATATGCTCATACTAGATTTTCCATCGTTCTGCTATCTGAAATGAATATACAGAAGCAACTTAAATATCCATTAATATGATATTAGTTATATAATTTAGGACATAACTATATGGACTATCACTCAACATAACCCTTTTGAGTAAGTCAAAGTCACATAGATATTATATTATATAGTCATATTCTACACATGTTAAAAAAAGAACACAAGTGGTCAAAATATATTTAAATAAAAAGAGAGCTATAATGTATTAAGTGAAAAATCGAGTTAAAGATCAAGCCCACCTGCACCTATATCTATATTTACATTTATATCTAACTGTATCTGAACATAAAATTCTGAAAGAACATACACACAGGTATTATAGTAGGAAGTATCTCCAGGTATGAAACTAGTAGGTAATTTTTGTTTTACATGTAGTTTTCATCTTATAAAATTGTTCAAAATAGCTGTGTATTCCTTTTATGACAAGAAAGAACAATAGAGCTTTTTTTTTTTTAATGCTATGGTATCTGTTAGTAAAAAGAGCTGTGTACAAAATATTATACCCAAGGGCATCTCCAATTTTATAAAATATAAATGTGAAGAAGAAAATTTGTTAGGGAAGATGCAAAATTTTAATAGAGGTTGAGATGATGAGGAATCTTAAGCTTCCACTTAGCTAGGCTTTCTGCATTTTCAATATAACACAAACATTATTTTTATAGTTTTTTTCAAATAAATCCCTGGTATTTTTTAAGTGTAAGAAAGGAACTGCAGGCAAGGAAAATAATAAGCCAAAAGACCCTCTTATTTCTCCCCTGACCCCTGGTCAGGGCTTGCCTCTCCTTTCTGAGCCCCACAGGATAGAACACAGAATTCCATTAGTGATTCAACACTACCCTTTATTATGCTGCCTCCCCCATCAGACTATGAGTACCCTGATGGCAGTGTTCTGTCTCGTTCACCTCTGTCTCTCTAGTGCCCATCACAGGGGCTGCCACACAGAGGGTACTCCACGGCTGCTAAATAAACGAATGAAGAAAATACTGGCAGACCCAGAAAGCCATCCAAGCTTGTAAAGCAGAGTCAAGTATTACAGATATCATTGGATCAGCAGTGGTGGATGATGGAGTTGCAGGAGAAAGACCCAGGCAGGAGGCAGGGAAACCAGATTGTACACTATGTTAGGTATGGGCAATGGCAAGGTAAATACACGGGAAGTATAATGGGCAGAATTTGAGGGCCTGGGGCCTGGGGCAGGGAAGTAGTAAGGGTACCTCCCACGGTCTGACTTGGACAACTGAGTGGTGATATTTGCTTGAATAAGGGGACAAACATATTTGAGAGAGAAAAATGACAAGTTCAAGTTTGGACACATAGTGTTTAAGGTCCATGAGTGACAGCCAGGTGGAGACATCCCAGAGGTGCCACAAGGGACCTCTTATGTCACTCTCCCAGCTGTCACATACATATGGCTGATTCTGCAAACCAAAGGAGCTCAATAGATGCATGTTTTACGAGTAAAATCTATTTACCCCTCCTTAGAGATGAAATGCTCCCTGCCTTAGAATTCCATCACTTCCTGGAGCCTGGAGAGAGGATGATGCAATAGGAGAGCTGGGTTCTAGTGTTGGGCACTACACAAGCTGAGTGACTTCCTGTGGAACCGTGGCCCTGCTATTCTGCTCCCTGCAAAGTCTGTCATGTGCACGGCTCCCCTCTGGTGTATGTGCTCATGCTCTCCATCTGCCTCCCCATGATGATCCGTGCTGTCTGCATCTCCACCTTGAAAACCTTTCATGCAGAATTGGCTACACAGTTCACGAACCCATGGATGACTTTCAAGACCAGCTACGATGGGGAGATGACTGACTGACTATAAATTATATTTGTAATTGAAGGACCCTAACTAGATGCCACCAAGCTATCATCACAAGATGGTTGCCACAAACATCAGCCTCTCGCCCAGCTCAGGTTCTGCCTGGCATTCAAATTATTTGCAAAATGGTTCCTACCACCATGCTCATCTGTATTTTGGGTCTCTCCTCAGAGCCAGAGATTGTTTCCTGAACTTGCCACATCACTCTGACTTTGTGATGTTCTCTCAGCCTTGACTGCCCTTCCTGGCATAACCCAACTGGTCAAACCCTCTGTAGCCTTCAAGACCCAGCTGAGTCATCGTCTCTCCCGAGAAGCCTTCAATCCATCCCCAACAAGGTAGGTTTTGTGCCCTTCTGTCCTGAGCCCTGTTAAGACACTACACTGTATCTTTATGTTTACGATTCTGTGTATCCTGCAAAATTCTGAGCTCTCAAATGGCCATGGCTGGGCTCAGTATCTTCTATCCTCACACTTATCACGCAGTTAGATACTAGCGAGTAGTAGTTTGCTGCCTGGCTGAGTGAGCTATTCCACGTCGTGAAATCCTTCTCCATTTATTCCAAACAGCACAAAGGACAACCTCTTAGAATAAAGGCATGGGGACACCTTTGGCTCTTCTCTGCTCCACCTCCAACATGCAATCTGCCCTCCACTCTCCACGAGAGCCCCTTTCATTTCCCCATTATCTTACTCCGGTGGCTGCAATTCCCTGCTTGCAAATTATCATCCCACCAGCAACAAAAGCATCATCTACAAATTGCTTTATAGGCCATCAAGCATCAGCACGTGTTATGATTATCTGTGTGCTCATAAAATCCTCGTACAATTCGTAGGCCAGATACCACCTCCTCCATATGACAGACGAGGAACTGAAGCTCAGGCAGTCACTCCAGTTCAGATTTCAAAGTGGGAGTTTTAAACTGGAACTCAAGACTTGCAATGCTCACGGCTGAGCATTTTGCATGTCCCCTCCATTAAACAGCTTTTTGTAAGAGTAAATTCTGCATGTTCTACTCTGAAAAAGAAAACCTTCTTGATTTTCTCCAGCACCCAACTGGGGGCCTTGCAGACTTGCTCAGTAAATCATTGCTGAATTAATGAATAAATAAGTGTCCCTTTCCATCATGGCTTTAGTTTCCTCATTTGTAAATGAGCACGTTTAGAAAAATTGGTTCCCG
>NW_006442491.1:27008060-27012971 GCF_000325575.1 Pteropus alecto
ACCAGCCGTGGAGCCAAGGTCTGTGCTGGGTAGAGTGCCGGTACCTAGAACGTGAGCTGCACCGGCTGTGAGTGAAAAACAACAAAAAAAATAAATTGAGACCATTTATGAAAAAATAATAAAACCACACTTTCCTTGATGCTGGAAATAATAGGGGGCTCCGTGCCTTGTAACCGGCTCTGCTTCTTGATGTCTTTGCCATCCCGGCACCATTCATTCCCAATTTACTTGCGGTTTTTTTCTTGTGCAGAAATGTAATTTAGTGGGTGGCTTTTCTCGCCACTCTGTGTCACTAACACATCCATTTCCTTCTCCGCTTTTAAAGTTTATGTTCCTTTGCTGCACAATAGGCTGCACGTTACACTTTCTTCCAAAGTCACATGCCACAGAGAAACTCCTTCTAAAAGCTCCTGCACATCTTAGGAGAGATCGACCGGGAGTTTACAAAGAGACCTACGTGCTCACAGATTATTCTTCAGGATCCCAAGAAAGGTTCAGCAAAATGCAGGGTCAGCATTAGGATGATGATAATAGTAATAAGAGTGGTAAACACTTATTACATAGTACTTGCCTGTGCCAGACACGGTGCTATTAAGATGTCCCTTTTACAGATGGAGCGAGCAAGGCACAGAGAGGTTATTAAGAAGTTTGGTAGGTTGCACAGTTAGAAAAGGGTAGAGCCAAGGCTTGGGACTCAGGCAGCGTAGTCCCAGAGTACAGAGTTTTACCACTGTGCTATTCTTTTCTCCTAGAATGACTCATGTCCCTCTTCCAAGCAGCCTTCTTGGCCACTCTGTAAACAATGTCAAATATTCAATGGTGATAGAGCAAGGAAATTTCAGTCAGCTAGAACTTGTCTCCATTCTGGGTTCTCCCGAGATGACTTGTGTGATGTGGGCAGATCAAATAACTAATCTCCTGTAGCCTTAACTTCCTAATGTGTGAAATGGGAATGATCCATTCAGGCCTGGTACCTTGACAAGCTCTTAAGATATAAGAGACAATAAATGTCCTGCATGCTCTGAATTTGGAAGGTCTCAAGGCAGAGCAGGGGAACAGAGCACCCCTTCGATTTTTTTTTCATTCAGTCATTCATTTATTCAGTTTTTGATTGAGCACCAACCAGATGCCACGCATATTGCACGGGGTGCTAGAGAAGTTTTTGCTCTCATGGAGTTTACTGTCTAGTAATGGATGGCAGAAGATTAAAAAGCAAATATACAAACAACACACACACAATTTCAGAGAGAGAAATCAGTGCAATGATTTTTTTTTTTTTTATATAGTACCCAGAGCTGATGAGATGGGACATATAAGGGAGAAAGTAACAGGGAGGGAGCAGGGAGAGAATGTTTAGACTGGTCTGGGAGATGATATGTGAGCTAAGACCAAAAGGAGAAGCATCAGCCAGTCAAGTGAAGATCTTGAGGGAGGAGAACATTCCAGAAAAACAATGAATGTATATAGGTTAAAAAAAAGCTTGAAGAGTTCTAGAAAAAGAAATAAAGCCAGCGTGGCTGAAGCATAGTATATGGTGGGGACAGGAGGAGGAGATGAGTTCTGAGAGGTAGGTGAGGCCAGATCATGCTGGGCCTTGCAGGCCGCAATAAGCAAGGAGTTTAGAATTTATCCTAAGCGCAACAGGAAGCTCTTAGGGGATTTTCAGCAAGGGAGTGACATGATCAGATTTATGTTTTCAGAGCTTATTTTGGATGAGAAGTGGAGAATGGATAAGAGCTAGACGAGTGAAAGACATTCAGAAGTGGAACCCGGAGATTGAGATAAATGTTAGATTTCAAACTTCACTCAGTAGATGGAAAAGAATGACATTTCTGCTTCACCTGCCTGGATAAGTTTCCTAAAATACGTAGAAGAGAGGAAATGGGAGCCAACAGTGAGCAACTACTCTCCACCCACCGCTCAGACTCCCTCCTCCATGGATATCCAGTGCTTCTCAACCCAGGGTTCCTTAGAGAACTCCAGATTCAACAACTGCCACAGAGCCAACATCTCCTTCCTGTTTCCTTTGTCTTATCGTGAAAATATATCTGTGGAAACAAATCAAGCAATAAGGGATTGGCATATAAATAAACTGAAAAGCAAGAAAACTGAGAAGAAGACCCAAGTCTGTGTAAGGAGTCCTTCACTTTCCAACACAGGTGATGCCTGAGTCGCACGTGGCCTCAGGACTTCCTGCTGGAGCTGGACGTCCACGAGTCATCAGCAGTCTAGTTAATACCTCTCCTTCCTTTTCCTCCCACCTCTGCATTTCCTGGCCTTTTAAACAGTCATCTGTTGAGAACCCACATGTGTTACAATATTCTGTCTTCCCCTTGATCTCTGTTCATATGCAGGGCCTGCCAAATTTTGAGATTCATCTGAATTATTGATGTTGGGTCTCATCATGGTTGAATGAGCTATTCATTCATGATGTTGGGCCAACTGATCCCTTTGGAGATGAGGAATCTGATTTGTCTGGATCCTCAGGAACTCATGAAACTGTGATTTTTAGCTCATAAAGAAAATAGAGTTGATAATATTCCAGGACGGTGCCTCAGTATAGCAGATTTCTTCTCTTTTTTCTCCCGATAATGTTCTTTCCATCCCAGCATCCATAGGGGTGGCCATGGTGGTAGCAGGGGGGCATTTAACAGGAAATGCTCGAAAGTGGTTCTCTTAATCTCACATTTGTCTTGTGCATACATCTACTAGGGAGCTAGGTGGAGATGCTTGAGCCCCAAGACCTCTTGGTCCAGGCACCCATTGAGACCAAAAAACAAAAAACAAACAAACAAACAAAAAACCCTACTAAGGTCCTGAAAGCCAGGCCATTCTCTGTTCTCTACATGACTCATGAACACCAAAGCTTCATGGCTGCCGAAAGGGCACAAGAGTACCCATACACCAAGGCTGCTGTAGAAAAATTAAGACACACTGAGGAAAAACCAGAACAAAACAAAACAAAAACAAAAACAAAGAACACTTAACTCTACCTCCCCTCTGCCTGTGCTCTTCCTTAGCTGGTGTCATCCCTCAAGTCCATCTTCCTCCTTGACTTTCTCCTATTTTCCATCTACAGGATCTGTTCTACCCATGGCCCCCCTCCAGCCACTTGGTTGGTAAAATGTCTTGCCCCTGCACCACATATACAGTATAAGGGATCCCTTATGCTCAGAGTCACAAGGGCACTTAAAGGTCACAAAGTCCAGGCTCCCTGATAATGCTTGGGGTTCTATGCCCTCCAGAATGTAATAGTTCCTGAAGATATGTTCCTCATAGGAAAAGGGGGTGAGGAGGAGAATGGAAGGGACAACAGTGCCCCAACCCTCCTTTTCTCCCAAGAATGCTCAGCTGAGCTGGCTCTCTTTGACAAAATCTCTCTTCCATACCCTGAAGTCATGGCGTTCTATACTGCATCATGCCCTTCCTGCCACAGCCTGCATTGCCTTAGCTTGTGGAACAGCATGGGGGCCTGGCCAGTGAACCTAGGTCCTTTCTGAAGCTTGGTAGGTGCTGGAAAGATGCTCCCCATGTAGGCATTGAGAAGAAACCTAGGCCAGGGGGTTTGTGTTGTCTATAGTGGGGAAGCTGTCAGCAGAGGTGTCTGATGTAGGCTGTGGGACTTTTAGTCACCTGGAATACAGTCAAGGCCAAGAAGAAACCATTCGGAGCCTCTGTTGGTCAGAGAAAGTAGGGATGTGAGTAAAACACATGAAGTGAGGGGGGGCCCGAGTGGTCCAGGAACTGAGGATCACGCAAGGCACAGGCCTATAGGAAGTCTTAAGGGTTCAATTAAGAACCCATTTACAAACTCCTACAACTCAACAGCAAAACGTCAAAGAACCCAGTTAAAAGATGAGCAAAGAACATGAACAGACATTTTTTCCAAAGAAGACACACAAATGCCAAACAGGTGAATGAAAAGGTGCTCAGCATCACTAATCATCAGGAAAATGCAAATCAAAACCACAATGAGATATCACCTCACACCTGTTAGATGGCTACTTTCAAAAAGAGAAGACATAACAAGTGGTGAGAGTGTGGAGGAATAGGAACCATAGTACGTTGTTGGTGAGAACGTGACTAGTACAGCCACTGTGGAAGACGGTATGGAGGGTCCTCGAAAAGTTAAAAATAGAACTACCACATGATCCAGCAATCTCACTTCTGGGTATATATCCAAAGAAGTGAGATCATTGTCTTGAAGAGATATCAGTGCTCCCACATTTACTGCAGCATTATTCAGAACAGCCAAAGTATGGAAACAACCCAACTGTCTGTCAATAGATGAAGGAATGAAGAAAACGTGTTGGGGCGGGGGGTGGTGGCGTGTAATTGAATATTATTCTGCCTTAAAAAGGAAGCAAATCCTGCCAATTGCAACAACATGGGTGAACCTAGAAGGCATTATGCTAAGTGAAAGAAGCCAGACAAAGGAAGAAAAATACTGTATGATTTCACTTATATGTAGACTCTAAAAGAAAATTAAAAAGTCAGACTCACAGAAAGAGATAGAATGGTGGTTGCTAGGGGCTGGAGAATGGGGGAAATAGGGAAATGTTGGGAAAAGGGTATAAACTTTTAGTTATAAAATGAATAAAGTCTGAGGATCTTATGTACAATGTGGTGACTACAGTCGATAACACTGTATTGTATAATTAAAATTTGCTAAGAAAGTAGAACTTAAGCGTTCTCATACTCACACAAGAACAGGTAAATATGTGAGGTGGCATATTAAGTCAATGGGGGGAATCCTTGCACAAGGTATATGTATATATCAAATCATCACTTTGCACACCTTATTTTATTTTTTTACATTGCATATTATATTATAAGCAATGTAAATATATTATACTTAATATTTAATAAATTCAATACATATTGCATTTAATAATATAAAATATTATATAT
>NW_006442491.1:27013515-27046934 GCF_000325575.1 Pteropus alecto
CTGCTCTGGAGAGGAGCGTGGATACCAGGAAAGGGGTCTCTCCCAGGCCAACAGGAGCTCAGAAACCCCCACCTCCGTCCTACATCGGTGGTCCTCAGGTTCCAGGATGCAGAGAATCACCTGGAAAGCATGTTCATCCTGCAGGTTCTGGGGCCCTGGCCTCAGAGAGTCTGATTCTATAGATGATGTGGTCCAAGACTCCAGAATCTCCCTATGACCAAGATTCCCAGTGAGACTGATGGAGATGGGTCCTTAGACTCTTGCTGTGCCAAGTGTGGTTGGTGGACTGCCACCACCGGCATCCCCAGAGAACCTATAAGAAATGTAGAATTTCAGGCTCTACCCCACATCTCTAGAATCAGAGTCTGCATTTAACACGCTCCTCAGTAATTCGTGTGCACAGAAAGTTCGAGAAGTGCTGGCTTAGACCACACTGTGAGCCCCTGGGCCCTCCTCTGATGCCTGATTTTTCCTGACTTTGTATGTGATCCCACCTTCTACCTCTACTTCCCTCAAGGATCTCTTCCATCCAGGCATAAATACATTGGTGCTCTTGAACTCAATCTCACAGGGAGACACATGCACATTTATCTAACTACCAGGGCTGATGGGGTAGGTACGTGTCCCTGCAGAGCGGTGACCTCGGCACAGCAAATCTGAGGGCAAGAGAACCAGGACCGAAAAAACACAGAGGCTGCAGTCTTGCTGTTTGCTCACAGATTTCAGCAAAGAAAACATCACTAACTCAACCAACATTTGTTCAGCACCTGCTATGCGCCAGGCCCTGGAGGAATGACGGATGCCATTCGTATAACACCTTTTGGTTGATAAAATACGTTTACGTGCATTCTCTCATTGAACTCCATATGCGACAGAGATAGGACAAGCCTGTGATACGGAAAGCATTATCCCCATTTTACAAGTGACGAAACTGAGATACAAGGAAGCTAAGTAACTTGCCCAAGCCAGGATCCCCACTACGTCTGTCTGATTTTAGATGCCAGGGCACTATAGCGAAGGGAAAGGGGAAGGCAGTCAAAGGGAAAATAGCAACATTCATAGATTTGTGGTGATTTTGTTATAAAGACAGATAAAGCAACTCAGGGAAGATGACCACGCCCCCGCTCCGCCCCGACCCCCTGCCCAGTGGTGTCTGGGCTGGTCCAACAGATATGATGTCAATGACTCTGTGGTCATTCCGTTCTCTAAGTTCATGGGTCACCTGTTCAATGTTGTCCAACAAAACTACCTGTGACGATGGGCATCTTATAGACCTTTGCTGTCCCATACACTCACCACTGCCCACATGATACTGCTGAGCCCTTGCTATGTGCCTAGTGCAACTGAGATTGATTTTCTTTACTTTTATTTAATGTTAATTTAAATTTGAGTGGCCACATGTAGCCAGTGGCTGCTATAGCGGACACTGCTGGGGAAATGGTCACTAGATACTGCTCTTTGTTCTACTGCATCTAAACAGAACAAACTGGTACAAATAGTAGATGAGAGTAATAGAACTTTCGAAGGAAACTGTAATTACCGTTTCTGTTCAAAACCTGGGTGTGAAGCTGTCCGTCGAAGCACGTGTTCTCAGTGGGAATGAAAGCACCCCCAACGGGGTTAAAGTTCATTCTCGGAGGTGAAAAGAATTCTACTCTTTCTCTGTATAAAGTACAGATGTGCATAACAGCATGGAAACATTCATGTAAGTCAGAAAAAAAATGTCAATTTTTAAAAGATTGAGGACCCCAAAGTGAAAAGCCGAGTGACATCACAGAACAAAAGAGGCTTTCTACTGTTACATCCAATGTGATCAATATTTTTTCTGTACATGGTCATTTAAATATTACCCTGGAGGCATATCTGCCTCTTCTACCATGATGAAGGTCCACTGTGGAAAGTGCCATGTTCAGTTGCTGCTGCATTTCCATTAGAAGGTGCCACTCATTCTGAATTAAAAGCATTTCTGAGTACACCCATTAGCAGCATTATTCACAATAGCGAACGTGTGGAAACCATGTGTCCTTAGGTGGATGAATGGGTAAGCAAATGTGGTATATCCATACAGTGGAATATTATTCAGCTTTAAAAAAAGAAAGCAATTCTGACACACGCTATGATACGGATGAACCTTGAGGACATTTTGTTAAGTGAAATAAGCCAGGCACAAAAGGACAAATACTGTATGACTCCACTTACACGAGGTACTAAGAGTAGTCCATAGAGACAAAAGAAAGAATGATTTTGCCAGTGATTAGGGGAGGGGAGAGAATAGAGAGTTGTTTTTTAATGGGTATAGAGTTTTGGTTTTGCAAGATGAAGAGTTTTGGAGACTGGATGCACAACAATGTACATGTACTTAACACGACTGAACTGTACATTTAAAAATGATGAATGAAGTAAATTTTATGTCATGTGTGTTTTACCACAATAAAAAAAAAAAAGTGGAAGAAAAAAAGAGCAATTCTGAAAAACATTTATGTAAAGTCCAGACCTTGGAATCAGAGGTTATGACTGAGCCAGCAACCATGGGTGGGACGACCTTCTGCACTGAACAGAAATGCACGGCTCCGTTTTCTAAAACCAAGATTTGGGAGCTGAGCAGGGCTACGCAGGAGGTGGCCTTAAGTGTGGGTTTTTTATCACTCATCGGTGACAGTTGTTACACTCGAAGAGACAGTAAAATACTTCCCGAACACACAAAAATAAAAAAAAATAAACCCAAATAAAACCTGAATGGCTGAGAGTGCCAGCATATGAGGGCAATGAGCATGAGGAGGGTGCTGGAGGTGGAGGCACAGGGTGGTGGGGGGGTGGGGGGGGCGGTGCAGTAGATTACCTAGGGCTGGGAATGCAGGGAGAGGGAACTTAGAGCGGGGGAGCAGGGAGGGATCTGTGGGATCTTCATTATCATCATGATCCGGGTTTTTAAGGGGTCCTCATTCTGCCCTCCTGCCCCTCATCCTCGGTGCAGCTGCTAGGAGAGGCTGCCTGAAACTATAACTAAGTATACCATCTTCACTCAGACCCAGAATTGATGGCAATGAACATGAGGGTGACGTGTCACAGCTGACGGAGCATCTTCACATACCATCTACTCATCACGACACCTCTATGCCCTGCTGAGATGAATATCCCTACCCATTTGACAAATGAGGAAACTGAGACTCAGAGCAGGAAAGGTGCCAGTCCAAGGAATACCCAGAGGGTAGACTCACACCCGGACCTCCAGCGCCAAGTCCCAAATTCTGCCTTTGGCATCTCATGACCTCATCTGTCTCTGGAATGAGCGAGTCCTCAATAGCCCCAGCTGGGGAGTCCCATGTATCACCAGCAGCCTTGGTGTTGCTTCAGCCCCTTTTTCTGATGAACAAACATTATGATGCCACCCTCATAAAGGGACTGCTGTTAGGAAGGATTAATTCATTAATGAATATGAGGCCTCTGGAAAGCCAGAGCTCATGAGATAAATACCCGTGTTGTCAGCTTTGCCTCTGTGTGGCAGAGTGAAAAGGACCATAGTCCCCCCATTGTCCTTGGATAATAGCTTCGATTTGTTGCAGGGCAGGAGGAAGGAGGCTGTCTGGGGATAAACAATGCTGGGTTGTTCATGCGGCACAGGCTGGGAAGGGAGAAAGGGCTGGGGTTTCAGTCTACCCAGAGAGTTCTGTGTCTTTGCTCCGAAGCTTCTCCCCACACCACCCCTGCTGGATAAACCCACACATGTGAGCATGTGTATGTGTGTGCATACATGCATGTGCGCACACACTCACACACACACACACACTCTCCAACTCTTGCCCTCATAGTGGCCTCACACCTACAAGGACATGTGGGTGCAGATCTTGACAGTGTATTCACAGTGACCAGTTCACACTTTGTAGACCACACTCATGGTGACCAACGGACCAGGCAGCAAATGTCACGGCTCAGATTGGGTATATTCCAGTTTCTTTCTGCTGCACAGCTGTCTTAGTCGGCTTGGGCCGCTATAACACAGTAGCATAGTCTAGGTGGCTTAAACAATAGACATTAATTTTCTCATAGTTCTGGAAGCTAGAAGCCTGAGATCAGGGTGCCAGCACTGTGGGGCTCTTGTGAGGGCTCTGTTTCTGGCTTTCAGACAGCCACCTGCTGCTGTGTGCTCGCACAGCCTTTGTTCCGTGCATGCCTGCAGAGAGAGAGAGGAAGAGCGAGAGCGAGCTCTGGTGTCTGCTCTTCTTAAGAGGGCACTGCTCTCATCGTGGGAGTCCCACAGGCATGGCTTAATTACCTCCCAAAGGTCTCACTTCCAAATACCATCACTTGGGGGTTAGAGCTTTAACATATGAATTTTGGAGGGGGACGCAAACATTTAATCCATAACAATAGCGAACATTCCAAAACACGGTGGCATAAAACAACAAACGACTGATTGTGTTCATGGACTGTGTGTGTCAAAATTCGGGCAGGACCCAGCAGAGGCGGCTCGCTCTGTTTCACATCGTTTGGGACATCGACTGAGAAGACTGGAACAGCTGGGATGGTTTGGATGGCCAAGGGCTGGAGCAGGCTGAGCTGGAGGGATGTGTGTCTAACAAGACTTCGAGCACATGTCTGGTGCCTGGGTTAGTCTGGCTGAAGTTCAGCTCAGCTGCACTGTCACCTGGAGCACAGACATGTGGCCTTTCCAGGTGATTTGGGGTTCTTACTGCACAGAGAGTGAGTTCTGAGAAACGGCATCTCCAGAAGGAACAGTGTCCCAAGAGACCACCCTCAGAAGTCACATCACTCCTGCTTTTCTCCAGGGCAAAGAAGAGTCACAGCCTGGCTCAGATTCACAGGAAGCAGCACAGATTCTAGCTGTCAATGGGAGAAATGCCTAAGAATCGGGGGCCATGTTTCAAAACCACCTCAGGGAGAGATGTCGGTGTAGGGCTTCACAATTGGGTTTGAGTGCCAGGGTCTGAGACGCCAGCCCACAGTCCCAGAGGGGATGGTCATTCAGAACGTTCCAGCACTCTGGATTATGCCATTCTTACTCCCTGGAGGCAAAAGAGAAATGGGTACTCTAAACTTTAGGGTCCTTGAGGGACTTGGGTCCATGCCTGCATTTTATCGACGAGGAAGCTGAGACCGAGAGAGGTCACTTGCTATTCTTCGTGTCACATGGCTGCTAAGTGAAGCGGCCAGTGTTCAAAGAGGAGACTCCCAGTCCAGTGCTCAGTCGGCTCCTCGGCTGCTGGCTGCTACAGGGGCTGGAGCTGTCAGGTCCTTCTTACCACAGTAAGGAATCCGTTTTTAGAACCGGGTAACCCACTGCAAAGCAGAACCTTCCAGACGCCATCCCTCTAGGGAGACGGAAAGGTGGGGGTGGTCAGGGGATATTTACAGAAGGAGGGGGCTGTGGGCTGGCAGGCAAAGGTGAGTGTGTCGACCCACCCCCACCCCGCAGGGCGGGTCTGTGACGGGCAATTGGATAAACACATTCAGAGCAGGATGCGGGTGCAGCCGAGTGTGTGCACATTTTTAAATATACATTTCACATCCATATGCAGATCCCACTGACATGTGACAAATGTGTAGTGGCCTCCAGGAGCTGTTCTCCAAAGAGGCACTTATTCCATTTGACTCCAGGCATCCAAGCCTCAACAGATGGATTCAGATGGGCTGTAGGAAGCTGACTTCAATTACAGCAGGAAGATGCGAGTTAGACAGCGGGAAGAACCCCTTTCTTTCTCCAGGACAACAGCTTTCTTTCAACAGATTCTTCTGCAGTGTAGGATTACAGGCCCAACATGGACACAGATAAAGAAGAGTGCTTTCTGAAGGTGTGAGGGAGGACGCCAATGGACAGAAACAGGGATTGTAGCTCACTCGTATCCACAGATTTTCTGGAGCATGATTGTTCTACAAAGGGCATGGCCCTGGTGAGTACTTTGGACTTAAATGAAGGCCCGGTGTCTCTTTTTGGAGAGCAGACGGTTTGAGGAGTGGGCTATGAAGTGAAGGAGTGAACTTGAAAAGCTGAGGACTGAGACCCTGCCAATCTTTTCCAAACTAATCTGTGAGACAGGAAAGAGTTTACATTTTATTTAGATGAGTTACCTGCTGTGCATCAGGCATTTTTTTTTCCTTCTGTTTCTTTTTCTTTTTTTTTTTTTGGTGGATGGGAGAGGAATGACACCTTCACTGAGGTATGTGACATACTGTATAATCCCCTCACTTAAAGTGCGATTCAATGAATTTGAGAATGTTCAGAGTTGTGCAATCATCGCCACTATGTTTTAGAACATTTTCGTCACTCCAGAAAAAACCTACTATACACTAGTGATCACCTTCCCAACTCCCCGCTAGTCCCCCAGCCCTAGGCAGCCACTAATCTACTTTCTGCCCCTATAGATTTGCCTATTTTGAACATTTCACATAAATGGAATCATACAATATAAGGTCTTTTGTGACTTGTTCTTTTCATTTAGTTTTCAAGGTTCATCCATGTTGTAGCATGTATCAGAAGGCCATTCTTTTTTATTGCTAATTAATAGTCCCTTGTATAGATATACCACATTTCATTCATTCATTCATTCATCAGCTGATGGACATTTGGGCTGTTTTCACTTCTGGGCTGCTGTGAATAATGCTGCTATGAACATTTATGTACAAATTTTTCATAGATGTATGTTTTCATTTCTCTTGGGTATATACTTAGGAGTGGAATTGCGGGGCTGTATGGTAACTCTATATTTCACTTTTTGAGGAACTCCCGAACTGTTTTCCAATGCAGCTGCACCATTTTAAATTCACACCAGCCATTCTGATTTCCCCACATCCTCACCGACACTTGTTATTTATTCTCTTTTTGATGAGAGCCATCGACTAGGTGTGCAGGCACTTTCCTTATAGCATCTCATTTAATCTTCGCGTTCCTACGAGAGCGAGTACCACCACCCCACTTCACAGATCACAAACCCGAGGCTCAAAGAAGTCGATTCACTAACCTGCCAAAGGTCGCACCTCTGGTAAAGGGGAGGTGGAGACTGACTGCTGCCAGCTCTGCCCTGGAGCGGAGCCCACTTTCCCAGGCCAGGTAAGCTACCCCACCCCCTTCTCTGCAGGTTTCTCTTTGTGCTGCAAATGTAACTCCCTGCTGAGGTATTCAGGAACGGAAGCAACTGAACATTCTTTCCAAACCGTCCTTCCTCACTTGAGCCCAGAGACTGATCATCCCCTCTGGCTGTCCGCATTCCTTCTGTTGAGGGCCGGAAAGAACCCAGGTGGCCAGGATGGAATCCAACATGCCCTTTGGTCCCCACCCCTCCATATGCTTGGTGGATTTCCAGCTCCAGCTCCAATGGGCTGCAGGAAGCTCAGTGGCCTTTTCAACCACCTATGGGGGCACATGAGTCTCTTGTCCAGCCCACTAGTGGCGTCAGGGACCACCGCATCAGATTAATGGAAAATCTTTCTTTAGTTCAAGAGATTATAATAAGCACGACTCTGAGCAACCTGGCACCTCCTAAAACACCCACTAAGGTAGGCCGTTGGTGGTGGGAGGCACCACACAGCTTCGTGGAGGCCAGTGGCCTGCCCACCGCCCACCCATCTCCCCTCACTCCTCCCGCTCTCCACCAAACGGGAAGATAAATGACGCTGTGGAGCCGTCAGGTGTGTTGTATTTATGTGATGCCCATCGTTCCTTATTCTCCCTCCATTGTTCTCTGATGTATGACAAAACTCCCAATTTGTCAAACGCTTAACAGCAGTCAGGATAATCTATTCTCAACACATTCACAGAGCTTTTCATTTTCTACAACTGTCACCAAGAACAGTTTATGAATTTTCCATCACAAGGAATCCGAGAGGGTAGAGGAAAAATTAAAAGAAAAACCACCTCCCCACAACCCGCTTCTCTCCGAGCCTTACCTTGTTAGACAGGAAGTAATGCTGCTTCTGGGGAACCCCGTTTTATCATGCACGTAATTGCATTTTGCACTTCAGCCCATTTCCCATGCTCTCCGAATCATTCTCCTTGTTGTGCAAGTGAAAATCAGGCAGTGCCCCCCTTCTAAACCCCAAATTGAGAGTTCAAAGGAGTCAGCCAGAGAGGCTTAATAGTCAAAGTCCTCTATACTCCTGCCTGGCTGACCTTCAAGAAATTCTAATGTAACCCCCAGAAGCTCAGAGCTTTTAAAAAAAAATGGACATTGAATCACCTGTAACGGCAAAAATCTAGAATCAACCTAAATTTCCAGAAAGAAGGGATGAGTTAAGTCAATTATGATAACGGAACATGGAGTGCCACTGAAATCATGTTTCTGTGGCACGGGAGAGTTAATGAATATTATTAACATAACGTCAACTAAAGCGAGTTTCAAAACTGGATTACAGTACGATTCCACGTTAGTAAATATATGCTTGTATAAGTGCAAGTAGTGAATTGGGTGTTATGACTTATGAAGGGGTGGAGCTAGATGTTAAAACTCAAGAAATTATCTGCTTTTTTACAAAGGCGTCTATTTTCGTATACTTCGCAAATTTTCTTCGATGAAGTAAAAAGTAATTTTTCAAAACAAGATTTGGTTTTGCACAATGTGGTCTATTCACGGCTCTTCCTAAAACTTTAAACACTGCCAGAAAAACAGCCAGTTGTACAGTAAACAGAAGTTAGACAGCGAGCATTTCCATTCACACTGGTGACACCACGCTGAACAGCAGTTGTCCCTATGATTTTAATCACCGTAGCTTTTGAAACCACAACCCTCTTTCCCCTTTATTTTATTCTTTTAAAACGCTGTCTCTCGAAGCTAATGAGCAAATTCTCCGAGAGCTGGAACCTAGAAAATGCTGAATCACGGGGCAAATAGCCCATTAAATCCACAGCCCTTTGAAGACTCACACAGCTCAGATAACATGAAAGTCCCTCTGAGAACACATTCCAGCTGTGGTTATCATATGTAAATGTAGGCCAGCGCCTAACAAGAAACGATTATTTGCAAATACCTTGGCTATGATCTAAGTCGCAGTTCTAATTTGAGGAGTAACACAGCGATCACTTTTAAAGCAAGAACCCAGAGGCTAAGATTAACCTTTACAGGAACATTCTGAACAGGGTTGAGATTTTTCAAGAAACTGAGATCCAACGAGCTACTCAAAATTGCAACTAGAGGAGCTGAACACAACGTTTAAACACCAAATCCCTCTTTCTATTTGTGCGCGTCCGTTTTATCAATCCCTACCCACATTGAATTCCTTGAGCTATCTCATTAATAATGCTTTTGGAATGTGGTCTCAAAATATTGGCCTCTTTCACGACCGCCTGAAGGTAAAGCAAAGGAAAATGAATGAATGAATGAATGAATGAATGACCCTATCTCATGTATATTCATTGATTAAGCTGCCATAAAAAAGAACTATGGACTGAGTGTCTTAAACAACAGAAATGTATTGTCTCACTGTTCCGGAGGTCAGAAGACCAAGGTCAAGGTATGTGCAGAGGTGGTTCCTTCTGAGGGGTGTGAGAGAGGATTCATTCCACGCCTCCCCGCTAGCTTCTGGTTCTTCGCTGGTAATCTTTGGCATTCTTTGGCTTGTGGAATCATTGTCCAAGCTCTGCCTTCATCTTCACATGGGGTTTTCCTTGTGTGTATGTGTCTAAGTTTCCCCTTTTTATAAGGACATTAGTCACATCAGATTACAGTCCCAATGACCTCATCTTAATTATATCTGCAAAGACCCTATTTCCAAATAAGGTCACAATTTGAGGTTCTGGGGGTTAGAGTTTCAACGTGTGAATTTATAGGGATACAATTCAACCCACGGCACCTTCTGTCAACCCAACCAACCATGCCCCAACTAGGCTGCTGAGATCTGCTCCAGAAAACTATGCAAACCTCCCAGAGTAAAGGATGATTTCCGATGTCAGCTGAGCAAATCCTTCCCCACCTCCCTGGTCTCCTCCCCGTGGTTCTCTACTGTTGCTTTTACAAACTTGTACTATGCTCCTGAATCCTTCTCTATTCGCTCACTGTAGGGGATGATCTTCCCACCCACTTCACAGAAGCAAAAAGAGGCCATTGCAAAGGAATGTTCTGACGCCCTGCTATGAGGCCTTTCCTTGCATTCTTCTCTCCCCTTTCTGCTCTGTCACAATACAAGGGACATTCCTCCTCCTGGTTTTGGATCTCCTGCCCTCAACCTTCCTCAGGGACCTCGCCCACACCAATCACCCCTCTCACTTCTATCTGCAACCTTCTTCTCTCCACTGGCTTCTTCCTATCAGCATCGAAACTGGCCCAAATCTTTCCTGCCATAAAGAGCAAAATCTCTTACCTCTCTCTCTCAGGTCATTGTCCAGCCCCTCTCCTCCCCTCCACCTCATAGGCACATAAATTGAAAGAGTGAAATAAAATGATCTCTACTTTTCTTGTCCTCAACTCATGCCATCTAGCTTCTGCCCTCTCTTCTATATTGGAAGTTCTCCTTCCATGGACCCCTTGTTGCTAAACTAAGGGTTTCTTTTAATCCTTTTCTTAAGGGACTGGTTCAGCAAGTGTGGGATGCCACTATCTACTCTCTTCTTTAAATATGCAATCTCTGGCTTCTGAGTGACCCCACAGCTTCCCAGTTCTCCTTCTTGGTTTACTATGCTGGCCCCTCATCCCCTATCCATGTGCTCAATTTTTATATTGGTATTATATACTAGATCTTTCTCTAACCCCTTACCATCTCGGCTCTGGCTATGAATTAAATTACTAACTATATGCTGGTGACTCTCAAGTCTACACTTCCAGTCTACTCTTTTTCTTGAACTCCAGATGTCGTATTCCTCCCTACCATCATACCCCGCCCCAATGATCCACATCCACTGACAGTTATGAAAGAAGACGGCCAGCAGGTGGTAGACAGAGTAATGGGTTGATACGGACTCAGGAGGGCAAAGATCCACTAAGAAGTGCAGAGGTGAAATGAGGGCTAAGGAACAGTTAGCTAACTAACTTGATACTTCTTTTAAAAGTACGTTCAAATCCAAATTTCCTTGATTCCTTGCTACTCGACTTGCCTATATCTTAAAGAACGGGGCTCTGCTTGACATGAATTAAATTAGAATATTCTTCTACTCTAGAAAATATATTCTTCCTCCACCAACACTCTGGCATATGAAGACCGTCCACTGAAAATCACGGAGATGCCATCAGATTACATAATGCTAGCTTTGGAGTGGTTATTACTTTTTCTACACAGGTATACGATTTTAAGTGAGGCATCTATATTAAATGGTGCCTCCCACTGCCCACTCAGCTTGATTTCACTGCTGCATGGAATTACAATCTCTAGTAGCTGGGAACTAAAAAGAAGTAAATGTAGAATAGATGTCAAACTAAAAAACAAGATTAGTGACATGAAAGCCCATGGCATTGAGGTATATGTTAGTCTGGAAAAAGAAAAAAAAGAAACTGCTTTTACATGAGACTACCTCATATCATTATTAATAAAACACAACGAAGGCATAGATCTTAGAGAACATGTGGTCTGATACCCTCAATGTGCAAACAGAGAAGCTGAGGCTTAGAAAGGAAAATGCTTAAACTTCCTCAAGGTTAAACTCTATGGAACGGGAAGAGAGGGTGAAAAGTGTGGTGCATATTTCATCAGCACGTGAGAGGCCTAGAAAACATGGCTTCATTCTGCTAGAGCCTTTGAGCTATCAGAATTTTTGCAGAGTGCATCGACATCCTACCCAGCAAGACCTCTGGCACAACCGCCTCATGCAGGTTCGTCTCCTGGAACCTCTCATCCTAGCCAACTCCACAGCCACTTCGCGGCAGGCCCCTGAACCTCCTGGATTCTGAACGCTAGGTTCACGTGCCCACACGCAGCCTTGCCTCTTCTGTCAGACTAATTTCAGCCCTATTTGTTCTGCTAGAATCTTCCTTTCTGTTTTCTTCCTCCTTTGGTTCCACCAACATCCCGCTCGCCCATCTGGGCTCCCACGAGCTCTGCAAAGCGCCTTGAGCTCATGTCCTTGCCCAGCTTGACCCAGCTCTATGAATGGACCTGAATGAGAAATGATGGTGGTTTGCAACACTTATCCCAGCAAACGAAGAGTGAAGGAAAAAAAAACAGAGCAAAACCAAAAAATCCCTGCTGAGCTCAGATTTTGATTCAGCCAGCATGAAGCCATGATTTGTGCCAGGCACTGTGCTAGGTGCTGGTGTTAACACTGTCTCCTTTAATTTAATCTCCCAGCCTTTAATAGAATCCTGCTCTGTGAAATTTGCACAGAGGCCAAAAGGAAACAAGGCATTATTTATAATAATTGGCTCACCATTATCCATTCACTTGGCACTGCCTGAAATAACATGATGGGCCTTTATGCTATTCACAGCCTATAAAAAAGTAGTTCTGTTGTGATTCAACATATAGTAATCTCCATTTTAAGAAGACAATAGAAATGCTCAGCCATTATTCATCCAGGAGCCTTAAACAGCAGAGAATTCCTTTATCAGGAACATAAGTTTAGGACATGTGAGTTATTAATATTGCAAGTAGCCCAATGCATTCATCGAGGTGCTTAGACTATTGAAAAGACTAAGGATTTTAAAAAGTCATTTCTTGCAAAAGGCTAGGACCAAATGGTACTTTGAGAGTACTGTGTAAAAAGCACAAACTATTCAGAATCTTCATCCCCAAATCACTTATTTCTGAATGTCGAGAAACTCAGGTTTGAGAAGGAAGAAAAATGTGACAGAAGCTGAAAATCAGAGTTAATTGACAATCACTAGTGGTCCATGAATAACACGTTTGATATTTAGTCAGGTGTTCATTCATTTATTCACCGCCATACTCCTCAAAGGATTTGAGGCAGCCTACAGAAAGAACATGATATAAGAACGGCAAAATGTAATTGAGAGTAAAGGAGCAGGACTAGCGTTAAGACAGCTATGACAACTTTGGCAGAAAGGACACACCTGTGATGACCATAAGGTTCTTCATAGGTACCACAGTCATGTTTTAGATTTGACTGGAAGCTGCCTGGCAGCCAAAGTGAAAGGAAGAGAGTCAGTTATAGAATTCTTTGTAATAAGAACTGTTGAGCATCTTTCTTTCAAAGGAAGGTAAAAAGATGAACATGGACACAGTGGCCTCACAGATAACTACAAAAATGGAAGGCCCATTAAACTGTAATAAGAAAGAAGGGGCCAGTGCATATAGGTAAGAATTTGAGTTCTGGAGCCGAAAGTCCTTACTATGAGGTCTAGCTTACCTCTTAATAAGCTCTGTGGCTCTGGAGAAGATCTTTAATTTCTCTGAGGCACATTCTTACTATTCATAAACTAGAGATTGATTGATTGATTGAGTGATTATTTATTATTTATTTTTACACTGCAGCACCTCGTCTTCCTAGGTGGTCTCCCATCCAAGTACTCACCAAGCCTGACCCTGTTCAGGGTGGCGGGGTCATAGACACAAACTAGAGATTTTAAAATATCTTATTTAAATTTGCTAAGTCGTGTCAGAAAGAGCAAGAGAGAGAGACAGAGAGAGAGAATAAAGAAACAATAAGGTAGGTGAATATGAAATGAAATAAAACACAGAAAAAGCATCCAGCATAGTTCCTGGCACTTGAAACATGAGAGACCATTTCCCAGGATAATTTGGCTTCATTATTTCTGTGAAATTAAACCTGGGTGTAAGAGTATGGCAGCTTGTTTGCTCATCTGGGCGGCTCTCTCAGTCTCTCTCTCCTCTGCTACTCTCTGCCCTTCCCATTCCCTCTTCACCCTCAACCCCACAGGCAGCTGCAGCTATATCTCAATTTCTGAATGCCAGACTGAAAAGAAGTACAAAAACCACAGTGGATGGGCCAGTCCGTCAGAGCATTATTCAAAGCAGCAAGTGGTGATGGGCACAAAACCAACTACCACAACGGGGGGAAAGAGAGTCAATTCAGAAATGAGTTAAGTATTGACTGATAATCACTGAATGCTTATGAGCAAGAACCATCTATACCGACACGTGTCGATTTATGTTAGACATTTCTACCTTGAGCACTCATTCGCCAATATTCGCTACCTAATCCATCCTGATCTTGATGAAAACTACTCTGTAGGAAATGCAGTGATGGCTTTCTTGACGCTAAACACTTTCAGACTTCAGCTAACAACACGATCTTGGATCTTCATGTTCCTGGTGACCATATTTTCTAAGCCAAACATCCAAAAAAATCACAATGGTTTAAAAATTAAAGAACTTTTGCACATTTTGGGAATCATCTAGCTTAAGGAAAAAAATAAATTCTGGAAAGTTGGAGCTGTCTTGGAAATTTGGGGTCATATGGTCACTGCATTTTCAAGTCACACAGGTGGTTTCTTCATTTTTAAATAATTCTCTTCACCTTCAGCCACGAGTGAGAAGCCCCTGCTCTGTGTTCCCTTTGAACTTGCACACACCTCCATCCTAGTGCTCACCATTCTCTGTATCTTCTTCATCTTTTTTTGTGTGTCTGAATGATGAATATGCTGCTTGAGCCAAAGTCATGGATGACCTGAGACATCTATGAGATTCTCTGAGGTTAAGCCTCAAATTTCAATATAGTTTTATTCATGCTAAGACTATCATAAAGCTCTGGATCCACTTTTATAGTGTTTATTCATATACTTATCATAAAAAGCAGCACTCACGCTGTAGACAGACTCAGTTTTCTCATTTGAATAGACCATGTGTTTCTGAATTAAGAATTAGATAGTAGGGTAAGGCAAGGGGTCTTTTATCTACATTGGGGTCCACATCTGTTCAGGTTTCAATAAAATAATTCCATCCCTTATCATTGGGAAAAAAGCTCCAATGTTCAGGACTACTTTTAGTGATGTGGGGCAATTTTATTTGTTTTCTGTGTTTTGCCTTTTTAGTTTTTAGATTGTCTTCCCTAACATGTTAGTTGCATGCTGAGACAGTCTATTTCAGAGAGAAAAAATTAAAGTCAGAAGTTCCAGTCTGAGCTTCTTTGGTTTGTTTTCAAGGGCAATTAATAATGAATGGGGGACACTTTGTCATTTGCTCAAATATTGTTAAGATTTGTCTTTTCTTGGATACATGTACATTGTATGAGCAAAGTAATATCCACCCAGACTGCCTGAGGGGACCACAAGAGAACAGGTCAGTCATTTGCAGAAACAGATATAAAAACCCTAAGAGCCATCATAGGCCCTAATGTGGACATCAGCAAGACACCCAGCCTGGAGAAGAAAGGCAGATAGGAGTGCAGTGGGGCCAGAATGCAGAGAACTCCACACCTGGGATTTTAATAATCTTCTGAATTCATGGAGAGAAGTTACGTGAGAGCCGAGGGAGGGTGGGATAGCTCTAACGCTTACAGAAAATAGTTCCTGGGTGGGATAGGGAAGGTGACAGTAAAAAAAGGACTAACCACTTTTTTTAATTGCGGTGGCACAGCCTCTGTAGCTTACCTGTCTAGCACTGTTGCTCTGCTCCATGTGATAAGACATGAGTCACATGCTTAATTAGCTCCATTAAGCCTATTATACCTATAGCTAAGGAGAACTCTCTCCCAGAAAACGGAAAATTACTGTTCTATGTACTAGGTTTCAATATGGCTGCTCTCTCCCTCTTTTTCTTTCTTCCTTTCTGTCTCCCTTTCCATTCTTTCTATCCATCCATCCATCCATCATCCATCCATCATCTGTCCATCCAAAGATATGTTGAACATCTATTTTGTGCTAGGTCCTATTTTAAGCACTTAGTATATATTATCTCATCAAATTTTAACAACACTCTAGAAGTCATCTCTTCAAGTCATTATCAACACAAAAGTTTAAGAAGTTGAGTATCTTACCCAAGAGTCAGCAAATATGGCCCACAGGCAGAATCCAACCTATTTTTATAAATAAAGTTTAACTGGAACGCAACCATCCCCACTGTTTCCTTGTGCTACAATTTTAGCAGAGTTGAGCACAATTACAATAGAGACCACAAAGCCTAAAATATTTACTATCTGGCCCTTTAAGGAAAAGTTTGTTCGTCCCATGATCTTGCCCCCATAACACTTAGCAAGAAGGTAAAGAGTTAAAGATTCAAACTCAGATCCATCTGCCCCAAAAGGCCATATTCTTCAATGCTGTACCGTGCAATAGAAGGATCTGAGCATGGTCTGCATGACTCCCAAACACCTAGAGTGAGCTGGCCAGGCTAGACTCACGGTCATGAGATCATAAGTGACATATATTATTTAGTAAGTTCCCAACCACTGTCGTGGACCCTCTTCATTGGTGAGAAAAGCCACTGAAAACTTTTTTTTTCCTGGTGAAATAATTATAGAGATAAGTGTTGATGCATGTTTTGACTTTGCTGCAAAAGTAGTTCTGTCTTCTCTAGTTTAAGTAATTACATTTGTTTCTAAATAAAGCAAATAGGACTACAATTGTCAAAGAATGCATAGATCAATTCACTGCATTTAAGGTGTGCTAGGTAGAATAGAAGTTAAAGCAATTATGACATTCTAAGGAGAGATATTACAAAGTATCTCATCACACCCAAGTAGGGGAGTGCTATTGAGCACCCTGTAAGCCAGAAGGAAGTAGGGGAAGATGTGGCTGCATGGAAATGGAAATTTCCACATGATGAAATCGAGTTTCAAACAGCTTTTGCTGTTTCGATGCCCTAATAACTGCCTATTTTAAAGTGTTTTCTAATGTTGCCTGGTGTAGTGGATATGTTCTGGGTGTTCCTTGTGCAGAGTTTGATTTTTCTGGGGCTCTGGGATGTTGCACTTGGTATTCTGAGTGCAAAAATACCCCTTGCACAAAGCAAGCAGCTTAAGAAGCAAACGGTGACTTAAGGTTGACATGTTAGCTCTAAAGAACAGGGAGAGGCTAGAATCCAGCACTGGGAAGGAGTGGTGGTAAGAGAGCTGGTCTGGCCATGGACCAAGGATCCAAAGGACATAGGGAACCAGGTGTGATTCACTATGTTGCTGAGTATCTGCACTACTGGGTGCAGGGGAGGAGGGGGGGAGTGGGGGAGGGGGTATGGAGATGTTCTCAGCATTGGATTCCACAGCTCAGATTTCCATCTGTAATAGGCATAATAATGCCCCCCTCCCCGATATCCACATCCTAATCCCCAGAACCTGTGAATATGTTATCTTACATAGCAAAAACAAATGAAAAACTTTGCAGACATGATCAGGAGAGATGGAGAGATTATCTTCAACTAGCTGGGCGGGCCCAGTGTAATCATAAGGGTCCTTATCATTGAAAGCAGGAAGCAGGAGAGTTAGAATCTGAGAGAGCTTTGAAAACGTTCTACTGCTGGCTTTGAAGATGGAGGAAAGGGCCATGAGCAAAGGCATGTGGGTGGCCTCTAGAAACAGCAGGAGAATGAATTCTCTCCCAGAACCTCTAGAGAGAGAGATCAGCCTGGTCAATGCCTCAATTTTAGCCTAATGAAACACATTTCAGACTTCTAACTTCCAAAACATCAGAGGATAATCAATTTGTAACCACAAAGTAATAAATGTGTATTGTTTGAAGCCACTAAGTTTGTGGTAATTTGTTATAGCAGCAATAAGAAACTAATACATCGACCAAACTAGGGGTGAGAATTAGGGATGACTTCAGGTCACCATCAAGCACCTGAATGGGTTCCAGGCTACCACACTAATAAATCTTCACTAACTGTCTGCTCTGGTATTGTGTGCTTCAGATTGTAAAGACAACTTGAAAAATTCCTTAGTTTTCAAATCTTCATTCATTCAATGAGCTTTAATTTGAAAACCTAGATTATTTACTCATAAATTTTTAAGTAAATGTCTGCATACAGAGAAAGAGACAAATACTTGTTGGGCAGGTGGCATGAAAATGAAGGGTGTGAGAGATTGGGAGGCACTTGCCATGCGGGTCTGAGTGAATTCACAACATGGCAGCTATCAGGAGTGTTGTTCGTGGATTAATGATCTCAGAACCATGGTCTCAGGTGTAATGATCTCAGGACCATGGAAAGAGCCACGTGTGGAGTCCAACACCGCAGATACTGTGAGTGGCTGAAGTTCGGCCTATCATGGTGAATGGCGCCATGGTAGTAATATTGTCCCCTGGGCCTCCTGAACTTGGTCATGATGGAGTGATGAGACTCTCACCCAGAACACGAAAAACTCTTAGTATGAATGAATGGGTGATAATAAACTTGGAAAGTTACACTTAGAACTATATTAAAAATATATAGATGTATGTGTCCCCAGATGAGAGAAGATAAGAATGTAAATAAAATTTGAAATAACCACTTTATAGTGTAGAGAATTTCAGTATCAAGAAATACTTTAAATTACATGTCATGGTTAATTTTATTCCTGAAATCTATTAACAAAAGGGCAAAATTATGAAAAATGGATGTATTTTAGGCTGAAATTCATGAACAAGGAATTGAAAAATATGATAGGCAACAATGTACTGCATTTCAACACTTTAGAGGCTTTGATATCCATATTTTCCTCTGATGTGCAATTATAGGAACTTATAATCCTTGAAAAATTGTTATTATTTTTGTTGTTAGAATTGCTTGCAATAAGAATAACAGATATGTTTAGAAATGTGCCTGGATGATTACATTTGAACAAACATCACAATAATAATTCTTATTTTTGGAAATGCTAAGATTCTGAAGTTACACATCACATTAATAACTTCTCTAGAAGTCTTGGGTTTTTGTTTTTTGTTTTAAGATCGTATAAAAATCCAACTTTCAGAAATGAATACTGAATTCTAGATCTAGCTGTTAGAACAAGATCGAAATGGACCTCGAAACACCTGCTGAATAATACCTGTGAATTCTCAGCTGGGATCATCGCCAAGGAGTCGGCAGGCTGAGTATCTACACAGAATTCTTAAGGACTTGTATACAACCCGGTTATATACTACTCGTAAAAAATAATTATTAACTACTAGACTGTGAGGCTTCTTCCTTTGGCTTTTAACGAAAGTCCTTGAGTTAATGTTGACTATGTCTCTAAAAAAATTGGTACTTGTGAAAATAATAGAGTTGAGTGACAATTTGAATAATTTTAGGCCACGTTAACTCCATACTTGGTTACCCTTATATATGCAACCAAGAAATCCTGGGGAAAGGTTGTGGGTCTTCACGTCATTGTGGCCACAGAGAAGTTGCCTAAGCCCTGGCATTCTTTTATAACTTCAAAGGAGGGCAAAAGTCTCAGGTGAGTTAGGACTGAGCCATAATTAATATGATTTAGATTTAGTATCATGAAACAATTCATACGAGTTATATGTAAATTATATAACATTTATGCTGTGTTGTAAACTGCTCTTTCTGTTACCCTTCAAAAAGATGGAGAGAAACATCCTACAGAAAAAAAAATTACCAACATGGGGTACACCTGGTAAAACTATTTATGTGAGAAGCAACCATTTAGTGAAGAAAGGGATGTAACCACCACTGGCTTTAAGAAGGCACAGGTAGGATTTTTAAGTGGAGATTAATGAAGGGAATTGTGGTGGGTGTGAGTCCTAGCACCCACCCCAGCATGTGCAGATCTGATGGCCTGTGAAAATGTCATTGTGGGGACTCTCTTACATTCTTTCAGGAACCTAACAGTATTGACATGCAGGATGAAAAGTAATGCTTTAATCTGCAGGGAAGATGGTAGCTCTGACTTGGGAAGGATAAAACGGAGAACACCTAGCTGTAGTCTGGGTCTCAAACTGCAGCATGCATCAGCATCACCTGGAGGGTGATTTAAAGCACAGATTGCTGGATTTTACCAGAGAGCTTCAGATCAGTAGGTTTAGGGTAGGGCCTAAGATTTGCATTTCCGGCAAGTTCCCAGGTGATGCTGAGGGCTACATTTTGGAATTCACTGGTCTAGGTGCTCCACTCAGAAGCCAGAGTGATCCACCCCCACTCTCTTCTCGCTGGGCTTAACATCCAAAGTCCTAACATTGGCCTGCAAGGCTCTCCACGACCTAGGTCCTGGCTCACTGTCCTTCTGATGTTCCTTAAACATGCCAAGCTTGTTCTCACTTCACATCCTTTGCAATTACTGTCCCCTTAACTCAAAATGCTCCTCCCACACATCTTCAATTGACTTGCTACCTCTCTGCATCAGTTCTCTATTCAGAGAGATCTTCCATAACCATCTTATTTTAAATTGTCCCTTCTCCATCCACAGTCCCCTCCTCCTCACTTTCTATCCCCTTCCGTGGTTTCATATTTTCACATCGCGTTCATCTGGAAAAACAATATTTATTTTTTAATAGTCTGTCTCCTCTAAAAACATGGACTTTGGTTCATTGCTATAGTCTCAGTACAAAGGCAAGAAGCTGATACATAATAGGCATTCAGGGCATATTTGTTAAATGAAAGGATGAATGATTGATTGAGAAAATAAACTGAAAAAAGAACAACTGCAAATAAGCCAACCTCCAAGCTGAAAAAGCCAATGAGGTAAACGTATAAGGTTATAAAGCCAAACCTGGGTCCAGGAAAACAATCTATAAACAAAAGCATGCATTGCATAACAGAAGTTGTTAGGCAGAAAGTGAGCTGAACTGTATTCACTCACAAGAATCAACCGTACACATTTCTTCCTAAACTCACATTCAGTGACTTTACACTGATAGCTTAAAATCAGCCACATTATGAATATTTACACTAAAGAAATTGCTAAACACTACAAAAAAGGCTTCTTTTTGTCAGAGAACCTGTTTATCAGCACAGCACTGGTCCATAGAGGAATACATTCCAGTATTCAAGTTGATAGCCAAGCCATGGACTTGTCATCAGATGAGCTGGTTACCAATTGAAGGAGGAAAAATCAGACATATGGGTAGAACAAATTAGAATAGACAGGAGACCCCATCCAAATCTGCTCTGGGATGTCCATCCATTAACGCTGAACATCTACTCGGCATGAGCGACTCAAACCTAAAGCAGGTAGACATGGGACATGTGCTTTTTTTGTGTGATCTCCACACTTCCTTCTGCTCCATATGCACTGTGGGGAAACTGATCCCATTCCTGGTCTAGGGGTGGAATAGAAGACTCAGGGTCATGCTAATCAAACCTAAAGGAGGACTCACTGATGGGTTTTCGGTTACATAAGTTAATAAATCTTTCTTTCTATTACTTATAAGTGATTTTTTTATTATTGATTATTATTTATGCCTACGGCATCTGGTCTTCCTACGTGGTCTCCCATCCAAGTACTAACCAGGCTCGATCCTGCTTAGCTTCCGAGATCAGATATCGGGCTTGGTGGCATGTTCAGAGTGGCATGGCCGTAGAGCATGGACTGTGGCTCCACTGGGGTCTGAACCCAGGACTTCCTGTGTGTAAAGCAGACATGCTAACCGCTACACTATGGAACCACATCCTTTAAGTGATTTTTTTAAGACAAGGTACAAAACAGTACAAGCCCAAGTGCAAATACAAGTAAATAAAACATACATACCCAAGGCCACAAGTGACAGAATGGAATAAGTACCAGTCAAAATTACTTTACTATGGGTAGTTATAGGGTATATTCTTTTTCTAAACACCCTTTGCTTAAATTTTAGACACACTTTCTTATTAATTAAAAAAATCCATACTATATAGATTAGATTTAAGTTTTCTACTCTGTTTATAAACCATTTTCTCATACACCAGAAAGATGACATGTAAGAAATACCCACAAATTATTCAGGAATTAAAATGGCAGAACTGACTTAAATACCACACATTTAAAGAAAGGCCAGGAAAAAAGAGAAAAAAAAAAAAAACTCTGGTAGCAAAGATGGCCATAGCAGCTTAATTATAAGGTTTCAGATAGATTTTAATAACTCAAACATGGAAATGTGAAATTACCTTCTCAATTGTTTCTTTCAGCCATTAATGTCTTCAACAGGAGGACAAGTTGACCTTTAAGTCTGAACCAGTACAGAAAAATGCCCAAATTCTCATTTGACTTCTATAAAGAACCAGTGTTTGGTCACATAGTAACTCTATCTTCTTACAGTGTCCTATACCAGCCCGACAATGGCATTTACACTTTTAAAACAAACCAAGAAATAATAGAACAAGGAATAGGTAGTCACTGGTTGAACTGTGAGTTTAGGCCTCTGTTTCATTTTACCACCAGTTTTGGAGAAGCGGGCACTTCCTTAGCCTTAGTTTCCCTGGTGGCAAAACAAGAAATTAAAATCTGCACTAGGATCCCGGGCCTCAGAGGTCCTGCCTGCTGATGGCCTTCACATGCAGCCCCTGTTCTTGTCCTCAACCAGCTCTCTCTATAATCCCCTGAGCATCCCAAAGGCCTCAGCTCTAATGAAGCATCTGCATTTTACTAAGCATTTTGCAGAGAACATGGAAGAGTGGGTGCCCTTCTGGCCAGGCCGGGGACCGTGAACCGAGGGCTGCCTGCTCTCCTCTCCGAGCATGTAGCTCCAGCTCATCCTTTGACAAGGTGCTCTGGGTCTGGGCAATACACTCAGAAAAGGAAGCTTTCTACCGACACAAGGTCCACAGATGAAGGGGCAGAGTGGTGGAGAGTGGCGAGTGCCCTTCACAAGGCAGTGCTCTGAAAACCTTGGCTGTGTGAGGTGCCTGAGGAGGCCCACGGAACCAGCTGGGGTCCCGATTCTGCAGTCCCGCCACCTCTCAGTAAAGTTCCAACAATCTACTACTAAAGCCTCAACTGGCTGAGCAGGTTAAAAATATTTACAGCCATATTCACATCCAGACCTCATCATCTCTATCATCTAGGCCTTTGTGACAGCCTCTTCTTGGGTCCTGCAGCCTTTCTAATCTGCCCTGTACCTTAGACCAGAGAATCTTCCCCAAATGCATGTTGGAATATGTCACTCTCTGCTTAAAACCCTGCCATGTGTCCCTGAGGTGAAACACCTAACTACAGCACTCAAATCTCCCAGCAATTCGTCAGCACTTTCTCTGAGATTGAGGGCACTGATCCAGATGTCCCCAGAGGAGAGCACAGGTGTTCCCTTTGTTCATATTCATGCTCCTCTCTCTGGTTTAGACCAGACTCCTTAAACCAGGTCAGACTCTCACCTATGTTGGGTGTATATGGGTACAGGTACGGGGACAGGGGCTGTGGGATGGGTGGAGACTAAGCTGCCTTGCATGGAGAAATTCTCTGGCTATAAGCCCCCTGAATCCAGAGACTCAGCAAGGTGGTCTTCAGTGTACCCCTGAGCCTGGTCCAGAGAGCAGACAGGGCTAAAAGGCCGGCTAAATAGGGAGCTCCAGCTGCATACGCATTAAAATAAAGACCTAGAATAATGATTACTAGTTCATTTACATTGCCTTAATCACAGCACTTAGTCCTTAATCAATAACGTACATCCCTATGTGCTTCACAGATTACTAAGTATGAGCTCATCCATTATCTCATTTGAGGTATAGCAAAAGCCTTGCCATCACTCCCATTACACAGAGGAAGAACCCAGAGAAGTTCAGAATCTTGCTAGGTCAATCAGAAGTAAGATCCAAGGCTCATGCAGTGTTTCCTCATGTTGTCACCCTAAGTTAAGTCTGTAACTTATCCCTGAACATATAAATTGTCGAGCAGAGTCTATTGCACTGTAGAAATTGGCAGCAAATCCCTGAAAAAGTTCATGACTGGAGAACACCAGGAGTAATCAAAACAGTATGGTATTGGCATAAAGGCAGACATATAGATCAATGAAACAGAAATAAAGAGCCTAGAAATAAACCCATGCCTGTATGGCCAATTAATTCATGACAAAGCAGGAAAGAATGTATAATGGGGAAAGGGCAGTCTCTTCAATAAATGATGTTGGGAAAACTGAACAGCCACATGTAAAAGAATTAAACTAGATCACTATTTTACACCATACACAAAAAGTAACTCAAAGTATATTAAAGATTCAAATATAAGACCTGAAAACATAAAACTCATAGAATAAAACATAGGCGGTAAGCTCTTTGACGTCAGTTTTGGTGATGACTTTTGGATCTGACTCAAAAAGCAAAGGCAACAAAAGCAAAAATAAACAAAGGAGGCTACATCGAACTAAAAAGTTTCTGCGTGGCAAAGGAAAACATCAACGAAATGAGAACTACCAGTAAATTAAGACAGGTGAGTATGACAGACACTGCTGGGACCTACCCACAGCCCCGAGGTCACAGGCAGCCTGGAGGTCTCAGTCTGACGGGGAAGGGAATACGCTGGACCCTGGGCTGTGTGAAAGTGTTGGGAAGTTGACCCTCCAGGAGCAACCCTCACCCAAGGTGGAATGGGGCTAGCTGGATAAATATCTACCTTTCTAAGCTGTGTGTCCAGCAGGGCCTCCAATCGGGGATAAACCTCAGCTGGCCCCGGGGTTAACCCACTCTATAACCCACCCATTAAACACCCTTATTGCATGTACTCCCTTCCTCCTCTTCTTCCCCCTGCTTTCTGAGATCACCTCCCAAGAAAAGCACCTGCACCCCAATCAGGATCTGTTTTTAAGGGAATCTAAATAAGACATGGAGGAATGGGCTTCTTATTAAGGAGGAAATCTGGGCTGAAAAATACCCAAGTCGAGGCAGCCAGTGCAAAGAAAGACAGGTCAATGGGGTCTCCAGGAGGAGAACAAATCTACCTGGCAGAAAAAAGTACGTAACTGCCACTTGGTGACGTCATACTATATTTCAGCTAAAGTGTGTGTGTGTGTGTGTGTGTGTGTGTGTGTGTGTGTGTGTGTAAAAGGGGGAAGGAAGGAGGAAGAGGGAATATCTTGGAGGTAATTGGTAACTAAGTGAACAAAATTATAGTGATGAAAATTCGTGAATTTTATAGTAATGCAGTAAAGATGCTTGCATTACATTCTCCATAGGGCTATTCTGAGAACTAAATTAATAGAATCCATGTGAAACACCTAACACTGTGCCTGGCACACAGCAAACACATAATAAAAATCATTAATTACTGTACTATGCCTCCTAGATTCTCCTTACCTGGCTGCCACGCCATCCCTTGTGGCCATGAAGGCAGGTGCCTGAGAGATCACAGCACCCCACCATCATGCTGAACCCACTCTGGGGAATGCCCCGAGCTGGTGGAGTTGCCTTGCCCAGGAAGTACCATCCTTCCCCCAGGGGGCCCACACCAATAGCAGACTGGCACAGAACATGTAAGGCTGGCCCCTTGTGGGTGTTGTGGAGGGGACGACACTGCAGTTGGCTTTAAGGCTCATGAGCCAAGTCCAGCTTGCCCCTAGTTTTTGTCTACCGTTACTGGCACACAGCCACAGCTGTTCCTTTAGGGGTTGTCTAAGGCTGTTTTTCTGCTACAACCACGGCTGAGTAATTGCCACACAGGCCACCTGGTCCATAAAACCTAAAGTATTAACTTACTGGGCCTTGACAGAAGAAGTTTGCCGACCCCAGCTCTAGAGCTGCACCGCCCAATATGGTGACCATCAGTCGTGTGTGGATAGTTAAATATGAATTAATTAAAATTAAATAAATTGAATATTTCAGTTCCTCAGCCACGCCAACCACATTTTAAGTGCTCAGGAGCTGCAGCGGCTGGTGGCTCTGCTGTGGGACAGCACAGATACAGAACGTTTTCATCTCCTCAGAAAGGTCTTCCAGACGGCACTGCTCTAGAGCCGTTAGTCTGTGGATCGGATCGAGGACAGATGTTACCTCGTCACATTCTTACTCTACGCCCTCTGCTTCCAAGCCCTCGTCCCTCGGTCCCTTACAGGTTCCTCCCTCAGTCAATCACACATGCCTGTGCCCCTATTTCAGGCTCTGCTTCTGGGGAACCCAACCCGAGGCAGTTATTTGTATCTTTGTATTGCACCCACAGGTCCAAGGCTGTGAGCTACTAAGTCACAGAGGAGAATGTCAGGTTCTCCCTTTGATCTCCAGTCCCCAAAGCAATGCGTATCACAGAGCAGTCATTCAAGAAATATGGAAAGAAAGAAAAAAAAGGAAGGAAGGAAGGAAGGAAGGAAGGAAGGATCAGGGGAGGTAGATAAAGATAAAGGGGGTCAAATATAAGGTGATGGAAAAAAACTTAACTTTGGGTGGTGAATAGACAATGCAGTATACATATGATGTATTATTAAACTGTACACTTGAAGCCTACATAATTTTATTAACCAATGTCACCTTAATAAATTGAATTTAAAAAAAAGAATCAGGTGAACAAATGGCCCCTTCACATGCTATAATCCCAGTGCCCAGCCAAAAGCTCAGAGCTTCTCTTGACCTGTTTCTACTGCAGAATTCAGGCTCGATTTCTCAACCATTCAGCTTTGCCCAGAAGTCCAGCTGCGACAGCTAATAGATGAAACCATTCAATTTGCAAGTTCCCCTGAGTTTGGGCTGTAGAATAAGCCAGATCTCCAGGATGCTCCACACCTGGATCTTGGCACTCTGGCCCATGACCCCACCTCTGCACGCTCCACACTTTCACATTCCACCCTCGGCGCCTCTGAGAGGCAGGCGCGGGAGACGTGAGGATGGAGGATGTGAACCCGCTAACAAGGACGACGTCCGCGAGGCTGGTCGATGCTCATTAAACGAAGGCCCTTGTGGCCAGTTCCTCTCAGATTTCAGGATCAGGGAAAAAAAAAAAAAGACTTCTGCTTTCATCATAAGATGCTACAAATCACATCTGAAGTGGAAAGAGTAAAAAGACATCTTTAAGTAATAACAAAGGTAGGAATTTCTCCTCTGAGATAAGCTTCACAGGGAATTTCTAGCCCCACTCAACATGGCAGCCAGCAATGCTTGGGGGCAGCAGCTTGAACGTGACCCTTCAGCGGTGCTTTCCTCGGAGTCTAGCTGAGAAAACGCTCCTCCCAGATGCTCTGGGGAAGGGGGTCACCCTGAGGTTGTCTGGGGTTTTTACAATGCTCTTCCAAAGCCCCTGGGCCTGACCCAAAGATCGGGGGCGTGCTGTTTAACTTGCTGGTTTGTAGATATCCATATGTCCCCAGATGCATCCAGGGACAAGATGGCACAGTAAGAGGTCAACTGGTGGGTCTTTCATGAATGTACTTCATTAATAGAAAAGGGGGTGTTGGAGTGGTTTGTCCTTGTCCCACCCCACATTTTCAGCTCTCCAAGATTCCTTTGTTCATCCAGTAGACCAAGCCTGGCAGAGAGAGAGAAGCCCTCACAGGACTACTACATCAGCCTTGGTCATCTTTTTTTTTTTTTTTGTCTCTTATTAAAGTGTTCGTTTAATCACTATACCTATGATAGCGAGGCAGTCTCTAAGGTGAAGAGGAGAAATAACAGGTTCTGTCATTAGGTGAGAACCTGCCCACGTGTAGGGTCACCCTGTGTACCTGAGGGGGTGCTGAAAGGTAGCCCAAGAAGGTCGCTGCAGCCACAGTCCCACCTCCTGTGCAGCGGACCCCTGAGTGTCGAGGGCCAGGCATCCTGGAACTTCAGGGCATACCGTTCACTATGTAAGTGGTGGCCCCCGGAATGGGGCAAGGCCATAGCCCTACAAGTGGGCACGTGTCTCGCTGGCCATGCAGAGCACTCATCTCTCTCTGTTTACTCGTAACGGGGCATTTTGGCTTTAGAATCACTCACTTTCTATACACACAGCCATGTTTTGCTGTCTCAATTCGTTTAGGCTGCTATAACAAAATACCCCAGACTGGTGGCTTATAAACAGCTATTTATTTCTCACAGTCTGAAGGCTGGGAGTCCAAGATCATAGTGCTGCCATGGTTCCAGCAAAGATCCTCTTCCAGGTTGCAGACTGCTGACTTCTTCCAGTCTTACACGGTGAAAGGAACAAGCAAGCTCTCTGGAGCCTCTTTCTTAAAGGTGCTCATCCCATTCTTTGGAGTCACAAAGATATAAGTACTGGTTAAGGTAATAACTCCCTAGTCTCTTGGGATTATGTGAAGGTCTTTGAAGAGCCAGTAGGTTCAAGTTTTATTTACTGCAAAAGTGCTTGCTTCTTGAGGGCAGATATATCACTCAACTTCCCTTTGAAGTTTGAAAAATACAATCCAACCACAGTTAGAGAACCTCTTTGTGTTTGTATAGCACTCAAGGGTCGACAGTACAGAGCCAATCAGAGTCTTGCCCCAGCTGCTAGATACCTGCAAGGCTTCACTGCCTTAGACACACATCTTCCAGCAGGAGAAAGAAGAGGAGGGCAGTAAACGGCCCTCACCAGCAGTTGCCCGCCTTAGAAAGAGCTTTCCCAGAAGACCTGCCCACAATTCTACTTATATCTCACTCGTCAGAATGTGATCACATGGTCACACCCAGCTGCAAGGGGGGCTGGGAAATGTAGTCTTTTATCTGGTTACATCACTGCCAGAATAAAAATGATCTCAATAGGGAAGAAAGTGAAACCAAATATTGGTTAGGCAACTAGCAGTCCCTTCCACCTGGCTCATTTTTTATAGGTGATAATGAAGGACAGAGGAATTAAGAAACGTGCCCAAGTAAATAGCAGAACCAGGACTAGGAATCCAGATTTTCCCACCCAATTCCCTGCTTACTGCCTTCCTAACGGTGTGCCATCTGAACAGTTGAAGCTTTCAGAGGAATCACTGCAAGAAGCCATTAACAATGTAATATTTTCCTTTCTCTCTCTTTCTCTCTCTCCCTCTCTCTCCCTCCCTCTCCCTCTCTCCCACTCCCTCTCCCTCTCCGCCTCCCTCTCTCTCCAGCTCCCTCTCAAAGACACACACATACACACACCCTCTCTATCTTCCCAGGCTCATCAAGATCATGAAAATCAGCCTCAGTTTCAAAAATAAACCTGTCGCCTCCATCAGTCATGAAAAACAATTGGTCAGTTGGCTGCAGGGGTGGGAGCTGTGTCAAATCATGGATTGGACTAAATTGGAATTGACCAGTGGATTCATTCCAACCATCACCTTGACAGTTCCAAGCAACACGGTCACAGAGGCCAGGGTTGCTTTTATTCTCTGCTGCTTGCGTTTCTGTCTCGGCTCTGCAGGAACGACAAAGCAGAGGTCGTCTCTAATGCTGCTCTGAGATCCCTGAGAATACTTATGCAAAGATAAGGCAGAAGAGAAAAACCAATTTCCTCCCAATATTTTTAGCTTCTTAGGAAAACAACTACAGTGGAGAAAATATTCATCTCTGCCACTGTGACAAAAAATGACAAGGGGACAAAGCAAATGAGATCAGGCCTCGTGTGCAGTGAGAAAACACAATTAAGAAACCCCAGTGGCACGCTAATTCTTGAAAAAGTGGCCAGACCTCCATTTCTCTGGTGAAGCTCCACAGAGAGGGCCCAAAACAAACTAAAGGCTCTTTTATTCAAATGTGTCCTTTTCCACGTTCAAATAAACCTGGATGGTGTTAGATTATAAAAGATTCTACAAGAAAAAAAACATTTTGATTAAAAAAGTGGGTTTAGTATGCACGTGTGTGTGTGTGCATATGTATGTGTGTGTATATATATATCGTTGTGTGAGAATAGGGTAAATGCCTTTACAGAGAGGAAGACTGAGAGGGATCACACTGTATATGATAATGGAGAAATATTAAACTGGATCAAATAGGATTTAATGAACTGGCCCAAACCTCGCTGCTTGCCAAAGTCAGATGTAAGAGAATATGAGCATACTATAAATTGATTTCTAACATCAGAATCAATTAACACTTATTTATTTCCTATGTGCCAACAACTGAGTGAAGTATTTTTACAAATGTTATTCGTTTAGTTCTTATTCCAAGCTTATGAGGTAGTCTGTAATATTCCCATATTACAGATTAGAAAACTGAAGCTCAAAGAGATCAAGGGAGATTAAGGGAGAGAGGCAGGAGCCAGTCGAGAGTCTGCTTGCTGTGACTGCAAGTCCAGCGAGGTCCGTCTGCTCGAAGGGCAGACTCCTTTTCCAGGATTAGCGATGGTGCTTGAGCGAGGCGACGATGCAGGGCAGGGACATACCAAGGGCTTCATCCAGAGTTCGGAATTTGGGTCTAGCACTCATTAGCTCATGAGCGAGTGAATAAATGACTTCTTTCTCTGAGTTTCCTCCTCAACTTTAGGAATGACATGACACTACCTCTCTAGTCGCTATTATCGTTTAATTAGGGAATTTGGTAAAATGCCCACCATATGTTGTTTCCCTTCGATTCCAAATCTATATCTAAACAAAAATAGCCCATGAGGCATTCGCTATGAAATCAGGATACCTGGAGAGACTCCTTCATGGGAGTTATCTGCTCTGAATCCACACTGCCCTTTGCATGGTTAGGCCGCTTTGCCCCCTTATTAATCCAAGAGCATTTGCTTAGTGCCGGGCTGTGCGGGGCACTAGGGAACCAGAGTTTAGAGACATTGTAGTCCCTGCCTTTGAGAAATCTGCTGAAGGACAATGCACAGAACAGGTGTGGTCAGCGCTTTGCAGCCTGTGTCGGGTGATGGCCTGTATGGCTCACAGGATTGATCTCGCCATGCTCCTACCTGCCATTAGGGCTGATTTCCTGCTTTCCTGTTGGAACCTCAGCCTCTCCTCGCCCCCTCATGATTCCCAAGGTCTCAGGAGCCTATACTTGGTGCTCTCAGCACCAGCTCTGGTGCTATATCCCTTTCTTCTTCTCTGTGGAGGCCACAGAAGACTTTGATGCCCACGGAGCATCAGACAGCAGGCAAAGTCAAGGGCCTGATCTCTTGACAAGGGTGAGACTCCAGCTGTGTGTGACCTCTTTGTGTCACATCATTTAGTGAATAGTTCCTGAGCAGTCAGTGTGCCCTTCTGGTCTCGTGGGGTGCATGTGATGGAATGATCTCAATGGACCTAGATACATTCCAGCCTAGCCCTGAGCTCTCCATAAAAGGCAAATTCCCCCGGCATGCCCTTTCTCCATAATAACTCCCCAGGAGCAACTGGCACTCCCCCAATTAACAGCAGCGATAGCCTGCACTGTGTGTAAAGCCCTGTGCTCTGCTCTGGGACCCTAAGCAATAAGGTTAACACGTTCTCAGCCTCGCTGGGCATTCAACCTATTGGGGGCAGCAACACATATCACAGGATTGAGTGACAGGAAAAAGAAAAAGGTAGATGGTCCTACAATCAGTAGGTGCAAACACATGGCAGGAAGCAGCTAAGGGTGAGGGGCTGGTGGTCAAGGTAAGGGGGAAATCCCAAGCTGTACATAATCTTCACAGGCCAGTCCAGTTCTGACATTCTCCCTCATAGCATATTATGATACACCTCATTCTTTCTACCTCCAGTGTTAAGTGTAATATTGTTGTCATAAAATTATTTTGAAATATTTAAAAAATAATTTTGCTTTCAATAATATTTGGCTCCTAGGAACTTAATTATTTATTGTTGCCTATGCTTTCTCCAATCACTTTGTACCTTTAGGAATTCTTGATCTGTGAGGAAAGCTAACCTATAGTTTATTGTTAAATGTAATGAAATGTCATGAAATTCTGAACAGTAAATTTGAAGAAAAAAAAAATATGTGTAAAACAGGAATGCAGATATATTTCATAGACATGGAATTAAATGCTGGTTAGCTTCAATACAGTCTTCCTTTTGTACTTCTGAGGCAGTAAATTGCTTTTCCAGGTTTTCGAACATTCCTATAAGCCCTAGGATCTCCTGGCCACAGTGGTCTGATGATGAATAGAAGCCTGGAGAGACAGGAAGACAGGGAAGGTTTAGAAAGCTCGTGAAGAGCCTTGAACGGCAGTGAGGGAATGGATGCCATGGGAATGATGGAAAGCAGGGAAGCAACGGGGCCAGATTTGTGCTAAAATGTCCACCTCAGTTGTCCCACAAAGGATGCAAGGTGGTGAGGACATGCAGTGGGGAGAGGTAGGACTGTTCGGGAAGGAGAAGGCTGGTGGGTGGGTCCAGGAGAGATGTGATGAGGCCTTTCTCAGCACAGCACATGTAGGATGGAGAAGCTAAATACATTCCAGACAGGTAGGAAGGTGGGGATTTGGAGAGGGAAACTTTGATAGCTGCAATGGAACAAGAAAGCAGCGCTGGCCACAAATAAGACCATCCCACACCAAGCACCTAGGGCTCCTCTCCCCCTTGGAATATGCTCACCAAGGGCACAAAGCCATTTAGACCAGAAGGTTTCTATGGAGATGCGGTGCGGGAAACAAAAAGAGTGTTCTTGGTCCTACACACCCAGCCAACACTAGCTTCCCCCCTCAAATCACTGTCTTTTCCTGGATGCTTATTATGTTCTGGGTACTCTGAATGACTCTTTACACATATCCGCTCATTTGAGCCTCATGACAGCCCAAGGAGTTGATCACTGCTATTCTGAATTTACAGATGAGGACACGAAGTTTCAGAGAAGTTTGGTAACTTACCCAAGGTCACACAGCTGGTAAATAGTGAGATGAGAGTTAGATTTGGAAAGTTATACTCTTCCTACAATACCCTGTTGCTTCCAAAATCTCACTAACATCAGGGCAAGAACATCACTGGCATTGGCACTGAAGAAAGATCCACAGACAACATCTATTGTGCTAACGTCCTATGAATTTAAATTTATTTACTCATTTAGTCGTCATGAGACTATTGCTTCAACATGACAACCCAATGGATACAATAATGTCATCCTGTCCTTGACCCTAGTGGAAATAGTCTGTAGATGCCTCCCCGCAACACCCTGAGAGGGTCCACTGATATAGACCAAAAATAGAATGACATAGAAGTAGCAAAATAAAATTACATTAAAAAATACAATAGAGTCTGTTGGAAAAGGAAAGAATAATTTGCCTTAGAAATTTGCCAGGTCTCATAGACCTGACAAGAGAAAGATTGGTAATGGGTGTAAAATCAAATGTGGGACTTCAATGAATCATGGCCCCAAAGAAGTCTCACATCACCTATGTGGATGGGAGAATAAAATTGGAGAAGAAGGGGCGGATCTAAAGGATAAGCAGGGAAAACGCACAGTTTTGTGGCTGCGTGGATGTCAGAGTTGAGGGAGAGAAGGAAGAATCCCGAATGACTCCAGGCTTTCTGAACTGGTAGGCAGGCTGCGGTCTACCAAATAGAGGCGGGCAATTTTTAGTTGAGGTGGATATAAGACAGATAGAAAAATCAGCTGTGTAGACCTGGAGCTCAGAAGAGTGATGGAAATGTGTCTCTATCTTGTTGAAGCCACGGAGAGACAGCTAGGGAGTGTAACATGTAATGAAGGGAGAACTGAGCAGAGGACACCACCCTAAGAAAAGCTGGTAAGTACAGAAATCAGAGACGAGAAACAGTGGGCATACGATCCTAGAAGTAAGTCCTCAATGTACAGAAACTGGATAGAGTTTTTATGCGAAAAACAGAGCTCAGGGAGGGACAGGTGAAAATACCCTTCTACCGGCCCAGGTAAGATGAGATTTTTCTAGGATATGGAGGCATAACCATGCCTTAAGAGGATAAAATGCTGAGGCAAGACAGGAATGC
>NW_006442491.1:27047004-27067347 GCF_000325575.1 Pteropus alecto
ATGCTAAAAATTCAGAGCCTGCCTAAGACAAGCCCAAAGAAAGATAAGAACCTGCAAATATTTGACATGTGCTAGTACCAACAAGGGAGAGAATCGACTCTGCTTCAAACAGGGGACTGCAACTTGTAAGTAACGATAAGAAATAAAAGCCATTGATTATCAGCTCCAAGCACCAAACCACTTGTTTGTAGAGTTATTGTCTCAGGGAAATGGAGAAGAATAAAGAGAGAATGTAGACTCATACTAGCTACAGAGCACGTCCAAATAAACAAAGCCGTTCGTCTGCTATTGATGGCAGGGTGTAAATTGACCCAATTTTTGAAGAATTGTTTCAGTGTCTTGAAATAGCTCACTGACCCAGCAACGACACTGCTAGGAATTTTTCTAGGATAAATATTAGATGTGTGCACACAGATTCATATCTATGAGGGTATTAATTAACAATTTTTTTTTAATTGAAAAGAACTAAATATCCAGAAATCAAAGTTAGGGTAAAATCAATGGTACATCCATAGAAGAACATATGAAGACTTTAATCAAAACAACATTTCCACTGTGTGATCGCTGTTTCACCTATCCTACGCCACTCTGGCTTCTGCCTGTTTGTGACCTCAGTAGCAGTTCATGTTAAGTTACCAAGACCGCCAGGTTGCCAGATCATGGGGGATCCTGTTAGGGTACATCTTACTCAACCTTCAGACAGTTGACAACTTTCTCCAGCCTCAGACTTGCTGTTGGCCTGAAGGCACCACATTTTCCTCCTGCCTCTCTAAGCTGTTTCTTCCTAGAGCTGTTTCTTCACTGTCTCCCTTGCAGACTCTGCCTTTGCAATGCGACCTCATGCCTGTGGGCTTCCTCAGCATTCGCTTGTCTTATCTCTGCCCACTCTATCTAGATCGCTCACATTTATGACCATGGCTTTGTGGGAGAAAATCTGTGCTTTCATGGAAAACGATGCATTGTTTACTGAACGAGCTTCCCTGTTATCTGATTCTAATTCTATGGGAGCTATTTGACAACTTTGCCAGTTGTAGATAACTGGCAGTAATGCAGAATAATTTTTGTCTATAGATGTGCAAATGGTTTTACCTGGGGGAGGGAAAAAAAAAAAAAAAAAAAAAGCCAGTTTTGCCTCCATTTGCATATTGAGGCATTTGCATATTGAGGTCAATATTCCTGATTTATAAATATCTCTAATTTTTGGATTTTCACCTATACTGGTTGTAACACCTCACCAATTTCCTGGTAAATGAATTAAATAAAATTATGTTCATTTTTACATCTATATGAGAGTCATGATCTCACCTGTTCTTAAAAGTTATCTTTTAACAGTTTTAAGTGACATCTAGAGTTAAAGAACCCAAATGTATGTCTCCATCCCTGACCATCCCCCAACTTACTGATTTGTATAGACATATATTGGTTCTCACTATTTGCAATTATGTTGTGTAAAGTGCATTGAATTAGCAAATACTGAAGCACTGCTCCTAGGGGAGGTACAAGCTTAGGTTCCTGGGAGCCTCTGCCACAACATTTTTGTCAACCAGTCAATACATAACCTTGTTTATGTGTTTTTGTTTTAAAACACCTCACTGAATATATATTGTTAATTTATTAGCACTGGATTCACAGCCAACAGCACTATTACTCATGCGTGAACGAAGCTCACCTAACCCATGCATTTTCTCCATAAGTCACATCACAGCTTTCTTCCACTTAAGAATGCTAGGCAGCATTTCACCACTACCGTTGGGAGCCATTTTAAACAGCAAAATCACCAATAGAAAGCACAAAAATGGGGGAAACATGGCACTAAATCGACCACGAAAAGGATATTTGTTTACAGTAGGAGACTTGAAACAAAAGAGCAGAGCATCACCTTGTCTGACCTCAGCCAGAACGGGTGCATTAGGCAACTCCAATTTTTCACCATTCTGTGCATGTCTGAGAATGGCTGTGGAATTCCTGAGTGCTGATTTTGGTGTCATAAACACATTTTAGCGAGCAGGTAAATTTGCAAAGACAGAGTCCACAAATAAGGAGTGCAGACTGCATTTCTTTGTCCACATTAAATGTAATGTATATCTCTCCCATCAGGTCTCAGGATCTGTAAGAACCAAGATCATGTCTATTTTATTCAATATGGCACATACTTAATACCAAGTTCCATACCTGGCACATAGAATTATTCAGTACACATCTGTATTTATTGAAGTAAAAAATACATAAGTATATAGGAAAATATTTACCATATACTATTAAAAATTGGTTACAGAACAATATGTACATATCAGATCAAATTTGTCCAAGGAGATGTATATGTCTGCATTAAAATTAAAAAATAAGACCCTAATGGGAACAGTTAGTTAGACCAGAATTTGGAGTTGTTATATCTGAGTGGTGATTTATGGGTGATTTTTACTTTTTTTAAAGTGTTTTTCTGTATGTTTCAAAATGAAAATAATGAAAACATATTTCTTTCACCATCACTACAGCATGTCATTAAAATGTGAATACCAGCCTTATCTTTTTCGCCATGTACTCCAGGCACCAGTCTGTTAATTTTCAAGCAAACATCTTGGTCAGTATCTCCAGCCCGCTCATGTGACAGGGTTCATAGCTCAACCCCACAGCGTCAGCATTCTCCTACGCAATATCTTTCATTCAGCGTCTTTGTAAATATGTAGCCAGAATTAAGTGTCATGCTCTTGGGATATTTTGTGTGGCATATTACAGCCGTCCCGCTGCCCACTCATTCTGAATCCTAAACTCCCCATGGGACAAAAATTCATTACTTTGATAGCCACACCTAATTGAGAATGCGTACTCATCCATTCTTCAATCCTCTGGGTATGCCAGCCCGACACGGAGGTGAAATGCACAAGGCTCTGTACTTGGAGTTTAGAGTCTAGTGCAGCTCAACAGTGGGATGGCCCTTTACTGCCTAAGAGGGGACTTTAAATGTCTAAGCTGCCATTGCTTTGATCAAAGGTTATGGGGGTAGGTGCGGTAGTCAAGTGCATGTGCCGACAATTAAAGGCAATTAAGGATCACACTATTGACTTCTTTCTTCTCAGAGATAGTCCTCTGGGCTCAATTTTATTGTGTTTAGTTCACATACCATCCCATATAAAATAGTCTGGGCCAACTTTAAATGGACTTGCTGCTTAACCTTCAAATTAAAAAAAAAAAAAAAACATTCGATTAATCAGAACTCCTGACTTCTTTGTCCCATCACTCCTAACTTTCCTCAAAGGCATCTGGTTAATCCAAGTTTCACAGCACTTAGAAACCTTCTACAGTGGCCAGAGAGTGGGAACTGGAAGAGCTTAGAGTCAGGAGATGTTATTTTACAGCTATCTCAGATTTGAGATTTAAGGAAGGTCACTTAAGTCCTGGGAGCTTCATCGTCCCCTGGTATAAAATGAGGGTGATTAATCAAGTTAGCCTCAGAGTCATGGTGAGGATCAATAGAGATAATGTTTATAAAGGGCTTTGAAATATAGTGCTGTAAAGGATTTGCAAACGTTAGGTGGTGTTGGCCCCTTGGATTGGGCTGGAGCTTTCCTCCGAAAATGAGTTTCTCTAACTGTTGTCTGGCGTCTGCCTTGTTATTATGTCAGGTCAGGGCAGTTACGACTAAGACCCTTGCTTTGACAGGCTTTCTTTTGTGAAGCTTCTTTGGGTCCAGCTACCAGTTTCCTTCTCTTTTCTCTCTCTAAAGACTTCCCATCCTTCCTCCCAATCCCTCATTGTGTAGGGCATGTTAAGCTTGTTCCACCAATGGTGCTGGGATAATAGCTTAAAAAGCTATAAACCAAGTTAAAACCTCACCATTTACCACATACCAAAATAAACACCGTACTGATTAATGAGTTAAATATAAAACACAAACTATTTTAAAAAATGAGGTAACAGTTGTTATCACTGGCCAATGCTGTGCTGGGTCATTTAAATGTTTGTCAGTGTGTTTTCATGATTTTCCAAATTTTCTGCAGTGCACACATATATCTTCATAACATTTATGCATTCAACACTTATTTATCGAGTGCCTACTATGTGCCAGTCAGGATGCCAGGCATTAGTGACCAGAACAGATGACAGCACTAGCCCTAGGGAGTACATAGTGCAATGGAAGAGGCATGCAATAAAAAAAAATAGGTACACAAATAATTAGATGATTATAAATTAGGTTAAATTCTGTGAACAGTGTTATAAGTGGTTAAAACAGGAGTGGGAAGTAAACTAATTTAGATCAGGTCCCTCTGTGAAGTGACTCTTAAAGGGACATGTAAAGGATGATGATAAGTTATTCCATCACTAACTTACTGGTGGGAAGGGTGTGAGTGGGGTTTCCTCTTCCTAGGGAGAGGAACAGCTTGAGCAAAGGCCCTGAGGCAGAAAAGAGTTTGGCTATGATGTTTTTGAGAAACAGAAATAAGACAAGAATGGCTGGCATATGTGAGCAGGGCGGAGAAGAATGAAAAAGCAAAGGTTAAAGATAGACGTGAATTAAAGCAGACTTGAAATATCACTTTGTGCTGATGAAACTGGCAAAATTTAAAAAATTGATAGCACACAATCCTGTCAAGGTTACACTGAAAGTACTCGTATCATTATAAAATAGCATAATTATTTCATTGGAAGCAATCTGTGAAATGTTGCAAATGCCATAAGGATGTCTCTACCTTTTAATATCTCATCCCCTGAAATTTAGTCTAAGAAAATAGTTCAAGCGGAAGGCTACAGGCAGGAAGATGGCAACATTTTGGAAACACCCAAATATCCAACAATATAGGAATCATTTAGTAAATTATCGTATTTTTGTAATTAGACTCTGTGGGACACTGTGGGGCCATTAAAACAATGTTGAAAACTCCTTAAGAACCTGTAAAATATTTACTTTACGGTGTTGAGTGACAGGTGGGAACTAGAAGTGGCACATGAGGCATAATTACGTAATAAGAATGAGGTCAATGATTGAAATGGAATCCGCACTAGCAAAAAAATTAATTGGTACACAGAGTATGCTTTCTATTTTAAAAATGTTCTTTAGTGTCAATATTACTTTAGTTTTCTCAAGTATAAAGATGAAGACGACAAGGAAAGAATAACAGCACAGCCACCATAGCAGCTGTAGCAGCTGCATCTGAGGAAAGAGTTGGTTGGAAGAGTAACAAGCTTCTAATGAATCAAGATACCCTCAGCTAGGAAGTAGATCTAGCAAGGCATTCTCTGTTGTATCCCCATAGATCCCTCCACTCCAGTTCCTACCAGTGTCCCTCAAGAATCTCAGAATGACCGTGAGTCCAGCCAACAGTGGGTGTGACACAGAAACCGTGACTGACACACTGGCCACCCTCATGTCTGGTGTGCATAGTCAATTCCTTTCTACCTCAGGCCAGGCTTGTGTTCAGTGCTCTGTGCAGCCCTCCCCTTCTTCCCAGTATAGCGGCGCCACTGAGTTCCCAAATGGCCAGGGATGGGCAAGATCCCTGGGATTCCTCTGGCTCTAACATCCTTTTGGCAGAGGCTGCATGCCAAGCTCTAGAAATTACGACCCCTCCCGGGTCCCTTTGGGAACACAACAAGTGGCTCCCCATTGCCCCTTGGACCCACTGCAGTGAAGACCCTGGAGATAACTGGTGAAGAGGATCTGGGTAGAGAGAGAGAGAAAGTGAGTCTCTCTAGGGTTTTAACTTGCCAAAAGCTCTCATTAACTAACCACCTACAATGTTCTAGGCATTACTCTGGGGATTTAAGAGTTCTATCGCCAGGTGGGTTAAGAGCAGGGACCAGAGTCAGACTCCATGGGGTCTAACCTCAGCCACTCCCTAAGCTCTGTGACTTGGAAGCCTCGGTAGTGATGGTGATGATGGAATACCTTCCTCGTGGGATTGCAAGCAGAGTCCATGCATTATTAGCCATCATTAGTAATAACCCTTATTTCTACCCAATGAGGTAAGCAGTATCATTCTCATTTGACAGATGAGGAAACTCGATCAGAGAGGTTCTTCAAATTGCCCGAAGCTATCCAGCATCCTAATGACAGAATGTGGATTCAAACTCAGGCTAACGACAAATCCCTCATTTCACTGTGCCTTGCTCCATCTGAACACAGCCTGATGCTTGGTTTGCAGCCCAGGGCTCAACAAATGTGCAACCATCCCTGTACTTTCCAAGAATGTCAATGACTCACTCAACGTAATGAAAAAATAACTTCCCACATTTATACAGAGTGCTTTGCAATGTATAACCATCTTTCGCATTCACATTTGATTCTAAGGGAAAAAACCTGATTTTAAGTTGTATAAATGTTATACAGCCCAGCGAAACAAAGAAGAGAAAACATTTACAGTGACCCATAATCTCATTTTATATATATATATACACACACACACATACGTATATATATATACACACACACAAACACACACACACACATATACACATAGATATGAATCGATGCCATATATGGTTTTTGTGTACCTACGTATACACCAAGTGTACATAAATTAAGATACATTTTTTAAGGAAGGGCTGTTCTCATTAAAATAAAGGCTTTGATTTCAGCATTAGCCACCTTTCCCACACACCCCGTTTAATTTTCACCTCAATGCAGAAGATGTACAAAAAGGGTCCTGAACTTGACATTGGAAATTGATATAGAGAAAGATGGACCACTTGGCAATGAGAAGACTGTGCAGCACTTGTCAGTGATCTGGGAGAGCTGGGGGAGGAAAAGGTAAAAAAAATCCATGACCATGAAAGTACTTTTAAGTCTGTAGAAGAATTTCAAATCATTTGCTGGGAAGCATGGCAATGCAATTTCTTGCCACCAACCCATCGAACTACAGGAAGAGTTTGACTGCTACAGGAAGCCACTTGTGTTCGTGCAGCTTTGGGAGGGTGGCGGGGAGGGGTCCGTTCCACATTTGGTCCAGTGAGAACAGCACGGAGAAACAGAGTGACATCCGCATTCAGGGTAGGCAGTGCATGGGGGCCACGGTGCTCTCCTGGGAATCTTCAAATGTCTTGGAGCAGGATTCGGAATGGGGGATTCTGATCAATACTTTATCACTCTAACAGATAAGTTGGTCCCTGCCTATACATGGGCTGTGTATTTATATTTCCAAAAATTGGGACATAATTACACACGCGGTTTTGTAAGATGACTTTTTTTAACTTATTATAGCATGAACATTGACCCATGCTGTTAGATATTCTATGAAAACACAGTTTGCAATACCAGCATAGATTTCCACTGTGTGCACGCACGAAATTTACTTAACTAGTCTCCTATTGTTGGTGCATTTAAGTGATTTCCAAGGGTTTGCCCTTATAAATAATGCAGTGATGACCTCTCTCTATACAACTCTTTTTGAGCAGCTCTGATTATTTCGTTAGGAAAAAAATGAGCAAACTGGCCTCTAAATATGCTTTGCCGTTTAACTCACTTGCAGAAATGCCTGTAAGAGCCTGCTTTATCGCGCTTAGCCAATGCTGGTTATTACCAATTAAAAAGAGATATATGTTGGTAATCTTATAGGTTAAAATGAGTTTATTTAATTATCTGTGACTTTAAAATATTTTTTCACCATTCACATTTTGTTTGGCAATTATCCCCTTATGCCATTTATCAATTTTTTTCCATCAGGGTGATGACATTTTTATTGACTTGTTAGAGCTTTTTATATGTAAGAGTATATCTTTTCCTCTGAATTTTGTCATATGTTTTCCATACCCAGTTTACCCATTTGCTTTGTGAATTTTGCTGATATACTATAGATTTTTTTTCCTCCTTCTTCTGTCCTTTTTAAGCAGTAAAATTTGTAAACTCTGACTTAATAGTGTATTTGTTTGCTTTTAATTAACTGCGAGTCCCACCTAATACAAGAATAATATTTCACTTATTTTCTTCTGGTTCTTGCTTTTTTCAGCTTTTAAGTTCTTAATCGATCCAGGCTTTACTTAGCATAATACGATATACGTGCAATGCATTCTATTTTTTCCAAGTTTTTAAACAATAACAAATAAACTATTTGTTAAGCAATCCTCCGTTCATACCAATTTCAAAAGCCAGTTTCACTATATACCGGATTATTTTCTAGGCTTTAATTATTGTAGCTATAATAAATGTTGAAATGCCTCCACCATCATCACCACTACCGCTTTTTCAAAGTGGTCTTCACTACCTCCTTCTGTACGTTCTTTTAGATCAATTTTAAAATCGCTTTGTCAACTTCTAAAAAAGAATCCCATTAGGATTTTGATTGCAATTGTATTAAGCCTATAAATTAATTTGGGTAGAATTGATATCTTTGCAATATTAAATTTGCTAAACCAACAACATGATATATTTCTCCATTTATTCAGGTCTCGTTTTATCATCCTCAATAAAGTTTTGTAGGTGTGTGTGTGTTTTCATTTAGATTCTGCTCATATCTTAGTTTGCTCCCATTTATATTTTAATTGCATTTAAGATTAGGATACATTTTATTATATTTTTAAAACGGTATTACTGGCACATGGCTATTGATTTTTGTTTATTTTCTCTGAGTCGGACCATAATACTGAAATCTCTTAGTAGTTCTAATAAGCCTTTTTTTTTTTTTTGGTTTAGTTTACTCTTAAGACTTTGAAGCTATAAGAACATTTTCTGCTAGAAATAAGAAAGTGCCTTTCTATTCCTAGCTTACTATGAATTCTGATCAGTAATGAAGGCTGAATTTTTTTAAATTACTTTTTAGCCTCTCTAGAGAGTACCAGATGGTTTTAATCTTTTGATCAGTGCATTTCTGGAATAAACCTAACTTGGTCATGGTGCTTTATGTTTCCACAATGACGCTGGATTCTGGGGGTCACATTCGAAAGAGCTTGAGCTTTGTAGCTATAAAATTAAAGGTTCAATTACCAGCTGGGCTACTTGGGCAGATACATGGCCTTGGGTAAGTCACTTACCTGCCAGAAAGTCAGTAGAGAAAATTATATCCACTCCACTAGGTTGCTGCAGGAATTACACGTAAAATACTCAACACTATGGGCCTTGCATATTGTAGGTACTCAAATTGGGTAGCCACTAGTCCCATTACTATAATCATCCATTTTGTGTGTGTGTGTTGTGACCTCAAGATTTTGAAAGTTATAGGAATGACTGATCTCTAATTTTATTATATTTTGGGGATATTTTTAAAAATCCGGCCAGCTTGATAAACAAGCACAGCTTTTATTATTACCATCACTCTGTGGCTCACTTTTTCTTCAAATCTCAACCTTCAAAATTAGGAGAAATTGGGGGAGTATTTAGCAGCGTATGTTTTCTGAATTATTGTCTTTTACCTTCCAGATGGTCCTAGTTCTCTAGGGAGCATGGGGGGGGGGGCAGAAAAATCTAAGAGTAACAAGATATTTAATAGGGCTTTTCTTGTTGCTTTGAAATTTTACCTAAGGCTACAAAATCAAGAAGAGTAAGCAGTAAGTACTGTCACATTCTACAAAGGACAACTAAGGCACTTCCAGATGTCCCTTCCAGGAATTGCTAAGAGGTGCCAGTTGGACACTGACTCTTCATTCCAACACCACACTCAGCCTATACAAAAAGGAGACTGTGTGGGTTGAGACTCCGAGGTTGTGAATTGTAGGTATAAAGGGAGAAGGCTTTGTCTTATCTCCTCCCCTTCCATAAGCCAAGTGAGGGGTGCTCCAAGAACCACTTATAGACATTATGGGTACAGTGGAAGGGTGGGAAGAGGGTCTGCAAGAAGAGATAATATCTCATGCACCAGCACATGCTTGCTCATCTGCAGATACCTCTTGGCTCAGGTAGCAGCTCCAGAATGACGTGGGTTGAGAGCAGGCTTTCCCCCTTCTACATCCCTCATCTCTCCTCCATGGCCCTACCTCTCAGTGGAAGAAAGAAGCACAGAGGCAGCACAGAAATCTGGGCAGAGGGGAAGTGCAATAATACCTATATAGACCACAAACACATCTTTTTGAGGAAGTGGCAGTCATAGTCTGTCTTCAGTGACTGCCTTCAATCTGGGCTCATTTGCACAGTTCTGACAATGATGTCCCTTTGAGCATGGTGTGACTTGCATGGAACACCCAGCCCCTCTTTCCTGAGTTTCTCTGTTGGTCTTTAGATTTTGCTTTGATTCTGGGTGGGATACCGATTTGACTTCTATTGGCGAATCTTGCTGTGTTTCCCTAAGATTTATAGACCATCTCACCAGGATTATGGCAGGGCAGAGGTTGGAGTTAGATGGCTGTGCTCATAGCATCATCCTGCCCAGAAGGAAGTTTCATTTACTTTAATTCAGAGCCACATTATGCTGCCCCCATTGTACAGAGTGAAGCCGGGGCTTATAGAATTGGGGGGAAAAAAGCCTCAAGAGACTTAATTACGTGGCTTAGTTCATTTTCTAGAATCTCAGCTCCTCTTTCACTCTTTCTGTGCCTTCTCTCTGCCCTAGAACTGAAAACTCAGTGCCCACCTGAGGGTGCTCATTGCAGAGGGTCAGAACTCACTTCCGCCCCCTGTCTGCAAGCCTGATCCTCACTAGCCGTGGCCGTGCAGAAGAGAGAAGGGTCTGGAGAACGTACTTCTCTCTTATTTGAGACTAGAGACAGAATCAGAAAAAGGACAATTCCCATCTACCCTCACTGTCAGGCATCACTGCGGACACCTCTGAGTCACGCGGCCACACGTGAAGGACTCCAGGACACCTGCCCAGCCACCCATTTCCCACCCATTTACCACAGGGTCCCTCATGCCACAGCAAGGAAAATCAGTTTAGGTTCTGATCTCCTCTCTGCAGGCCTGAGATTTATTTCTAAGTAATGTTCTTTAAGGGGTATCTATGTTCTGGGTACTCTGCCAGGCATTATACTTCTCTCACTGAAGATCCGCAACAAAACAGTTGTGTTGTAACCTCCATAAATGGGAGAAAAGAAACTGAGGCACAGACGGATGCACTGTCATCCAGCTTGCAAGTGCCAGCTTGAAATAAAAAGCAGATTCTTTTTGGCTCGAAAGCCTCTATCCTTTTCACCAAGTTCTAATGACTACTCTCACTTCATTGAGTCCGGAGATTTGAATCTCTCTCTCTTTTTTTTTTTATCCCCTTGGAGAAAAGAGAGAAGTAGACACATATCACTTCCAGTAGAAATCCATAAATATGTAAATAACATATAATGTGCAATCAACCCTCACGTGGAGGAAATAGGAAGAGAGCCCTCCAAAATCAGCAGTATCTGTTGTGCCTCTGGCTGTGTAGTCACTTATCACTTGAAGGGTCTGAACTCTGCAAGATCACAATGAAGGGGGTTCCCAGGCAAAGGGCTTATGATTCCCAGGAGGAAGATGATCACTCGGCTTGCTGGACTGTTCATTGCTGATTCCGTAACTATGAGGTGAAGATTGCTGCCCACAGTCTGGCTCAAGCAGGGCTTTGGGGGATGAAGGGAAGTGATTTCTGGAGATTAAGAGACACAACTTTAGATTGATCTCTTTTGGAGATATGAAGAAATATGTCCCCTGAGAGTAAAATCAGGATCCATAAGTGGGTAATTATACGGAGACAGATGGGGTTACAGTGGGGGAGAGTTTCTTTTGTCTGAAGCCGGGTGATAGTTTTAAGACATCAACAAGTAGGTGCCCGGGTCATTCAAAGTGGCACCTGCAGAAGTGATGCAGAGACACGCTGGACCAGTGTGGTGTTTGCATCTCTTATCTCACCTGCCTTCCCCAGTTACTAACCTTGGCCCTCATTCTCAATGCCATTGCCTTTGATCCGCATTGTACGTGTATATTCCAGATAGTGGATGCTAGCAGCCTGCCTGCTGCCCAACTCTTTTGAGCCAAATGAATACTCTCTGCTCCTACATAAGACCCCATCTAGAGTTTTATGATAACCAGACTAACAATGGGTAGAGAATAACAGTAATCACTCAGGATCCTCGGCAGTGAAATGGTCCGCCATGGGAGATGGTGACCTTTCCATTAGAGATAGCATTCAAGGTGAGGCCGAGTGGGCACCAGACAACCCTCCTAGGCCCAACTCATATCACTGGATGTCTGCCACTGGGATGTGCTAGAGGGAACCATCCACTGCTCTAAGCAAGAAAACCTCTCAGAAACCACACTACAATATGATCAGCATGTTCCAAAATGAGATTTCCCATTGGATGATGAAGAACAGAAGAACATGGCCCGCCTTCCCATATGCCAGTCAGTCCCGAGAAATGGACAGGGAAGACTTCTCATTTTGATAGGATGATTCATAATCATAACATGCAGAACAACAGCAGCAACAAATAATGACTTGTTTCATTATAAGCACCTGAAGAGCTTTTTTGAGCTTTTCAAAGCGCTTTGATGTACATTATCGCATTTGCTCCCCAGGTCTCTATCTCAGGAAGGATGGTAAATGATTAAACGGAGCAAAAGGAACAAAAGGATGAGTGAAAAAAGTAAATGAATGGGGCATCTCAAGAGAATAGCATGAAGAAAGAGAATTAAATTGCTTACATCGGTACTAAGAAGTCCCTTTGATTCTAAAATCCAGGTGCAATCAGAGAGTTCTCATGGAAGAGAAAGAGGTAATTGACTGGTCTCTCTTGAGCTCCAGATTTACATATGCCATCACCTGCCATGTGTCTTCGCCTCACACACAGCATATCCAAAACTAAACTCACTTCCTTGCCCCTAAACCATCATTTGTATTTTCCAGCTCAGAAAATGGCTCCGTCATTCATCCCTCAGTCATCTCAACCAGAACAAAGCTTGGGAATGTCATCTTTGGCTCTCTTCTCTCATCCCCACATTCCAGGGTTCCTAGCTGACAGTCTGTCCAGATTCTGGCCAAACTGGCTAAGTCTTATTCTGAACCTCAGACTGTTGGGGCTGGGATGCTTTATGTAGCCAAACTCTTATTGACAATCTCTACCCTGCTTCCAAAGCCATGGTGGTGAATGACCTGTCAGACTTGGCAGAACATAACACAGCTCCACCCGCTCTTGCTGAATTAGCCCTCTGGCATCTTCCCGAGCTATACCTGAGCTTGTGGCACCCTGCTATGAGCCTCCGCCTACTTCTAGCATGTCCTTACTAGGCCAGCCTCTGCCACCAGTGCCTAGCACAGTGTTTGACACAGGGAAGGGATTCAGTTGATGTTCAATGAAAAGGACTATCACCGTAGTGCATGGCAGCCATTCACTCTCAGCTGGTCTCCATAGTTACCAGCCTCCCTATCACCTAATCCCACCCTCAAGCGGACATGTGCAGAGGAAGTCACATTACCATGTACTAGGGAGTTCCTTAGGCCAAGAGACTAAGCTCTAAGCACTTAACTGATTTATGGCATTGGTCTGATGATTTTGAACCTTAGGTTTCTTCCCATTTACCTCTCAGAGCCGCTTCAAGGATCAAGCAATATAATGGACATGCCACCAAAGTGGCATGTTGGTGTGTCACAGTAATATCAGTGGTTCTTAAATGTGGCTATGCACCAGCATCACTCAGAGGCCTCCTTATATCAAAGATTTCTGGGCCCTGCTCCCAGAATTTCTGAATCATTAAGTCGGGGGGACACCTGAGAATCTGCATTTCTAATAAGTGTTCGAGGGATGCTGACACTGCTGTTGTCAGAGATCCCACTTTGGGAACCACTATTTTAGACCATTCTAAGAACGTTATTCTTTCCATACCAAACCTTGTTTTTCTCCATGAAGTATGCTTGCTATTTCAATACTCGACTTTATGTTTTATCCTTTTTGCTGTTTTGTTGGAATCTTAACCCAGCCTGTAAATACCTCTGGGCAGGAATTATACTTTCCACACTCCAAATTTTCTTATTTTCTGTTTTATAAAATAACGAGTACATTTTCAGCGCAAATAATAATAGAATAGGGAAAGGAGAGGGGACTCAGACTACCAATCCCCCAAAACAGCATCCACAAATGAATAGCAACCTTGAATTCTCTGAGAAATTAATTATGAGGGGAAAAAAACTCTACCATCAGTGGCAATGTGAGAAAGAAGATTATCTTCTTGATGACACATTTTGTAAAATGTGAGTTATTGAAGATTCTAGTCATAACTTATTTAAACACCAACATTTTTAAAATATAAAGCCACAAGCATCATTTCAACGCATAATTTTTATAGTGATACTCAGACAATTGTGTTTTCAATATGTAAAATCCATTACATGGTCGTGGCAACAATTTTCAATAGATTGTAAATTTTTATTGAGATGATCATCTTGCGATTGAATTTCACAATGTATTATATGATCATCAGCAATAAGTCCATGGGGGCTGCTACAGTACTTTGAAAATCATTTATAAAGATCAAAAACCCTGGAAACCCTCAGATTTACCCTGTGGAAAGAGAAAAGTCTTATCATCAGGATCAAATCAATTATTTTTATGGATGGATATTGAATTGCAAAGCTGAGATAAGGTATTACCTGATTTAATAACATACCCTTATGTCCTTTTAAAGTAGTAAGTTTCACAGTCAGGTTTCAACGAGGAATTTTACTAAAGGCCCGTTTTTGAAAATAATCAAGAGAATGGCAACTCCATTCATCATAGTGGTTCGATAACTTTCAAAGGAATATTCCCAAGCAACAGAAATACTAACTTTGGGTTATATACTACCAAGATACACTACGGAGATACTTTAGAATGGTTACAGTCAATCCCGCTATAACGCTTGTCTTGACGACATGAATGTGTTCCATCATGACTGACATATCAGGGAATGATTTGAGCATAACACAAATTTCACATTTGCCGGGTGTGATTTTTGTACACAGAAACACGAATGAAGGAGAAAACTGCACCCAGCTGAATCGAGCACACCCTCCTCGAATATCTACCTGCTCCCTCAGTTCACCAGGCATGTTATGAGCTATGTCCATCCACACCTTGTGTCATAACTTTCCACCACCCTCACACGGCCCTCCTTTGCCACTTCACCGTAGCTTAGCAACCTTTCCGACGCCCATCTCCACAAGCAAATCGCAGGGCTTTTCAAGGTAACACACTATATGTACTGCGGTATTTATTCATATCCTGGCCATTAACGTGTGTAAAATCGTGCCACCATTTTTACTAGGTTCTTCTCGTGTTTTTAGGTGTCACTGATGAAGTATGAGTATTATACTCCATAAGCCCAGTGTTTTGTTTTTTTTGCATAACTTTGCATAGTGCAGTGACATTTAGGGACATATATGTCACATTATAACCGAACTGACTGTATTTTACTTTGCTTTTTGTTTCATGGTAGTCGCTGTGCTATGGGTCCTCTCCCCACCCAGAAGCCGTCAGTGACTCCTTTTCCCTTGGAAGCCAGTGTCCCATGCTGCTGCTCTCCTGAGCCCCCACTGAAACACTTCCAGCTCAAGGCAGCATGCAGACGGTGCATACCTCTCTGTTTATTCACCATGGCGTGACCAATGACCACGGGCGTCTGGGTCAGGTGCAAATTCGGACTGCGCCACTGACCAGTTCTACGACTTTTGGACAAAAAGTTTAAAGATATCGAGTCTCCATTCATGGGTATATGAGATAAAAATACTTACATCGAACAGTTACTCAGAGGGGAAAAATAAGATAATATAAATAATGTGATTTGCAAAAAGAAAACGAACACCAGGTTCTTTACATTTCTTGAGTTGCATTCAGAGCTGGAACATCTCAGGGATACAGTTAGAGACACAAACTCAGCCAATATCCCTGTTAGAAACACCACAGAATCCTGGAGATCTCAGGAACATGGTTGGATCCAAATAGCCCTCCCAGACACAGTCCCAGCCAGCAAACTCATAAGCAGTATCTGGAAACCTCAGAGAAACAGTCAGAGCTAGGAGCCCATGGAGAACACTGAGCCAGGAGCTTGCAGGGATACAGAATCCCGAGGACACTTGGAGGGACAGGCCCAACCCAGACTCATAGGTAGGAGCCAGGAGCTCCCAAGAGATACAGAGCTGGGAGGCTCTTTACGACTCAGCAGTTCCAGAATCCACTGAGAGATACTTTCAGAGCCAGGAGCCCCACTAAGGCAGAATCAGAACCAAGAACCCTCAGGGAATACGTCAAAACAACTCATTAGGGTTACAGGCCCAGCGTAGGGACATAGCTAGAATTAGAAACACCTTAGGTATACAACAGGAGACAGAAGCACTCAGAGAGGAAGTTCAGTTGAGACCTCTAGGAGACACAGTCAGAGCCAGGAGACCTCAGAGAAACAGGGTCAGGAGCCATCAGAGACACAAAGCCAATAGCAGTCAGAGACACTATCAACATTGGGAAGCCTCAGACAAACAAATGGCATGGGAGCCCTTGGAGAGAGAAAACCCGGATCCCGCTGGAAACACTGTCAGAACTGGGAACCTCTGCCCAACACAGAACTTCGAGCAGTTCTTAGAACCACAGTTAGAGCCACAAGGTCTGCAGAGATGCCACCAGAGGCAGGAAGTCCTCTAAGGCGAGATCAAAACCCTGACCATTTCTCTCCACAACAGGACATACACTCACATCAAAGGAGTTTAGGAATGATTGTCACAGAAAGCCAAGGGGAGGATCACTCACAGCAACCACCCAGCATCTCGAAATGGAAGGAGGTTCTTACCTGCACACTTGGTCCTAGTGGTGAGCGGAGGCCCTGGTGGTCCTGTGCCTCCCTCTCCCGGTCTCGTGAGTAGAACCCGTATCTCATATTCCACATCGGGGTCCAGATGCCACAGTTTATAGTTAGGAGAGTCGACTATGTGGGTCTCGGCCCAGGTGCCTGTGGTCGTGCGATACTCCACCTCCTTCAGGATGATGGGACCATCCCCGATGATGGAGTTGGCATTTGGCTTGATCCACAGGTACGTGGCCCCAACGGCCAGCAGCTCTGGGGGGGCAATGGGTGTGGGGGGCTCTGAAAGATAAACAATCAGAAAAGAATGTAGACCCAAGTGGTTTACAGAGAAGAATCTAAGCATGCGAGACAAAGGGACAGAATTCTAGACGGAGCCATAAAAAATAGCCCAAATCCCCTTTTTAACCCGATTCATGGCCTACTGTAATTTTCATGGTTTTGTATGTAAGTACCCGAATCAGTATCTCTTCAGGAACCATATCTCTTTCATCTAAACAAAGGAAAGAAGGCAATTGTGCATAAATCGTTTTTCCGAACCACAGCAAAGCTGTCTGGGTTAAAATTCCACTTTCTATCCTCAGATGAGAACCTACCTTTACTGAAGTGACTCGTTTCAAAACCCAGGGGAGCCTAAGGTTTACAAACATTTCTTTTACGGGAGCACATAGATTGTTGGTGGAAGTTCTCCTAAGTAGCAAAAGGATGATGGCACAGCAAGAAGTCAGCTTCTTCCCCCATCCTAGTAGTTTCCTCCAGCAGGGAGAGCATCACTGGCCACAGTGTCCCCAGTGGGAATCAAGGGTCAAGGCGAAAGCCACGCCGAGTTATATTTTATTCGTTACGTGTTGCCAGCCCCTCTCCCATTAAGTTCTATATCTTCGGCTAAATGGACTAGGATTTCAACAAGCATTTATGGTGGCCTCTCTCTCTGGCAAGCCTTAGTTCACTGGCAAAGCTGTAAAAAGCATTTATTTTGTACTTATTTGCCAAGAAATCTTACGTGATTTCTTTGTATAATTCTTGGGACATTGTCACCTTTATTTTGATGGCTTAAAAAAAACTGAGAACCCAATTGACCAGGTCACTGAACCAAGATCACGGAGCAGGTAAGGCAGGACGTAACCCACAACGGCATGCCTTCCCGGACCAGCTTTCCCCTTGGAAGGCTGTTTGCCTCTTGATGCCCATTTTCTAAAAATCAAAGTGGGTGTATTTGTGATTTGTATTTGTTGCAAAAAAAAAAAAAAATAGCAGTGGACTGACAATAGAGAAAATGAAAAGAGAACACATGTCACCTTCCCTATCACCCAATATAACAGTCCTTTTTATTTCTCTATGTTCCATTCTAATTTCTGTCCATATACTTAAACCTTTTTCATGGGGTTCCAGTAATACATGGGCATAATATAGATCTGTTTTTCCCTCATTTATTACATCCTAAGGGTTTTGTTTATATAGTGCATGGATTTTACCATCGTCTTTATTTTTATTTTTATTTTTATATTAAAAAAAATTTTTTTTTTATTATGGTGGCATTGGTTAATGAAATCCAGTAAGTTTTAGGTGTACAATTCAACAGTAAGACATATATATATGCATTGCATTGTGTGCTCACCACCCATAGTTAGATTTCTTTCTATTACCATATATTTTACCCCTTTTACCCCATCTAACTCCCCTCTCCCCCTTCCCCACCTACCCTCTGGTAACCACTAGTCAGAGACTCATGGACATGGGCAAAAGACCATCATTGTCTTTAATAGCTACAGAACAATCCATCAGGTGATCACACTGACTATTTTCCAATTGTTGGGCACATGAGTTGGTCCAAGTTTTCCTATAGTAAATAATGCTTCAGAGAACATCTTTGTGCAAATGACTCCAGCCCTGTTTGTCTCATCTTTTCTTAGGACCAACTGCCAGGAATGGGATTATCTGTCAAGGAGTATGAACAAGTTAATGATTTTTGGAGCAGAACTAGGAAGTGAAGGGTAGGAGAGACATTTGGTGGTGGAGTACAGTGTATGTGTTTAAGAACTTCTAGAGGACCTCTGGGCTATTCAGGTGGGTAAGGCAGCTGTAAGTTTCAGTTTGGTACTCAGGTGAGAGCTACAGGATAGATAAAACTCATTTCTTTCTAATGAATTACCTAGCAACAAAATTCTCCAGAAACAGAATAATTGCTATGAAACAGAGGTGGACAATATTTTCTCAGTGTGACTCGAAGAAAATCTTAAGGGACAGCATCAGATTGCCTCTATTACAGCCTGCCATTTGGTCAGAGAAGGAAATTAAGCCGATTAGTCAAGCTAGAAGCTTTTCTTTACAAAGCCTTTATTCAAGGCCTTGTTATCTCAAAGGTGTTTGCAAATTGATTCTTGGATAATTTGTTCCAGGTAGAGAAGTTAAGTTGGCAGGCAGATAATTTCTGGGCTCATCCTTTGTGCATTTTAAATATATAGACCCTTCGATCACCATTATCAACTCTCCAGAGCTCCCATCAGTCTCCAATGAGGCCCCAAGGGTAATATTTTGTAGCTCTGTGATGACTCTGCCCAATTCCTTAATATAATTATGCACAGACTGACCCTGGACAGAATTAAGAGCAGCTGACTTTAATTCTTTGGAGCTTGAGCAAGTGGCCACATTAAGCTCTCTTCCATCGACTTTCCACCATGGTTTTTGCTCTCCTGTTTCAAGCATTAGCAGTAAATTGCTGACCACCAGAAAGAAAATAAAGTATCAATCTTTCCAAATGTTTAGTCTCTTCTCAGGTATTTCTGATGGTCGGTGCAAGTATAGTCACAAACATTCTCTCGAGTATAGAAGTGTCTCCATTTCAAATGACTTACTAGTTTGCACGTCCATGCGCAGACACGTCAATGCAGTTATCTCTCCCTCTGTCCCTTCGAGACTGTATCATGGATATATCATTGTGTTTCTCCTACCTGGCACCAAGAATCCATCGGATTATTGTTTAGCTTTTTCTTTTTTTTTTAGTAATCCATCAATTATAACTGGCATTCTCTAGCAGTCACGTATACTAGTGGTTCAAAGAGAGAAAAGCTGAGATAAAACCCAGAACCTTTGTTTTTTTGGTAGGGACCAACTTTTTAAAAATGCACAGAAAGGCTGCGTTTTATTTGTGTCAGCTCTCCTATCCAACTGAGATGAACTTTTCAGCCAGACAGTGCAAGAAACTGATGAGGGCATATAATCCGACCACTAGAGTCATCAGAAGGGAAACTGAGGTACACAGAGGGCTCACGACCCGTAAAGCTAGAAGGAGGTGGGGCAGGGGCATTAGAACTCAGGGTTCAGGTAGCATTCACGCCCCGCTCTTTCTCCTCTTGCACTTGAGATATTTCAGTAATGAATTAGATGGATCATTAAAGGAACTTGACACTAGCAGTTTTTAACTTTTGGGAATGCATAAGTCCTTATGAAAATCCAGTAAGAAATTCCAGACTCTCTTCCCCCGACTAATGGACATAAGCATGTTCCCTAGAGTTTTGCACACCGTTTCAGGAATTCATAAACTCTTGTGAAGCCCATGCACGAAGCCCTGAAGAGTCTATGTTGGGAAAAGGAAGATGGACCACATGCCCATAATGGCTTACACTTCTCTGGGACCTCAAAGCCACCTTTTGTTGCAAGAGATGAAGGTTGGGTATATGATCGTGGAAGGG
>NW_006442491.1:27067394-27108939 GCF_000325575.1 Pteropus alecto
GCTCCCAGGTTTCCAAACATTTGGGTGAAAATAAACATTTTCTACAGAACAATGCCAAGTAAATGTCTAGGTTCCCATGACTGTGACCCACCCAACACATTCATAGGTTTAATATTTGGGCTAAAATATTTGAAGGATAAAGACATGTCTCTGCCTATGAAATGTTACGTCCTAAGTAGACATCTTCCATAAAGACTGTCTTAGTAGCTTAGGCTGCTATCACAAAATACCACTGACTGGGGGGCTTAAACAACAGACATTTATTTCTCACAGCTCTGGAGAATGGGAGTCCAAGATCAAACTGCCAGCCAGTCCAGTTCCTAGTGAGAATGCTCTTCTGGGTTTGCAGAATGCTACCCTCTTGCTATTTCTTTGCAGGTGGAGAGAAAGAGATCTCTGATCTCCTCTCCTTCACGTAAGGGCATTAATCCCATAATGGGGGCTCTGCACACATGACTACCTCGAAAACGAATACCACCTCCTAATACCATCACATTACAGAGTTAGAGCTTCAACATATTAATTTGGGGGAGATACAGACCTTAAGTTCTCAGCAGAGGCCATATTTTCACATCTATTTTTCTCTTTATGAAGGGCTCTGCCCAATTGCCAGGGTCTTGAGATGAACAATCTGGCAGTGAGAAACTCCCTGTGAAGGAAAGCCCATCTAGTATGTACCCTGTTTTCTCATGTGCCAGAAAGAGTGCTGAAGGTGAAATTTAGTGGTGGGAAAAAATATAGGCTGTCTGTACCCATGGACTCAGAGGATAAGGCAGCCAATTAAAGCAGCAATGACAATAAAGTGCAATGAAGGTAATGATGGGGGTGATAGAGACAGTTATAAGGCCTGTAAAGGGACCTGATCTAGTCTAGAGGTTGGGGAAAGTTCTTATAGAGAGAGCCTGAGTATTATCTGTGGGGCCAGAAATTCACATACGTCTTTGAGCAAAGAGACTGTCCTGGGAATCCCGTTGTTCTGATTTGCTTGGGAAAGTACCACACAGGGCCACATTGGAAAACAATTAAAACCATGTGCTCTGAACACTCATTCACTCATTCATTGTACAAACATTGAGTACCTACTATATGTCACACTCTGTCCTAGGCACTGAGGATACAACAGTGAACAAAACAGACAGTCCTGACTGCCAGGAGCTCACGTTCTACCTTTCGTCCAAGGACTGAGAAATAGAGGTGTAAGGAGAGAAAGAAGTTAATTCAGAAGCTGTTGAAGAGAAGGAAATGAGAGGATAAGCCAAGCCCAGTTCGGTGCTTATGGATCAACCAACTGATGCACATCTATATAACAGAATACTACACAGCAAGGAAAAGGGAACAAACTACTGATATACAACATAGACAGATCTCGAAAGAAAATTATGGTGTGCGAAATAAAAAAAAAAAAAAGAGAATGCATGATGATTCCATGTACATGAAAAGTTCAAGTACATGTACAGTTGATCTATAGAGATAAAAGTCAGAGTTACAGTTACCTAGGAAAGCAGGAATTGACCAGGGTGAGGCATGAGAGAACTTCCTGGTGTGTTGAAATGCACTACATGTTGATTTGAATGATAAAATAATAATAATAATCAGAAGAGTATTACCTCTGGTGGATAACCTGGAAGGGGGCAGGAGAAAAATTTCTGGGGTGATAAAAATTTCTATATCATGACTAGAGTTGTGTAAGACTCATCCAGCTGTTCATTTAAAATATAGGTATTTTGCTACATGTAAATGATACCTAAAAAGACTAAAGAAAAAAAATATGGCTTGTCTGTGACCCAGCAGGTGGGAAAAATATCACTAAATCTTACTTGGAATTGAACCTCAGTATATAGGGAGAGAATGAGCCTTTAATTCTTTCACGTTTGTCTCCAAACAATTCTACCAGCATCATCAGATGCTTGAATTCCTACGAGGCTTCTTAATAAGAGGCTGTGCAGGCACACACCTGTTCTCAGTCATGAGCTTTTTTACATATAAAACAACCAATACCCCAACCTCATTACCCGAGCCCACATTATCAACTGTGCAAAGCCAGGAGTTATTGTTTGACATTTGATGACTGCTCACAAAATTTGGAACCAAATCAAGAGGGAGGAAGTCTGGCCTTCAGGGAACTGAGATCTGAGTTAAGAGATGGTGTTTACCCCTCCAGCCAGGCATCAAAGGACTCTGAGGACAAGACTCCGTGAGCCATCCATAAGGCCTGGGCAGCAACTGCCTCTGACCTGCCAAGATTCTCCTTCAACATGTAGGTGGTGAGGTGACCCCTTAATGTAATTCTGCCTAGTCCTCAGGCAGCAATCTCTAGACCAATTCTGCCTTTCTTTTCCCTGCTGTGAGCTCTTGTAACAGTTTGACTCCCCAGAAATTCCTACAGAGAGTAAAAGAGCTTCAAATAGCAGAACAAGCTTCATGCGTATATATTGTCGCTCTAGACAGAAATCAAACATTTTGAAAAAACTGAATGTTTCTAAGATGAGAAGTAAGCTTTTACATGTTTAAGGTGAATATAACCTGGCCTCCAACACTGTCCATCACCTCCCCTTGTCCTACCTGATCACCTTTCTAGTTGCACTGCTATTTACTGACGCACGAGGGTCTGCAGGAATGTTCCTGCCCTACCCCACACGCCAAAACACGCATGTGCCCACATACTAGTTTATCATCCCCACTCCCACACTTTTGCACATACCATTTCTCCCAACTGGAATGTCTTTCCTTTCACTTTTAACCAAATTATGCCCATTTTTCTTTTTCAATTCTGTTTCACAGGGCTGGGCACAGAGTATATATTCAAAAGCGTTATGCTGATTAGAGATTCTACTGATCGGCATGTAACACTGTTTCATAAAATAATAAATTGAGGATCAAAAAGGAGAAGGGAAACTAGTTTGGGGCTGGGGTCTGAGCCTTTTTTTGCCCTGGCTTCACCATAAGCCAGCTGGGTGACCCTGGACAGACCACTCAATCTTTATAATTCTTAATATTTTCATCTTTAGAATGAAAGATTGTTTTACAATTCAAATTATAAAGGTATCTAAGTTTTCTATCGAAGACCATAGGGATTCTATGTGGATATGTTCATTCACTCTAGCTTGACTATAAGTCAGCGGTTCCCAACCTTTTTGGCACCAGGATCTGGTGCTCCTATGAGAATCTAATGCCTGATGATCTGAGGTGGGGCTGAGGTGGTGATGCTAGCGCTAGGGAGCGGCTGCCAGTACAGATGAAGCTTCGCTGGCTCGCCTGCCGCTCACCTCCTGCTGTGCGGCCCAGTTCCTAACAGGCCATGGATCAGTATCAGTCTGAGGCCTGGGGGCTAGGGACCCCTGCTATTAGTCATCAGCCATAGACCCCACCTTCTCACTCTTCTCTGATGGGCCCATGAGGTCCCTGAGCAGAAAATATAATAAACGCACACAGTTAAACCTTGTTATTCATGGGAGATTGGTTCCAAGGCCTCCTTATGAATTCCAAAATCTGTGGATGCTCAACTTCCTCACATAAAATTAGGTAGTATTTGCATATAACCTACACACATCCCCTCATATACTAGTTTAAATCATCTCTAGATTACTTATAATACCTAATGCAATTTGAATGCCATGTAAATAGTTGTTACACTATTCTTTAGGGAATTATGACAAGAAAAAAAGTCTGTACATGTTCAGTACAGATACAACCATCCTAGGCCTAACTCTGTAGTACACACCGGCAACAACATACCATTTAAATTTTTTTTTTTTTCGGGAGAAGATTCAAGATGGCATAGAAGATAGAGGCTGTACACACCTCCTCTAGAGACCACACCAAAATTATAACAAAACTACAGAACAATCAGCATGCAGAGTCACCAGAGGTCTGGCTGAACAGAAGCCCTACAACTAGGTCACGTCACATAACAGGTCACCGCAAAATGATAGGAGGGGCGGACACACAAAACAGCCTGGTCCCACAACTGCATGTGGCGATGGCGAATCGAGAGGACTATCTTGACCTCAGAGCCACCTCCCTTACCTGAAGAGCATGGCGTCCCGGCCACACACTGGGCTCCCCAGCACAAGGTTTCCAGCAAAGGTCGCGGCTGAGTGAAATGGAGGCCTGCGGAGAGCGGAGACCTTCATCTTAAAGGGCCCGCACCCGGCCTTACTCAGGGACAGACTCGCTCGCTCTGAGCTCCAGCACTGAGGCACCAGGGACACACAGGGAGGCGCTGAGCTATCAGGCTTCAGGGTGAGGGCCGGAGGGGCAGTTTACACCCTGACAGAGGTGTAAACAGAGGCCATTGTTCCTTTGTTGAGCCCTCCACCCTCCCAGCCTACAGACACTGGTTTCACCAACCTGAACACACAGGCCACTAAGCCTAAGGGATTCTCTGAGACTCCACCTCTCCCAACTTGCGGGCCCACCCAAGCCATGTCCAGTGATTTATTCCATACAAACGGGCTGTCTTGGTTCCTGCTGCAAACTTTCATAAAATCTCTCAAAGGCTCACAAAACCCATGAAGCAGCATCTAGCCTCGGTGTGCCCTGAACCTCTTGCTCACCAGTTCCACGCCCCATACCAATGGCAGCCAGCCTCTGTTTGGCACCTCAAGGCACCTATAAGCCTAGCATGGGTGGCAGCCATTTGTGGATTGCTTGGTGACTCTTATCAGGTAGCTCTGAAGGTACACAGGCTGTGGCTAAACTTGGCCTGCTGCTGGACCCCTCTCAGCTCTGTGCCAAGAGGCCACACAGTATACCTACTACTTAAAGCCACTCATTTAAGACTGGGAGACTTAGGAGCCCTATCTAATACATAGAAACAAACACAGGAAGGCAGACAAAATGGGGAGACAAACAAGCATGTCCCACATGAAAGAATAGAACAAAGCTCCAGAAAAAAAAATTCACCGAACTGGAGACAAGCAATATACCAGATGCAGAGTTCAAAACACTGGTTATAAGGATGCTCAATGCACTTAAGGCCAGGCAGAAATGAAGAATATAATATCTGAGATGAAGAGTAGATTAGAGGGAATCAACAGAGTGGATGAAACAAAGGATTGAATCAGCAACATAGAGGATGGGGTAGCACACCCAATAAGCACAGTAACAAGAAAAAAGAATCTAAAACAATGAAGATAGTTTAAGAAGCCTTTGAGACAACATTAAGCATAACAACATTTGCATCGTAGGTATACCAGAAGGAGAAGAGAGAGAGCAGGGAATTGAAAACCTATTTGAAGAAATAATGACAGAAAACTACACTAACCTGATGAAGGAAATAGGCAAACAACCCCAGGAAGTTCAGAGAGTCCTAAACAAGATGAACCCAAAGAGGCTCACACCAAGACACATCATAATTAAAATGGCAAAGGTTAAATTCAAACAGAGAATATTAAAAGCAGCAAGAGAAAAGCAATTAGTTACATACAAGGAAATGTCCATAAGACTCTCAGCCAATTTCTCAACAGAAATTTTACAGGCCAGAAAGGCTTGGCAGAAAATATTCAGTGATGAAAACCCGGGGCCTACAACCAAGATTACTTTACCTAGCAAAGTGATCATTTAGAATCGAGGGACAGATAAAGAGCTTCACAGACAACAAAAGCTAAAGGAGTTTATCACCACCAAGCCAGTCTTACAGGAAATGTTGGAGGAATTTCTTTAAGAAGAAGAAAAATTTACGTATCAAAAGTCTAAAACAAATGGCAATATCTACATATCTATCAATGAGTACTTCAAATGGAAAAAAAAAATTATATGCTCCAATCAAAAGACAAGGTGGCTGAATGGATAAGAAAACAAGACCCTTACATACGCTGCCTACAAGAGACTCACTTCAGATTAAAAGATATACACAGACTAAAAGTAAGGGGATGGAAAAAGATAGATCATGATGCTCTCATGATACCTAGAGGATACTGTGCTAAGTGGAATAAGTCAGATAAAAGGCAAATGCCATCTGACTGCACGTAAATGTAGAGTCTAAAGAACAAAATAAACAAACAAACAGAAACAAACTCATAGATACAGAGAACATTTTGAGGGTTACCAGATGGGAGGGGGGTTGTGGGATTCAGTGAAAAAAGGGAAGGGATTAAGAAGTCCAACTTGGTAGTTACAAAATAGTTATGGAGACAGAAAGTTTAGCATGAGGAAATAGCCAATAATATTGTAATAACATTATACAGTGTCAGAGGGACACAGGTTTATTGGGGCGATCGCTTTGTGCGTTACATAGATGTCTAATCACTATGTTGTACACCTGAAACTAATATAGTATTGTATGCCAATTATAACTGAAAAATAAAAATTATTATTAAAAAAAATATTTTTTCATCCACAGTTGGTTAAAGACACGAATACAGAACCCATAGATACAGAGAGCTTACTGTATAGCATGCAATCCACTGACAGGTGCCTACCAAAACTAACCTCTGTGACCTAGCCTAACAAATGGTCAATGTTCAATAAATATTTGATGTTTTATTTAAATGAGAAAAGGAAATATTTGGTAAGTTTTCCCAAAATAAGAGGTTGAGATGGCAATAAAGAGACGAACAAAAGCAAGAAGGAGAATGTTGCAGAAAATATTGAATGGCCATCTCAGCTAAGAATTATAAGTGTTTGGGGAGGCGATATCAAACAACTGGAAGAGAACAATAATCAAACACACAGCTAAAAAATGTCTTTTAAAGAAATGAAGTTCTGATTTTGCAAACTATAAAGAGCACAGTAGGTTCCAGACAAAATCAATGATGAGACTCAAACTTAAGCACACACTGGCAATATTTTAAATTGCAAGACTAAAGAAAAATTCTCATAAGGATCTAGACAAACACATCTTCATCAAAACAAAAAACTAAAAAATCAGTTCTTAGACTTCGTTGTTTCAATTTGAAACATCGGGATATGATGATGAAGATGATGATAATAGTGATAATATAAATGACAGCAGCGGTAGCTAATATGCACTGCAAATTTTTATGCGCCTGTCACTGTTCTTAGTGTCTTAAAATGTTAACTCATTTAATCCTCACAGCAATTTTAGGGGTAGACACTATTATGATTCACGTGTTTCTGAAAATAGTGTCAAACAATTACTAATTCAAAGAGCCAGGACTGGGGCCAAGGTGCCTTATTAGAGAACTGCATTCCCAACCACAATGGCATAGCACACACACAAGGTTTTAAGAGAATGTTTCATATCCCCAGAATTTTATAGCCAGCTAAGTTGTGGTGCATTTGCAAAGCCATAGGACCCTTCTTTCTCAGGTAAGGGTCGTGAAGAGAAGCATTGCCTCATGCCAGACTGAACGAAGACATAACCCAAACTGTAAAGAGAGAGAGAACTTTGTGCCTCTCTTCCCAAAGGAAAGTAATTTCTTTATGAATTCTTAACTCTTGCTTTGGCAATAACTTTGAAAACAGACATGCAACATTTCTCTGGAATAGTCTTTTCCTTAGATAAGGCACTCCATAGGTACAGAAGTTCAATTTGAATTAAAATAAACAACAAAAATCTCACCTACTTATGTCTATTAAAACACCTAGACATAAGTTTATCAAAATGTTGATGTTTTCTTTAGAGTTGTAAGTAGTTTTTTCTCCTTTTCTTGTTTTTCTACAAATGTTCCACGATGCTTGTTTATTTGAAAGAAGCATTTTTTAAAAGTAAGCTTTTCTTCTATTTTGAGCTTTACAAATGAGTGGAACCTCTGTCAGGATTCTGTGGCCTCAATCACTAGCGGTATTTAACAGCCAATCTCTGCTTTCATCTGTCCAGAACCAGGGAGCAGGAAACAAGAATCATAACTGTGTCCATTTGCCAAACCTGTTCCCCATCCATGGCTCCCTAACAGGGAAAGATCCTGGCTGCTTTTGGCACTGCTCCGAGCCCTCCACCATAAATTGAGACTTGAATTCCAAATAGTCCTATAATCATAGCAACTAATATTTTATAGCATTTTACCTGTTTCCTCATTTTTCTCCCTCCAGTGACCCCACAAAGCAGACAGTATTACTCCCATGTCATGGGTGAGGACACCAAGGCTCAGACACTTTAGGTAACCTGCCTAATCTCACATAGCTAGTAAGCGGAACTTTGTTCAAACGCAGGTTTTCTCAAAGTCAACAGTCTTTCCTCAATATTGCACTGACCCTCTTTATTCTGGAAGTATTCATATAAAAAGTGTACTTATATTTCAGCTCCACAGACTGTGAAGACAGCATAAGGGAAGTACTAAGAATCACCGAGGATTAGCCATGTGCTGGGAACTGTGCTAAAGACTTTACATGCTTTATCTTATCGATTCCTGGCAAACTCTTTCAGGCAGGTGCTATTATCAATCTCATTTATAAATCAGTTTTTTCTTTTCAACCCTGAAGCTTAAAGATGTGAATGGATCATGATTATAAGGCTAGTAGTAAGAGAAGGAACCAGGATTCAAACTTAGGAAGATTCCAGAGCAATGCTCATAATCGCTACATCATATTATCTTGTGCTAATAGTATTACTACCATGGAGGATGATGAAGTGACTCATCCAAGGTCACAGAGAAGTGGTTTTGGTGAGAAGGAGACAGAACTGGTAACTAGCCAGTACTTTGTAACCTGGCAGCAGTAACAGTAGTTGACAGTCATAGAATCATAGATGTGGAAGATGGTGAGAGGTCACTGAGCTCTACCTGCCCAATGCAGATGTCCCCAACACGTAGCTGTGCCTTAGTTTGAAGACCTCCATCGATAAGGAGCACACTCTCTGTTGTCCACACAATTGGTGAAGGGTTTTAATGAAAAGCATTTAAAGTATAGACCAGAGGTCTTCTTCCATCTGCTATCCATCAGGGTGTCATATCAAGCTTCCAAGTGTTGTCTGTCTCTACCTCTGCAGGTTCCTGCCCACTAGGCTTCGTCACCCCACACTTTACACACAAGTGATGCAGAAGTAGTGGAAGGTGCTTTCCTTGTGCTGTTCTCTCTGCAGGATCGCCCTTCCCTTCTTCCAGGTGACTCAACCTTTCTTTTTGCCATTCAAGAGTTAACAATCTTCTGAGTACTCTCACCTCAAGGCTATGTCTCTGTGCTCTGTGAGTGTCTTAGCTCAGAGTCCCAAGAAAGAGAGCTTGAGACAAGGGTTCTGTGCAAGTGACTGCAGGAGAGTTCTTAGAAGGAGGCAGGATAGGGGAAGGGTCAAGAAGCCAAACAAAAATGTGGTTTTGGCCGCAGACTAGGGTCTGGCTGTCTCCACAGGTGTTCTCATTGGGGAAGGGGGTCTGCCTATTGTACCCCTGTGTCATTAATTGGATACAGTCATTGCCCCTCAGCTAAGCGACTCCCACGTGGCCAAGGACCGTAATCCAGGGAAGAGTATATTTGTTTCCAAGGACTTCTGTAGGTAGGTACCACAAACTGGGCAGTTTAGAGTAATAGAAATTTATTGTTTCACAGTTCTGAAGACAAGAAATCTGAAATCAAGGTATCAACAGGGACACACTCCCTCAAAAGCTCTAGGGAAGAACCCTTCCTTGCCTCTTCTGGCTTCTGGCATTTGCCGGCGGTCCTTCATCTTTCTTGGCTTATAGATGCATCACTCCTATCTCTGCCTCTGTCTTCACACGGCCTCCTCTGTGTGTCTGTCTCTTCATCCAAATTTCTCTCTTCTTATAAGGACTCCAATCATATTGAATTAGCACCCACCCTATGCCAGTACGACCTCATTTTAACATAATGAATTACATCTGCAGAGACCCTCCCTATTTCCAAATACAGTCACATTCTGAGGTTCCAGGAAAAACATGAATTTTGAGAGAACAACATTCAACCTAGTGCAAGGGAAAGCTATGAGTCTTTATCAGCCAACACTAGTGGCAACTAGGGGCTGAGTATACCACCCTGGTAAAGGAGACTTGGACGAGGCACCAACAGCACCCTCTGCACTTGCCAGGACCCTTCGTGATGCTCCCTGGGCACAAGTTCATCAAAGAACTTGCACACTATATGGAAACTACCTGATGATGGATCTGTCTCAAGGCTATAGACCAAGCCATTTTTGCCTGTGGCCCCATATCTTAGCACAGGGCTTGCTGTATAGTGGGTTAGATCGTGGGGTCACGGCACTCCAGGAGTTTTTCCTCCCCACTGTGGCAGTCCTTGCATAGTTGAGGACTCAGGCCATTGAACACTCACTATTCTCTTTTTTGGCATAAATATTGCTAGTTCTTAGGACTCTAAGCACTTTTACTCTGTGGCATTGTTTCTATTCCTCTAACAACCTCCTCGTATTTTAACCTCTCTCATACAAAGAATAGTAGTTGAAGCTGAAATATGAATCCCAGCTCTACTACTTTTTGGCCATATTCAGCAGATGCTGATGGTACCCGCCCATATTCTCTTTACCTATCCTGGAGGCCACTTGTAGTTTCGGTGGTTAATACCTCCATGCAGGAATGACTCCCTACCTCCAACACCTACATACGCCTTCTAGTGGCTTTGTCCCATTGCAGGGCAGACTGGCCATGCCAGGGTTTTACCACCCCCAAGAGCAATTCTTTCCCAATGAGAGACAGGAGTTCGTGTACAAGCGCTCAGTTTTCTCAGCCCGTGGGGAGACAACGGGCTTGGTTTACTCAGCCATTTGGAGGCTCTCTAGTGGAACTGAGCACTGGATATCTGCCAGGGCCACCAGCTCATTATTTACCCTTCAGAGACCTTCCTTCCTTTCCTGTATCATGTCCCCTCCTCTACCAATATTCCCTTAAAATTCCAAATAAAGTGCTTGCAAACCCTCGTATCAGGGTCTGTTTTGAAGAAAGCTAAACTAAGATATCTAACAATCAGGGTAAGTTGCTTAACTTCTCTGTGCCTTAGTTTCCTCATCTGTAAAATGGGGGTTGTAATGAAAATGAAATAAGGTATTATATTCGATAAGTTTAGAAGAACCCCAGCACATAACAAGTATACTGTGTTAGCTATTAATATCTTCATCTTTCCAACCAGCAGTCATTGGGCCATTCAGCAGTTGGTAGGAAACTTAGCTGGGGCTCCCATAGGTACCCCCACAGAGAGATGCAAGATCCCATTAAAGGCACTCATCTTCCTGTGTCAGGATACAGAGGGGCCACAGCAATGTCAGTGGAGACTCGTACCAGCTCTTCCGCAAGCAAATACATTCACATGTTCAGCCTCAGTCTATTCAGCGCTGTTATGGTGCAACCACTTAAGTCATTTAAAAATGCAAAATTCAATAATGACTTAGCACCAGGCGAGATTTCATGATCTGCAACACTCCGTCTGCTCCTGGTTCCTCTTTACCCCCTGGAACCTCGACATTTTCAAGATTACTCTTTGCTGGGCCACTTCCCAAAATTGAGGGCTGAGTAATCGCTCTAGAAGAGCCTTTCCTCCCTTGCCTGCTAATAAAGAGTCCTAAGAAAGTATGAGTCAAGAGTCCATCTCCCCCAGACAGGGGCCTAGGAGAGCCAGGATTCTAAACCTTCGGAATCAGAGGCCATGCTGCAGAAGCTTCTTGCCTTAGAACAGCACAGGTCCATGGACAGATACCTTTGCCTCCCTGGCCCTACCTTTTCCCAGCAGCCTGACTACAAAGAACTGGGTAGGAGGAACTCATTACTTAGCCAGTTTGGATCTCTGAGTCCAGAGACATCCCAGTCTGTACACCTACATAATGGGAGAGCTATGATTATGTCCATGGGGCAAGGGCAAATAACACTCAGTGCTATCCATGTGCCTGGCTCTGTTCCAGGATGTCCATATATGAACTCATTTATTCCTCATCTCACACGATGAGGTGAGTAATGCTATAGCATCCATTTCACAGAAGAGGAAACTAGAGGAATGTGCTAGTTATTGACCTCTGGTCCTGTAGCCTCAAGCCCACCCTGTTACAAATGTCTCTGTGATTCTGGGGCTGGAACTCCATGCTTCAAGGCTCCCTTTGCCAGCTTTGGTTCAGTCCGACCGATGGGAGGCTCCACGTGGAGACTACAAAGCTGGAAGAGCAAAGAAAATGCCCTGATCCTATTTCAAGGGCCTTTCCACATCACTCCAGCAACCAAGACAGCTATGCTCCGGGCTTGAATTTCTTCTGGTCTTCACAGCATCTTTTCAGTGGTACAAGCAGAAGCGAGGCCAAGCCCCCTTACAGGTGCAGTACCAACTGTGGGGCCTCTCTCTTCAGAGGTCCCAGCAGCAGCCTTCCAGAGCCCCTCCTCCAGATCCCCACAATTCCTTTGTGTTACCCCAGCCCCAAGTGTGGTACATTTTTTCTGCAATTCTTTCTACTTTATTGCCCCGTTTTGCTCCAGCAACCTGCCACACTAATTCCCTTCAACAGAAACTCTCCGTTTGAAATACCTAGTATGATTTGGAGTTTCCTTTCCAGACCTTAACTGATACAAGAAGATATTATAATTACCTTCATTTTGCATTGAGGAAACTAAGGCCTGGAAGTTAAGTAACTTGCCCAAGATCATGCAGCTGGAACATGGAAGCTCTGAGATACCCAAGCTATCATGCTCTAGTTGGTGATTTTAAGTGATGCGATGAACTGCCCCGATGTTCTCAACAGCTCAGTCATCCAGAGTGATGTAGGTAGTTGGGAACCAGAGAGGTCTTCTGTTCAACACATAAGTACTAAGAGCTGATTCTATGTTCTGAGGGTTGCGAGTCAAAGAAAATAACTGTCTTTACTCTGGAGGAACATAAAAGACTAGGGAGTGAAACAGATGCAGAAATCGATAAGCTGTAGAATAAAGTGATAAAGGCTGGACAGCGGCAGGCCCATGGTCTTGAGGACACATAGGGGAGTGGGGTGCACAGAATAATGGCCCCCAAGAGACGTCCACATCCTCATCCCCAGAACTTTCCATGGCAAAAGGCACTCTGAAAATGTGATGCAGTTAAGGATCTCAAGTAGCGAGAGTATCCTGGAATATCCACATGGGCACAATGTAATCGCAAGGATCTGAGAGGGTCTGAGAGATGCTGCACTGTCGGTTTTGAACACAGAGGAAGGGGCCATGAGCAAGGAATGCAGGTGGCCTCTAGAAACTGCAAAGGGCACAGATCCTCCCCAACGGCCAGAAGAAATGCAGCCCTGCCGAACCATTTTAGACTTCTGACCTCCCTGTTTATAAGATAATAAATTTGTGTCGCTTTAAGCCACTCTGTTTGTGGTAATGAGTTACAGCAGCCTTAGGAAGCTGATGCAAGAAGGAGATCAGATGGAGGAGATGAAGGAGGGCTTCCTGGAGAAATCGAATCATGAAATCACGAAAGGAGAAGAGAGTCTAACAGGCACCGGGGAGGGAGGGAGACTTTGTGGAGACTGGGTCATTCGGGAATGGCACATTCTGCTGAAACACAGAGGAGAAGGGAGAGACAGCAAAAAGGCCATCAGAAGGTCAACAGGGACAGACCAGGAAGGAGCCTGCACTTCATCCTGAGGCTTTGTAAGCAGTGGTGCGACACAGGCATGTGTTCTTTTAGGACAACTCCTCTGCGTACAGGATGGAGAAAGTGTCTGAAGGAGAGAGACTTGAGTCAGAGGGAAGTCATGTCCATTACTGAGGGGAAACAGGATGGAGGGCTGGACCAAGGTAATGGCCATGGGACTAGAGAGGCAGAGTCAGAGGGACTAGGCACAGGTCTAGGAGATTGGACAGGACTTGGTCCTTGATTGGATGTAAGTAGTAAAGGAGATGGGACCAGTATAAGTAAAAAGCTAGGATTCAACAGGCTGGTGAGCGGGCCTGTGCACGCCTGTGGAGCTTCAGTCTTTCCTTGACCTCCATGATGCCTGTACAGCCCACAGAAGGGGGTGTCCACTTCAATTTTCTTACCCAGTATCCTAGTGCACTATAGAGGCTTCTCCACGCCATGCACAATGGTTTCCACATGCCATTCCTTTGCATTTTCACATTCGTTTTCACTTATAAAGGGCAGCGTGGTGTATTGGAAAGTACAAGGTCACTGGGTCAGACAGAGTGTGGCTTATAACCTCTATCGCTTCATTGTGTGGCTTTGAGCAAGTGGCAGAATTCCTCTGAGCCTCGGTTTCTTCATGTGTAAAACCAGAGTAATGGATCATATCTCACTGGGTCCTTGTGAAAACCCAATGTAAATGCCTGAACCATGACGGGCCCTATATAAGTGTGAGTTATTCCCGTGTCCCATCCTTCTTGGCATCCTGTACTAATCCTTTTCCCCATCCCATCGCCCTCTGCGTTAACGGGCCATTTGACCCAGCTTCTCAAGCTTCCTGTGATCTCCACTCTAAGCATCGGAGCACTCGGGTTTCTTGGGCTCATGTAACACATGAGATGAAATCAATTTCAGCTTTATGCATGAGGAAGCCGCTAATCTCCCACTGGGATGGTTAACTCACACTCAACAAGCACCAGGGGGAAAACATGGCAGCCGTCTTAACAGAACATGTCTGAGAAAAGCTGGAGTAGAAGAAAAGGGGGGTGGTGGGAGGGAGGGAAGAAATATGCAAGTCTGGGCAACCTGAGTCTGGGCTGCTTCATCAGTTGCTATGCTACCAGCCACAGTGAGAGAGAGAGAATGAAGGGAACTGGGGCTTCAGAGATACTGTTATTTTGCAAATTCCTCTCTTCTGGCATATCCCTAAGTGCAGGGGGAAATGCATAATTAGTCTCCCAGCACTGAAATGGCTGGAAGTGACTAGAAGTATCGACTGCTCTAAAGTGGCAGGAAAGGGTGTCCAGATGGATTAAGAGGCTTATCCATAACGGCTTGCTCAGTTTGTGGGGAGAGTTTAAGAGATGATTGCCCCCTTTATGTAAAAGAAATGAACAATGAATCTCTTCCAAATCTCCATGGTCCGCCCAGGGCTGCCTCTGGGCTCCGCCACATCCAGCAGGAAGTTAGCTAGCCTAAGAAGCAGCTCTTTGGGAAAGCATTTTGAAACAACAGAATGCTGTAAGGTTTCAGAGGCCACAAATCAGTGTCCCCATTCCCTGGGGGCACAATTCTGACTCAGGCAAGTGGACACTGGGCTCTGAGAACAGCATTGATGCTTTCAGGTAGGTGCCTACCACTGGCCCCTGCAGTTGGGTAGAGTCTGTGAGGGGACAGGAGATTTCTATTATACTGTGTAGTTACCACATTTCAGGCACTATCCTAGATATTTCTAATGTCTTAATCATGTACTTCTTAAACACAGGCAGAGGAAATCCAAAGAAATATATAGCAACATCTGAAGGAGTCTACAAAGTGACGGTTTACATAAAACAGATGTTTTACATAAAACATCTTTCTGAGACAAAATTCTACTTGAAAATATAAAGTAAAATAAGCTTGAATTTTTACATGGATAAAAAGGTTACAAGGAAATACCATGTTTACACAAATCATTTCATGGAATACAAGAGAAGAAATATTTCCAAACTCTTGTACTTACAAGCCCAAGATAACCGCCATGCCAAAACTTTACAAGGATATCACAAGAAAAGAAACTTTCAGGCCCATCTCTCTCGTAAACACAGAGATAAAAAAAAAAAAATCTTACATACTATATTAGCAAACCAGATTCAATGATAAATAAAATGAATAATTGATCATGACCAACTTGGGTTTGTTCCAGGATAATAAGATTGGCTGAATATTAGGAAATGAATCAGTATATTTCATCATATTGACAGACTAAAAGATAAAAATCATGTAACAATCTCAAGGGATGCCAAGGAAGTACTTGATGAAAGTCAATATCTATTTATGACAAAACTCTTAGCAAGCTAAGACTAGAAGGCAGGATCTTTAATCTGATAACAGGTTATCGAAACATAAATCTAACATCATAATCAATGATAAAATACTGAATTCTTTCTCCCCGATTTTCTCAATTCTACTGGACGTCCTAGCCAGTGCAATGAGGCAAGAAAAAGAAATAAAAGATGTAAGAACTGGAAAGGAAGTAAGTATAACTTTTATTTCTTACTTCTTAGGAAGTAAGAAATAAAAGATATAAGAACTGGAAAGGATATAAGAACTGGAAGGAAGTACCTGATGGTGTATGGAGAAAATCCCAAAGAGTCTCAAATTATGATGAAAATGAAAAAGTGAATTTAACATAGTTGCATATATTAAACCCAATGTACTTTACTGCATTATATGTTAGATTTCAATTAACAAGAAGGATAAGTTTTAAATCATCCATTTGCACAATATGCATAAACCTTTTAATGTTGCTTCTACTTCTACTCTATTCAAATCCATTCTCTACCCTATAGCCCAATTGATCTTCCTAAAATAACAAATACATTCCATTCTGTGGCCTCAGACACAGGTAGACGCCCTGTCTACCTGTTCAGCTTTGTCTCCTGCCATTGCCCCTCTCATCTCCTAGGCTCCAGACACGCAGGTTTATTTTCAAATATCCCTATGTGTTGTGTTATCATCTATGTCAGGCCTTTACACCCAGTTTCCTCTTCCTCCCTCTTCACCTAGTTAGCTCTTCATATCTCAGTTTACATGTCACTTCCTCAAGGAAGCCCTCCCTGACTTCCTCCATGCTCCCAGACATTCTTTATAGCCCTTATATTTTGCATGATTGTTTATGCCATTCTTCCCCACTAGACTGTAAGCAGCATGAGTGCAAAGACCACTTTGATATTTCCGACCATCCTATTCTTGGTACCTGCCTTGATCCCTGGCACATAATAAATGCTTCATGAATATTTGTTGAGTGAATGAGTCAAGGCAAAGTCCGAAGAACCCTGTTCTGCTGTCAGCCACTCTGAGTTTTTCCTTAAAGCTTGTAGCAAAGAATATTTTGATGAGTGGAGAGGGACTGCAAGAATTGGTAGATGGACATTATTGGGAAACCCAGCAGTACGAGAGGCCTCAAACATAGTGCTCTACTACAGAAAAGGGGAGAGACTGTCCATCTCTGCCCAGAAAGGACCTGCCAGCTGGGGCTGAGAACTCAGTTTGTCACTTTAAATGTCAGTATTAATCCTTTTTAAACTTTTTATTTTGAGAGGATTATAGATTTACACTAGTTGTAAGGAATAATAGAGAGATCCCGTGTATCCTCACCCGGCTTCCCCAATGATCACTTTGTGCGAAACTTTCATACGATATTATAACCAGGATATCGACATTGGGAGAGTCAAGACATGAGACGTGTCCCCTACCACACGGGTCCTTCTTCCATAACCACATCCATCTCCCTCCTCACTCTTCCACCACAGCCTGAACCCCAGGGAACCTCTGATCCAGTCTCTGTTTCTAATTTTTTCCCAGTTTTATTGAGAAATAATCGACATACATCACTGTATAAGGTGCACACAGCACATTTCTAAAAGTTTGACATTTAAAAGGTGACAATATATAATCTTTGGGGATTGGCTTTTTTCACTCAGCATAATTCCCCGAAGATGCAACCAGGTTGTTGTTGTTGTTGGTGGTGGTGGTGGTGGTGGTGGTGGTGGTGGTGGTGGTGGTGGTGGTGGGTGTGTGTGTGTGTATGTGTATGTGTGTGTATTTCATTCCTTTGTATTATCAAGCAGTATTCCATACTATACATGTATTATAGTTTGTTTAACCATTCACCTGGTGAAGGACATCTGGGCTGTTTCCAGTGTTTAGTTATTACAAATAAAGTTGCTATGAACAATCCTGATTGTTCTGGTTTTCGTGTGAACATAAGAATTATTCTTTCTCTGGAATAAATGTTCAGGAGTGGTACTGCTAGGTCCTATGGAATATGGAACTGCCAAACTGCTTTTCAGAGTGGCTAGACCATTTCACATCCCCACCATAAATGTATGAGTGATCCAGTTTCTTTACATTTTCACCAGCATTTGGTGTTATCATTATTTTTTTTTTAGCCATTCTGAAAAGCATATAACAATTTCATTGTGGTTTTCATTTATACTACCCTGATAGCTAATAATATTGAACATCTTTTCACATGCTTATTTGTCATCTGTATATCCTCTTCAGTGAAATGTCTGCTCATAACTTTTGCCCATTTTCTAATTACATTGCTGAGTTTTTATTATTATTATTATTATTATTATTATTATTATTATTTCTGTTGAGCTTTAGGAATGCTTTATATATTCTAGGTACTAGTCCTTTGCCATATATGTGGTTTGCAAATATTTTCTCCTACTCTATAGCTTGTCTTTTCAGTTTCTTCCTATGAGTTTTCACAGTGCAAACACTTTATTTTAATTAGGTTCAACTGACCAATTTTCCAGTTATAAATCATGCTTTTGATATCAAGTCCATGTTAATTTCTTACTTTTGAATCTATTCAAATTCATCAATGTTCACAAATCGGTCAGATTCCTAACAAAATTGTGTTCAATCATACAACTGTATTTGGTTCTGTTTCTGGCCATAGAGAGTTTCTCAAAAACACAGAAATGCTGAAAAATTTTACATGTTTTGTTTTGCAAGTTTCAGTGGCACTCTTCATTTATTTTTTAGAAGTACAATATTTCTAAAATTATGTTTTCAATCAGGATGATGGATAGTTCCTTAAAAAATGGGAAATAGAAAGTATATGCTCAAAACTATTTAAAAGATGTAAGACAGTAAAATTCCAAATAACCTACAACCTAGGAAGCATGTATCCAACCTGGCATTGTCTTTCAAAATCCACTCTTCGAAGCCGACAGGGAAGAAGATGGAAGTGTTATCCCAGATTCAGTCAGTGATTCATTATTAAGCAGTGGTCAATCTGGAAACTATAAGAAATACTTCGATACTTATTTAATATGTGACTTTTATTACTTCAGAGCTGCGAAGAGAAAAAAACTCAATATTTCTGGCACAAGAAAATCCTGAACAATATCTACAAATGGCCATCACGTTTATGGTGATGTTTTCAGACCCCAGTTACTGTCAGCAGTCTCTGAAATGGCCACTAGTGATTCACTCCTCCTGGTATCCACGCTCTGTGTAACCCTGAACCTTTGAGAGTGGGCTGGACCTCTTGACTCCCTTCTGAAAGAGTATGGCAAAAGTGATGTGATGATGTTACTTCTGAGATCAGACTGCAAACAGGTGACCATCCTACTCGCCCTCTCCCTCTCTCTCCCCTCCTGTCCATCTCCCTCTCCCTCTCTCTCCCCTCCTGTCCATCTCCCTCTCCCACTCTCTCTCCTTCCTCTTTCTTCTTCTCTCCTGCCCTTCCCTCCTTCTTCCTGCTCTTTTCCCCACCTGCATTTTCCCACTCCCCCCTCTCTCCTTCCACTCTTTCTCTCTCTCCCTCTTTCTATTTTTTTCTCTCTCTCCCTCTCTTCTCCCTGCCTTGTTATGCGTTGTCTTAAGGAAAGGCACACTATGCAAAGAAATGAGACCCTTAGCCCACAGTGAATGAGCTTAGGCCAATAGACAGGCGAGTGATTAAAAGGATCTTCTGAAGACTCCCACGGCCATGTGAGTGAACTTGGGAGCAGATCCTTCCTCAATCAAACCTTAAAATGACGGCAGCCTGTGAGAGACCCCGTGCCAGGCAGGCTGCATCAGGATTCCTATCCCATGCCTGGGAGAAAATAAATGCTTGTTGGTTTAAGTCTCTACATTTGAAGGTCATTTTTTATGTCCTCACAGATGACTAATATACCACACATATTCCAAACCAAACATTTAAAAGACTATTACCGGACTTTTTTGTAACTAAAAAAAAGGCTTGGCTAGAAGATACCTTGATAAAGAGGTACAATCAAATGCATGCATGTGTGCACACGTGATCATGCACGTGTGTGCACACATACACACAATACGTGAAGCTGCCTTTAAGATCAGTTTCAGAAACACATTTAAAGGTGAAGTTCACAACTAGGCAAAACACTGGGGAAGGCATGGCTGAAACTCTTTAAGATAAAAATAAAAGAAGGCACCCTACTTATTGAAGGACTCCCTCAAAGGAGATACTTTAATGCTCTTAAAAATGTACTTGAATACTTGGTAACCCAGTGTTTTATTTTGCAGTGGGAAGCAAATAAGGGAAGTAACTGGCTATTTTATATGTTTCTCGTGTATTATATGAGAGTGAAGGCAGTAATTTACAATACACTTCAAATGAAAATAACTGGTGAATAAAATTGCAACAAGATATGGATGGATGTTTGCATGTATGTGACTGAATGGAAGACAGACACAACTGTAGGGCAGAACAAGAGGTCTACACCAAGGCACTTTGCATACAAACTTCCCAGCAGGTAGAATATCATTTGGTCATAAAAGTGAGGCCTAACATCCATCTGCCTCTTTATTTCTTGATGGGGTAGTATAAAAGGCAGGAAAATGTTGAAAACTCACCTTTGTAGTCATATATATGCAATCCAATGAGAAGTAAATGTAAAAGCTTGCCCTGTTTCAGAGATTTACCTGGGCCTATTTTATGGGCCCCATTGATGGTCCAGTGAAATTGCTATCATTGCTCATTTAGGAAAAACACATATAAGTAATAACAAAGTTTTAAAAAATTGTGCCTAAAACTTCATCTAGATCTTAATCAGGAAAGCAGTCTGATGATTAAAGTCACGTATACCAAAGGACAAACAGGTCTAATGTAGCGATTTTCCCAAGGCGTTAACTTTTTTTTTTTTTTAAAGAATTGATCTCTAATGGCATCATTCCTACTGAGCTCTTCACAGTTTGGAGGCCTTTATGGCCTCTTCAAATTGCCCCATGAATTTCCTCTCCTACCTTTGATTCTCCTAAAGGAAAGGAGATGTAACTTGGATTATGTGTTTCTTGTTGGAAACCCCAAAGAGGTTTCTGCACAGACAGGATGTGCTCAAGACTGATGCCAAACTATCGATATTCTGCCCAGAAGGCTGATGTGGGAACCTGTAGGGTCTCAGGGTCAACTCAAAAGTGACCAGTTCCTTTGTAGATGAGAAGCATAAACTGAGCTCCTGTAAGAAACGGGGAGGCCGCTATTAAAAGTCTGCAGGGCTCAGTGTTCACAGGAGCCCTTTCATAGGGCTGGACTATACTCGCCACTGAATGGCAAACAGCCTGGGCCCCTGCAAGTACATTTCCTACACAGTGCCAAGCACTGTTTCTACTAAAGGTCCTTTGTGCTAAGCTATATCCTACTCTTTAAAAACAATCCTGAGTGGTTGCACAGTGGCTCTCAAAACTAGCTGACATCACGTGGAGAGGTTATAAAGCTGCCGATGTTTCCTTCTCAACCCTTACCAACTCAATAAAAATCTCTGCGGTGAGACCTAAAATCAGTATTTTTTAAACTCACCATTTTTTCACCAATGTGCAGCCGAGTTTGAGAACCACTAAGCTGCATCATTCATTCTTTATCAAAATCCTTCCTGAACACTTATTAAATGCATGACCTCTGGGTAATTCCTCAACCATCTAACTCTTTAGTTAGTGATATCAGATGTATGTTTATGCCTCTAATTCCAGCATCGAGGTAGTGGTGAATGAATACATGAATGAATGAATGAATGAATGGCCTTCCTCATCTATCTGTCTCCTCCTGGCTGGGTTGGTTATATAAGAAGGAATTCTAATGCTTACAGATAGCCATGCATAGATTAACCCAACAATCAACTCAATTATATAGTAGTACTGCACAAAACACTAGGCAGTGAAGAAATCCAATCTCAGGCGATTTCCTTGGCAAACAACCCAAAGAGCAGTACAAAGCACAGTCCCTAGGGCCAATATGTCACGGCTTCCTCTATACCCCCAACAAATTCAGTGCACCGAGACACCCCATGTATTTGCACTGAATCATGTATAATATTCATGGTCATCATGCCCTTGCTTAGATAGCCCTGCAAGGCCCTGCTAACATTTCACCTGCCTCCCTGACGTGTTCCTGAGTGCAGTACATGCTGTGTGACATCAATTAAATCAGGTACATGGGAGTGGGCACTGATTTAGAACTTACTGTAATAGTCGGCGATGTACTTTAGCTTGTGATAGAAACCTATTAGATTTCCTTTCATCGCGGTGATTATGCTGATATGAATTCTCGTCTGAAAGATCAAGGAAAGCATGCGTCTTTTTTAAAAGCAGAAATATTGAACCGATAAGAGGATATGGAAAAGAAGGGGGCACAGAAAAGACTGATGTGTGGAAAACGCTGCCAGAGGCTCACTCTCGCCGCCGTGACCCTCTGCATGGGTTTGTTCATTTATATCTAAATCTTTCTCTCCTACGACAGAGTCATTGCAAGGTGGGGACTGCGGCCAATCATGCTTGCACCCCTCACCGTGCCAGGCATGGGGCCTTAACCAGGAATTTTGAATAGAAACCATGTTTTACTTATTGTGTTTCCAGCCCCATTTAGGTTAAAGGCAAGTGACGAAGAAGTGAGCCCATGCAACAATTCAGGTCATTGCTAAAAATATCACATTGATAGTATCCTCAGGAGCAGCCCTAAATAGATGAGGCGTCATGTCGCCCTTCTCCCCGTCCCCCGCGCCCCGCCTAGGCACGTCGCGATGTCCTGATCCTTCTCCCTGACGACACAACAGCAGTTAAATCCAGGCCTGGACTCCTTTTCCACCAGCTTGGCCACTGGGTGACAGATCCGGGAAGGCACTGACAGCACAAGAGATTTGAGAGATTTCTTGACATAGTGCTCAACCAAATGCTCTAAAGCAGCATTTGGGGTTTTTCAGAGAATTAGCTCTGACAAAACAAAACACAGATCTCATTTTAATGTGACCACCAGCATGAGAAGCTGCAGAAGTCACCTTGCCCTTCTGGCCCTGGCTGCACACGCTACAGCTCCTGGTGTCCCTGCAGAGCACTGGGTCCCCTTTCCATCCTCCCATCCAGCCTCGGCCCCCGCTGAGAAGCCTGGAGGCCCCCCTCGTGGAGGCTTTGTGGTATAAAAGGATCTGACACAGCTTAGGAAATGGGCAGAAGCAGAGCATCTCATTGTCGACACAGTGGATATTTTCTCAGTTTAAAAAAAAAAAAAAAGTGTTCTCACTTAAGAATGCTAATGGCCCATGCACAGAAATAAAATCCCTGACCTACTTTGACGCCGAACTTATTAAACAAGCCAACCTTATTACTCAGAAGAAACTGTAAAACAGTAGAATAGAGCCCAAATGGAATTCGTCCCACCCTTCGTTGACAGGAGCTGCCAAGAAAAACACAAGGAAGATTCGGAGCCCAGGGCTGGGAGGCAGAAGCCAGAGTCCACGCACCGCTCTCTCACTGACTCCTGCTGTGTGACCTAGAAGACATCACTGCCCCTCTCTGGGCTTCAGAACCCTCATCTAGGGGCTGGGCGAGGTGCTTTCTGAGGACACTTCTGTCCTGATAACTGGCAATTCTATTTTTTTCTTTAATTTAATATTAAAATGAAAAAATAAAAAAAAAATCCATTATCAAGGGCATAGTATGCTAGACACTCTGAGACAGGTGAGGGACTAAGACATGCACCGTGCCCCTGAGGAGCCCGGAGCCGAGCAGAACAAGTGGGGACGGTCCACACTGATTAATGGATTTATTTCCTAACAGCAATTTGAAAGCCGCCACAAGGCTACAGCAGACATAACACAACTTGTGTCTGCAACAAGAATTCCCTCCGGCAATCCGCCTGACAACTTCGGTTTAGTTGAATGAATCTTTCAGCGCATTTTAAACCGCTGCACAGCCACGAGTGGCCATCCGCAAGTTATAATCAGATTTATCACACTGGGAAGCGAGAGAACGACGATGCATTTCCATGGGGTTTCAGGGCAATAACGTGAGTCATCCCCGCTTGTTCTGTTGAAAATCCTGGAGCTGCCAGGTAAATTACCCAAACCAGAATCAGAGAGGCAGGAAAGGTTACTGATGTAACAGTAGGCGTTAGTAACCCACACAATGTCACATTAGTCAGTAATGGCGGGTGCTACTGTGGGATGTTTAATGATATTATTCAGAAAATGTCATGGTGCCTGTAATGGAAGAGCCCCTTTCAGTCCCGATTTCAGGCACAGAGATGACCCTTCATCGTGTCTCTGGGACTCGATGACCGTCACAGAGCTCAGTAAACAAAGTCGGTAGGGAGAAGTGATTCCCCAGAAGGAACTAGGGAATCAGGGGTTGGGGTAGAGAATGACCAGTCCCACAGTCACCCCCCAGAATTGGCCACGGTGGATTCAGGGCTCTGAAGTTGTATAAAGACCAAGGCAGAGGTAAGGTGTAGAGAGTCCTACAGAGATCGGATGTCCTGAGATGAGAGAATGTGGGGTCCACAGGGAAGGATTTGAGGGGCCCAGGCCAGAGATATGTGGATCACAAGCTTTGGAGGTGTTTGAGTGTCCAGAGGCCCTGTGAAACAACTAGAACCAGAATGATGTCTTCTCCCCATTTTATAGATATGAACACCGAGATACAGAGAGATATGCCCAAGGACACTATTAAGGGGCAAAGACAGACGAAGCCCTGGGGCAGCCGCACGTCACTGAGGTTAACCTCAACTCTAACCTGCCTCTAATCCCAGCACTTCCTGTCTGCCCACCTCACACTCACCCGCCTAGGCTTAGACTCAAATCTCCCACCTCTGCCCATCACAGTCTGCACCCACCAATCACAGCCCATTCCACCCACACTAGGACACGCCCACCCTCTGTATAAGGCTTGCTGAACTTTGAATAGAGTCTCTTTGCCTTCCACACTGCTGGGCTTGCTCTTGCAGCAATTCTTTGAGCTATTTTGGGGTCTCCTCATGTCTCACAGAACACCAAGATCAAACCGGGTCACGCTATAAGCATGACGAAGTGCGGCAGAACGAGATCACTTCATAACATTTTCAAGGAAGATGAAAGCACGGTCCCTGTGCAAAGCACAAAATACCATACATCCCCCTCTCCTGGCTCATGTGAGCAGCTGTTGCATCTCTACCAGTGACAGCTTTAGCTCTCTGACTCAGGCAGGTCCTGTGGAACCTCCAGATCCTGCTTGAATGCCCATCATAGTTCCAGCTTCTTCACAGTAACTCAGATTGCTGGGCTCCAATAATCCTGTCTCCACCTTCTGACCATCCAGCCTACGTGTAGTAGCAGCTTCTGGCCATCGTTAATCTCTGAGTTGGCTCATCCTTGTAACTAATTCCTATATTAAATTCCTTCTGTTTGAAATATCTAGAATTGTGTTTTTCTTGCCGAGTCTTGATGGACAGATACACTAGATATGCACATTCGAGCAAGTTTCTTTCTGCGCTAGAGTTTCTTCATCTATGTACTGTTGCCAATATATGGAAAGTTTGTACTGAAGATACAATAAAAAAACATACAGGCAATATCCACCTCAGGAGCTGATACATAGCAGTCATTTTGAAAAGTCGTGTTCCTTATGCCTCTATCGGAAAGAATTTCTGTGCAGAGATGTCATTCTAAGAACTTTACCACAAAAAAACAATGAAGAATGAAGCCATTCCATAGTTAAGAATGATCCTTACAAGATGATCTACCGTACAGAATCTTAAAACAGCCAAACATACAACGAAGAATATTGTTGTTATGGGTTGAATTCTGTCCCCCGCCCCACCTCAAACAAACGATATTTTGAAGTCATAATCCCCAGTACCTCAGAATGTTGCCTTTCAGAAACAAGGTCATTTCAGATGTGATTAGTGAAGATGAGGTCATAGTGGAGGAGAGGGGGCCCTAATCTAATACGACGGGTGTCTTTATAAGAAGACAGCCGTGTGAAGACACACTGGCACAAGGAGAACACCATCTGAACATGGAGAACCGGAGTGATGCATATACAAGCCAAGAGATTGGAAAGATCCCCAGCACACCACCAGAGTCCAGGAAAAGGCAATGAAGGCATCCTATATAGGTTTTGGAAGGAGTCTGGCCCTGCCGACATCTTGCTTTCAGACTTCTAGCCTCCAGAACTGTGAGAGAATAAATTGCTGTTGGTTCATCACACACCATCTTAGGTGCTTTCTTGCAACAGTTCAAGAAATGAATACACTTGTAACAAAAGGTAGTGCAGTAGGAAGGACTCTAAAATGTTGCTCTACACTCTCACCCTCTATAATCCTATGACTGAAAGTAGGTTACATTATATGCACACTTGACTCTAAGAAAGAGAGGTTATCACGAGCAGACGTGACCTCATCAGGTGAACTCTTAAAACAGATTGGGCTCTTCGTGGTAAAGGAGATTTGAACTGGGAGAGGGTTTCGATGCTGCGAGAGAGATTCTCCATCGCCGGCCTTGAAGATGGAGGGGTCATTGTGACAAAGAAGATCAGTGGCCTCTAGAAGCTGAGAATAGCCCCCAGCTGACAGCTGGCAAAGATGGGGACTTCATACATATATCATAAGGAACAGAATTTGGCTGACAACAAGAATGAGCGTGGAAGCAGGTTCTTCCCCAATGTCCACAGACTAGAATTCAGCCTTGTGATACACTGAACGGAGAGCCCAGCCACACAGTGCCCGGGCTTCAGACCTGCAGGACTCTGAGATAATCACGTGTTATGTCAAGCTGCCGAGTTTGTGGTGATGTGTTATGCAGCAACAGAAAACCAACACAGGCAGGTCCAGTCACTGTCTAAAGTTGTTAAATATAAATATGTCAGAGGCCATAAAGGAACACACAGATATGCATAACATAACTTACAAATATGTGAAATAAAAATGGTACTTTCTTCCAATGGCACCTTTGCCAAACACACATATATGTGGATGGAAAAAAAAATCAAAGAGACTTTGGGTGTGCTAGGGTGACAGATCATAGGTTCAAGGCTGTCTTTAGTCTTCTGATATCATTTTAAGAATTTTAAAAATTATACAAGAACAAAATTTTCTTGCCTCCAGCCCACACTGAGCAGACCAGTTTATGGTCTTAGAATGACAAGTCTCCCAAGATTTCAAGCTTCTTGGGAAAAAAAAGACAGTGTAAGAGCAGAGGCTTCATAAAAATTCCATCAGAGAGAGGTAATTTATTTGTTAGATTAATATACCATCACATCTCAAATATCTCTTTTCTCTGGAATTTCCATTCAAGTCCTCCTGCCAGCCATTCCACCCCGTGCGAAGAAACATATACATCCCGTCCTTCTTGATAAAATTGCAGTCTGTGCCAAAGGCCAAAGGTGGCTGGCACGCTACACACTTAGAAAGTCCTTTTTCCTTGGGGGTCTGACTCACTCTTTCTCTCTGTTTGACCTTAAAATCTCTCCACCGCTGCCTTCCTGTGTGTCCTTGAACCAGTTGCTTAACGCCCTGTGGCCTCAGTACCCCATCAGAATGAAGATATCAGGAAGATAACTGCTAAAAAAATAATACTTCTCTGATTTCCTAGTTAGTTTCCGTGTGCCTTGAGGAAGACAGTCTCTGAGGGTTTCGGTTTTACAACCTGAAAAGTGGGCTGTCACTCCCCGCACCTACCTCCACAGGGATGTTGTCAGGACCGGCGTTAGCAAGGAGGACTGCCCTGCCAAAGGCCAAGCCCAGAGAGGACACTAGATTCCATCCAGGGAAGCAGAGAGACCGGGCAGCAAGTACAGAATGAGACTACCGGGTAAGGAGGAGGTATGAAGACATGGAGCTGCCTCAGGAACTGACAGCCCGAAGACCACGTGGCCCAGGCCGACCCAGAGGTGGGCAGGCCCACTTTGATCGTGAAAATGTGAGTGAAAAGGCACTTACACTCTTCTGGATAGAAACTTTTAGAGGAGCGCACAGCCTCCCACCTCCCTTTCTCCTCTTTGTCACAGTTGCCCCAAATTCCGGATGGTGGCCGCTCTACCATCCTGGGTCTCAGGGGAAAAAAAAAAAAAAAATCAGTGTAGAGTAAAACCCTATCCAACCTCTGATGGCCAAATAATGTGAAGAAAACTTAACCCTCATTGTTTTCAGCCTCTGACATTTTGGGGTGGTTTGTTACACGGCATTGCCTCGTGTGCCCTATCTAGTAGGATTAATGTTACCATACTCTTTACAAGTAGGGAAGGTGGGCTGAGGGGATAAACAGTTGGCTCACATTCATTCACATAACTACTAAACCCTAATGATAGGACTGAGACTCAAGTTCAGGTGGTTTCACTCCAGAACCCATGAATCTTATCCATTGTGCAAGCTTTCCTGTTTTTTGATGCTTGAATAACCTGACACTATTCAAGTGGAAGCAGGCATGTTGACAAGACTCCCACTTCAGAATAAGGGGCATCATGTGCCTCTCTTCATCTGAACTAATGAGTCAGAGGCAATGGGGGAGACGCCAAGTACAAGGACATTTTGAGTGAAAGAGGAATGTCATTAGGTAAAGAATCTCAGATGACATCTCTTTTGTCCCCTGAAGAGGCTCTTGTCCCCTTTCACCAAGTTTCACAAGGTCTAATTACGAGTTCTGCCAACCTGGATGTAGCCTTAACTTTTCTTAGGCCACAGCTGGCTTGCCAGTGGGTACATTAACCCTTATTTTAAGATAAGCAAACATCACACTACAGCTCAGAAAACAGGTGCCTACAGAGAGCTTTGGGTACTGTGTCAGGTTCTGTGTACTGCTCTAACGAGTTGAGGCTGTAGAGTGAAATCACAAGCTTTGCCACGGACAGTGCACATATGGGCATCCCGGGATCTGCAGACTCCTCAGGCTGAGCAGTTAGGGTACTGCAATTCAGGCCCGACTCTGCAACTGACAATCAGCAGGACCTTGGTTGTATCTCTGAGCCTCAGATTCGCTATCCATAGCACAAGGGAAATGAAAGCGGTAAAATATAAGGTGGTTTCCAGCTTGTAAATACAACAATCGAAACTGATGCCAACTCTCACCCATTGCTGGTAGGCATGTAAATTGGTACAACCACTATGCAGAATAATTTGGCAATATCTATCAACGTTAAAAATGTTCAGCCACCCCAGGCCTAGCGAATTATACTAAAGATATGCTAGCGCAATGAAATGACGTTTGTGCAAGGTTATTCATTGCAGTATTGTTGGATAGCCAAAGACTGGAAGCAATCCAAATGCTCATCCATAGGAACCAGTGAAATAAATGGTGGTTCATCCATATAATGGAACACCCTGGAGCTATTAGAAAGACAAGGAAGCTCATTCTGTCCAAATACAGAAAGATATCCAAGATACGTTAAGTGGGGGAAAAAGTAAGACTCAAAAGAGCTCGTGTAATATGTTACAATTTATGTAAGAGAAAGAAGAAAACGGAATAGGAATTTGATTAATCTACACATAAAACACCTCTGGAAAGATACACAAGAAAACAGTAACATTACTAATCTCCAGGGAAGAGACATGTGTGGCTGGGTAAGAAGTGGAAGTACAAAATTCCAATCCCCTTGAACAGCACAGGGGTTAGGGGTGCCAACACCCATGCAGTCAAAAATCTGTGTATAAATTATGACTCCCCAAACACTTAACTAACAGCCTACTTTTGACCAGAAGACTCACTGATAACATAAACAGTTAATTAACATATATTTTCTATCTTCTATGTATTGCATACTGTATTCTTACAATAAAGTAAGCTAGAGGAAAGAAAATGTTATTAAGAAAATCATAAAAAGAGAATACACATTCACAGTACTTATTGAAAAAAATGCACACATAAGTAGATCCATGCAGTTGTCCAAGGGGTAACTGCACATGCTCTTCGGTCTGTGCAGTTCAAACTCATGTTGTCCAAGGGGTAACTGCACATGCTCTTCGGTCTTTTGATTTTTGAACTACTTAAACATATTACCTCCAAAAAATAAATAAGGAATAACATTATACTTTTTTTAACGACTGCCAGCCAAGGGCTGAATGAGAATCAAGCAAATTCCTGAGAGCACATTCTGAAGATTCTGAAGAATCTCACATATCTTCTTCCTGGAGCCAAGCACCCATAGGTTTCTCATGGACGAAATCTCTCCCTTCTCTCTTCCCAATATACATTGTACCATCTGCCTTGCTATCACCCCCTGTTCTTCAGAAATTTCACCATTACCTAAAATGCAACTTTCAAATTCCTTTAATATATTCTTTTCCATTTTGAAGAAATGTATTTAAGTATAAGAAAAAGGGGCCATTGAAAGGAGGAAGCTATACTAGGTTCTAGATAGAGTTCTAATTCCTCATGAGGCTATTGGACAAGTCTCTTACCTTCTCAGGACCTCAGTTTCTCCACTGGTTCAACATGGGGGATGGAATAGGTAGGTGATGCTTCAGGTCACCTTCCTGCAATCTTTATCTTTCTAGAGTTCTAAAAATCACATGAGGTAGAGCAAAAGCAAGATCACATTCTGGAGGGGACTTTGAACCTCTTACCTCACATGTATTTTCTTACTCTACTGTCATCTGACATCTCAAATGAACCAATGAGTATCCTGAAGGTGGTTTCTAGACCCAAGTATGGGGAGGTGGAGTCCACACAGAGCATGGCAGTCTCGCTGAATCGAGGAGGCAGAACTGAAGTTTTGGGGCTACTGAAGTGGCTGGAATTTGTAAAGCAGTCTCAGAGAGGACACTTGGGAATTTACTGCCAGTCTTTGGATGATTGCTGGCCTGAAAATATGCAAGGCAAAACTTTGCAAGATCTAGAAGAGAGTAGTTGATAAAGGGCTGAGAGCTAAACAGAAATATCAGAGATGGTACAAGGCTGGGGAACATTGGAATCTTGGTCTAGCTGCTGTGGGGATTCAATTGAGATCCAGAAAGAACAAGTCACAGCGGTGAGCATTACATCTGAAAATAAGGACCACACACTAAGATGACTGACAAAACTGAAATAGAGCCATCCTTAAAAAGAATAAACCATCCTGACCATTTCAGGGGGGGTGTGCCCGTCATTTAACTGCCTTACAGGATAAAATTCAATACCAGTTAAAGCAAATTGACATTATCCAAACTATCTACAGCATATTAGCCACAGTTCTTACATGAAGAAAACACACACAAATACACACATACAGTCAAAAGAATAGACATCGAGATGATTCAGATGTTAGAATCTGCAGATAATAATTTTAAAATAAGTATTATAAATGTATCGAAGATTTCAAAGGGACTTTGGACAGAATGGGAGAATAAATAGGAAATTACAGCAGAAGAACAGAAAGTAATTTTGTTTTAATTTTATGAGTGTAAATTACCATACCTAAAACAAAAAGTTTATTCTGGGCTTATTCTTAGACACTGTAGAAGAAAGGGTCATTAAACATGAAAATAGATAAACAGAAATCTGAACAACACAGAAAAAAATATTAAAAAATAAAGATATTCAGTAACCTGTGAGATATTATCAAGTGGTCTAACATATGTATATTTGACATCTCAAAGAGAAAGAGCTGAGATCATGGGCAAAAAAAGTAAAGAAATAATGTCACAAAAATGAAAACCAAAAATAAAGAAAAACATTTTAAAAATATTGCCGAGAAATCAAAAAACCAAAAAACAAAACAAAACCTTAATGAATCAAGAGAAATTCCATATTCATGGATTGGAAGATTCAGTTTTACTAAGTGGTAAATTCTCCCAAAACTGTTCTAGAGATTCAGTGTACATTTTGGTCAAAACCCCTAAAGTCTTTCTGTTTCTCTAATTGAGTTATTGATACTAAAATTTTTATGGAAATACAAAGAACCTAGAATAGTTGAAACAACGTTGACAAATAAGAGAACGTGGGTAGGAGCATGGGTACATGGGAACTCTGATTCATCCCGTTCAATTTTTCTGTGACCCTAAAACTACTTTAAAAAACATAGTCTGTTTTTCAAGTACTTGTGTACTGGGGCTTTCCTTTTTGCACTTCTGTCATTGCCATAAGAATCCTCCAGTTGGATAGCTGCTCTTTTCTTTCTTGGTCCCAAAATAAAAACAGAGCAGAGATCTGAACTATTCAAACCCACAGCCTGAAATAGAGCTGTTCTGATAAAACATTCTGGATCAGCTGACCTCTAGCTAACCCACAAATATGTGAGTAAATAAATAATTGCTGTTTGTTGTTATTTTTTATATAAAAAGCAGAGTTGTACGATTCATTTCAAGGCTTTTGATAAAGCTACAGAAATGAGGACAACAAGCTATCTAAATAATGATAGACAAATAGACCCACAGAACACTGAACCCAGAAGTGGACACATACATTTAAAGACACCTGATAAATTACAATGGTTCAAGAGCAATAAATTAGGAGAAGATGATCTTTTTAATAACGGTACTGGGTCAAATGGCATCCATATGGATAAAATGAACCCTGATCTCTATATAATACCTTATACGAAAATCAGTTTTAGATGGTTTACATAGACCTACTTGTGAAATGAAGAATAATATAGCTTCTAAAAGTTAACATATGACAGTAATTTTTTCATGTTATGGAACACAAGTATTTCTTAACATGACAAAATAAATAAATAAATGACAAGATTGATAACTGGACTTCATTAAAATTAATACCTTCTATTCATCAACACATATGATTAATTAAGTGAAAAGGCAAGCCATAGGATGAGAGAGAGCATTTATATATACATGTAAACACACACATACATGCATACACACATACACACACACACACACACATACATGCATATAACAAGGACTCATATCCAGTAAATATAAAGAATTCCTACAAATCAATAAGACAAAACTAAATTTTTTTTAAAAGGCAAAATATTTGAAAAGGCAACTTCCACAAAAGGTTATCTAAATTGCCAAAAAATGTATGTATAAAAGTGCTCAATTAGCTCTCACCTTTGTGTAAAGGTTCTCATTAGTCAACGGAAAAATCCAAGTTAAAATCACAATGAGCTATCATCATATATCTGACAGAATAGCTAATATTTAAAAGACTGATGACACCAATTTGTCACATTAGACTACTGTCTGGCAATACGTATTTAACCTAGAAAACAATTCTACTCCAAGTTGTGTCTCCAAGAGAAACAGAGCTCAGTATCACCAAAAAACACAGACCAAATATTCACATTGTTCGTTATGGCTAAAACCATGGGCGGGGGGCGGGGGGCGGGTGGACTAGATGTCTGTAGCAATAGGATACATTTTGGTATAATCATAAAAACTATTCAAGAATGAAAAAAAAATGAGTGAACGAACTACTGCTATGAATACATGGATAAGACCCACACATAAATTTCAAATGGAAGAAATAAGACAGAGAATACTGACTTTATGATTCTATATAAAACTCAAAAACAGGAAAAATTGCAGTAGTAATTAGAACAGTTCTGGGATGGGAAATTGATGACTCGGAGGAGGTATAAGGAAGTTGTCTGTGGTGCTGGTGACATTCTATGGCTGGATCAGGGTGTTTACATTAGTATATGCAGTTATTATTGGTGCCTTTTCTTCATTTATGTTATGCTCCAAAATAAAAGTTCATCTCCCTTCCCCCACGCCCAATAAAAGGCACTGCAAAAGTCCAGTTGAGAACTGATGCGCATTGACACAGTACTAATAATAATGGCAGGGAAGAGATACAGTGAAGAAATATCCAGGTGATAAACTGGCAAGTCCATTTTGATGGATTAGATAGGTAGATGGAGTGTAGGAAGGACTGAAAAAAAGGTAGGAATCTAACATGAGTCTCAAGTTTCTTTCTGGCATTAGTGATGAAATGGATGGTAGGGCCATTAGCGGAAATCAAAAATTCAGGAAGAATATCTTGAACTTATGGTGCCTGTGGCAGTCCGCAGGAATATCTCTGGCAGCTAGTTAATTGGGAGTTCAGTGGAACTGTCCGAGCAAGAGATGTGGGCGTGGGAGTCATCAACATCCCTGATCATAATTAAAATAATGACTGGATAAAATCACTCACAGAGAGAACATGGAGCATGAAGGCATATGTGATCAGCACGTTGTAGAACACTACATTTAAGAGAAAGGCACAGAACCAGGGCAGAAGAGGTTCAGCTGTAGAAACAAGGAAAAAAAAAAAAGAGGCATCAATCCTGAAAGTCCTAAAGGAATGCAAATAAGTGTGGCCAATAAAGTTAAACAGTTGTCTCAAAAAGCTTGGCTGGAAGATAAGGATTTGGCTCTGCAGCTGTGTTCCTTGGGCAATTTGTGTCTCCTCTCTGAGCCTCAGTTTCTTCAACTCTAAAGGAGGAATATTATAGTACCTGTACTAAAGGATATCATGGGAAAATAAATGAGATAATGCATATATAAACTGTTTAGCAAAAGTGAGAGGCCATTACCTGTAATCATCACGATCCTTGTATGTGCAAATCAAACATTGTTATTTCTCTGGATGAAGGTGATAGGGACAAGTTTACAGCCTAGACAGAAAGAGCCAGCAAGGGAAAGCCACTGGATACCTTAGAGAGGAAACAGAAAAAATAGCCCCCACCACTGCAGGTGAATGGGAACACCTGCTGCTCTGACTTGGGTTAAGAACAGATGTGGAGACAAGTATATCTGATGAAGAAGCAGTAAACACTACAATGAAAGGCGTTGTTCCTACCAAGGCTTCCACAGTGAACTTACATGCCTTTGGGCATCCAATTTTTGAGACAATCAGTACAGGTATTAGAGATATTGCAGGAAATAATAAGCTTCACTTCTCATTCATTCATTCTCTCACTCACATTTGACACTTACCAAGTTGCCTACTACGTGACTTATGGAAATAAGAAATAGTTCTTAACCTTGAGGAGATTACATTCTTCTAAGATGTCTGATAAGGAAAGAAAGGGGAGTTGACATATACTGAACATTTCTTATGTACCAAACTGTGGGCTTTATAAGCATGATAAATGGGTTTATCTTTTAGCAGTTCTGGGAGGTAAAACTCACTGTTCCCATTTTACATATGTGAACACTGAAGCTTGAAGAGTTAGGTGACCAATCAAAGGTCACAGGGTTGTAAGTGACAGAGCCAGGAGTGGAAGAAGAGATACGTACTCAAGCAAGTAATTATTGTGCAGCATGATGAGATGGGTGTCGCAGACATGCAAACTGTTGTGGAAATTATAGAGAGTTCAATGAGTTAGATCTTGAAATAAGAGCTTTTGCAAAAGAAAAAAGGTCAAGAGAAAGAAAAAGTTGACTAATGCCCAAATGTTACCAGAACATATGTGCCCACAGCCACTCTCCTCAGAGAGGGAGAATTTATCTGTAGATCTTACTTGCCTCATTATCAAAATATAGCTCCTTCTCGAATAAGCACAATTCATTCTTATGACCAAAGTTACACTGGATTTTCTCCAAGCTTTCCTGAGTACACAGAATTGTCCTTCTGCACTGTCAAATCCCCAGATTGCATACTTAGCAGCTGTTTTCAAGATATTTTGTCAAAATTGCATGTCATGTAGGCACGGAATAACTTGTCGCAGGCATTTTTACATCTGGTTGACTCCGATTGAATCATCCAGAGATTAGGTAAAAACTTACAAATTTTATCAGATTTAATTACTTAAAACAATTCTGAGGGCCGTTTGAGTATCTCTCAGCCCCCAACCCCCAGACACTCAATACAAAGTTTCAGAAATAATAGTGAACAGATGGCAGAAATATTTAAAACTCTGATTTTTTTTTAAAACAAAAATGATCAAGAAAAGATTTATTTTGATTTTTTTTTTCCATTTAGGAGAAAGCTGTTTTCCATGGAAAAGGACATCTTTATAAAATCTAGCCTAACTTAAAAAAAAATCCCTATAATTTTAACCAAAATGAAACATTCTTCCCAAGGTAACTTTGATCAGGGCTGATTTAGCACTTAGCGAGATTCCAGATGTGTGTGTTAACGGGAGAGAAACATCTGTGAATAATGTGTCTGGTATCTGAGGGGCCTCCACAGATCCACTGTAACTGACCAATAAATGAACCACATCTGGAGTTAGATGAACACTTGTGTGGACTTGACTTCATGCTTCTTAAATCCCCACGTGCTCAAAGCACAGCAGGGAGGAGGGGCATTGGAGCTAGTGTGGTGGATGCAGAATGCCCAGCACCCTGGAGAGAGCATCTCCTTGGAGAAGACATCTGGATACTGCAGAGGCAATCATGCCCACGATTCCTTCTGTAAGGCAGAAATTCTGAAGGTAGAAGTAGAATCCTGAAATAGAATGCCCAAAGCTTTTGATGGAGGCTTGGGCGAAATGGCCTCAGGGCTTCCTTCCAGCTCTGAGTTCTATGATCTTCAGTCTGATCTGGAGGAGAAGCCTCTAGAAGGATGAAGTCTGATATAAATATAAAGATATCAATAAAAACCTAAGCCCTTTAGGGTCAAAAGTCTTCGATTCAACTCCTTCTTCTGCAGCTAACTAGCTGTACAACCTGGTCAAGCCACTTAACCTCCCTGAGCATTACTTCCCTCATCCATAAGTCTTATTAATGTTAAAAATATCATAATGTGTCTTTCATAAAAGAACCGAAAATAAGGTGGAGCCCTTCCTCACCATAAACCCACTACAAATGACCCCGAAATTACAAATGAATTCAAATGTATCATGTGTCTTGATTCATCTGTCTAGCTACTCATGCTTTATAGGGGCTTTTCCCAACGATGCCGTCTACATAAATAATTTAACCCAGTGACCAAGGGGCTTCCACTGTCACTTTGCTACAGATGAGCCCTGGGCATGGCACCAGGTGTGGGCTCAGCTGTCCTTTGACAAATAAAGACCATCTCACTTGGCAGAGACCATCTCACAGGTCACAAGCCTGTGTCCCTTTCTTCCTTGGCGCAAGGTGGCTGACACTTCCAGCCACCCTAGCAGTTAGGTGTGGCCATGCAGCTGAGTTCTGGCCCACGGAAAGTAAGTTGCAAATATGTGCCACCTTCAGGATGGGTCTACCAAAACAAGCAAGCAAAAACACTAACAAAAGAACACAAAATTCTCCAAACATTTAACGTAGAAGAGCAGAGTCACCATAAAAGCCATATAGTGAAGATGGCTGACAAATGACGGAAGGAGCCTCGGTCCCCGAGTCAACACTTGGAGGAGGGCTGTCCATTTTAGATATTTCATGAGTAAAGCATAAACCTCTTTCCTGTTTTAATCATTAGACATTTTGGGATTTGTTATGGCAGCTACCCTAAGTCAGTGAGTCTCTAACATGAGTGTGTGCCAGAATCTCCTGGAGGGCTTGATAAGACTACAGATTTCTAAGCCCAACTTCAAATATTCTGATTTAGTAGGTCTGCAGTAAGGGTCAAGAATTTAAGTTCCTAACAGGTTCCCAGGTGACACTGATGTTTCTAGTCCAGATTCCACTTTGAGAACCACTGTCTCTAACACACTTACAACCCTTGCTTATCAAAGCTGGGTTGGGTAATGCTGATGAACCTAACCTTGAGAAGTCTTTATGGTATTAAGCATTGGCCCAGCTGTTCTGAACTCACAGTCTGTGAGAGAGGACACTCAAGTACACACACAGCTGACACATTGTGACAAGTATCAAATGAGAGGAGTGTGAAAAGGACTGCAGAGACAGAACTAATTGTTACCTCTAAAGGAGCAGCACCCTTCCAAAGAGATATGAACAGGGCTTGAGCAGCACACACAAAGGCAGGGAGTCTGTATCTTCAGGATACAATTTCAAGAACAGGTTATCTTGGCCTGGACAGGGATGGGGTGCTGAAATGCGTTGACAACAGATGGCTTAAGTTGGACTCAGGATTTGAAATTTATCTTAAAGGCTGTAGGAAGCCCCAGAAAGGTAGGGACCCAGACAACATCAAGAGAAGTATGTGACGGTGGGCTGGAACCGAGAGGGTTCAGTGAGAGGGAGGATTGGAGGATGACTCAGTGACTTGGATGACAGGAGGATGTTGACATAACTCGGGTCTCAGCAGTGCGGCGGCTGGAAGTGTGTGGGTAACACAGGAGTATCTGGGAAAGTGTGCTGGTGTGATCAGGTGACAGACCCGGCAGGGGTGGCTGGAGGGAGAAGTTGGGCTGGCCCTTAAACTTCTGGCTGAATGAGTGGGTAGGCAGCAATGCTAAGAGAAGGACATAGGCAAAGAAACAGGTTGGGGGAACAGTTGGTCAGTTTAGTTTGGGGTGTGAGGGTGGAAGGTCTATGGGATCTGCAGGTTCTATGGGGTCCTGGGATTGATATCGGAGCTGTGGGGCTCCCATCTCATTCCTATCATGAGCCCTTGCAGTTGCATAGTCAGGGGCTTACCCTGTTTCCGGGAGACTCCTGCTGCTCTGTGTGAGCACATGCACGTGCATGCACACACACACGCACGCGCACGCACAGACACACGCACACTTTCTCACATGCACAGGTGCAACCCTCACTTCCATCTCCTAATTTCACAGACACCTCCCTCCATCCAACCATCAGGCCAACGCATTTCTGTCAGTCAATAAAAAGCTATTGGGTGAGACCTACCTGGTACCTGACCCTTCAGTGGCTGCTGCTACTTTCCTCAGGGGACCCACGATCTGGTGTTTGTCTCGATGCTCTGCTGGGGTGGCTTTTCAGAAGGATGCCATGTCCCCAGTTTGCCAGAGGTCTCCTTTTTATCTACTCCATTTCCCTTCCTTATAGCATCTGACATTGCTCAGCCTTAATAGAATCCCCTGCCTCCTAACCTCTATACTTCCTCCTAGTTGTCACCTCCTCATCCAGATCAGAAACCATGGTCCTCTAGTCAACCCTACTTGCCAACCTGTAATTCTCTTCGCCTTTGTCATGTCTAAAAACACTCAAACATCCACTAGAGCAGTGCTTCTCAAAGGTTACTGGGTCAATGAATCACCTGATAAACTTGTCGAAATATAGATTCTGATTCAGTAGATCTTGGGGCGAGCCTGAAACCCTACATTTCAAACAAACTCCCAGAGGATGCCAATTCTGCTGGTCTCAAACAAAAATCATCTAGACGAGCTGTTTCCACTGCCCCACACCCCACCTGAGTGTGGCTTCCGCCACCCACCACACCACCAGAACAACTTCCTTAGTTCACTAATGGCCTCCAGGTTGCTAAATGCTGTGGACATTAATATTGGACCCTCCTCCTCCTACTCCTTGACATCATCTCTTGCCCTGCCTTTGACATGACATCAAGAATCCTTGAGACATCTGCTTCTACTCTAAATCAGCTGCTCAAGGACCTCTCCAAAAAATGCTGGTGAATTCCATTTTCTCCATCCTAGCTGGGAGTCAGAATCCTCCTTACTGTCCCTTCTAGGAATCTCAGGGTACTCTGGGTCAGCCTGTCAACTCTTTGGCCAAATTCAAGACTCTTCCAACATTCATAGCAAAGCCATCTGACAGAATTTTCTGGAATGACAGAGATATTCTATCTCCACAATGTCCCATATGGTTGCCACTATACACATGCAGCTCATGTGACTAAAAAATTGAAAATTTTATTTTTTATTTAATTTTAATTAATTTAAAGTTGACTTTAAAGAGCCACATATGACCAGCGGCTGCCATGTCAGATAGCACAGATATGTAGTAACTAATACCTTAAAGACAGTCTCATCACACACCAGATGGTCCTTGGGCCTACGGAAAATTTCAACCATTTTGCAAAGCTATCGTGAAGGTGATACGCATTAGTGGATAGAAAACATGCCTGTCAGACTCAAATGTCCTGAGTTCAAAGCCTGCCTCTGACACTTGCTATGTGAGTGACTTTAGCAAGTTACAAGCTCTCTGAGCCTCAGTGTCTTCATATGTACATCAAAGGTTAAAAGTAGTACTTACCACATAGAGTTACTGTGGGTACTAAACAAGTAAAAATATACAACACGTTTAGGTCAATGCTTAAGACTTAAGTGCTCAATCAATGCTATCTTCTTGTTACAATTTTTATTGTTAAACTCTCGCAGTGGCCTTGCAAAAAAGGAATTATTGTATTACTGTCTCTGTTTTACATGAGGACACTGAAGTGCAGAGAGGAAAAGGGGTCACTCCAGGAAACTGGGATTTGAACCTGGTCCTGCCCAGCTCCAAAGCAGCCAGCAGGGATGCCTTGTCAGAGGCTATGGTGCCTATGCCCAGGGCAGCATTCCCTGTGGACCATGGTGCCCACAAAGCTGGAAGGCAGTGGGAGAGGGTACTGAGGAGAGTCCTCTCACAGCTCACTATTTCCACACCCCTAGTAGCAGCTGGTGGTCCAGATGTAGCAATAGGGGGTCTGCCATTTTGCTTCGGTTGTGGCCTATGCTCAAACCCCAGGGGTCTGACAAGAAATTGCATCCCCCTTTCTAGATCCTCAAGGCCTGGGGTAACCCCCCTCTTCAGCTCTACCATACAGGGACACGTTTCCCTTCTCACTATGTGCTTCTAAATCCAGAGTGGTCCTCAGCAAGATGCCACCTGCTTCTGTTGAGACGTGCTCACTGTGCATCCTTGCAAAAAGCACCTCGGCCTAGGTAGAAATATATACGAGAGGCTAGACCTGCCACAGGGAGCCAGCCACCCAAAGAGCCTACAAGGGATGAGCAGACCAGAAGGCCCAGACAGCTGGACTGGGGTAGGAATACCACCAGACTAAGACCCAGAACACTGGGATTCAAATCTTGGCTCTGATACTTACTACCCATTTGATTTAAGGAAATTATTTGACCTCTCTGAAGCTGGTCTAAATTAACTAAATTGTGCAGAGCAATTTGTGACTTTTAATGTGTTTTCACAGTTGTACATTCATTTATTCATTCAACAAATATTCATGGAGCACCTACTGTGTGTTCTGTCCCTGAGTAGGCAATGGTGGGAAAGCAATAAAATTCCTGCCTTTAGAAAGCTCATTTTTAATCTAACCATCTCACAGTAAGTATAATGTTACCACTGAGATAAACCTTGTGGAATATCATGCAACGGTGAAAATGAATTCAAACTAGCTGCCTAGCTGTACTGATTATTCTGTTTTCCCCCCAAAATCTAGTCTCTGTGCAGCTGAAGACCTACCCCTACCAACTTTCTCTGTCCGTTCCCTTGTCCTCCAACTCCCAGTGAGTATGAGGTACCCACGACCTTGCACAATGAGGATTCGCTCCCTCTTCTATTTTATAGATGAAAAAAGTGAGGCTCAGAGAAGAGAAGGCGGGCCAAGGTTATATATATTTGGTCTTGTCTTTGAATGTGGGGTGTGGTGATGCCCGCCTTACAAGTCAAGAGAATCTATATTACTTTCTTGTTGCTGTTATAGCAAATGGCAGCAAACCTGGTGGCTTAAAACAAAATGAATGTATTATCTGACAGTTCTGGATATGAGAAGTCTTAAGATCAAGGCGTCAGCAGGACTGTGTTTCTTCTGGAGGCTCCAGGGGAGAACCTGTTCCCCTACTTCTTTCAGGTTCTAGAGGCCACCTGCATTCTTTGGCTTGTGGCCTCTTCCTCCATCTTCAAGCCACTAGCACACCATTTTCCATCATGTGGCCACGGATACGTATGTCCCTTCACAAGATGTCTAAGTTGAAGGAAATACCGCTCGCTCTCTATGTCCTGATGCCTACAGTGTGCTTCAGCTTCTTATATTGAGTTAACATCCTAAATCCTGCATTCATGGCAAGAAGGGCTAAGTATTCCTTTTCACTGTTCTCTGTATTTGCTAATAATCTGCATTATAAAATTGTACATCATTTTTTTTAAAAATCCGTCTCTCCCTCTCTCCAT
>NW_006442491.1:27108965-27118212 GCF_000325575.1 Pteropus alecto
TCTTTGCTTCTTGTCATATCTCCTCCTCTATGACCTCCCTGCCTCCCTCTTATAAGGACTCTCATGATTACATTGGGCCCAGATAACTCAATATAATCTCCCTCTCTTAAAGTACTTCATTTAATCACGTCTGCCACATCTTTTTAGCCATTTAAGGTAATAGATTCATGTTCTGGGGGTCAAGATATAGGCATCTTGGGGAGGGGGCATTATTCTGCCTACCACAGGGTACCAAGGCTTTGGAATGGCTAGAAGCTTGCCCATCACAAAGACTGTTACTGCCAAGGTGTTACCAGCAACAGTGTCACCCACACAGAGCAACACACAAAACCAGGATCCCAAGGCTCTTTGGCAAAGGGGCTGATCCAGCCAACCAGCATCTGTGTCACCCTGATCAGGGCATTTCACTTTTCTGAGCGTCACTTGGCTCTTTGTAAAATAGGAGCAACGCCTATTCCCCAGGTCAAAAGGACAGAGCTGGTGTGTGCGTGTCAAGAACCCACACAGGGTGGGGCTCCCCATCCCCATTTCTCCTCTTGGCCCTTTTCTGCCTTCCGTTCTCAGGACACACAACTGCAGCATGCGTTCAGTCCCTCAGTGGCTTCCTCCATTATGCTTCGGAGAATGATGAGCTGTTACCGATGGGATTTTTCAGGGTCGGCGGCTGAGGAATAGAGGAGCTTCATTGCCTCACTCATCTTGCTAAGATTTTGACACAGACACAGCTTTTAGGAGAATTAGGCAAAGAAATCGAAATGCTATGAATAAATGTCAGTGCCCTTCATAAAAGATTTTACCTCCTAAGACCTCACTTTTTGCCAGCAAATACTCAGAGATGTCACAGCATCTCTCCAAAGCAACTCCAATCATTCGACGCCTATTTAACATCTTTTAAAGATTGCTCTGCTGCTGACAGGACAAAATGAGGCCTCCTTAGCCTGAACCCTCAGACCACCTCGTACCTGTCTCCTCATCGCTCCTCAAGCTTTGTCCTTCAACCTCTCTGTTCCGGTGCAAATATAAACAAATAAAGTCTTCCCCAAATCTGATGTCCTCTTTGATATCTATTCCTCTTCAAGTCCAGATACACATGACACCTCTGAGTGAAGCTTCTTCAGCTATAAAATGGGTCACTGTGAGGACTGAGTGAGGCTACATTTGGAATGCCCAAGAACATTGTCAGGAAATAATAACCGCGGCGATCACGTTCACAATAGCATCCACACTGTGCCAGGTGTTCAATATAGGTTGGATCCCTTTCCTTTTCCCAGAATCTAATAATCACACTCATCATGTTTATCAGGAGGCTGTGGACCATGGTTAGGTAAGGATGGTGCTTTACTTGACTTAGGTATATATCCCTGAATGCCTACAGCATTGCAGGTACTCAGTGAATGTTTGCAAAAAGCCAGATGGAAGAACAAGTTTTAAAAGAGGACAACTAGTCTACCAGTCCATGTTCAATTTTTAGGAGAAAGTTTCTTCTTCGCCCTGTTTCTTCTTTGGCATTGTTTGCCCTGATCCATTGGGTCTTCCTGCTGCCACCCTACAGCCTCCATGACTCATCTTACAATAAATTTTGTCTTGTCACTTCTGTTTAGAGTCCTTCAATTGTCCCCAGGATCATCAAGCTCAAAGTCCTCGGCCTGGTAAAACCAGATGTTTGTGATCTGGCTCAGTCAGGTTGTGTCTCTATGGCTGTGTCTTCGGCCACCCCTCTCCTTGAATTTTGCGCCTGAGCAGCACCAAATTTTGCACCATCCTCCGAATACCATCGTGCCTTTGCCTGCACTTTGCCTCCATCCAGAAGTGACCATCTTTCTCAGGAATCTCCAATCATCTTTCTGGAGCTGGCTCAAATTAAGCCTTCCAGTGAAGCATGCTATACCCTTATTCACCAACTGTTATTTTTGCTCTCACTGTAATAACAGTTATAAATATCTTTATCGATCATCAATATTTGGGCAATTTATGTGCTGGTCAACTTTCATACCTTACTTCTGACCTGGTGCTTTTCAAATTTTAGCACACATCATAATCCCCTGGAGAACTTTTAAAACATAGATTCATATACCTGACTCCAGATTATGATTCAATAGGTCTGGGATGGGGCCTGAGAATTTACATTTCTAATAAGCTTCCAACAATGCTGAAGCTGCTGGTCTATGACCCCACTCTGGGTAGCATTGCCTTACTTGTGAGTAAAATTATCATTTTGTAAGGGAGGAGCAGTTAGGTGACTTGCCTCAGGTTAAATTATTCAATGTCGAAACCAAATTTTGAACCCCAGTCTCTGGAGCCACAGCCTGAGATCTCTTATTCAACAAGAGCAGGGACAGCAGCTGACAGTGACTAAGAAGTCACTTCGCATGGGGCATTATACCAAGCACGACATATACATTTTCTGGTTTAATCCTCATATTATTCTGGGGTGAATTCTATCAATTCCCACATTATAACTGATGAGGAAACAAACACAGAAAGTGTAACTTACTCAAGATCACATGGGCAATATGTGCTAAAATAAAGAACCAGGCCAAGGGACAATGACAGCATACCCGCACATTAACAATGACCATTGTCTAAATGTTGTATTATCCATCCTCCATTGCAATTGTTGCTTTACATTCAAGTCTCACCAGCCAGACTGTGAGTATCTTTGAGGTCACGCAAATTGTCTAATTTAACTTTGCATCCCAGCCACTGGCAATTCAGAGGTACATATATGTGTTTGATGAATGAATAAAGGAGTAAATAAAGGATGGAAAAATAACCGAAGTCTTAACCATTTAACAAGTAGATTGCCCCTCCTTATAAATGAGATGAACAGATCCACAGATCTGTCCACAGAGGGGCTCCGAAGACACCAGTTTGTCTTCAATAAGAAACAACGAGGCAAAACAATGACAACGACAGAACACTCTGTCCCCAGAAGCTACCGGCTGGCATTCAAAGAAAGCTGGGGAGCCAAGCAAAAGACTGCAGGTCTGGCAAAATGAGGCTCCCACCCTGAACTAAAAATGCTTCCATTGTTTGCCTTTTAGCTAATTTCTCTCCTTTCTGAGCCTGGAAGGGGTGGGGTAGTGGGGGGTCGGTCTAGCAGATGCTGTTCAAACTAACAGCTGCAAGGGGTGGGGGAGACGGAGAAGAACTTTTCTGTTGCTTGTAATCAAGGGTAAAAATAAAAGAGGCACAATGAAAATTAAGGAAAATAAACAGTGATCAAGCCTTTTCTTTTCCATATGCCTGTGGAGTCCTGCTGTGTGTCCAACAAAGGAAGAAGAGCAGGATTCTGCACTGGCTCCCACTGCCTGCAAGGACAGAAAGACACCCACACTGAGCCAGAGTTATGGGACTGGGGAGACACGATGTTCACAGCCCCTGCTCCCACGCAGAAGTTGAGGCTGTGGCTGCATAAGGGGAGGGCTGGGTGGGAGGACAATACATGGGAAGAAGGAGGGGAGTAAACCAGAAATAAATGCTGTTTGGCCCTTGGCTGTGAGATTGAGGGAGGCAGGAATGGGGGGTTGCTCTCAGATGTAGCCTTCGAGGTATCCATTCACTCAGATCTCTTGTAGAGTGGGCTTAGACTTGCCTGGAAGTTCTACATCCAAACTGAAGACGACCTTTTTCACGAGGCCTACCTACCTCCTCTCTTCTCAAGACTTTCTGCTACACTCAGGACTTCATTTTAGCATCTGGGTTCTAAATGGGCTCTGAGATTTGGCCTGGACTGCCCTGGGCTGGGCTAAGTTGAACATGGCTTTCTGTGAAGGCAACAAGAATGGCAACCCCGACCACATGCTAGGTGCCATGCTGTGGGCCTGTCATGCAATACCTAATCCTCGCAACAGCTCTACAATGTTGATAGATGTATCCGATTTTGCAGATGAGAAAGGTTCGAAATGATAAAAATGTGATATAAACCGCATGTGTACCCAGTGTTGACAAAGAGAAAACTTGACATCCCCAGTGTCGCTCATCTAACAAATGGTAGAGCATGAATCCTCGTTCTGGTCCATGTGACCTGGGGTCTGCGCACCAGGGTGCTCTGATGACTATGAAAGTTGGGCTTCCAGACTCACTGCTGGGAATTAGACCACTGAAAGGGAAGAATCATGGCGGGAGCAGGAAGTGCATGGAGAAGCTGCCTTCAGACACAGCCATGGGAACAAGAGCAGAAAGTAATAACACAGGAAGTCCAGCGACCAGTGAAGGTGTTAGAAACAAGTATAACAGAGGAAAGAACCGAACTCCAGGTGTTCAGAGGACTCACTCCGTTTCACCCGGAGCAGGGGAGGAGAAAGCGATGAGAGCTGGAAGGAGGAGCAGGGGAGTTCCGCATGTTAGGGTTCCTTGGAGTCAACACCTTCATCTGAAAAAGATGAGGAATTCCCAGGCAACCGTGGGTTGTCGGTTCCGGCTGACCTTGCAATGGATGTCGTAGCATTCTGCTGACCCACCCGCCAGGGGCTGGGAATTTCAACTGCCAATTGCTCGCAGCTTCATCCCTACTGGGAACAGCCTTACCCAAGGTTACGTTCACTGGGGGAAAGAGGATATGGTCAATGTCTGGTTGATGTGGAAATACAAAGGCCTGGTCTTCTAGCTTCAGTCTGAGACAATCCAAGCTCCAGGGTTCTCCCATTGCCTGAGTCCTCCACATTCAGTTGTAACCACATCACGAGTCAGCTTTACCTCTGCCTGGTCCTGCCTTCCTCACCTCCCCGCTCCAGGTGCACCTCAGTAGAACTTGCCCGAATAAACTGGCATCCAACTCTTTGTCACAGATTTTGTTTCCACGGAGCCCAACCTAAGACACTTCCTCTGCCTCAGTGCCTCCCACCACTTCCTTCAAGGAAACTTCTAGAGCAGTAGTTTCCAACCTTTTTGGCACCAGGGACCGGCGCTCCTATGAGAATCTAATGCCTGATGATCTGAGGTGGAGCTGAGATGGTGATGCTAGCGCTGGGGAGCGGCTGCAAATACAGATGAAGCTTTGCTCACTCTCCTGCCGCTCACCTCCTGCTGCATGGCCCAGTTCCTAACAGGCCATGGTCTGGTACCAGTCTGCAGCCTGGGGGTTGAGGACCCCTGTTCTAGAGAGATTTACAGAAACCATAGGGAGGATGGGAGAATGAGCAGGTGAAGTAAACACCTTCACCTGGCCCCTAAGCACAGGCTCCTCCTGTCCATCCAGATTCTTCCATGGTTCCGTGAACCAGCTGCAAGATTTCTACAGTGGTTCTGGCACCAGACGTTCAGCACAGCCTAATTGCACCAAATTTTATTTGAGTCTTCGCTGGGGCTGTCACTTCATCCAATTAAGTAGAGGTTACAGAAGGATCCACTTGTCATTACAGCAATTCCTCCCTGTGCTAAATGCTCCCAGAATCTTAACTACCAAGCAGCATGATCGGAAAAGATGGCTCCAGAGGAGACGATAGTATTTCTCTTTCACAGAGACAAACACGGACAGGCCCCCAAGCCCGGCATGCACTACCCGTGTACAGCAGCTACATAAATTAGACAGGCCTAAATAACTCAGGCTGGAGACGGGGATGGAAACAGAATGCAGATGAGGCTCACCACGAGGCAGGCATTGGTGTCAACGTCGGGAGCCCACATTGCTCAGGCAGCCTGGTGCAGAAGTACTGAGCTCACAGCCCGGAGATGCGGGCTCAGTGCCCCGCTCTTTCTCGCCTGTCAGGACTTCCAACAAGCCCCTTCCACTCCACCATCACCTCTAAGACCTTGAGTGATCTGACCCCTGTCTACCTCTCCAGCTGCAACTCCTACAATTCACTCACTCCATTCCGGCCACACTCACTATCTTCAATTCCTCCAACATGTCACGTTCATTCCTACCTCTAGTGTTTCCTACTTACCATTGCCTTTTCCTAGAAAAGTCTTCCTACTCTTTAAATGGCTGACACCTTCTCATCCTCTGGGTCTCAGATAAAAATGTCACTTCCCCCAAGAAATCCTTTTTATTCACTTATTCCCTGCCATTATACTCTATTTGACTCCAAAAGACTTCTAACCAAATTTAGTAATAATATATGGGTTTCTTAATGCTTGCAGAGTCTATCTTTGCCTGTAGGATGATGCTGTCCAATCTGGTAGCCACTAGCCATGAGTGACTATTTAAATGAAAATTAAATAAAAATTTAAATTTAATTCCTAAAGTCACAATGGCCACATTTCAAGTGCTCGGTAGCCACATGTGGCTATTGAGTCACAGATAGATTTCCATCACCACAGAAAGTTGTATTGGACAGTGCTGCTCTACAATATATGTTTTGTCAATTTGATCACCCCCTAGATCCTTGGTCCCTACAACAGCGCCCAGGCATAAAGTAGCCATTCAATACACATTTGAGTAAATAAATTAACAAACCAATGACAAGTACTTTAAACAGAGATATGTTCAAAAGAACTAAGGAGAAGGAATGTTCACATCTGTCTGGGGAGGTTGAAACAGTCTTCACAGAGAAGGTGACATTTAAACTGAGCTTTGAAAGATGACAGTGTGAGAAGGTGAAGGGGCAAAGAGAATGGCAGAGGTAGAAGCATCGAAGGATGAAAGATCATGCGGTTTAATGTTCAGGGATTTGGCAAGTTTCTTGATGTTGCTGTTGGTGGCGGAGTTGAGATTAGAACTCAAGTTTCCTTTCCTTGTAAGTCTGATGCTCAAGGGCTCACAGCTGAGATATTTGCTTCAGGGTCCGGAATTTACACATGTGCTAGTGAAGCAAGTCATCAAAAAAGCAAGAAAAATACAGTGATTTTTAAAAATCTGAGGGAAAAAACGGGATGCAGATGTTCCTATTTTAATAATCTGTAAAAGATCCCTGTATCCTTTTCCTGGTCTGCATCTTGTTGCTTCTGTGCTGAAGACACACTTTAGCACACACACAGTTTGCACAGGCGACAAGGTACCAATCTTAGGATAGATAAATAGAAAACACTGACCTCTTTAGAAGGCTTCTCGGCATGAAAACACAATGATGCAACCTCATGCAGAAGTAAAGATGTCGATTCAACGTGATGGCACACATCTGCTTTCAAACGACTCCCTCCCCGTACTCAAAGTTTAGCCACCCACCCTCCAGGTAACATGTACATCCTGACATCCACATGAGAACAGGGTGAATCAGCCTCGGGAAGCCAGGAGGGTGGCGAGGACCCCAGGGAGCAAGAACAAGGCAAATCCATGGGCTTAATGTCCCTTTAGAGGAAGAGGGTTCACTCTCTTCTGAAAGACTGGCTCATTTATACAAGCAAACAGATCAGAACATGATAGAGGGAGGAATTCCCCGTGCACGCCTGGCTCTTTGCTTTGCCTTATGGAGATAAAAGGAAAAAGAAACAGACTTGGGGAGAGGAGCTGGGATGAGCCCACGAACTGCTAAGCATTAATCACCTCATCACCCGTACTTGCTGGTGCCCTCTTCCATGACTGCCCTGGGTCATTTGCTGGGAGGATGCAGGTCGAGCTGCAGCTGGCTAGGGAGCTCATTAGCACCTCGCCGGAGCCCAGGGCTGCCTGCCTTACGGAAGGTATTCTGAACTCTCCCTTCATTTGCTTCTTGAAATCAATATAATGCTTTTGCAGTTGCTCCAACCACTGCCCTTGCAGCCATGGGAGGACTGTTTGGACTGATCGACACACACGTTTTCACTTCATAGGAAACGGCATTCCATCCTTTGCCCATTGGTCCTTTGGGCTCGGAACACAGAAGTCCCAGATCTAGGAGGACCACCTACAAGAATGTGCTGGGGGTGATGATCAGGCCTCAGCTGGGTGCTGAGGCAATGTGGGCAAAAGGCTCTAATGATAACAGATGTTCCATGGAGAGGTCCTTCAGAAAATTCTAGAAATGGCTCAGGAGTCCCAACCAGCTACTGACCGGCCCCTTGAAACCAGGTCTCCCACTCTAATGCAAGGCCTGAAGAACACAGGCTCTGAGATCTATTTCCCTTCATGACTCCTTTGCTGCCTAGACCAGCTTTGAGCTCCCCTGGATATGGCCACCAGGATCCCGGAGAATCTTAGCTCTACAGACAGTCCAGCAGGTCCCATGTCTCTGGCAGGCCATCACTCCCATTAAGCCAGCGGACTCTAGGCCTGGGATCCTCATAGGCCTCTGGACAGTAAGTCCTGTGGAACGCCACTGACTCCAATTCTGCAGAAGCCAGTTCCTCTCTAGGGGCGGAGGCGGGGGGTTACGGTAAGAGCTGCTTCCAGCCCTTCTCAACACCACTGTGAACTCAAGAAATGGAGTCACTTCTTGCCTTCAGATTATCTCTCGTTAGGCCCTTAATATCCACACTTAGTAATGCACCCCTATTCTTCAGGGCCCACTGATCATAAGCTGAATAGAGAAATGATGCTGCCAGATGCCAAGGCTTATGATTATAGAAGATCAGTGCTTGGTAGGATTTGAGAAGTAGAGAATCTAGTCCAACCGCAATTGTAAAATGACGTAATACCATAGCTAGCTACATCAGAGGATTTTCTGTGAGAGTTATTTAAGATCATAAATGTGTTTTAATAGTCAGTTTTTGCTACATTAACAAATATCCCCGAATGTTAAAAATGAACACAGACACTTATTTCTTGCTCTCAGGTCTATGGGTCAGTGTGACTTGGCTCCAAGTGGGTTTAAATCCATTCCTTGTGCCCCTCGTTCCTGGAATGAGGCTGAAGGATCAGCTGCTACCTGTGGCAGATGGATGGCAACAGGTGAGAAGGGAAGCAGAAACACATGGTACCTCTTCTTAGAACTGGCACATTGTTCTTTCTGCCCACATGCTATTGGTCAAAGCGAGCCAAACGGCCAGCCTCAGAGTCAATAGGATTCTGTCCAAGTCGGTTGGGAAGTGCATTCTGCCCATGGGGTGGGACCATGAAAAGTAAACATTGGCAGAATACAACCTTCCAGAGGTGCTTAGCCAGAGCTTGGTATACAGTAATCTCTCAGAACATGTTAGATATGATCAAAATTTGTATCCTTACCATTACTGGTTGTGGCATTTTGCTGATGATTCACTGATGATCAAATAAGGCTGAGGCGAATGAGGCAGAATCTGGGGGTTGCTCCTTGACAGTGACCCTGGGAGAGCTTGGCCTCTCATGCCCAGTTCAGGTCGTTAAGAATGGTGATGGGGCCAGCAGTGCCAAGAGGAAAGTGAAGAGGCTGCAGCCAGGCCAAGTCTGACCCTATCACTGTCCTTGTTACCA
>NW_006442491.1:27118273-27158747 GCF_000325575.1 Pteropus alecto
GGTCAGGGCTTAAGCCCATGCCCCTGACCTCCAGTCCTGGATTAAATTCCTATTTAACCTTCACTAAAGGGAAAGCAGATTGAGATGAAATTAATTTTTTTCTACATATTTTTCTTTAAAAAAAAAACAACTCTCAATGTTTATTTTTATTTCTTTTAGGCTGAAGCTTAATTCCAAAAATAGACCGTCTTTTTCAGTAGGCCTGTCATTAGCAGTTGCTACAAACACGATGCCCCCTACACGGAGAACTGCAAGAAAGACACTTGAAAAGAGCGATGAGAACAGAAGTCTCCTGAGAATCACCACGAGGACAGTGTCTGCAGTTCCCAACGTCCACAGTCACCACAAGGGCACGGCCAGGAGCCCGGTCTCCCCGACGGCTCTGTGTGTCTCTACAGGGGTTGCCCACACCCTAGCATTTGCTCTCCCATTTGCCCGAGTATGTGCTTCCCGTAAGATAACTTGGGGGCACTCATCCCATCAACTCCACTCTAGCTGTGTGTCCTTAGCCAAGTCACTCAAACTGAGTCTCTAATTCCTCACCTAGAAAATGGAAATGATAATTATTGGTTTTTCGGGGCATCTTCATCATTTTGTACATGTTTTAAAAAAAAAACAAAACTTAATTTCAAGTTAGTAGCCGCTAATAGAATTCCTCCTATAAACAGGGATCACGTGAAGGAGTTGAACACGGCCCTTGCCTTCAGAGACATTGCAGTCTAGCAGGGGTTCCTGCTAGGTGGCTAGAGATTTGGGGACAATTAACATAAATTGTTATGTTGGGGAAGGTTGCTAGGGAAGGCTTCCCTGGAGAGAAAATACTTCAGCTAAGCTATGAAAGGGTTAACAGGGTAGGGATGGACATTCCAGGGAAAGGGAACAGCATGTGCAAAAGCACAGAGGCCAACTAGATCGATTTGGGCTGGTTTCCAGCCTGAGTAGAGTGTAAAGGTCTGGAAGAGAAGAGATTGAAAAAAGTTTTTCATATCTTCCCAAAGATGCAGTAAACAATAGAGCTATTGAGGTCTTGCAATTGGGGCATTTATACAACAAATGTCCACCAAGTGCCTATAATGCGCCAAGCACTAAGGGCACAGGATGAGCAAGCACAGACTCCACGCCTGTCCTCACGGAGCCTACAGGCTAATGAACTTGACACATTTGCGAAGGGCATGCAGTTGAGAGAGGTCATCGTAGATGACCAGGAGGCTAGGAACCAGGCACATCGGTCATTCATGTGAGCGGTGATGTCACTAGCCAGTAATGGGACTAAAATCTGTCGTATGGTCCAAGAAGGGAGCCCATGGAAGGGGCTCATAAGAGCTGTGGCTGGAGAGGCAAAGGGCCTAATTTATGACAGGGCCTCCTTCTGTAGGCAATGGGGCCGCTGGAGGTGACAAGGAGCGGGCTTGGGCCTAACAGTAGGATATAGAAAGGATGTGAAAGAGAAGAGGGGACAGACTGCGAGAGACGGGGGAGGGGAGGGGAAGAAACAAGCCGCAGCCCCTCGGCTATAGTTCTACCATCCTCTTGTCTGCTTTCGCCTTCCAGATGAATCCGTGGCCCTGCTCACACCTGAGAAGACACACACCTGTTTCATCATAAAAGGAGGTGTTTGAATTCTTCAGAAGCAAAGACCCACATGAATAATTCAGGAGGAGGTGGAGGGGAGATTTCACATCCATAGAACATACAGAGGCATGTGGGTTCCATCGTGTCTACCCCTCAAAATATGCTCAAGTCCTAACCTCCAAGTACCTGTGAACATGGTCTCATTTGGAAACAGGGTCTTCACAGATGCGATAGAGCTCTGATGAGGTCATACTAGATTAAGGGGGGGCGGTCCTCATCCCAGGACTGGATGAACATAAACGGATATTTACACAGAGACACACGCAGAGAAGAAGGCCGTATGATGATGGCAACAGAGCCTGGAGTTTGTCTCCAAGCCAGGGAACACCAAGAATCACCGGCAACCGCCAGAAAAGCAGCATGGAATGGATTCTCCCTCAGAGCCTCCAGATGGGATCAACTCTGCCGACGCTAATTTAAGCTTAAAACCAGGGGATGCGGGCTGTAGTCCACAACCCACCAGTCAGTCCTCAATCTGGATGTGCCTGACTCCCTCCCCGAGCCACGACAGGAAGCCTCAGCGGGGTGGGGCCTACGCCAGGGAAACCCCACCTGTGTCTGCTCAGTTTCTGTCTGCTCGCAATCCCTCTCTAGGGGAAGGGCTGCCGGCCCACTCTGCATCATCTCGGGGGCCTGGACACTCACACTCTGCCCCGCTGGGCCCTAGAGTTGGGCCCTACCACACACCACTGAGCAGAACAGCTGGTCCAGTACTGGTTGTCCATTCAGGCAGGAAGGACCAGAAACCTTTACGGGGACTGACATTCAGATACAGAGGAAAGTAAACTGTCTCACTCTTGAAGCTGTTAAACTAGAAGGTGTGCGCCTGTCTGGAGCTGTCAGCCCCCAATGCACCCCGCAACATTCCCCGCGAGCATGCATGTATCAGAATAATGTCAAGGAGGAAGCAGAACAGCAAGTGCAGAGAAGAGACAGAGCCCTAGGTCCACCCATCGAGCCTTGGCGTGGGACTCTGCACAGAGGTGGCTCCATGCCTGGGCATCCCAGAGGCATGTGCCAACAACTTCCCTCTGGTGCTGTACCCAGTCGAGAGTTGGTTTGCTGCCACTCACCACCGAGAGGGGCCAGACTGAGAATGGCTCCCTATCACCACCCTCACTGAGCGCTCCTGCCCTTGATACGTCAATAACCACACAGCCTTGGCAGGATAAGAGTGAGGGTGTGGGCAGGTTGTGGGCTGCAGGGATCTTCAGGCCAAGGTAACTGTCAAGGACTGAGGCGAGACTGGGATCCACCTTGGCAGTGAAATGGGCCCTGCTTCTCAGATGCAAAAGGCAGGCAAAGGAGACTCATACATCTCCCAGAGGGAATCAGTCCAAAGCCAGTGGGAGAATAACGGGCAAGTGGCAGAAATGAGCAGTGCAAACAGGTCCCAAAGCAAACTGTCTGCTGCCAGACTGCTCTGCCTCAGAGCTTCTGAGCAAGCAGGAGAGGGGAAGAGCCAGGGTAACTGGGCAGGAGGCCAGAACCTTCAGAGGAGGCAGCAGCCACCAAGAGCTTCCTGATCAGGTGGCCGGAGCACTTGCCAGAGTACTCGCACCTCATAACCTCATATCCCATTTGGGGGGCATTTGCACTGCTGTGCTGTAAACCCTTTCTCTTGCCTTAAATCTCCAAAAGTCTACTACACTACAAAGAACGTGTGTGTGTGTGTGTGTGTGTGTGTGTGTGCGTGTGTTGGGGAAAGTATAAAGAAAAATTAAGGAACTAAGACTGAGTTCCAAGTCTCGGAGCAGAGCAGCGAGAAGGCGTTAGGAGTGAGAGGTCACTGAATCGACAGCCCGTGGGAATGGAAGCCAGGAAAAGCCAAAAGTGACCCTAAGAATGTGCAAAAATTTGAACAAAACTCATTCTACTCAAATATCAAAGGGCACAATAACTTCTATAAGTAATCTGGTTGCAGATAAATTTAGGATTAAGGGAGCTCTTCTCAGATCCAGCCCCTAAAACACCTGGGACAGGCCCTGTTGCACAAAGGCAGTGGGTACAGGTGTATCTGCGAGCTGCTCTTCCATGGCTTTTGGAAAAGGTAGGGCAGCACGTTGATGACACTGGGGACTAGGAGCTAATCGGGAATCTTGGAGTCGTGCTGGATAAGGGAGGGTGGGAAAGATATTAGCTTGGAGTTGGGGTCATAAAAATGGAACCCCCTGGGTACAGGCAGTAGGATCAAGTTCATACTAAGCAAACTTCCAGGTCTGGGTCAAGGACTGGGAGGAAGGCAACCTCAAGTTCCCTTCATCTCTGCTATTGCACAAGTCAAGGAATAAAATCAAAGAGGCTATGATTCAGTAGGGACAGGCAAAGATATCTGGAAGGTCACCCTTTTCCCTCGGCCTGCAAGCTTGTTCGGTCACTTAGTGGACAGTGTTATTTTAGCTAGGGTAAGAAAAGTCAAGGGCAAAAAGGGTGGTCAGTTCAGTGCCCCCAAAAGAAAAGTCACAGAGGGAGGTGAGTACAGCTGTGCCTGTGGTAGCAAAGCCCAGGGAGAAGGAGCAACCTTCTGACGAGTCAGTCCCAACGGACTGGGCAGAAAACATCAGCTAACTCCTCTTGCTATGCAGCCAGACTCAGAAAACTCCCTTATGATCACTGTCGGGCTCCCACAAAATGCCAAGCAAAAACCATGGCACTGTCCTGCTGCTGCAGGTGTCATTCCACCATGCAAACGGAGACCTTAGAAGGAGGTCTCTAAGCCATCGAGGCAGGAAGGGGCAGGGGAATGGACAGAGCCGCCCTGATAGCACCACCTGTCCCACCTGCGAGAGTTGGAGTTGTCATGGTTGGTTCAGCTGTTGCTCATTCACATCACAGCCCAAGGTTATGGGTGGGGAGGGGTGGTGCTGGGCTTCATACATCATTCAGTGACTCGGGCTTCTATCTGGAGATGCCGCCTGCCTCAACACGTGGACTCCAGTGTCACACAGCAGGGGGAAAGAAACGGGGCTTGCACATGGGAGATTTTTTGTAGGCCTGGCCTGGAAGGGGTGTATGTCACTTTGGTACATATTCCTCTGGCCCCACCTGGATGTAGGAGCCTGGGAAGTATAACCTTCCTGCCCACCCAGGAGGAAAAATAAATGGTGTAGGGATCAAATAAAATTGTCATGTGAATCTCAGAATTTGCCCAACTAGTACAAAGTATTTCACTCAAAAAATGCGAAGCAAGTGACATCATGATTTCCCTTTTACAGATGGAGAAACGGAGGCTCAGTCATGTGCAGAGTTTAATTCAACAGCAAAAATGGGCAGGGGCAGGTGTCAGGCCCAGCCCTGCCTGATTCTCGAGTACAGTCTCCTCACCTCCCCTTAGGAAGGCCATTTTCAACTGCTGGCTAAGACAAAGCAAATCAGACCTGCTCACTGGGGGGCCAGCAGTCCCCCACTCACATGTTGAGAGATTAGAAGAACAAGTACCAGAGCACATTTTGCCGCTGATTAACTCAAACAGGAGGCTTTCCCTCACTGAGAACAGATGACCAGCCACTCTGCTAATACCTGCCTGCTCCCTACCACCAAGCCGAGTTCCATCAGAAAGGAAGGGCTCCATTTACTGGGCTGTGAGCGAGTCACGGCTGCCTCTGGAAACTCATATAAAACAACAGGCCTGCTACTGTATTAATGAAAAGCTGGTGCAAATGCATTTCATTTAAAAGAGAAGAGACCAAATCCTAGACCTGTTTTCTACCAGGGACCAGGAAAGCATGAAAAAAGGAGGAGGATCACATGCATTTAAAAAAAGAAAGAAAGGAGGAAAAACACCTTTAAAGACGCAAAGATATTCACCTGCCCAGGTGGTGAGGAAACAGATTCTATACTGTTCTAGGAGACCCATGATTCTGCAGAGCTGCGTCATTTGTTTTTCATACTATTTTAGGCAGGTGTTCTATTGTTTAAAGGGGGAATACATTTGAAAGTCACTTGTATAACACAGCCCTCTCTTTTGACAAATAGGGAAGTTAAGACCCAGAGAAATGGTCATTCAAATCCAATTAGGAGCAAAACAGAGGCTCCCTCCTTCCTAAGGTAAACCTCTCCTGAGCGCTGGCTCTATGTTCCCTGGATCAGGATGGTAGCACATCTTGGGCAGAGGGGCAAGTGTGGACTTTAAAAACAACACAGTTAGGGCATAGTGAACTCCACTGATTACACTGGGAACCAACTGTGCCCCTCCCCCTCAATTGCTGAGATGCTACTTTTTGGCATCTTCCTCCTGCTCATTGCTCCACCTTTTATGTTTAAATGTGTTGCCATGATTTTTGTATGAGGACCCTATCTAAATGATTGGCAGTGCTTGTTTCTGAAGTGCAAAATGCTATATGCTCCCTCCCCCATCCCACCCATGCCCAGTTGGAGCCACTGGGTTCCACTGACAGGTAAAATGACTTGAATTGAAGAGGTGGCCTGTTGGGAGAGTCTGAGCATGAGGACAGCTCCATGGCCAGCTCGGCTGATTCGGACTGTTCACCTAGACACCCTACTTCATGCGTTAGGGTCTCATGGGACCAGAGCCCCAGCCCAACACTTGGCCAGCTATTCTGCTCTCATGTTCCCTCGTGTATGGCTGGTGGCCTACGCCTTGATACACCTTACAGAAGTATCACCAGTCCTTGGACTCTTAATGCAAGACCCATCCTTCTAGACTGGGTTTCTGAGTTGTCACATCTGGCCAGACTCTACCTAAGCTCCCATGGTTCCTGAGCTTCATCCCAAACCTTTTCCATGCCATAAACATAAAAAATTTTTGCCCTCCATGTTGTTCTGGAATTTGTAAACTCTACATCAAATGGTTGGAAAGAGGTACTATTTTCTTTTTTTTAAGCAACATCTGACAAAAGGATAACTGTCCAGTTGAGAACTTAGGACTTTGAGCCCAGTGTCAGTAGGAGAGGGAATAAGTATCTTCTCATCTCTTTTGTGGTAGGCTAGAAAGCTTTGTTTCAAAATGTTAAGCCTGGGAAGCTCACTAATGACTGCTCTTGATCCAACTTGTACGAATTAGTATAATGCTAGCTGCTGTAACAAAGGCACAGTAGCTTAACAGAATAACAGTTTATTATTGTTTAAATATCAAGCCTGCTTAGCAGGCAATTTTTCTCCACAAAGTGGTTCAGGGACCCAGGATTAATCGATATTTTGACTCTGCCACCTTCTAGGGACTTAGAGTTACATACATGTAGCCAACTAAAGAGGGAAAAGAGAATGTGGAGAATAATGACCTACTTTTTAAATCCTCTGACTCTGAAAGAACAGGAAGCACTTCTGCTCAACTTCCTTTGACTAGAACAAATCACATGGCCGTACTGAGAACAAGGCAGGCTGGGAAATGCAGTCTTTGTTTAGGCAGCTGCTTCTGAATCACTCAGTGAAAAGAGGGGCTCATATGTTTGGTACATATGTAGCAGTTTTATTGGCCTGAGAGAGAGCAGGAGTTTCTCACGTTCCCAGTAGTGCATTTTCCTTTTACGGGGTCTCCAAGGGTATTTAGTGGGAAAAATGTGCAGGGGAGACCCAGAGCTAGAAGTCAGTGTAAACCAGAAATAAAATGTCAGTTTCCAGACAGAGAGACTGGGCCTCAGAGAAGCATAAGCATTTCTTCATAACCATATAACTAACTCTCCCTTCTTTCTCCCACATCACACACCCCACCTGGCCTGAAGACCACAGGATTACAGATGAACACTAGAGCATTCAAATAAAACCGCCTCCAAGGGGAAGGGGTCTGGGTCAGGCTTTCTCAACCTCACTCAGCGCAACTGGCCTTAGGGGTTAGATAATTCTTTGTGGCGGTCGGAGGCTATCCTATGCCTTAGAGGAATTTCGGCTGCATCTCTGGCCTCCTCTCACTAAATGCCGGTAGTCCTGTCCTAGGTGTGACAATGGAAAGTGTCTCTAGACACTGCCAAATATCCCTTCGGGGACAAATCAGCCTCAGTTAAGGACCACTGGTGTAGGCAAAGGCTATAATGTTTCAGAGGTGAATTAGTCTACAGTGAGGCTCCAATGACCTGCAGCAGCCTTTCAAATCTGGAGCCCACGGTTTAACTGAATTTAACTGAGCCTGGAACCTTAGGTCCTCAGAAACAAGATTCCATGTTCATCTGCCACAAAATAAAACATTATGGAAAATTAACATTAGGATGGCCGGCGGGGGGCGGGGAAGCCTCAATTACACTTGGAAGAGGAAAGATCTTGGGCAGTGAGACTATAAGTAGGCTGGGTAACCAGGCTTCAGCATCCTCATCTAAAACATAGAAGCAGGTGACGATTAAATCGAATCTCATGTGAAATACCCAGTGCAATGTCTGGCATGCAATAAACGGTGTACGAATGTTAGCTAACTACAGACCTTATAGCTCATTCCATACTCCAGACAATTCTTTCACTTGAACACAGGAGGGTAACGTTCCAACTGAATGAGGATTTAATGCAATTGCCATTTGATTTAATTTCCAAATGCGTTAAAAGTGTTAATGCAACACATCAGTATGCAGCTGATGAAGTAGTCAAAATAATTCAAAGAAACCAATACTTGTCAGGTTTTATTTATCCACAGTTATGCTTTTTCAAAAATAAGCTGGTCTTTGTGCTCATATAGAATACAATATATGTATATATCTCCTGGTTCACCTCCCCCTACACATATGTTCTAGTTAAGTTTCCTACTTTCCTCCCATCTGTCATTTTTCTCTTCCCATGAAAAGTTAGCAATGACATTATCCAAGAGTGCGGGAGTCAAGGGCTAAGTCTGGGCAGCTGGCAAATGTGAGGATGATAGAGATTGGTGAAGACAAGTATAAACATACGGACAACACTTCATTTCCCAAAAATGGACATATCCCTGGCCCCTCTCCCAAATCTAGAGGAGTTACACTATTATTCCATTTTATAATGAGAGAGCCATGAAATAATGTTCCCAATTCACATAGCTAATACAGGGCAGAGCCAGGATTTGAACCCAATACCTCTAATTTGTAATCTATGTGTGCTTACTAATAGTAGCCATAGTAAAAAAAAAAAAAATGATGCAACCCATTAATAAAAGTTATAAATGAAGAAAGACAAAAAATAAGAACTTTAGCATCAGGGTATTTTTCTACAGAGAATGAAGCCTGCAGAGAAGATGAAGATGCTGAGGTTTCCCTGAAATAGTATCTTCCAGGGGATCCAAGGTCAGACAGGAAGTGGGGGAAGGAGGTTGGCTAAGTCCGACATGAAAAGTTGTTAATCTTTTAGACATAGGCCGAAGCAGGTTTATTCCAGTAGACAGGACTTGGAGAGAATGTGGAAGGCCTACCATGAAGCCAGCCTTCCCTTCAGAGGCTTTAAAAAAGACCCAGAGGTTTTTAAGTGACCATCAGAGGGCCCACAGGGTAGACTGGATAAGCAGCATGGCAAAAGCAAGTCAAATGAGACACCAAAATTGCAACCAAAGCAGAACAAAGAAGGTCATAGGAGGGACACAGGGAATTACAAAGCTTACAGCTTCCGTAACTAGGAAGAAAACAAAAAAGAAAATAAAGTACCTAAAGGAAAAGATAAACAGGTGCCCATAAAGGAGACAGAGCTTGCTCAGAGGTAGGAGGGAAACCTAGAGCTAAAGAGACAGTGAGGGGTCTGAAACACTACTGCATGCCTGTGAAGTAAAGATTTGAGAACTCTCCACTGGATACAGCAAATATTTAAGTACCTTCTATACGCCAGCTCCTGTCCTGGGTGTTATGGGTCCAATAGGAAGCAAGACCTACAGAGTGTCTTCCTGCATGAGCTTATAAAATGTACAGATCTAAATGATAATGTCGGGCAATGATAAAAGCCAGGAAGAAAACCACAGTGAAGGACAACAGTACAGAGTTACAGGAGGTAGGGATGGGTACTATTTTAGATAAGGTGGTCAGGGGAGGCTCTCTGAGAAGCTGATGTCTGAGCAGAGACCACAGTGAACAAAACAAACGAGCCACATAATTATCTGGGAGGAAAGCATTTCAGGCAAAGAGAGGACAGAAAGTACAAAAGTTCTGAGGTCAGAACCATCTTGGTGTGGTTCAAAAGAGAAGAAATGGACGAGTGTGGCTAGAGAAAAGAATGGAAGGACAGATATGGGTGTGGGATGGATGATAAGAAATCAAAAAGACAGAGAGGGACCAGATCTAGAGATCATATTAAGAAGTTTGGATTTTATTGTGAGTGTGATAGAAGCTATTTGGGAGTTTTAAGCAAGAACATGACATGATTTAACCTGTCTTCAAATTTTCATTCAGGCAGCTGCATGAAGAATAGACCTCAGTGTCCCAGACAAGAAAAGGTTAAAGGAGTTCATTACCACTGCACCAGTATTACAAGAAATGTTAAAGCGGGGAGGGGGAGGGGAGGAGGAGAAGGAGGAGGAAGAGGAGCAGAAGGAGGAGGAGCAGGAGGAGAAGAAAGATCAAAAATGTGAATAATAAAAAGGCAATAACTACATATCTATCAACAATTACTTTAAATGTAAATGGGTTAAATGCTCTAATCAAAAGACACAGGGTGGCTGAATGGATAAGAAAACAGCCTTACATATGCTGCCTCCAAGAGACTTCAAATCAAAAGACACACACAGACTGAAAGTAAAGGGATGGAAAAAGATACTTCATGAAAAAGGAAATGAAAAAAAAAATGCCAGGGAAGCAATATTTATACCAGACAAAACAGACTTTAAAACAAAGGCTATCACAAGAAACAAAGAAGAATCCCACAATTCTATTTCTTGGTATTTCTCCAAAGAAGCCCAAAACACTAACTCGAAAAGACATATGTATCCACATATTCATTGCGGCATGATTTACAGTAGCCAAGATATGGAAGCAACCTAAATGCCCATCAAGAGATGAATGGATAAAGAAGTGGTATATATATACAATGGAATATTACTCACCATAAAAAAGAATGAAATCTTGCCATCTGCAACAACACAGATGGACACAGAAGGTATTGTGCTGAGTGGGGTAAGTCAGACAGAGAAAGACACATGACATATGATTTCACTTACATATGGAATCTAAAAAAAAATAAAATGAACAAACAAAACAGAAATGAACTCAGATACAGAGAACATTTTGACAGAGGCAGATGGGAGGGGTTTGGGGAGATAGGTGAAAAAGGGGAGGGGATTACGAAGTACAAATTGTTAGTTACAAAACAGTCAAAGAGTTGTAAAGTATAGAATGGGAAATATAGCCAACGATATTGTAATAATTACATATGGTGTCAGATAGGCACTAGATTTATTGGAGTGATCGCTTTGTAAGTTATATAAATGTTTAATCACTATGTTGTACTCCTGAAACTAATATAATACTGTATGTCAACGGTAATCAAAAAACTAAAAAATTATTAAAAAAAAAAAAAATAGACCTCAGTGGCACAGGAGAGAAGCAGGGAAGAAGATGACATAGTCATCCTAGGCAGTGATCAATCAGCAAACGGACCCAGGAGCCAAATCCAGCCCTCTGCCTGTTTCTATAAATAAAGTTTTATTGGTACACAGCCACACTCATTCATTTACATATTTTCAGTGGCTACTTTTACTACAACAGCAGAGCTGAGTAGCTGCAACACAAAGCTGAAAATATTGACTATCATGCCCAACACAGGAGAGGTTTGCCAACCCCTGGAAAGTAGAGGTGGTGGAGAGTAGCGAGGTTCTAGACAGACTTAGAAAGTGGCTGCTCCCACTGGCGAGGCAACAGCCAGCAGCCTTGGTTCCCTTGGCAGCAGGCGCTGCGGGATCCCGGTAGCAGAAGCTGTTGTAAGCCACTGCTATCTCTCAGGCCTTATTATTTCAATGACTGCAGACAAACTTCCTACTGTCATATCTGAGCCTCGATGGCTGTCCTGTGGGCTTTCTCCAAAGCCCCAGTAGTTCCCCTCCGCCTTGTGCAACAAGCTGGAAGTGCTAGGAAATTAACATCCCAGGAGCAGCCCTCGACAAATGACTGGTGGGGGCGAGGATACAAATACCCCACCTCCCTCATGCCTCAGGAGTTTGCACTGAATCCCAGTTCTCCAGTAGGACTGAGCTCTAGAGGCCCACAATAATCACTTGCTTGAAAATGCCACTTTATGGATTGCCTTTTCTCCCCATCTCACCTCTCTATATTCCAAATAAAACTCTTGCACTTGAATCCCTGTCAAGTCTGCTTCTGGGGGTCCCAATCTCATATGCCTCTGATCTTTGGGCTGTGCTTTTCACTGTAGCCATCTGCCTGACAATGGCTTCCCCTGGGCACAGGAAGGACCAGGGAAGAGAACAGATGGATGCAGAGGTCCAGCCTCGAGAGTGTGGGCACTGCTGTTGCGGACCATGGATGGGGTCCATCGGAGCCCCCTGACTCCTACAGAATGAAGTTCCAACTCTACTCTGGTACTACAAAGACTCTACAAATGTCCCTCTGCCTATATTACCAGCCTCAAATGTGTCATCCACTCATGTCTTAAAACCGTAACTCAGACTGCCCGGCTTGAATGGGGCCACTCTTAGAAGCCTTCCAAGACCTTCCCAAACTGCATTACTTGTTCCACCCTCTGTATTTCCTCAGCTCACACCTAATTACGGAGTCTCCCGTGTTGGATTTTATAAGAAATGTGTTATAAGAAAGAGCATGGTCTGAGGCACCCGCAGGTCTGGATTTAAATCCTAGCTCCGCAACGTATAACCTGTGTTGAGAAAGTTATCTAACCTCTCTAAGCCTCCATTCCTTCATTTGTAAAAGTGGGATGCTAACAGCATGTATATCATAGGGTTATTGATAGGGTAAGATAGTGTAGTAGGTGCCTGACACAAACTAGATAGCCATGCATTATCGGTCTGCACGATTCTTTCCTCTAGACCATGAGCTTATCACACTACCTGGCACATAGCTGGGGCCCAATTAACTACTAATCAAATGACCATGGGGATGAGTCAGCTACTGCAGCCATGCAAACTCTAACCCAGAGGCTATAAAATCAAATGCCTACAGGAACCATACTAGTAGTAATATAAGCAAAATAGGCCAAGTGTGGGCAGTTGGCAGCTTTGGAGCATGCACCCCAGAACGAAACAGCCATGTGTATCTATTGCAGCCAACTCAGAATGCAGGCTCAGTGTGGCCAAGCCTGATACAACTTCAAGAGGCGTGTAAATATTGAAACACAATGTTGAAAAAGAAAGACAGTGCAACATAAATAAAGCATTTCTGGAACTGATTTTGGTCAATCCCATTTTAGAGAAGAGAGACTGATAACATCAATCCCATTTTAGAGAAGAGAGACTTTAAGATGACTAAATTTAAATCTCCATAGTACAGCGTATCATTCCTTTAAGCAGGATAAGGAAAAATGGACAATGTACTTGGGAAATATCCCTTAATATGACATTAAAATATGATGATTGATAGTTATAGGTATAACTGTGTGGTATCCACTTTGTACTGGGATCCATACATATATTATCTCCCTCTCATAAGGATCCAGTTAGATAAATCAACCCCCACGCCTCACTGAAGAGATGAGGAAGCTGAAGCCCAGGGTGAACCCGTGATTTGCCTGAAGTCAAGGAGCTGGGGCCATAACTGAAATTGAAACTCTGCTGTGTTTACATCCAAAACCCCCACTCTTGAACCTACTAAGTGGCCTCAACAGGAAGTCATATCGTTTCTTAAATCAGAACATCTGACTCTCAGCTCCAGTATTATATTTCTTCTGGGCACTAAACTACGTTTTAATAAGAGGCTTCTGAGCCCGTTGTAGGTTGTTAAATGGAGCTGGAAGACAAATTTAAAAATCACTACCAATAACAAACATTTTTATGTTAGTGAATTTTCATCAGAACCACATCTGGGTTGAAGATGCCTGTGTCCTTGGGATAAGTTGAAACGCCTTGAAATTGAAGACAGCAGGAAACCCAGAATCAGGGAAGAGAGTAAGTACGTTTATGAGCTCTGGTCTGGGACGGGTAGGTCAAGGGGCCGGACTGTCAACTGAGCGAAACCTCAATTACAGAGTAATCTAACGTATACCAAGTGCATTATCACAACTCATTAAACAGCTCTTCAGATTAAGTAACTCCAATTTGCTTTCATTTTGATCTGTGTGTCACCCCGAGAATTTGATATTACCAACACTCAAATTAGGTGACGTCTTCTGAAGCACTGATGGTCACAGTCCCAGGACAGCACATTAGCTATGACCAAAGCAGCCATAAACACACCTGTTTAGGGAGAGACAGAGACCCAGCCTGGGCCTCCACTGCTTGGCCCTGTGGGAGCACTTGCCATAAATGCCATCAGAGGGGCCTCTAGCTCCTGGCATCCTTGGGCACTGAGGAGCTGGTGACTTCCAACCCCAGCATAGCCTGAGTTCTAAATGAATGATTCCCGGTGGAGTAGAGACCACGTGGACCCCATGACCCAAATGTTCTCAAGCCCACATGTTGGCCCCTACTTTTTTATTTCCACCCTCCCTTTCTTTATGCTCAGCCCTTGACCGTATGGGGAGAGAGCACCGGTCCCCACTTTACAGAGGACTCCTTCAATGATTTCGTCAAGGCCACATAGCTAGCAGTTAAATCAGCACTTGGGTCAGGTGTCCTGTCCTCACCCACCCATCCAACCCTTCACCACCTTTTCCTTCCTTTCCTGGGAAGTCCCACCCACATCAGCAAGTTATTTATTTTACTAAACAAATACTTGAAGGGCAGGGGCCCAGGCACTGTTCTAAGAGCTCCTACATCCACCATCTCGATTAGTCCTCAGGACACATATCCCTCTGAGGGAGGTGATCCCATATCCCCATTGAGCTGGCTGCAGTTGGGAGAGGCTGATGTTCAAGGTTATAGAGCTGAGACAAGATGGGGCCGGGATTCAAACCTGGACATCCCAGCTCCAGAGTTCTCTCCTGTCTCTGAACTTGAAGTAAATGGAAGAAGCCTGGAAAAAAGGCTACCTGGGAGAGGTTCTCTTTCTGTGATGCCCCAGCATCAGCCCCCTGTCCCTCAGCCCATACCACCTGTGTGATGCGTAAACCAGGAAGAGGAAATTCAATTTAGAGAACAGCCCCATCCCCTGGGAGATCACTTAGCCCTTGAGGATATTTTCGTTTTGTTTTGTTTCTCAGATTTTCTCCCTTTGCTGAAAAAAGGAACGATTTATATTTTCCCTTTTATTTAACAAGTGCAAATATGTCAGTATTAAAGTATTTAAGCATCCTGGCTCAGCCGGGGCAAGGGGCTCTAGAGGTAAGTGAGTCATTCTTCATAAGACACTTTCCCCAAATGCTCTTTTCAACCCAAATGTTACCTTCAGATGGGTTCCTGGTCACACATGCCAGGGTGACAGGCTTCCCTCTGGTTGCTGTTGCTTCTGGCTGTCCCCTGACTTTCATTTTCTTATTGGGCTTGGGTGCCACTGGCTCTTTAGGAGTGTGTGTGTGTGTGTAGGGTTAAATTTAGTGTCTGTGTCTGTGTGTGTGTGTGTGTGTGTGTGTGTGTAGGGTTAAATTTATTTCTCTAGTAACCTAAAAATTACTGCTCTATTCTAGAGAGGTAGGGAGCATGAGCTAAAAGTGCAAGTTAGCAACAGGTCCAGGGACTCCCATCACCTTGCCTGCTGTCTGGACCCTTTCTACATTGTTCATGACATCACGATACCAGGTGCCAACAAGGCCACAATACTCAGGCCCTCCAAGTGTGGCATAAATAGCATGAGCCAGCCCCCAGCGGGACCCCAGCTCTGCCACTCAGGACTGCTCTCTGTTTCTCCAGCTGGCTATGGCTGTTCTCCCCGCCGTAAAACGAGTTAAAATAAAACTAAAGAGCAGAGCCACAATTAGGACTAGCTGAGGTCACATGTGTAAAGGAGCGTCTACATTCAAGCTTACCACCAACTAAATATAAGAAGGACAAAAAAAATGTAATAGGGGAAAAAAGAGCATTAAATGGAGTGATATCCCATAAAAGATATCATCAACGTATCATAAAACAGGACCAGGTTACAGAGAGTGTCAATCCACCATCACTCACTGGGAAGGCGACTCTGAAAAAGGCCACGCAGCACCTGCCTTAAAACAAAGCAGCATGGGCTCCTGGATCATATTCCCAAACCTGGCCATCGCACCGCTTCCTCCAGCCTGAACTCTGGCCCCAGCTGCACAGTGGCAGAGCAGTCCTGAGTGGCAGAGCGAAGAATCAGTCACTGCATCAGTAAACCTGGCCACCCCTCCAAATAAAGGCAATGACGAAAATAACATCCTCCGTCCCACAGGCCTCTGCAGCTGGCTTCCCAGACCTCCTCTCCCACAACTGAGAATACAAGGGAAAAACAAAACAGAACATGTATTTCCTGGTCTCATTTGTCTGATGTGAAAAGTTCAGAATGCTATACTCGCTCCCATATTCTTTCCATGACCAACACAGTGCCAGGTACGTGCAAGGTGTTGTTGGCAAGACCATGGAGAGCACAAGACTGCGGTCTGTTCTCTCGCAGGGGTTCAGTTCCAGCCTGGGAGGTCACCACACAAAAGGTAAGGTGAGCATTATGGAGGGGACAGCTCAGGAAATTACATACTCACTGAGTACCTGAATGGCCTGCAAAGGCCACTTGTCACACAAATCAATCTTACAGCACCAAGAAAGAAAGAAAAAAAAAGATGGGAACCTAATGTGATCAAAACAATGGTTTCTTTTGAATATAAAAGATTTCAAGATGGTTTTTTTTTTTTCCTCTGCCTGCTATTCAGTATTGTTGCATAATTTTAAACGTATGTTAATCTTGTTTCAAAAGCAAAACTATAAATGAAGGGAGTGCTGAGGCCAATAATCCATTCACTCATCCATCATTCAACAAATATTTTAAGGTTGAGCCTCATGAAATGACTGATTGTACAGGTCAAAACAGTCGAACATGGGCGATTTCATACAATTCAGCATGCTCAGCATTTGTGCCAGGCACTCCACAAAGCTTGAGGGACTCACTGCGAACCATGAATCAAACAGAAGATGCCCCTCATTGCACAGAGCTTGCATCCTAATGCGGGAGATGGAAAACTACCATGTAAACAAATAAAGGAAAAACAAACTTTTGAAGTATGACAGTGCTACGTAGAAAAAGAGACAAGGCGATGTGACGGAATGCGATCACCAGAATGTGGGGCCAGGGGAAGGCGGGGTCAGGGAAACGCTCTCAGAGAAGATGACACGATGACGTTCAAGCTGAGACCCGAATGATGACAAATAGTCAGCCATGTGAATATCCATCGAGAGTCAAGACAGCCCAGGAGAGAGAATCCCAGACTGCAAACTCCAGTCTGGTCCAGGCGAGGCTACCAGTTTCAAAGGGGCCAGCAAACAGAGGTCAAGGGCTTGACACCAACCTGTACTTGGACCAAGGGAACCCACCTGGGGGCCTGCTGGGGGGCCGATCAATGTTTTTACCTTCAAACACACCAGGTACCATTCTATAGCGAGCACAAGAGGAATGGCTTCATTATTTCATCCACTGCATTATGCTATATTAAAATTTTAACCGGGGAACATAACTCTGCAAAATGAGTACATTCCTACTTTGCAGTTGCCAGTGTAAACTGTCGAACTGTTTTTTGCAAAAGCAATATTACAACACAAAGAAAAAATCCATAAAGATGCTCATATTCTTTGGCCTACCAATTCTACCCCTAGGGAATTTATCCAAGTGAATAATTTGGCTCAATAGAATAAAAATGTTCTTTTGGAAGAATCCATCGAGGTGTTAATTGTTGCATGCACACACGCACACACAAAAAAAGGTAAAACAAAAACACCTGGAATTACCGAAATAACTACATATAGGGAGATTTTAAAAAATGGGATGATTCACTTGATGAAATAGTATACAACCATTAAGCACTGTAACACAGATTACGTAGACTTTAAAGACTAAACGGGATATCCAGCTCTATGAAAGAAGCAGAAATGGAAGCAATCTGCGAATTTAAATGGAAAGCATATCAACGATACATCAAGGTGAACGAGAATAAGAAAATTGAAAAGAACTGAATCAAGGCCAGTAAAGTCGGGGATTATTTATTTCAAAAGTCCTTCCAAAATATTGTCATTATAATACATTTCAATAAAAAAAAAAAAAACCCTCAGAAACAACTGTACTCTCTGAACACTGCAACGAAATGCCACCGAAACACAAGGACATAGGTTCGCTCTATCTTTAAATGCAAAATAAAGCCAAATTTGGAGATGTCGTCTTTGTCCTATATCCCATAGGCTTTCACATATGGCTCCTGTAAGTCAGATCCAACCTTGAATCACAATGCAATATTGCGTGATTTTCAATAACATCTCATTTTGGAGCGTGTGGGAGTAGGGGATTGGAGAGCGTGTCTCATTACCCTGACTAGGAGGAGGAGGGGCTGCAGATGAGAAAAGGCCCCTTAACACCTGCCATGCTTTGCGAGGATGAAGCCAAGGAACCCCCATGAAATGCATCGCGTGGGGAGAGGCACAGCCGGCGGCACTCACCTTTCACGATCAGCTCAGCATAGTTGGACACACCGGAGCCACCATCCGAGCGGATCACGCAGCGGTACTTGCTCACGCTCCGCTGGGCAGTGTCCGCCACGCTGACTGTGGCCGAGAAGCGCCTGTGGTTGACCACGCGGGTGACCATGAGGGCCGTGTCCCTCCCATTCCATTGCTGCAGGACAGAGGGAGGGAGGGAGGGAGAGGAGAAATCATATGCTCGTATGCTCCTGGGTGACCCCAAGCACAGAAGCTCCACCCGTCCCCACACCCCTGAGGCCTGTGACTTTCTATATTACGGAGTTTTTCTGTGGCTGGTTTGGGGAGTGATCTGATTCAAGAATAAACTTTGCCTGTGAGCTGATTCAAGAGGGCAGATGTCTGGTAGTACGAAGACAGGGCACAGGCCATTGCTAAAAACTTTCGTTCCTTGCTCGGCTTGCATTGGGGGTTGGCACTTAGCCTCTTCACCCTTTGCCCATTTTCCTTCATCCTGAAAGCAGAACTCACAGGGTTCCTCCAAGGACAGGCTCAGGTAGATCAGTGAAAACCCAAGACAAGAAGTGATCATAAAAAGCTTGGCCCTCGGCCCCACACTGGCTTCCAGGCACACTGCCAACAGGCTCCGTCCGAGTCCCACCCCACCAGGTCCAATGTGTCCTCGTGGGTAGATTGCAGATGGGGGCTTCACCTCCCCTCCTGGGCACACGCTCTCTCCCCTGGAATCTCTTGTCTCCCTCTCCCTTAAAAACCCAGTTCAGCTCATCACCATCTCAGGTAAGTTGCCCCAACAGTCACGGCACCTTCCGGAAGCTATTTACTCCGCATGTACAGTGCAAACTTCCCATGCATTTTCACCTCCCAGTGTTTCCCACTGTAGACTGTGAGCTCCCTGAGGGCAGCACTTTGCTCTTTTCACCTCCAGCACTGTGCCCAGGAAGCTTGAGACATGATAAACATTTCTAGAATCAAGCATTTTTGTCTTTACCATCCTGAATCTTAGGGGTGATGCTCTGATTTTGAATGAGACTCTTTCACAGCAGCGAGTTATGATAACTGGTAAGGCACGTGAATGAAGATGCAGTTTGAATATTCATGAAGCACCTACTATGGGCCAATCTCTGAATTTTCTTTTTAATCCTCACAACCTTGTTTGAGGTAGGTATCATTGCTGCTCTTAGAAAAATTCACATCGACAAGGTTAAATGAATATGTAAAGCAAATAAGTCCCTTATTCAAGTCTTCGAACTTCAAGCCAAGCATTCTTTTCACTAAGACCTTCTCTTTGCTGCCTGCCTTAATTATTTTCCAAAAGTAAAATTGAAGGTTTTAATTGTCTGGTTGGCTCTAGGGGAACCTTGTGATTTATGAGTCTTCCGAGATGTGGTCTTCAACGCTTCCTGCACAAAGTAAATAGTCCCACCACGTAAGTGACCAACTTTCATCCATGTCATCTTCCATCACCTCCATCAGTGATGTGTCAGGTCTGGGACACGAGAGGTGGTAGAGCCAAAGTGCTCAGCTGTATCAAGCGAATGAGGTGGGACAGCGAGGGAGGGCAGCGAGCAGGAAGCCAAGAACCACGGCGTAATCAAAGCCTCCCGAGTGAGCAGGGAGATTGCAGGTGATGGTTGTTCCTTCTTCCCTTTACTTTTTGGCATTCTCTGGACTTCCTGCCTCAGACATGTATTGCTTTTACACTTGAAAATAATAAAATAGCTGATATTTTTTAAAGTATGAGACACAGTAACAACCCCCTCCCATTCCAGAAACTAAGCAACTTAACCAGACAAAAACCTGTGCGAGGAAATGGAAGCAGGTGGGAGTCATTAGGGCTGTAACTGCCAACCACCTGCCTCACAGTACAACTTGAACCAAACACAGTTCCCCTTCCCAAAACAGTGCAAAGAGGAAGTAAAGGAAATCCTGGCAAATGCCAGGAATGGGCTCTGATTTCAGGAAGAGTGGGCTGAATGTAGGAAGGCATCAGAAGAGATGTGTGTGTCAAAGAAGCCCACTGTCCCCACTGGTGAACGAGGCCCTGCAGGGCTACCACGGTGGATCTGGATGAGGGAGTGATGAGTGATGCACGGATGGATGTCTTCTAACTGGATTTATTTATAACGCCGTAAAAACTTTCATCTTTTATTTCTTTGTTAAGCTAATATTGGCTAAGCACTATTATGAGCTAAGAGTCTCATATGCCTTCTCATTAATTCCTCACAATAATCCATAAAATGGATACACTTAGTACCTGCATAGTATCGACGAGGAAGCTGAAGCTCAGAGAAGTGACACTGCCTGTCCACGCTTACACAGCTTGGAAGCGACCGAGCTGGGATTTGAATGCAGGGCATCTGGCTTCAGAGCCTGTGCTGAGAACACCAAGTATGTTGCTCTAATGTGGAAGTAACTACTCCCCCATCACTCACTTCCTCGAGCACCCTCTTTCCCAAATGTGAGAGAGTATCAGTTGTGACTGACCAGGATTGACCTACTTGCTACCAACTTCTTAAACAAGGACCAAAAAAAAAAAAAGGCAAAGGTAGGGGGTGAGGAGAGGGATGCTGTGTGGAAGGGGGAGGGGAATAAGTAAAAATGCATATGTCCCAACTGACCAGACGGCTCATGAGACACAGGGCTTTTCCTCAGACATCCGACGCTTTGAACAGCCCAGACATTTGGGGGATAATAAAGGAGAAATCGAGAGTGACGTCAACACCTGGGGTCTAAGGAACATGAGCTAAGAAGTGAGGAGATAAGGAAAAGTACAAAGAAAGAAAATAGCAAAGGGGAGAATTATAACAAATAATGCCTTCTGCAAAATTCAAAATGGCATTAGAAGCTGATTTCTGGCAGGACCAACATGGCAGAAAATCAGTGACCTGGAGGACAGTTTTGGAAAAAAATAACCCAGAGAGCAAAAAAGCAAAGATACAAAGAATTGAAGAAAACAGATACCAGACAACTAACTACCATATAAGTAATCGGTATCCTTAGGAAGAGAGGTGAATAAAAGGAGCACAAATCATATCTCAAGATACATTAGGTCCTTTTCCTGTACTAAAATGAGATCTAAATCTTCAGATTGAAATGCCCCACCATCTACCTGATAAAGTTTATGAAAACCACAATAACCGAGGTACATGTTCATATAAACATTTCCCCTTTCCTTATTCTATTCCCACAATTATTGTTAAGGATAAAGAAGTATACTAAAATACAGACAGGAAAAAATAATACCAAAAGCAAATAAATACACAAACCGATCTGGTATAAAACTCCTCATCTGCAATTGTTTTCACATCTGAGGCATCCCCTCCTGGATGCAGGTGGTCCCCCAGTGGTCAGAGGTTAGCTCCCAGGAGGCTACAGTTATTTCGATACTTATAAGAGGACAGGGGTGGAGCTAGAAACTGATAATAAAATATGCAATCAAATGTTCAGTTTGTGCAACTTTGGGCAGGTGATTTCATTTCTTCATACAGGCACTGGATTTGATCCTACTGTCCGCTTTATAGAGTTATTATGATGAATAAATGAGAAAGTGTGTGAAACGCCTAGCACCGGAAGGCATCTTCTGGTGTTAGGAGAGCTCTCCAAATTAACCATGAAAATAGGCATGAGAAGTGGGGTAAGGAGAATAATGCCCCTTAAAGATGTCCACATCCTAATCCCTGGAACCTGGGAACATGTCACTTTGCATGGCACAAGGGACTTTGACGATATGGTGAAGTTGAGGATCTTGAGATCATCTTGGGTCATCCAGGTGGACCCAACGTAATCACAAGGGATCTCAGCTGTGAAAGAGGGAGGCAGAAGGGTCGGAGTCAGAGAAAAAGATGTGGCGACAGAAGGAGAGGTCAGAATGACATGATTGATGGCTTGAAGATGGAGGAAGGAGCCGTGAGCCAAGGAATGCAGACAGCCACCAGAAGCTGAGAAAGGTTAGGTAGCGGACCCTCCCCTAGAACCTCCGGAAGGAACACAGCCCAGCCAACACCTTGATTTTGGCCTAGTAGGACCCATTTCTGCCCCCTGGTCTCCACGCTATAAGATAATAAATTGTGTTGTGTTAAACCACTAAGTTTGTATAATTTGTTGCATCAGCAGTAAGAAACTCACAAAAAGAGCAAAGGGCTAATTAAGTAGAAAACATTCATTTTTCACATTTAGGTTAAATTTCATTTCGATGTTTCCTCCAGTATTATATACTTTTCTTCTTAATGATGGCAGGTTCCAGCAGAACCAAAGAATTCAAAGTGCATCTCCCTAAACAATTCACCTTCTCCTGTTTAGCTCCCGAACCACCAGCCCTTCTCTCATCGAAGGATAACAAATTGTACGTTGTCTTATAAAATCTGTGGAAAATAGGACTTTTGATAATCGCACTTGTCATATTGGGAGCAGACAACAGCAGGACAGGGACGAGCAGGAGGGCTCAGAGCCATGCCAGGAAATAGCACTGTGATGGACCACGGGCAAGAAGAAATGAAGGTTAAGTTCAGAGAGATGAGCCCAGTCAAAAGGACAAGCAGGTGCTGAAGGTCAAAGCAGATGAGCAGTGACCCAGGAACCTAGAAACAGGGATCAGGAGAGATTCTAAAACACCAGCGATGGTGAGAAGCTAAGACGCCGGAATGCTGTCGCAACACGGAGATGGGTTTTGAGCAGAGCGAATGTGTAAAAACACAGGTCCCAGTCACCGTCTCAGCCCCAGACAGAGGCAGAAGAGAAAACGCAAGGGGCGAACACAAGGGGAGGTTTCCTTAAGCGGGAAGGAACTCAGAAATCTGAGCAGGTTTGAGTGGACACAGGGAGGGGTGGGGCAGGGGCATGCCAGGAGCTGCAGGGGACCACAGCCCAGAGAGAGACAAGGCGGGGACTAGACCTTCCTAACCCATGTAAATGCACAGGATGCTAATGCTAGGATGCTAGCAAAGAGCAGCGGGACAGTGAAGGGAAGTTAAAGTGCTGGGAAAAGCCAGAGAAGCACGACATGAGTGATGCACATGGAAGCCTGGGGCAGGCTTGTCTCAGACCCTTAGGTCCATGTCGCTACTCCAGCTTGCTGGAAACTTTCTTCTGGCTCCTGTAATATTTCTCAGTATAGCTTCCTCTGAAATTTCAGGGCACACTTGCTTTCCTCTAGCGGCGAGCCTTTCAGACCCGTGTCGGTTGTTCTAAAGTGGAATCATCTTCTGCCCCTCTGAGTCTACGACCCAGCCGAACAAATTTCCTGGTGGGCACTAACCATGGTGTCTTGAGTCAGGCTGTCTGGAAGCACAGTCTGAGACATGGTGACTTCTTGGGTGTGCACAAGACAAAGAGGGGGAACAGGGAGATGAAAGGAACTGAGCAAGGATGGGGTCAACACTGGAGCCTAGCTTCGTTTCAGTCTGATCCCATGGGAGCACCACAGAGTTAGTCCCACCTTGCGGCATGGGGCCAGCATTCGTACCCCGTGTCAGTCAGTCACTGGTCATGGCCTGCCAGGTGGTGGAAGGAGGAGACTGTTCCCGTATGACTCATAGCAGTTCTCTGAGGGAGGAGGAGCTGTGAGCCTTCAGCAACCAACACCCACAGTACCTCAGGGTTGGGGACACTGGCTCATACAGGACACTATCAGAAACACCAGTGGCATCCATCCTACCCAGAACTTTCCTATCTCTGCCTCCTCCTACAGTACATTATATACAAGATCTCCTAAAATCCCATGAGCTGCTGCCTTGAGATTTGCTGGTAGTCCGCTCCGAAATCTATGTTAAGAAGAAAAAACTGGGGCTGGAACTGACCTGCACGGAACACTAACAACATGAAGAAACTTCAGCACCCCTGGAATAATGCATTGCTTCCTCTGAAAAGGTGATGTATCTCCCACGAATAAAGAGTTCCATAACTGAGATTGGTGAATATTTTGTTCAACTTAATGAGATCTGTCTGAACATTTACTTAGTCAAAGTCACATTAACTAACATTTTTGAGCTGTGCCAGGCACTGTGCGAGGCACTGTGTTAACTGGCTTGCATGATAGAATTCACTTAATCTTAAAATCTCTATCAAGATGCTTCTCAAAGGATGGTCCCTGGACCAGCAGTATCAGCATCTCCTGGGAACTTGTTAGAAATGCGAATTTTTAAGAGACTTTCAGGGCTGATATCTCTTCGTAGGTGTTGTTTATTAGGGTTGGTAGTCTGAGGTTTTTTTCCCCCTTTCCCTTATTCTATTATTAATCACACTGGAAATATACTCATTATTTAACAAAACATTATTTAACAAAATGAGAGAGTATGGCGTGTAGAAAGTATAATTTCTGCCCAGAGGAATTTATAGGCTGGGTTAAGATTCCGACAAAACAGCAAAAAGGGTAAAACATAAAGTCGAGTATTGAAATAACTTATTTCATGGAGATAAACAATTCTGGCGTAGAAAGAGCAATGCTCTTAGAATGATCTAGAGCGGCGGGCCTCAAGATGCGGTCCCCAGATGCACTGCAACAAAATTCCCCCGGGAACTCATTAGAAATACAGATTCTCTGACCCTGGGCTAGACTAATGAATCAAGAACTCAAGGGGTGGAGCCAGGCCATGTTTTGAAACAAATTCTCTCGGTGATTCTGATGCACAAGATAGGTCCTATTAATAGTTCTATTTCACAAAAGAGGAAACTGAGGCAGAAAGCGGTCAAGCGACAGATCTTAGAAGAGTGCTTCTCAAACAATGCGCGTGCAGATCACCGGGGGACCTCATTAAAAAGGCAGATTCTGATGCAGGGAGTCTGGAGTGGGGCCGGAAATCTTTGGATTCTGCACGCTCCCAGGTCGTGCCGATGCTGCTGTTCCATGAACCCCACAAGGAATACCAAACCTTATATGACTCTCCTGAGCGACTGAGTTAGGGTTTGGACCCAGGTGCTCCAATTTCAGAGACTGAGGCCTTAATCACATCACTCAGCTGCCACCCAGTATATGACAGCACAGTTACACTATGACTCTGCGAGAGGGTGAAGCGTGCAGTGTTCTAGAAACTTACCTTGCTTGTTCAAAGAACGTCAAATGCCATCTCACAAAAAATGAGCGTTCCACAGAAAACAGGTTGAGACATGTGATCGAGGACCAGATGACTAGCTTTCTGGAAAACTCGGGGATCTCTAAGTCTGAAATATATATGTAAGAAGGGGCAGAGCATCTTCCTATGTTCTTGGCTAACAGACTCTCAGAATATATTATTAAGGGATGGCATGTCCAATATGCAATTAGATCCGAGCGAGGTTTTCCTAACCCGAGTCCATCAGTCTAAAGCAGTGGTTCCCAAATGTTTGCATGGATGGGTTTCACCTCAAGGGTGATTCAGTAGGTCAGGGGTGAGTCTGGATGTTTCGAATTTCTAACAAGTTCCTGAGCGATGCTGAGGCTGCTGGCCTTTTCCTGGGTCTCCAAGACTTGAAGGTTAAGGTCACCTTAAGTCCTTCAGTGGAGAGCAAGAGGCCAAATAATACCAGAACACATAAATGGAAATAGTCCTTAAATTCAGGCCACTTTCTGAGGTTGCGCAATTGGTTACTCCGCTAAGGGTGCCCAGCCAGGGACCAGGGGTGTGGCATCCAAATTGAGCCATGCTCTATCTGCAAAGCCATGAGTCCTGACCTCAGCTTGAGTGAGTAGCTTGGATGAAAGTTACTTGTTTCCTTTCTTCAAAGTCTCTGTCTACTTGCCAAGCTATAAGCCCAAGGGGCTTCATCTACCCAGAGGTGAACCTTTTTCCAATTCATCCATCCAGCGGTACCCATGTTCTAAACTGAATGAAGGCATTTGACAGCTAAATCGAGGGCCCTGCTTAATCCGACTTTATAACCATGTATTTCTCCTTGTGGCAACAGTTCCCTTTGAGATCTCTCCTTTTTTTCCTTCTCCTCTTGAATCTGCTTGTCTCTCTTTTAAAACAACTCAAGAAAAAGGAACCCTCATACGAGAAAAAGGAACCCTCATACACTGCTGGTGGGACTGCAAATTGGTACAGCCACTATGGAAAACAGTATGGAGGTTCTTCAAAAAACTAAGAATTGATCTACCATATGATCCAGCAATCCCTCTACTGGGTATCTACCCTAAAAACTTGAAAACTCGTATCCGAAAAGATATTTGCACATCGATGTTCATAGCAGCATTATTCACAGTAGCCAGGACATGGAAGCAACTGAAGTGTCCTACAATAGATGACTGGCTAAAGAAGTGTGGTACATATATACAATGGAATATTACTCAGCCATAAGAAGAGATGAAATACTGCCATGTGTGACAACATGGATGGACCTCAAGGTAATCATGCTAAGTGAAATAAGAATGAAAGAAAAAGTTGAAAATCACATGATATCACTTATATGTGGGATATAAACCTAAAAGCAACAAATGAATGGACAGAGATTCAGGGATGTGGACAATGAATTAGTGGTTACCAGAGGGTAGGGAGTGTGGCAGAAGGGAAGAGGTAGACAGGGTAAACGGGGGTCAAATATAGAGGGGTAGGGAGAGGGTGAAGTGGGTAAAGGAGATCAAAGATATGGTAGCTGAAGGAAACTGGACTCTGGGTGGTAATCACACAATAAAATATATAGATGTCAAATTATAATATACACCCCAAAATTATAGTATTGTATTAACCAATGTTACCCCCAATAAACTTAAAAAAATAAAAAAAAGTGAAATAAAAATAAAAATAACTCAAATTCCACCTTCCTTAGCTTGTTTTGTTTTATGTGAAATAAATTGTCTTAGTTTGAGAGCACACAGTCTTTGCAAGCATACGGGTTTCCAATACCCACACTTGAATACCTCTGACCCTAGCACATATGCTTCCTTCCACACCCAGGCAAGACCTCTCCATCTTCAGGAACAACCTCCAGAGAAAAACAAGAGAAGCCTCTGATGGCACGGAGAGCCTGCTGTTTTCATAGTACCCAATTAGCTATCAAAGTATCTATAATAGTCTTGCCATTTTGCAATTCCCCATCCTCTCTCCTCTTGTATGTCATGACATTGTTCCCTTCACAAAGAGATAAGACATAACCTGCAAAAATGGCTGTCATTATTTCAGAGAGTGCATGCAGGCTTGTAATTGATTTATAATCAGCAGAAGTGAAAACATTATGGTCTTTAATAAGAGGGAACTGTGTGCAACAGACATTATGCCTGTTTTACAGGAGATATTATAATACAGGGTCCTGGAAGCCTTCCACATGCTGGTTTGAGCTTCTGGCATTAAAAAAAAAAGGTAAGAATAAAATAAGGCCCAGCATTTTCACTGGAAATTGTTCTAATTGCTCCAGAAATCTCCCAGCTAGAAAATATTCAGGTGAAATTCCCACAATTTGTTTGTAATGAATACCCTTTTCGCTTCTTGCCATACTGTCTCAATGGCATAACATTTGCAAACTTGCTAAAGTCTGGCCCACTGATTCACTTAAGACTGTATTGGTACTGCTTTGGCAGTCTCTAAAAACCAGCTTTTGATTATTCTTTATTAAAAGTTAAAAGAAATAGTGGTGGACATAAGTTATTTCTGATTAGCTGTGCTAAAGCCCTGCCAAGAGCCCACTAGCATGCTTGGCCGACTGCTCATCTGGGGTTGATTTTCGAGTTCGGAGCTCAGGAGGCTTCTAGCATAAGCCCCACAGGGAGCCATAGCCCTGAGCAAAGAGGATGAGCAGGTGATGAAGGGCCTGCCCATGTGCCATCTCCCAGCATGGCACAATCTCCCTTTGACTATTTCTGGTTCACCTGGCAGAACTCTGGTCAAAGGCCACTTCTTCCTAGAGCACCTACCTGACACTCATAACCCTACCCACTCTCTCTACTCCCCACTCAGTAGACTCTTTTTTGCCCCTCGTAGCCTGGTCACATTAGTAATGAAATATTTAACTCTATTGTTAGTTGCTTAATAATGTCTGTCTCCACTGTCATAAGGTAAACTCCATGAGGGCAAGAAGCAGATGTGCCTTGCTCGCAACTCCTTCCCCCAGCTCCTGTGTGCTGGGGCCAGGATGAGCTGTAATCAAAGCCTAAAGAACATAAAATGAGGACAGGCTGATGAAAGGTATGAGAAAGGAGAGAAGAATAAGGGTGTGAGGGGAAATGTCGAGGCCAGAGTTGCTAGGGTCCTCAGGGATGAGATGCACAGGATCGGGGAGGAGGAGGCGCCAGGTGTAGATGAACTTGAGAGAATGTAACCTTCTACAAATCCAAAGCTTAACTGGATTTGTCACACCCTGAGTTGCCCCAAAGGGGTGCTGGTTTGTTTGTTTTTTTTAATTTGGGGTACCTACAGGTGAACAAAAGAAAAGATAAAGTATGTGATGTTGGTGCCATGGTTTTGTAAATACACTAAAACCCAGCAAACTGTAGACTTACTAAACTTTATAGTTTATAAATTATATCTTTAAAAAAGGTATTAATTAAAGATTAAGGGTTTGCTAAGCATGGTGTCCCTCAGCTATGACACATTCTTACTGTGTGCAGATCCCACCTACATCTACCCCACATCGTCCCCAGGGTACTTGGAGGGACAAGGGAAATTGGTGCAAACATGAAGCTCATACTGCCTGCTTGCAGTGAATAATACAGTCTTTTGTCTCTGACCCAGGAGACTCACATCTCCTGCCAGCATCTCTGTAGCTGGCAACCTAACTCATTAGCTTGCAAATGAGGTAAAATATCAGCCCCTTTAGTTGTTGACAGATGATTTCATTGAATCAAGAGGGCAGAAGATTTTCAAGGGGGGAACGGTCATCAACAAACGCTGAATAAAAGAGTCAAGTATAAGGACTAATAATAATAATAGAATAATAATAATAATAAGCACCTTTGGCTTTAGCGACAAAGAAAACACTAGTGACCTTCGCAAGGGCCACTTCTGGGAAGGGGTGGGAGTTGAAGAATGCCCCACTGCAAGCGTAGACATCACATTTAAGAAATGGGGCCAAGAAAGAAAAAGAAAAGTACGAAGGCAAATAGAAGGGAACAACGTGAAAAATATTCCAAGCGTATTTTTATTTCATTGATTTGATTCGTACATTTGAGAAACTCAAATCAATTTAATTATCTAGTATAGTACAAATTAAAGGCATGTAAGTATGAGCTAAATAAATTTTTTTTTTTTTAACAAAAAACCATCTGTATGGAAAGAAAGGATGGAGTGGTGACATAAGGTGACCAGGCAATGAGGTGAGCATGGAAAGATCAGTCCAGGACTTAAGAATATGACACAGACCTACATTCAGACCCCATCTCTGCCACACGACCTGTGACTCTGACCTGTGCCACTCATATACCCCTCTCAGGCTTAGTCCTCTCATCTGTAAGATGGGCTAGAAATAATATCTACCTGAAAGACTGGTTGTGAGTATTAAATATACCATCTATGTAACCACTCAATGAATATCATCTGTAATGAGTATTATCATTAATTTATCATTGTTGTTTAGCTATTATGTGGCCACTAGGTTTTCAACATTAGTCCCACATGCAAGAGACACCTGACACAGATGCAGGAAGAGGAGGAGGAGCTGGTTCCAGAACACTCACAGCCCTAGGAGCCAGCGGTAGCCCTGTGGAGAGCGAGAAAACAGGTTTACCGGAAGAATCAGCTTCAGCAAGGGCTGCCGTGTCTGCTTATCTCCTCAGCCCTGGTGTAGCTGCTGTCAAGCTGACGTGCTCACGGGACACGAGCCTTTTCCTGCCAGATTAGGGTCTGCAACCTGTCCAACGCCTGTGATTTGTCTAAACACATATGCTGCCCCTGCTGAGATCTGTGCAGAGCATTTGGTCACATGGCCTCATTTCTGAGACTCTTCAAATGTGATTTGTTGTACAAACCCCTAGTGAAGAAAATCTTTTGTAGGGAGGCCTAAAACCTAGCGTTGCAGTGGGGCTGACAGGGCCTGCTCTGGAGCCCCTGATTGTGAGCACGGACCCCCATGGGCCACAGTCTTCTGTAAACACCAGACGACACGTGAAATATTTCTAAACCCCCTCATGGATGAAGAGGATCTGACGGTGGTGATGAGGGTGTGGGGAGACACCAAGAGTAATTTTACCCGTAGCCTTGACAGGGGGCCAGTGCTGTCCCTCACTAAGGAATTAGCTACCCCAAAGCCCTATCAAGGCTTCCTACCATGCTTAGAATATTCTGTATCTAGGAAAAAGTGACCATTTTCATCTTTTTTTCTGTTTATATTAGCTACTTATATTCATGTTTGTTTATTTAGATGAAACAGAAAAGAGATGAAAACAGGAAGCAAACATCATCTACCATCAAAATCAATTATTAAATGTCTTAATGTGTTTGATAGTGTTACATGTGTATGTGCACAGGTATGTAGATATCTGTGTGTAGAAATATGTATGTATACGTGTGTATACAGTAGCCCCCTTTATCTGAAGGGGCTATGTTCCAAAATCCCCAGTGGATGCCTGAAACTGTGGATAGTACCAAACTCTACACATATATACCTTTGCACTTAAAGGAAGCACCTTACGGCTTCTCTTTGGCATATCTGAATTACCAGCATCATTGCCCTCGAGCTCTGGGACCATTATTAAGTAAAACAAGGGTGACTTGAACACAAGCACTGTGGTACCATGACAGTCGATCTGATACATCAAGATGGCTACGAAGTGACTAGCGAGCAGATAGCATGAAGAGCATGGACACGGGGGACAAAGGGATGATTCACGTCCTGGGCAAGACAAAGCAGGACAGCACGAGATTTCATCACACTACTGAGAATAGGGCATAATTTAAAGCGAATGAATTGTTTATTTCTGGCGTTTTCCATTTAATATTTTCAGACCACCACTGACTGTGAGTAACTGAAACCATGGAAAGCAAAATTGCAAACAAGTGGGGAACTACTGTATATATTTGTTTGTTCATAAAAATTGATATACTAAACACAGTGTTTTATAATTTGCTCCTGTCACTTAAATACATATGGTGAAAACGTCATTGATTATACTTCTATAACCTGATATTTAATGACTCCGGTTCCAACGTTTATTGTGTCATTCTTTTTTGCCAGACGTTTAGGTTGTTTTCAGCTTTTCATCCTGTTGAACACACTTGCAGATAATTTCTTCCTGTCTCTGGTTATTTTCTTAAGTAAATTCCCAAAAGTAAAATTATCCGTTGGAAGAATGTACACATTGAAGGTTTTAGATATCGACTGCCAAATTACTTCCTAGGAAACAAACTGTGCCCACATCCATTTTCACTGTGCTATACAGCTGATTCTGTCAGTAAAGTTACACCTAGTTGTCCCTGAATATTGTTCTTTTTTTTTTAAAGGGCTCCCCAAACTGTAGACTAACATTCCACTCAGAACACACACCGTCTGCAGAAAGGAAGTCGAGCACTCTCTACAACGCAGGCAAGAAGATTTATCTCAAGCTCTGAGCCCACCAACTGCTCCCCAACCACTGCCAGAAAGAAAGGCCACTGACATACAATTCTAGGAGCAAAGTCACTGAATTTGTTTCCCTGACTTACAGCTGGTAGGGGAAAAAAAGGTCTCTACCTTCCTCAGCTTATCTTGGAAGCGACAGCAGGAAATAGCACTGCTGAAAGTTAGACCTCCTGTAGGTGTCTTGTGGAGACTCTTGGTCACGATGTGTCTATTTCAGTTCCCTTGGAAATTATCAGGCTAAGTCATCCCAGCCCTGTTAAATGGAACAGACCTATGGCGAGTCTGAAGGCTGCTCCTCTAGGTGCTGGAACACATGCAAAGTATATCTCATAAGAAATTCTCCACTACCTTAGCCAGCCTCAGATCAGGGCTGCAGTTATCGCCTGAGTGGCAGGTGTCATGACAAACGCCTTATATTTTGCAAAAAGATGTTAACTTACTTCCAACTATAGTGTTGCATTTAAGTCTGGACTTAACTAGCCGAGCAGGCATTTGCCAGAGAGCACAGTAAACTGTCTACCTCCCAATATTTCCTGAAATATAGATGAAGGAGACAATATTTTGGGAGCTCCCTTGAAGAAATAGTTATTGGATCTGTTCAGTCACCAGGTACATTTAAAGTATCCCAGGACACAGATGGATCAGCAGAGAGCTAGGGACCTCTGCCATATGGTATTGCCCACCCCACCCCCTCTCTCATCTGCCACATCCCCAAATTGCTTTTACACCGCGCATCATTATGTGAAACAAGCCTGTGAAACTCACTTGTGTGCCCTCAATAAGGCTGCGGTGGAGAACGCTGTTCCTTACATCACTCACTGTTTCTTTATGAGGACTCGTGGGAACAATTCCTGTCTGGCCCATGTGAACAACAGTTAGAATTTTCCCAGGCAATTGGTTTGTATTTATCTCAAAGACATTGTGAACCGTATATCTGACAAGTTTCCTTTATTCCACTGGCAGCCACGCGGCTGTGGCCTACGTAAGCAGCAGATACGGAGAAACCCTGTTTTCGCTGAATTACCAGCTCCAGTGTGTTCTTTCCTCTTATCTCGTGCTCCCTCACTTTTAATTTATACTGTCTTGTCATGTTTTCTGTCCCATTGTAAGCCACCTAAAAAGCATTCTGTGAAAGAAGATTTGCTTTACACTGAAAAGTAGATAAATAAGATGTGCAAAAGCTCCACACCGCGTTTCCATCTATTTTCTCCAAAACTTCGATTACATTCTGCTTTTAACATCCTTCCGCCGATAGACCCAAGGTTTAGGGCGCACGACTCAAGACTGCAGCAGTAACCATCATAAAATAATCGGGAAATCCAAATAAAGGTACTACAAATATTATGATTGTCCTGTGTCATTCTCGTGACTCAACTGAGGCAATGCCATTGAAATGACAGTTTCCTAGGAGCCTGATGCACTTCAGTACTAATTATAATAAAAAGAGTAAATAACACTACTTCGTACTTGAGTGACATGTAGAAGTTCACCATGCTCCCTTATGCTCTGTAGCCAGCCCAGGGAAGCGGGAAGGGCGGGCATTACTGGTATTTTCATCCTACTGCACTGTGAAGAAGCGAGGAAGAATTGCCAGCCCCTCGATTTTCCAACTGCAGGACATGGGCTCAAATGCAAGAGGAGAAGTGATAATAAGAACGCTCATCAAAGTGTGCTGGGCACGGGTTTAAGAACCAACACCCAAACTATGTCGGCCAGGAAAATAGGGATCTTTGACTATACGAAGTTGGAGGTAACTAGAGTCAGCTTCTTTGGAGAAATATTCCTGTTTCCTTGAACCAGAGGCAATGTCTTTCGAGACTTATGCTCTCCAAGACTTTCTGCAATGTCAAAAATATTCTCTATCTGCATCTGTCCAACACGGTAGCCACTAGATGCGCGTGTGACTGGGCAGTTGAGTTTTGAATTTTATTTTGATCAATTCAAATTTAAGTAGTAGTAAGTTTAACAGGTTGCAGGATATAAGATCAATAGATGAAATTCAGTTTATAATGTATTTCTATATCCTAGTAATGAAAAATCAGAAATAGATATTTTAAAATGCCTTTTATAATAGCATCAAAAATATGAGATACTTAGGGATAAGTCTAACAAAAGATGTACACCAAAAATTGCAAAATCTTGCTGAGCGAAATTACTGACAATCTTAAATAAGTGAAGAAATGTACCATATCAGAGTCAGCAGATTTATTATTGCTAAGATGTCAGTTTTCCCCAAAGTGATCTATAGATTCAATGCAATCAGCCCCCATCAAAATCCCATAGGCTTTTTGTAGAAGTTGATAAAGTGATTCTAAAAGTCATATAGAAATGCAAATGTACCCAGAATCTAAAATACCCACTTTGCCTTAGCCCTGGGAATCAGGGCCTAAAAGACAAAGCTTGTTAGACAGTAGTTTGGAAAGTTCTAGTTCTAGCACTTTTATGTTTGTGGTCTCAGCTTCTCCATTTATAAAATGGGTATATTGACACCTACATAACAGAATTAGAGTTAAGATTTAACAAGATCATGGATGCAGAGCATCATCCAAGGAGTAGAGGTACTTAAAAAATATCCCTCCCCCTTATCCGCCGAGCCCTTTATCACAGCACACACTTTCTTCCTCTACCAAGGGATGGGCAGGTATGAGGAGGGACCTCTCCCAACCTTACCTGGAGCCACAGTTTGTCATGCTGAGACCACTTCCCACCAGCGATGCACTGAAATGTGGCATTCTGCCCCACGTTCACCTCGACATTTTGGAGCCGCAGAAAGTGAGGTGCTTTTCCTAAAAGAGAAACCAGAGAGCACATGAGGACAGAACTCAACAGCGTGGACCGCTTCCCTGTGGGCACATGGCAGTTCAGGATGGGCACAGGGCAGGCTGGATGTTGTGTCTGGGAAGCGGCCTGGCTCGGTGTAGAGCTACGGTTGGCTGGTCACTTACTATGAACCGGGCACTGTCCTAAGAGCTTTACATTCATCCTCTTGCCTAAACCTCACAAAATCCATGAGGCGGGCAGTATCTCCATTTCACAGGTCATAATATTAAGGCTCTGAAGGGCTACATAGTTTGGCACAATCAGACAGCCAGAAAATGAGGGAGCCAAGATATAAATCCAGGCCTCAGAACCTCAAAATCCATATTATTAGCTTCTGAGCAGCACTGCCATGTTTGGAAGAAGAAACTGGGGGGCCGTGGGTGGTCACAGAAGGTTCCTACCGGTAGCCCAAGTAAGTAGAAAGAAGAAAGCTGAAGTGAAGCATCTTTGGGCCTGAGACCTCCACACCTGGCCTCGGTAATGATGTTTGAAGAAGATGATGGGAAGGAAAGAAAGTGGAAGACAGAGGAGAAAAAGCTTTCATTCATTTAGTGTGTACTACGCGATTGATGTCACGTGCAGTGTCTACACTGTAACTCACTTAACCCAGTGTGGTTGGTGGTGGAATTACCTCTACTTCACAGTGAGTGAACTGAGGCACAGAAAATTCAAGAAACATTCAGTCTATACTTTTCATTCTAAGTGGTAGTGTCTCCTAAAGATGGGAGGGAGGTGGGACATTTACTCTGGGGACTTGGCATAACAGGAGAAAGGACTTTCAAACGAAACTCACAGTATTCATAAGCAATCAATTCTAGAATTAAATATATGTTTTATATTGGTTAGTTTGGTTCATCTCTTTCCTCGTTTGTAGAGACAGGTCCTGATCTATGTGAGCTCTTCAAAGATAGATGGGTTGATAACCTATGTCTAGAAGAATGAGTTTCTTCATAGAGGTACAAAAGTGCCAAGGGTCCCTGTCACATCAACCAAATCAATGATGACCCAGGCATGGACACCCCCAGAATAGGATCGAATGGAGGGAGGGTTGTTAAGAGGAAGTTCAACAAAAAAGCCTTTGGCCATCTTTCTAGAGGGAGTTAAATATCCAGCAAGACAAATAATAAAACTAATGCCATTTGTTGAAAGCTCCTACAGTGCCAGGCACTATGATAAATGCTTTAGACATTTTATTTAACTTCGTAACCTTCCTGTAAAGCAGACACTATTATTATTTCCCTTTTAGAGAAGCAGTAACCAAGGCTCACCAAGTTTAATTTGCCCAAAGCTAGACAGCATTAATGACAGAAATAAAATCCAAACCAGGTCCATTTATGCCCCAAACTCAGCATTTAACTAGCACATTCTCTTGCTCCCTGAGCAGTGGGATATCAGTGTCAAACTGGAACCCAGGGTCCAAAGAAAAGGCTCGCAGGCAAAGCTGACTCTTCAGGCTCCCCTCATTGCTCCTGAATATCTTATCGCAAGTGATCCCTTTCCTTGCCATTTGTCCCCAGGGCCTTTACCCTCTAAACTACCAAACTACCAAACCGTCACTTCCTGCAAATCTCAACGAAAGCCAAGAACCTCGGCACAATTAGGCACACCTGCCATGTGAAAACATATACCTTCTGCTCAGGTTTTTCAACAAAAAACGACTGCTCAGAGAGACCCCCCTCATGTTCCCCTCAGGACCTCACGGCTAGAGTGGGATCAATACTCCGCGATCCAGGGGGAGACCTCTTCTCTCCTTGTGGGCTTTTCAGAGCTGAAGATTCCTTGTATCTAGTCGACCTGACAAATGTCATGCTGCTTTGATTGTGTGAAATTGTTTCCTTTTTTGCTCTCCTGTATAATTTGTAAAGTTATTTTTGGAACTATCAGTTCAAGTCAATTCTTCAAGTGGGAATATTGTGAACCTTGTAAGCCCGTTGATGCCACAGGTTTAAAGAAAGAATGTCTGCTCCATGCAAGGAGGGAGCACAGAGTCCTAGCTGCAATGTTGGGAGGTTTTGTGTTAGGTTTTATAAAGGGACACCGTCCCTTAGCCTTGGGGGACACTAGACAAATGGCTTAACCACTGCGATTTGTGCAATTAGAAATAGATCCGCTCTGGATTGATGTCCCCTGCTTTTTTCTGACTCCCTCCTCCTCCTCAGCAACAGACCCTTTACCTTGATTCTTTCCCTCTTCCTCCCTACCTTCCAGGTTCAGTAGCAGAGAATTTAGAGACTTAATGGCCCCTAATGTTAATATTCGTCACTGTGAAACATTGGTGGTCTGTGCTTTTTGAGCCCTGGTCTCATTCCCAGCTCATGATGACATCGCTCTCTCTGGATATCGTCCTTATGTTGGGGAGCTCCTTATGTTTGCTCCACTTCTCTGAGCTTCTGGCCTCTCTGATCCTCTTCCCATCCCCCAACTCCAGTCCACTCTTAAGCCCTATGCTCTCTCAATTGTCTGCTCCCCCCACCCCCTAGCATCTACAGCTCTAGGAAAGAAAGTACCCTACCACCTTCAACTTACCAACCTTTAGGCAAACACAGTTGACCTTGGGGCGCAGACCAACTACCAATTTGTGGCTTTAAGCATTCCTACACACTCCCCACTGAGAGCCAGCACCCCCAAAATGGGATCCCGCTGAACGGGGTTAACAGAAAACTGCTGTGCATTTGGGGCAAAATGCCTTGATGCTGGTGACATTTACACTCCGGCAGATGTCATGCAGCATCTGAAGACATATTATTGTGGCCTTTATCTCGCTCTTTAAACCTGACAGCACTCAGTAGGAAGCCACACAGCTGAAGAGCAAGCTCAGTACATACATTAGAAACGTGGTTCAGACACTCTGGGTTCGGTGACATAGTCCCACAAGGTTGTGATAAAAAAAAAAAAAAAAAAAAGTTAAAAAAATTCTGAAAGTCAACTTAGGAGCTAGAAACTTTGAAACTGAGTGAAAAATTGTGCTGACATTGCTCGTACACGGTTATAACTGCAGAGGCCCCGCCGATGGCTAACACGGAGAAAGGACAGTAGAGAGTAACTATGGCTAAAATAATTTAGAATAACACAAAAATGTTAAATGGGCTATAAAATATAGACAAGAAGTTTCATTTTGTAAGAGAAAATAATTTCCTTTGAGAATTTTGGTCACTGTTTTGGAAGCTGCAAGGCAAGCATTTAAAACCCTAAGTTCAGCTCAAACCAATCGAGAACACAATTGCAAATCAGGCACTAACCCCACTGGAACTTTTAGAATATTTAATGAAATCACTTATTGATAAACGCTGACCATATATTAATAGAAAAATGTTTTACAGGACAGAAGCAGAGCATTAAAAAGCCTGAGGACATAAAAAGGGTGTATATTTCTTAAGATAGTTAAAATTTTACCAATCTATGAGTGATGTCATAAATGCATTAATATTAAGGTTGGGGTTGGGGGAAAGGCCCTGTCAGTCCAAAGGACAGTTTGGAAGTCACTAATAGGCTGCATGCTCCCATGATCCACACATGGTCGGCACTTGTGGATCCCATGATCCATATATGGAAGGCAGCATTCAAATTCAACTGTCCCTAAATGCATACCACCTTAACTTGCACCACCCAACAGCTTAAGCCAGAAATTTGAGAGTGCAGCATCTTTGATGCCTCTGGCTCCCAATCTAACCAGTTGACTCTACCTCCTAAATTTATCTCTAATCTGGCCGCTTCTCTCCAACTCTGTTATACTTTTTTTTCATAGCACTGTTGACCATCTGTTATGTGCACCCTTAACATTCACGTGTCAAAGTCTGAATGTTCAGTACTTCGGACTGTGATTATTTTTGGTGATAGGGCCTTTAAAGAAGTGATTAAGTTAAAATGAGGCTGTCAGAATGGGCCCTGCTCCAATGTGACTGGTGTCCTCATAAGAAGAGAAAATTTGGACACACAGAGACACATCAGGGGCACGTGTACACAGAGGAAGGGCCAGGACAAAGTGATAAGGTGGCCACCTACAAGCAAAGGAGAGAGGCCATGGAAGAAACCAAACCTGCCATCTTCATCTTGGACTTCTGGCCTCCACTACTCTGAGGAATAAATTTCTGTTTAAGCACCTCCAGACTGTCGTATTTTGTTATGGCAACCATCTGTTATAGATCATACAATTACCTGATTATTTGTTTAATTTTCAAGGCTCTTTCACTTCAGTGGAAGCCCATGAGAGCTGAGAATGAGTCTGTCTTATCCCCACAAACCCACAACAGTGCCTGGCAAGAAGCTCCTGCTCAGTAAACACTGGCTGAATGATGAATGGCTGTCTCTCCACCACCTTGGTCCAGGCAGCCATGATCCCTTCCATGACCCAGAACTTTCTTCCTAATAGGTCTCCTGACTTCTTCTCTGTAGCCCTTCCATTCGTTCTTGCACAGAGCAGCCACAGTGATCTTGTAATAATTAAATGAGATAGTATCAATCCCCAGCGTAAATCTCCCCAGTGGCACCCCATGCACTTAGATCAAAATCTAAACTGCTCACAGTGACTCAGGGCCTTGCAAGTTCGGGCCTGGATTCCCTCCCCAGTGCTCACTCAGACCACAATCCCCCGCATCCCCGATGCCCAAGACACTCTCATACCATCGGGCTGACTCCCACTTGCTATTTCCTCTGTCTAGAATGTTCTCTCCCCAAATCAGTATACAGTGAACTCTTTCCTACAACTCAAGTCTCAGTTCAGATCCCATCTTCAAAGACATGTCTCCCGAACACTCTATCGAAGGAGCCCTCCCATATCCCAGTCGCTCACATTTATTATATTCGCAGCACTAATCACTATCTGTAATTACATTAGTGACTTATTTAACGTGACTCGTTTAGTGTCTTTCCTTCCTCCGCCTCTCAGCTAAGTACACACCATGGAAACAAGGACCTAACCTACCTCTATCCAGCGGAAGCTGACGCTCAAAAATTTACTTGCTGAAAGGATGGATAAACACCAGGACTGGACACGGACAGAGCACCTTGGGCCCCGCTCAACTCCAATGACTCATGGATAGATCTCTGAGGACTGCACGCACTGCCAGAATTTGAACATACAGCTAAATGAAATTTTTTCCGATTCCAGCCACGATCACAGGGTTCTCACATTCTGATTCCTGGGAAATTTAAGCTGCCTGAGCATCGAGGCTGAACTCAGCTGACGCACATTATGCAGGAACACAGCCAGGGTCACTTCTTCCTGAGTTACATCCCATGGCCCATTTGCTGGGTAACTGGCTCGTAGCAATTCCATAACCAAGCAATACACACTCCTCAGCAAGAGGAGTATATGGCTGTCCATAGAATCCTAAATTCAGGAGCAGCCCCTCAGAGGGGAGGAATCCAAGAGGGTCCATGGGACTTTGGGAGTGGAATGGCATCCACGTTCCAGAGGACCCCCTCCCATGGAGATTTCTCGAAGAGAAAGAAGCATTTGGCTGCAATGGCAACCCAAGGACAGTGCTTGGAGTCAATGCAGAGCTTTCACCAATCTGCCCTTGAAGGTGGTTGGGGCTGGGACAAGAGACAGGTGTAAGGTTGAGCCTCATGGTAGAGGTGAAAATTCTCATTAGAGCAGAGTTCTGGGGTCCTAAGAGAGCCAAGCCAGATTCTCTTGGGAAGACGCAAACATCACCTATTAAAAGGGCAAGCATGAGCATCAAGCATAGGGTAAGAAGCAAGAATGCAGCTGGATGCAGCAGAGATGAGTGTCCTCTCTGAGGAGGGGACACGTGCAGGGCTAGGGGAAGACTAAGACTTGTTTCAGAGAGACGACCTCAAAACTGGTGGCTGTGCAGGGTTGCGTGTGTGCGGTGACGTGGACAACAGGTAGAGCCAGTCCAAGGTGAAAGATCAGTCTCTAATGGGCAGGGGATGCTGATTCCCAGGAACTGAGGGAGGGGAAGACTTAATCGTGGTGAGGAGGACTCATCTGCATATCTGGCATATAAACCCTGAATGGGGGAGGTGGTTCTGGGACCCTTTTTACAGGAAGTCTGG
>NW_006442491.1:27158778-27186829 GCF_000325575.1 Pteropus alecto
GATTGAATGGATGGACCCATTTGAGAAAATCTCAAAGACTCAGGAAGTAACTGAGAAGGTAGGGAACTTAAGTCAGAAGGAGTAATGGAGAACCAGCAGGATCTCAGCATTCCTGAGATGCTGGCTGATTTCTAGGGAGGGGGTTTCTCTTGCACAGACAACAAACATAGTTATTCCAAACCTCATTTCGCCAAAACCCCTTGGAACTTGTCCCGATTTCCTCCAGAGAAGGTGCCCTAAGACAATGAGTCAAACAATGGCATTCTAGTGCTAGAGAAAGGAAGTGACGTTCAAGGCTCTGACAAATTCATTGCAGCAGAAGTGAGAAGAGCCATTTCAATTAAAGCAACATAGATTGGGCTGAAATGAGAACAGCCCCAAAATGGGAGCATCGAAAGGCATATAAGGACAGGGTACGTGACATCTCTTGAGGGAACTGCAAACTGTACCATAGCCACGAGCCTGACTCAGGGCTATAAGGAGGGAGTAGAGAGCGGGCTACTAGGAGTTGCCTGGGACCAGATGGCTGCCAAGAAACTAATGAGAATCTGCAATCTGCAGACGCTAACAAACTAATGGCACTGGCATCCCAACAGGCTCTTCTAGGAGCTCCCATAATCGCCATGCACATCCCTGTGATTACAGTCCCCCCACCAAATGTCACTAGTTATGATGTCATCTCAATGACCTGCACCCAGGACTTGGCCCCTCTGAGATTCAGTGCACCCAGGAAACACAGTTCTTTGCTCAAACGCATTCAAATATCTTAGACTGAATACAGCAAAGAGAGAGAACTTCAAGAGGAAATTGGATGGGCACGGGGGAGCGCTCTGCCTTTGAGGACTCTCGACACTGTACCAGAAGTACCAACCACCATGAGAAATCTCTCCCTACACCTACGTAGGAGCTGATGAGTGTATTTAAAATTACTTTAAAAAAATTAATAGCTTTGGGGCACTTTTCCCTGTGAGTGAACAGTGTGCTAATTTGCTCAGTGTTTTGGTGTTGTTCTTTTTTAAGACAATTGTGAAAGATTCTATCCAAAGCCCTCTAATTCTTCCACTTCAGTGGTCTGAATCCCACTAATAAACAATCAGGACTTTAGACTCTTTAATAATGGAGAGAGATTCACACGAAGATGTTTTGCCACTCTGCAAATGCCTGTAGGTGCTGCCTGTTGAATAGGCCGGCAAAATTATGGATTTATTCAGGACTGATTGCATTGAGTATGTAAGCATTTTTCAAGGATTAAAAAAAAAAAAAAAACAGAGAGAGTGAGAGATGTTTGTGAGCTCAGTGAATAGGGGGGATTGCAGCCTCCAAGCTATGCAGTCTGGCATGGAGCAAGGCTGTGTTAGGAGGAGGGAACAGACTTACTGCACGGATGAGCAAGGACGCGAACCTCGTCCACAGCGATGTATCCAGGATGACCTTTCAAAGAGACGGATTCAAATATCACCTGCAACACATAGGGTGGGAGTCAATTTCACAGAAGTGGTTGTAGGCACTCATCATAGGAACCTGCCCAGCTCCAAAACTCTTTATGTTTCTGCTTCCAATCAGAACCATCAAAGAGGCCTTACGTTAGGCTAGGATGCCATCCTGGCAATTGACTTGGATTTTCAAAACAAAGTAGAAAGGCCATACTCTGGCAACTAGCAAAAAGAAGAGTCAGCCACACGGAACATTTTTAATGGATTTCAGAAATAACTCTTGGATGCAGGAAAAACCACCCAAACATGGCCTGGAGACCCCAATCTGTACCTTATTGTTGTTTCAAGTGAAGCACAGAGCAGAATTACTTCCTAATATCCTAACTTTCTTATGAAAGGTACGGGAGAAGTTTATCTTAGAAGATGCCATAAGCCAAGGAGGGTTTATCCCGATTAGACTCTACATCCCCAAGAAACATATTCCATCTGAATTTCTCAGTAACACCTCTTGAAAATAAGACCCATGCACAACTGTTGGCAACAAATTTTTTAAACTCTCCATTCTGACTCCCACCCAAACTTTATTGAAATCTTTATATTTCAATAAAGATTTTATGACTCCGCTAACAGCTCTCTTTGTTACCCAACCTCTACCTTCATCTAGGAGAAGGGAATATCTGCGTTGATGACATGACCAACCCCTTGACCTTCCTAATTCAAATGGCCTTGTCTTCCACTCGGCTTCAGCCACAGGCTCATACGTGCCCTTCTCCACTCCAGAAACTGGAAAATCCATCTTCCTATATTTTGGCACAGCCTCCTATCCCATATTCCTCTCCAATTCACTCCCCTTACACCTGCTTCTCGGGCTCATGTGGTACCCTGGACTCAACTTTTCAAGAGTCTATACATCTTCCTGGAAGCCCCTGCATTCTCAACAAGCCTGAGGTACCCCCTACCTGGGCTAATTACCCATACCATTCTCACGTAAAGCCCCAATTCCTTTGCATGCTCATTTCAACTTTGGCAAGCCTATTGCAAAACTGCCTTCTCCACTCTGTATCCCATGCAAATGTTCCCCTTTCAACATCACCCACCCAATCACAGCAGATACCCACTTCACATCTTCAAGAGGCAGAGGACAAGAGACATCTAACTTCTTACCCATTAACCTAACCTACATAGGTTAGGTTACTACAAGATATGCTGTTACTCTCAACCCCTACCTTGACTGCATTTTCCAGCTTCTTGGTTCTTCGCAGTTCTCCCTCTTTATCCTGCATCTTCAAATCCTTCCTTAACCGTAAATGCTTGGGCTTCATTTACTTTTTCAGAGCCACCTTTTAACAGTAGATTCTTCTCTACTATAGAGTCCAGTTGTGTTCCAATCCCATTAAAAATGCTCAACAGTTTTATCTACACTCAGTCTCAAAGCTTCCTTACTTCTCACTGCAAAATTTCAACCCACTATAATCTGGACTCTGTCCCCAACACCCATACCCACCAAAAATAAACCTGCTCTCGTGGCAGATACCAATAATCTTTTAATTGCTAAATCCAATAGTCATATGTAAATCTTTTTCTTACTTTAAACAAGAAGATAGCGTAGTTTTGGGGCTCTGGGTCAGAATGCCTGGGTTCCTGTCCTGGCTGCACCGCTTACTAGTGTGTGACCTTGGGCAAGTCACCTTACTGCTCTGAGCCTCGGTTTTCTCATCTGTAATTACACTGTCTACCTTATTGAGTAATTTTTCAGATTAAAGAAGTTAATACACTACTTAGAAATATGTGTGGCACATGGTAATAAATGTTTGCTAAAATAATTATTAATACTTGGTCATTTTTTTACAATTGTCAATGTTGATAGCAGCTCCCTTTCTGAGTCTGTCTTCTATTTAGGCTCAGGTGACACTTTACTGTCATGACTTTTCTCATAAGTCTGGGACTTTTCTACCATAGATTTCTTTGTAAGTATTCCTCCTTCTATATCTAGCCTTCAAATGCAGACCTCCTCTTCCTTAAATGGTTGCCAGTTCACTGATAATCCCCAAACCCAGCTCTTCACTCCTCTACCAGCAGCCCCCAGCCTTTTTGCACCAGAAACCAGTGCTCCTATGAGAATCTAATTGCCTGATGATATGAGGCAGAGCTGAGGCGGTGATGCTAGCTCTGGGGAGCTGCTGAAAAGGGGTTTACTGAAGAGGGGTTTACTGAGACAGACCTTCAGAGAGAGTTAACAAACGAAACTGTGCAGGTCGTAGGGGAAAAGTCTGCAGAAATAAAAAGTGTGATAGCTGCCCGATCCTGAAGAGAAGGAAGGCAACAGATGACCTTTCTATAAAGAATCACATACCTAATTATATTTTTAATAATTCAAAAGAAACCAAAAGCAAAGTCTACAGGAAAAAAAAAATTGAAAGAAAATAGAACAAATACAGAAAATATATTTTAAAAGAAATAGCATAAACGCATTTAAATTGTGTAACACAAATGACGAAAATAAGAAAAAATATTTGTGACAATAAATATAAATACATTAAAAGAGAAAAGCTCTCAAACTGTCTAAATAGACAAAGTCTAATTGTATGTTATAATATAAACATTTAAAACAGAATGACTCAGTAACTTTAAGAATAACAAGTTGAACAAAGGGAAATAATAGGGAAATGCAAATAAACAGAACAGTTGTTGCAAAAATAATGCAAAAGCGTCAAAGTAGAATTTAAACCAAAAGAAAAAGAAAAACTATTAAGTGGATGAAAATGGTCATTTAAAAAAAAATGCATGAGCGAATAGACTTAAAAGGAAAAAATGATGGGAAAAATAAACAATAGTTATATTTTAAATAAAACCCATTTATATTTATTTACCCTATGTTTCAGATGTTGACCAAATAAAAATAAATCTATCAAGTATGTATATAAATTAAATAATAATGCATTTACTAAATATATGTTAATAAGTATAAAGAATGAAATTTCTGTTCAAATGCTCATGGATTATTTACACAAATAGCATATGATAGGCTAAAGTATAGCTTCAATGAATTCCTCAAAGAAGAAACTGTATAGGTTTAGGTCTGCACATTTTCAATCAAATTTGCTAAAGCTAGAAATTAATGACAAAAGCTTAAAAATCAATTTCTTAAAATTGAAACATTATGTATTTCTTAAATATACAACACCTTCTTAATAACTGTAATGTCAAAGTACATTTTATATGTTAACAAAAGTATGAAACAAAAGTAAAAGTCAAATGGCAAGTTGAGAACAATATCTGTAAGACATATGCCAGCAAAAAGGTAAATGACCTGTTTCATAAAGAATTCTTGAGACTCAACAACATAAATAAACTCTCCAGAAGAAAAATTGGCAAGTGACCTCAGCAGGCAATTCACAAAAGATGAAGTAAGAATGGTAATAATCTATGAATGCAATGTTTTAAATGACACTAGGGAGGTTATGGTAATGAATATTTTCTTCTTTACACTTTTTTTAGATTTTCCAAATATTCTAAAATAAAGATAAGCTATTTTACAATTATAATAAAAATTAAATGCTTTATGGCACATTTTCATATCTCCCTTCATGCTATATTATCACTATTATCATCCATCACCCATATCGTTTGTTTGTAAGTCATTTCATTCCCTAAACTCTAAACCCACTAGGAAAAGGAACAGTGTCTTCAGTCAGTCAGTCAGTCAGTCAGTCAGTCAGTCATCTACTCATGTATTCATTCAACATTTAAAGAGAACCTCCTCTGTACCAGACACCGAGACGATGTTTATACTGGGGCAATAAAAGTGAACGCAACAATTAAGGTCCTAGCTCTGATAAATTTCACCTTCTAGTGAATGGAAATGGAAATTAAACAAATAAATATGTAAAATTAAACTCATTTTGTGATTGGCATCATGAAGGAAATAAAGTGGATATTGTGATTAAGAGTAACTAAGACGAGGGTCTATTTTACTTAGAGTGGCCTGGGGAGAAATTTAAGGAGGTGATACTTAAGATGAGACCAGAAGGATGAAAGTGGCCGGTCAAGGAAGATGTGATGGTGAGTGCAAAGGCCACGAGGCAAGAAAGAGCTTGGAGATGATTTGGGAACACAAAAGAAGAGGCTGGGAAATAGTAAGCAAGAGAGGCACAACCCAAGGCTGGAGTATTGAGAAGTCAGGTGACATGGGGTCTTACAAAATATAGTAGGGAGCTTGAATTTTCTTCTAAGTGGCTAAAAGATTATAAGCAGGGAAGTGATAAAATCTAATTTACTTTCTAAGATAATCGCCATGGCTGTTCTGTGGAAAATGACTGGGAGGTAGGAGGTTGAGCAAGAATGAAACAAACAGACCTACCAGTTGGCTATTGTAGTCATTCGATCAATCGGAAGATGAGCATGACTTTGATGACGGGGATGGCTATGGAAAATGAAGAAATCGATGGTTTGCGAGATATTTCAAAGGTAGAAATGAAAAGAACTGCTGTTAGATTAAAAGGAGAAGAGTGAAAGAAAGAGAAGGCTCAGAATCTGCTAGGCTGATGGCACTGACGTGGGGGCTATGACTCGATGAATGGGTGTGCACGGGCTCTGTCAAGATTTCCTTTTGGCCACACTAAGTTTGAAATGGCAAGTAAACATCTTCATGGGTATGTTGAGTAGGAAGCTGCTGACATTGTTGCCGGAGCTCCTGGGTGATTTAGGAACCAGAGTTAGAACTATGGTAGCTTTGGCATCTAAATGTCATTTAAAGCTATAGAACTAGATGAGGTCCCCTTGGAAGACAGATGGATAGTTCGGAGAAGAGCCCAAGGCCAAGTGCTAAAAGCCCAATAGAGATTTTTTTTTTAGAATGGTAGAGACAGGAACATGATTTTAAGTAGAGAGGAATGAAGAAAGGAAATAGCATAAAATATTAGGGGGTGAGGAATCGATGAAACATGATTCTAGATGGGGCAGGACTCATTTGGGGTCAAGGTACCAGAGGAAGCGTTGTTATTGACCAGAAGAGGCACCTCATCAACTAAAACCGAATGATAATAAAAATAATAAAAAACGGAGAAATATGACCACAGTAATAAAGGTCTACAGTATTGACCGTTTATTATATGGTCTTCATTTAACCTCTCAACAGCCCTAAGAGGTGGAATCAGTTGAATTACTGAAACCCAGGAAGGGAGCCGGACATGGACTGAGGACCGAGGCCCTGGTCTCCTGGTTCGCAGGACATGGCCAGCCCCGTTACTGAATGCTGAAAAGCATTCCAACTCTCATTGAGTCAAAACACCTGGTTAAGAAGAATTCTGACTTTTCCCCCCAGTAAACCAAAGTTTAACTTAATTAAATTCTTCTCACACGTTAACTATTTCTCACATCATCACCCAGTATCTAACCTATGTCATACCTCTTAACAAATATTCCATGAAGGAACACAAGGCTCATCATGGGAGAATAAATGTGTGATAGTGAAACACACATTTATTCACTGTTCTCCTTTCCTTTGCAGAAATAAGAAATATGGAAATAAGAATTCCATTACGAGACAGAGTATCCTTCATTCACCAGAATTCCTCTTAGGAATGTTTTTGTAGAGCACGGGGTAGGTGAGACTTAGGTTTCTCAAATACAGGAGAGTAATATTCTGTAAGGAACAAGGGGAAGAATGTTCTGGCTTTCTATTAAATGACTTGATCATTATAAAGTGTTTACAATACGCATGGTAAGATATTGATAAGTGTTACTAATACTATTGCTTTTTCTCTAGAGGGCAGAGTGAGAAGTAAGAGGGAAAATGCAGGGAATGGTGGTAAATCTGGGGAGAGGAAAAATGTAATGGGCTATGCATGTGACTATCCCCTGCAATCCCCACCCCAAGTTTCCACTAAAGTTCCCACACTCAACAGACTCTTTGCTGCGAGTCATGACCAGCAGGAACGGATAGAGAAGCTGGGCTTTGGGTCCACGTGGAAGTATATGGAAATGAAGAGGCAAGTAAGGTTGCAGGAGCCAAGGAAGTTGGGGAAGGGGAGCGGAGGGCGGGGTCAAGTATGGAAGCAGAGAGAAGAAACTGCAACAGCTCACAAAATCTTTGAGGAAGGCTCCAGTCTCACAAGGCATTAGAATCAGGGTCTACAGTACGTTTATAGCAATGGGCAGGCTCTGGATGCAGCTGAGAATGAAGCACCTCCCACAGCAGAAGTGGGAAAGTCCTCCCCATTACTGCGAGATGGCTCAGACTAGAATGTTCGCAAAATGTGCAGTGGCCAAGAGGGTCCTGTCCTTAGCATGCCACTCAAGAATTAGATTTAAAAAAAAAAAAATGTCATGCCACCTCCCATGAAACAGACCCCTCTATGCCTGAGGAGTGGAGGGTCAGCCATGAAACAGACCCCTTGATGCCTGAGGAGTGGAGGGTCAGCAATGCAGATACCGGGTGTATCAGAAATAGTGCCAGGGAGTGTACCCTTCTTCCCAAAAAAGGAAAAAAAAAAAAGGAAGGTTCATACTGGGTGGGCGTGGACCGTCCAGAGCCTACCTGGACTCACCTGCTGAGGCAGGTGCCCTGAACACTGAACTCTCACATGGGATTAGCACTCAGGCCCACATCCAAATTCCTGGGCCAGCTGCCCGTTTCCAGAAACAAGGGTCAACCCTGGAGACCACCACACCAGGGACCAGAGAGGGAGATCTCTAATGGCAGCTATAACATGTCACCGAAATATTACAGGGTGGCAGGCCTCAGTCATGGAGAAGCGATGGGCACTAGGAGTAAGCTGGCAGGGTCACCTGCTAGAAATCCCAGGTAGCCCCAAAGCTCCAACCAACCCCTCAGCCACGTTGCAGGCTTAACAGTTCTGTACAGGAACTTGGCCATACGAATCATTACTAGGGTTCAAGTTTCTGACCACAGGTTAGGACCTTCGGATGCAAGTCCGGTCTTGAGAAGTTTTTGTGAAAAGCCATAGGGCAGAGTGCTGCGGAACACGATCAGAGAAATCAGGTTTGGCTGCAGCAAGACACTGCAGGAGCAGCTTACAGAGAAGCAGCACCACCAGAACTGTTCGGACATCAAGAAAAATGTGAGGGTCACCCTGAATTCTCCCTGTTGATGAGACAGAAGTCAGACCGCTCAGATAGAAGAGCAGGACAGGGCTCCATCTTATTTGGTTCAGGCAAAGCAGGTAAACACCTGCAGCTCGACCCTCTGGGCCAAGTTCTCAGCCAACAAAGTTGGGGAGAATGTGGGTACTGGATCCTGCATTCAAATTGGAAGGTGCCCTAGAAGACACCTGCAGCCTCGAGTGGAGATGATCACCCTGCGATGCGCTTCTGGGGTGGGGGCTCAGGTCAGGAAGACCCCACCCAGTACCTAGCCAGCTCCTGTTCCCGGGGACAGATACTACGAGGGTACAAGGTAAGGCCAGGACACTATGCTACAAGGACCTGGGTTCCCCAGGTGTTCTGGGGGAAGGAGAATGGTCATCTTCAAGCCAAGCATACTTACAAGGAAACTCAAAACAAGGCCCTTGAGGAATAAAAGCCAGGAGTGGGAGGAGTCAGAGGAGCGAGTAAAGAATTGTGGGGGCTACTGTAGTGCTGCCTGTTTACAGCAGGTGGTGGGGGCAGGATGCAGGCATGGGGCAGCAGTAGGTTTTGCCCAACACCCAGTGATGCTCCGTGCGGGTGTGTGAGGCAGGGGGCCTGGTATAGGGACTGGAGAAGGAGGCCTCGTCTAGGAATCTCAACTTCTCTGCCCGACATTCTTCAACCCCAAGGCCACCATGTGGATCTACTGCCAGCTACACATTCCCCAGCAGATAGAACCTAGGGGCATCCTGGTGTTAGAGTGATGGGGCTTGCATGGAACCACGCAAAGCTCGTCCTGGTCAAAGCCAGGAAGTAATTTCCCAAGAGAGGCTCAGAGATCAGTCACCCTCGACCCCGCCAAAAAGCAGGCTGCATGCGTGAGGGAGGCTGTGGATATGTCAGGGTATGGTTTAAGTGACCTGGCCTGGCATTTTATCCTCACCTTTTGTAGTCCTCCAGCAGAGTATTACTGTAAAAATTTCAGGGGGCTGCAAACATTTTCTCAAAAGATAGATAGAAAAATGGTGGCTCATAAGGACTCTTCTTAGGAAGAGGACCGTATATATTTCCATGGGGAGGGGTTGCTTAGCAGTGGGGTGGGTGGATAAAACAGGAAATGGGGTGGAGCTGGAAGGGTGGGAGAAAGGGCCCTCTCCCTGTGATGTGCCCTCCTGAATTCTGCATGAAGCCACTAAACCTACAAAATGCTGGATGCCAAGGGAATTCCCAAGAAAAGCCTTCAAGTACAGTTGAATCCAAGTCAGGTGAGTCCTAAATTTCAGGAGTCGTCAGAGCAACTACAAGTGCTGAATAAAAAATTTCACCTAGGCAGGTGATACAGAGTGAGCAAGTGGCTGCCAAATTAATGAAAAGTTCTCTTATTTCTTAAAAACTTGGGATGGAAAAGTTCAGAATCTTTAAAAAGATGAAACAGAATGACTATCACCTGGAAAGGGGCAGCAATCTGAAGCACGTCTTAAGTGGCATTTGATAAGCCCCTGCTCTCCCGAGAGACGGCAAGTGAAGGGGTGAGTGGCAGAGGGACATTCTTAGCAGAGGCCTTGCTGAAGGCCTGGTACCAGAAAGCCCACTAATAAGAAAGATAAAATTTCCGTTTATTACGGAGCTAAAAGTCAATTTTAGGACTGTGAAATATGACTTTAATAAATGAATACATAAGCCATCAGGATCTGAAGACCAGCACTGCTGAAAACCAAAATTGCATTTAGTCCAGGGAATCTTACATGCAGGACCAGAGCTTGGGGTCTGGTGAAATTGAAAATCCATCTGCAAGTGTCTTTGAATCTCCAGATATGCCCCTTGTTCTCTCCCCTGGACGTGTGTGTGTATGAGCGCTCTTGAGTGAGGGGTGAGTCTGGGAGCAGGCAGGTATGTGTGCTCAGCCATGGGACTATCCACCAGTGAGTGAGTGAGTGAGTGAGTGAGTGAGTGAGTGAGTGTGTGTGTGTGTGTGTGTGTGTGTGTGATGCACACGTCTTTTCTAAACGGCTGCTCTCAGCGCCTTAGTGGCTTTTTCACTATGAAGCTCAGAGCAGAGGAAATGTAATGTAATGTAATGGTCTATAGTGCCAACAAGTTGAAAAGCAGAAAATTCTCCCAGATGAGGCTGCTTATCACGGGGCCAGCTCAGAGCTTACTGAGGACGGCTCAGTAAGAAATACCACAGCGGGTATTTCTTTAAAAATGGCCTCCTTCTACTTTTGGTTCTTCCTTCTCTTCTTCCTCCTCCCTTCCTGCCAACATTTGCTGAGGCCCATGACAGCCTGACGTGATGTCGTACATATGCTCTCATTTGATCCATGGAGGAAACCTGCACTGGACACATCACCTTCTCCGTTTTACAAATGAGAGAACTGTGACTTGAAATGATGATGAGATACATCCGACATTCCAATGCTAGTGAGCAGAAGCTTCTCAGAATGAGTGAGCTGTTTTCCCTAAAGATGGGACACCGAACTTGGAGCCAGAGGACCTAGACCTCAGTTTACCAATAATATCCCTGACTCTGAAACACAGGACATGTTGCTATCCAACCCAGGAGTTACTATACAGATAAATAATAAATACAGATCAACGAGAAGCAATAGGCTTACCAGAGAGCTGAGACATGGGGATGCCTGAGAAATATCCTTTTTTCCTCTATACCCCATCAAAGAGCATGGCCAGTGGAGAGGGCTGCCCCTCTCCACTTTTCCTGCTCATTATACTTATACCTATAGCCCCACCCTGTTCCCATTTGCATCAGGCCCTCAGTAGGGGTTTCTTATTGGAACCCAAAGGCCTTCATGGAGGTATCCATAGGCTAACAGAGACACTTGGTATTTATATTCAGGCATACAAGGGGAGAGAGTCTTGGGGCTGGGGCATCTGGGTTCTGGTCCTAGTTTTGCCAGTGATTTGCTGTGTGCTCTTGAACTTCAGTGTCCATCTCTAGACCATAGCTTTATCACCTACATCAGAATTCAGCAAACTATGGCCCATCACTTGTTTTTGTCCATAAAGTTTTATTGGAACACAACTACATTCATTCATTTACTTATTGTCTATGGCTGCTTTCAGATGCATCTGAAAGGACTCTACCGTGGATGTTGAACTGATGGATGTCTAAGAACCTCCCGGCCACTAACCTTGCCATCCTCAAGTCCATCTTCTGCTCTAGACTGTAGAGAAATTTCTCTGAAATGCAGATCTGACTAGTGCACTTTCTTACTTAAAACTTTTTAACAGTGGGCAAGGGGATTAACTGCAAATAGGCACACGGGATTTACTGGGATGATGAAAACATTCTAAAACTGGTTTATGATGATGACTGCACAAATCGGTAGCTTTACTAAAAATCACTGGATTGTACGCTTAAAATGAGTGGATTCTATGAAATATAGATTGTACCTTAATAATGTTGTTTAAATGGCACTGCTGTGATATTTTTATTGCCATTCATAAAAGTATCGGTCCACAATGTGTTGAAGGGGGAACTGGTCTTTCACCACAGATAGTTTGAGCAGCACTGCCCTAGACTAGAGAACAAATTTAATCTCCTAAACCTGGCATTGAAACTCCCACGACCTACTTGCTCCGGCAGCCTTAGCTCCCTGTATATCTCCTTTGCAACCACCCATAATCGACTTAAGAGTTTCCAAACTCTGCCAAAATCTCTCACTCACTCCTCCAGCCTATGGCCCACCCTGACAACTCAAACGCCTTCGCCTTCTTTTTTCAATAATTGTTCATTTGCCCTTCAAGACTCAGCCTACCTGTCATCTCCTCGCAGAAGCCATCCTAATTGCCTTCTCCCCTCCCCTAGATACCTTCTTCACTGCGAGTGATCTTTGAATAGTTACCTCCTCTCTCTGAACCTCAAATTCTTCATCTGTAAAACAGGGACACTAATAGCATCTTCCTCATCAGATAATAGCATCTCCTTCATAATTATTTTGTAAAATGCTTCAATGTCTATGTTCCTCCACCATGCCGAGGAACTCACAGGCATCCTACTATATCGTAATTATTTATTCGTATATTGGCCTCCTCCTCCAGACCATGAGCTCCAGGGAGGCAGGAGCTATGCTGGTTCACCTCTGTATCTGCAGGGCCAGGCTAGGAAGAGAAGCTCAGGAAACACAAGTTGAACAAGTAAGTAAATGAAGTCCTTGCTCAATTTGACAACTCTAGGCAGGCAAGAGGTACATAGATTTATTTTTTTTTTAAATCAGACCATGGTAAAACATCATACCTGGTAAAAATGTGGCCAGAAGGTGCTGATTGCAAGCTCTGCCTTCACCCAGCCCTCGGTGACGACCCCAGACACGTTCCAGACGGGGTTCCCTTGGGGCCCGCCGTTCACCTTCACATAGACATTCAAGGCCCCTGGGCTGGACCTGTCGCGGCTGGAGAAGTAGTAATGGAAATCGATGCAGTGGGTGTCATTCTCCTTCAGGGTAGGCAGGAGAAGGTGGGCCTTCTGGCCAGAGGCCCTCCCAGAGCTGTTCACCATCATGAAGGATCCTAGAGATCCACAAAAGAGACGAGAAGCAGACAAGGAGAGAGAAAGAAAAATCCTCCTGAAAATCAGTTACACTTATAAACATGGTGGTGAGAAATCAAGTCACTCTAGGAGGGTCTGGTGGATACTGAGGAAGCCACATCTCCTCCCTCAACCTGAGTATCTTCTTCTGAAATTGGAAACTAAAAACCCTTGTCAATAGGCGGTTTTAAGAATAAAGAGATAGTAACACGTACGATGTATTTTACAAAGTAGACAGTCTATAAACATTGACAGAAGAAAAATTGTACCCAGCAGCTCCTGAAGTAAACATGGAATAAAAACTTAGGAATTTAGTTAACTGCAACCCCCCTGGGTGAAATGAGGTGAGACGTAACCTCATGCAAGCTTGGGCTGTCTCAGAGGAAACAGAACCTCGACAATACGGGAGGTATCCTTGTTCCAATATATTCCACCTGGAGCCTTGCATTCGGTACAGGGAATGTCATATCAGAGGAAGGCATATAAAAAGTAGGATATATTCAAGAAAGCAAGGAAAAGCCTGAAGAAATGTGAGAACCAGCTGGAAGATGTTCAGCCTGGAACGGAGAGGAAGTAATACTGAGCACTCAAGGAGTACCAGCGTGATGCCAGGTGTCTTACTTATGCATTATTCAGTTTAATCTTCTGAGTGACCCTGGGAGACAGAAATATTTTCATTTTATTTAAAAATCAAGTGACTCGCCCTGGGCCACTCAGGCAGGGAGGCATGAGACCCAGATTCTCTCCAACCTCAAACTTTATGCTATTATTACCAATCGCAGAGAACATGACTACTCTCCTCAAGCATTAAAATGCCTGTTTCCTACAAAGGAAGTGAGCCTCTTTTGAGTTGCTTGGACAGGGTAAACGATGGTTTCTAGTTCATCATCCCTCCCTGGTTCCATGTCCTTGGCCTCTGGCTTTGTGATTCCTCCCAGAAAAGGCAGAGAGTGCGTCGCCATCCTGTGACTCTGGAGTGCGCTTGCTTCGATCAACGTGTGTGCCTCTCTGGGCTTGCCCTCTTGAACTACTGCCACCTTTCATGGGAAAAGTGAATCCCAGGTAGCAGCTGGTGCCTCTTTCAGCCTGGGATCCAGAACAGACTCACGTGGAGAACTGAGCATAACCAGTAGTGAAGTGCCACGCTATGCCACCATCGCAGCCGGAAGCACAGCCACGTGGCCCACCAGCCCAACTTGTGGATCAGCGGAACCACACTCGATGCTCAGACCACGAGCGTGCGAAAAATGCTTAGTGTTATTCTCCACTGAGTTTCCTCTTGGTTCGTCAAGCAGCATTATCGTGGCAATCGCTAACTGATAAAGGTGCCCGAGAGGGCAGACTTAGGAAAGAAACCACCAGGAGGCACATGCTAGTTCAAAGGACCTTCTCGCAAGTAGAGCTGGTGCAAAATGGGATTGACTGCTGAGGACAAAGTGAGCTCCCTATCGCTGCAGGTGGCTAAATAGAGCCTGGACAAATTGAGATGTCGAAGAAAACTTCATGATCAACTGTGAGGGCTGTACGCTGTGACTTAAAGTCCTATGATTCTATGAAATAAATTGCATCATAAAACACAGTAGATAAACTCGGATGATTCTGGGATGAATATCCCTACCTACAGAACCCCTGTTGCTTTGAAATCTAATTTTTACCACTAGAATCTTCAATTCAGAGAGAAACCTTAAGACTATTTACCTTCAACCAAGATGAGCCGCTAGAGCTATAAGGAGCCTCAATCTTTCACCCTAATACCGAAAGGACTAACAGCTGCCAGCTAGTAAGTGCTGGGCAATCCATATCTTGTTGGGCTTCTGGCAGGTACTAGTCATTCATAGCCCGTCTCCTCTGGGTTCTAAATGAATTTAAAAATAGACACAAAAGAGAGGCATTGTTCAAAAGCTCCACTTCATTATTCCCAAAGCTGGATTTGAGAAAGTAACTAGGACTTGAGGCCAAAGTAGGCTTCCTGTATTTTCTTCCCTAAACCAGCACGCAGAGCAGCTGCATGATCATGGGCTCCCTCCTTCTGACTCCGCCCAGATCCCTATGGTCAGAGCTATTTTTAAGGGATGACTCCTTAGGGATATTGGATGGGCTCATCACAAAAATAAACCAACAAGAAGCAAGGTAGCAAAGACAGAAACCTGAACCAATGGCTATCAGACTTTCACCATCCCACCAATCAGAAAACTCACCCACTTGGGGTAGGAGCCACTTGAAAGTGGTGCAAAGGTGACATCTTCCCACGTTTCCAAGAGAGTAAAGTTCCCTAGGTTATGGCTTGGCAGTAACACAGGGTAAGGGGGAGATGTCCCTTGTCAGCTGTTATCGCTAATTATCACCATTTTCCAAGGAGGCAGCAAGGAAGAAACCACCGCAGGGGAAATTAAGGCACAGAGTGATGCCAAGCTAGCTAGCATCCATGCCTACAGCTGTCTGCTGGCCAACATCCCGCAGGGTCCCAGGAGGTTTCCCTGGGCAGGTGAGTGATGACCCACAAGCCCCACAGAGGCGGGGTGGTTGCCACTGCCACAAAGGAATAGGAGAGGGAAGGCAGCTTGAGAAGCAGGCAGCATCTGGCTCTCTGCACTCAGAATCCCATGACGCCCCGTGGACGTTTCAGCTCCCATCGTCCTGCCCATTCCCACCAGGCTGCGTACAAGAAAGTCAAGAAGGTTTCCTTTCCACCAGCTCAGGTTCCCACTTATTTCATCCTAGCTCCAGCGGTGAGGCAGGCTCACTGAGTAGGTGGCGCCATATAACTGCCATCCGCTCCCATCAAACTAGAGATACTCTCTATCGTGCTGCCTCCCCGTGATTGTTGATAGAAGGTGCGGCATTTCCCTGAGGGTGGAGCTGGCCGAAGTGCTTGGCCCGCCATCAACAATCCATGTAGCCGAAACTGCTGGCTAGTTGACGAAGCTGTCCTCTTCATTCTGGGCACAAAGCTGGACTACATTCCCCAGCCTCCCTTTTTAGTGTGGTGGGGCCATGCAACTGGGTTCTAGCCAACGGGGTCTAAGTACGAAGTGTGCCGCTTCCAGGCGTGGTCCATAAAAGCTGCCTCCCTCCATCTTCCCCTGACCCCTACTGGTCCATCCTCTTTCATCTTATCTCTCAAAGGATGGTCCTTGGACTAGCAGCCTCAGCATCACCTGGGAGCATGTAAGAAATGCAGAACCTCAGGCCCCACCCCAGACCTATTGAATCCAAATCTACATTTTATCAAGATCTTTAAGCGGTCTGTTACACATTAAGGTGTGAGAATCACTACTCCATCGTCTTTCCACCCAGCAGCTATAAGCACAGGTTTTCAAGAGCTTAAGACAGCAGAGCCACCAAAAAAGGAGCCCATTTCCCTGAACAGCCATGACCTTGAGAAAGGTCACCCACCTATTAGGAACACTCACTTCAGACCTTTAGTAAACAAGGAATAAACTACTGTTGGGTTAGTAAGCCATTCAAATTCTGAATTTCTGCAGCTAGCATTACCATTATCGTTCTGGCATCCCCGTAGAGCCCCCGCTTCCTACGAGTCCCTTTATTTAGGGAGATAGGATGAGAAATGATAGCTACCAAGCAAAGTTATAAGATGCTCCGAACAGGAACACCATTAAGAGCAGCGTCCCTAGGTAAAAAGAAGCAGAAAGAAAGACGAGAATGAAAAGAATGGACTCCAAGAATGAATCCTGGAGAAAGAAAGGGGCATCTTGGACTTTCATGAAGATAATTTGTATCTCAGGAAGGCCAGAGCTGGGATGGGTCAGGGTCAGATACCATGTTCCCCACCACAGCCACCTGGCCCCTAATGTTTATTAGTGTCACTTAATATGCATGCTCTGGCCCTTAGACTAGACAGGAAAGTATGTGTTTTGGTGCAAGGTTCAGAGAGATAGACAAGATAATCGAAAAAGAAAAGAAAAAGTAAAAGAAAATGATCACTGCCCACCCAGCCAAGCCCCCAAAGAGGGAAGGGTAGAGGCCAGAAGGCTACAGCAGGTTGGAGTCCCGCTCATGAATGTCCTGGTGAAACCACAGAGCAGCGCTGCTTTGGGATCCCGGTGACGGAAGGTAAGAGAGTAGCCTCTGGGTGTAGTGGGGGGAAAGTCAGCAACAGTTTGTGGTACACCCAGCAAGAAGAGGGGTACTGAGACATGGGGAAGGGCACCCACAGTCGCAGCTGTGGTGAGGGTCCCCCTCTATGGCTTGCAAGCAGTGGGCTTCCACAAGGATTCCAGAAAGGGTCAACACAAGCAACTGATCTTACTCGCATGAGACCCCAGGGAAGAGCCTTATGAGGGCAGATAGAGGCCTGGCAGTCAAGCAGGAGGAGGCTTAGGACATAAGATTTAGACCCTGGATTAGTGTCCTCTAGCTGCTGTAACTAATTACCACAAACTCGGTGGCTTAATACAATACAAATCTATTCTCTTATGGTTCTGGAGGTCAGAAGTCTAACATCAAGGTGTTGGAAGGGCTGTTTTCCTTCTGGAGGCTTCAGAAGCTAATCCATTTCCTTGCTTTGTCCAGCATTCCGTGGCCACCTGCATTTCTCGACCAGTGGCCCCTTCCTCCATCTCTAAAGGGCATGACTTCAATCTCTAGTTCTGCTGGCACAAGTCCTGCTTCTGACTTTGACCCTCCTGCTTCCGTCTTATAAGGACCCTGTACATTGGGTCCACTCAGACAATCCAGCGTAATCTCCCCACTGCAAAATCCTTAATTCAGACACATCAGTGAAGTCCCATTTGCCATGTAAGGTAACCTATGCACAGGTTCTAGAGACTGGGAAAAGGACATCTTCGGAGGGCCATGATTCTGTTGTCACAGATATTTTTGTTAATATGACCACACGTGTACTCCCAGAGCTATGAGAATGACAGACACATTCAAAAGTCAGCGGATACACACTGTCTACACAGCAGGTGCCCCGGGAAATCTGAGTGCTCTTACGTGAGTGTAGAAGGCTCCTCACAGTATCAGATCCTGTCCTCACCCGAGTCTTAGAGGGAGAATACGGTGTAAAAAGTAAAATGTGGGGTCAGAGTATTTGGCTCCCAATCTGAACGGAAAAAAAAAGGTTTGGGGCTAGACCTGGGGAAGGGGCGCCTTTCGGCAGTGGAAACTCATCAGGGTTGCTGGCCATTGTAACCTTCATGGCCATACATTGCTCTTCAGATACCACCAACCACACGTGGCTGCACTCAGGCCACCCTCCAAATTAATCAGACTGATGACCTAGAATAGAAATTTGCCCTGTGGTTGGCCACTCAATGGAAGAACTCCCTCCCTGTGTTTGGGGAACCCCCACCCCCACCCCGACCAGTTATTGAATCAGAGTCCATATTTCTCTATGGAAATAGAAAAGGCCAGATGCCCTCTTTCCCAGCCTCCTCTGTAGCTAAGACTCAGGCGCATGAGCTGGACTCTACCACGCAGGTGCGCCCAACCCCAATTTCTGAACCGGAAGCTAGTAACTAAATGAACCAGGGCTCAGTGAACCAGACTATGTAGAGAGGGCAGTAGCAGCGGAGGAAGATGCCTCCGAAGAGGCAGGGATCACAGTGGAGCGAGCGTCACTGGAGTGGCACGCCGCTGTGAATACAGACATGGAGGCAGGGGTGATGAACCCAACCAGGGTAGGTGGACATCTTCCAGGATTGGGCTAAACTGGGCTGGAATTTGAGTAATGAATAGAAGCGAAACCTCACCAGCCAGGGAGCATGTTATGAACCCTGACAGTGGAATCTTACCAGCTTTAAGCCCCACCTATGACTACAGGAACTTCCAGCTCCTAGCAATATACCCTATGTAGTCCCGAAAGTCCCCAAGGCAATCCCCTTGTTCCCACTGTGTTTCTAGGCACATCCCTCAGATGCCCTTACTGTCAGTTGTGGTGTCTCAATGATAAGGTAGTGTATTTCTGCTCTGAGACACACTCAGGGGACATAAAACAGAGCTGCTTTGACCCCAAAGTCAACAAGTTTCAAGAGACAGCTCTGTCTGCAAACTCTCAAGGCTTTTTTTCCTCCTCCATCAAGGGTGCTTGCTCAGCCAGCACCTTGCCCCCTACAGTTCAGTTCTTAATTCTATTTTGGCATCATCTTTTGTGATGGATTTCCTCCTCCATTCATCCATAGCCCTGCAGTCACACCTGCAACAGGTCCCCTCCAGTCTGCAGGACACACTTGAGTATTCTTACATCCTAACTGCACAGGGCTCCATTTTTCTCTCCTGACATCCTTTCCCCAGGAATACCCTCAGCCACATCAGGTTAGTATATATAGAAGATATAAATAGATACGAGAGTGTATATAGCTGAACTCCTCTTTCCCAGTCAGGATCCCGGCCGTGGAAGCGTGCCTGGTGGTAATTTGGTGGGGGTGCATTTCAAACAGAAGGAACAGTATGTGTAAAGGCACAGAGGCAGGAAGCTGTAGCACCCAGCAATGCAAGTGTATCATCTTATGGGAGGGTGGGATCCAGCCATCTCTAGTCCCCTCCACATCTAGCCAAACTTCTAAAGGGCTGGCCACATCCTCCAGAAAGGAACCCATATCTGTAGTTGAATATAGGCTTGCCATTTTAGAGACTGATAAGGAATGAAGCCCTTATATATTGGCAGCTCAGTGGGGCCCTCTTTGATCAACAGGTTGGCTTAATTAATATCATCCTGGGACTGTCAGTTTCCTGGAGATCAAAAATGAGCCGGTCATTATGCTAAGATCAGTCAGAAACAAGAAAGAGAAAGAATGTAAATACATTCTTTTTCCTTTTCTTTTTTTTTTTTCTCAAAAACCCACTGATGTGATAAGGAACATAAAACAGCATTAGTTTCCTCATAGTTATTATACATAGCATCGAAAATTGTTGAATTAAACCAGGAAGTGCTCTCTGGCTGGCTATAAATTTTGCATTTTTTCCCCTTCGTGCATAATAACGCCTCGATAAGCGCCCCGTTATTGATGTGTCTGCAACACAGATCCCCTTTTTGGAAGCAAAACACTTCTCTGGAGCAGATGGCGGCTATTGTGTTTACACATGAGCACCTCACGATTGCATTTCCTCACGTTGGCAGTAAAAAGAAAGCCCAAATTGAGTTTTTAATGGCTTTGCACATTGTTCATTAAGATTACATGAGTATGCTAGGGCGACTGGCAGCTGAGCGCCTGGAGCTCCGAGAGCTCAGAGCGGTCCCGGCAGACAAGCGGCCCCGCCAGTTTTCAGCGCCAGCACCTACGTGAAGGGAGTGGACGGCGGCAGAGACCCAAATGCTGCCCGCGGCCAAGGCAGCTGTGGTGGCACAAAATAAGCCCTCGATTTGCAGTCAAGGAAACTGGGTATCAGTCCCGCTTCTGTCATTCCTTAGCTATGTGACTCTGAGCAAGTCAGTAAAACTCCCCGGGCCTCTGCATCCTCATCTATGAAATGGGATAATGAAAGATACATGTCAAACTTTTTTCGTTTGTCTGTTTTCGGTGAATATTACATGAAACACTCGCCTCGACTCAGTAAATGTTAATTTCCTAATAAACAGCCAGCAGCAGACGATAAAGCGCCCAGTGCAATTACAACATGTTTAATATTAGTAATGTTTATCGAGAACTTAGTCCATGCCAGGCATTGATCTAAGCATCTTTATCATTCCAGATGATAATGCGCCCAGTGCAATTACAACATGTTTAATATCAGTAATGTTTATTGAGAACTTAGTCCATGCCAGGCATTGATCTAAGCATCTTTATCATTCCAACGAGGGGGTACGATACTATCCCTGTTTTAAAACAAGAGACACTGAAGAAGAGAGAAGTGAAGTCTTTTGCATACACAGCCCTCATCTACTCCGTGGTAAGCAGAATAATGGCTTAAAGATGTGCACATCTAATCTGCACATCTGTGAATATGGCACCTCCGTGGCAAAGGGGGATTAAGGTTGCAGATGGAATTAACAGTTGATAATCAGATGACTTGAGATGGGGAGACTATTCTAGACAACAGAGGCAGAATCAGAGAGAGGTTTGATGGCTTTGGAGATAGAGACAAGATCTGTGAACCAGGAATGCAGGTGACCTCTAGAAACAAGAAAAGGCAAGAGAACGGATTCTCCCCTAGGGCTTCCAGAGAGGAACACAGCCCTGCTGACACCTTGATTTCAGCCCAGTGTGACCTATTGGGGACTTCTAACCTCCAGAACTATAAGATTTAAAAAAACGTGTGCTGTTTGTAAGCCGTGAAATTTGTGATAATATGTTACAGCAGCAATATTAAACTAACACACACTCCAGACTTCCCTGGTTCTGGGTTTTTGATCAGGCGATACTGTGCCTGAAATCCGCCGTGTCCAGCCCAGGTGTGTCCTTCACGAACCTATTTAAACACAACTTTCTCTCAGTGACTTTCGCTAATGCCCAAAGAACAGGTATTTCTGCATCACTAACCTTATACATACCTCTATCATAGCTATTCTGGACAAAGCCTAATTTAAATATCCAGAATGATAAAATGTAGCTGTCCAGTCACAATAAAAGGGCAGGGGGCACAAAAAAATCAAAAGACACAACGCACCGTAAAGTAAGAAAATAAATGTGGAAGAGAAGTACAGAGTTCTACCAGTAGTATCATGAAAACTAATAATCATTCAGCAAATCATAAATGTGAAAATTTACCAACGGCCAGGGTCATGAACATATCATTCAACGTTATCCATATTAGCAATAAAAGCAATCTAATTATCATGTGTTCAAAAAAAAAAAACAAAGAAATTTCTTTTCTAATACACCAGGAAATGGGGAGGGAGGGATTAATACAGTTTAATGGACACATAATAGCTATTTAAAACAGGGAAAATACATCTTGAAATTTCAAAGGAACTGAACACTGTGACCATTTTGTCAGTTCGTGTGAACAAGAAGTAACTATTTCTGTCATCATTCATTCAGACCAACAAGTTGGGGTTTCCGCATTCCATATGCAAATTTGTTAGGGCGATTCTCCAAGAAACAGCTATCTGATAATCCATGTGGGTGCGGATAATGTAGTTTAAAAATAAAATTAAACCCAAGCGAGTGGATTTGAAGGTGCTGCTGGAAGGGGCTCTATATGTGGACCTTTCCCCCTCAAAGACTAGGTATCTGGGTTTCTCACACTCCTTCCATCCCTGAAAAGATGAGAAGAGCAGAGGGGAAGAGGGAGGGAGAAAAGAAAAGGAAGAGAGAAGGAAGAAAAGAAGGAAAAGCAGAAGAGTGGATACAAAGGAAGAGGAGGAGAGGAGGGACAGAGGGGGAGAGGACAGGAGGGGAGGAGGAGGAAGGAGGGAGGAGGTAGAGCTGGAGAAAGGAAATGCAGGTGAGGAAAGGGACACTGAGCAGGGAGGAAGGAGAGGCGAGGGGAAAGGCGGGGCCGAAGCAGAATAAAATCTAAACTAGGTACAACCCCTTAACTACTTCTCATGCCCTCGATGCCCCGAACAAGATGAAAAATTTTCCCAGGACATCCTCCTTTTCGACCTTACAATGATCTCGTGATGAAAACAGGCCCAGGTAAAACAATGGGGGGCACAGTGGGACCTGCGTTCTCTCTATTTGTACCTTCGTAACTCACCTCCCCCAACATCTCTGTGTAATATCTCAACATCCCAGGAGGAAAAATAAATGTTATCAATGGAAAAACAATGGAACCGAACACACAACAGAATGAGAACTCGGCTACATAAATGGCGAAACAAGGCTTCGTTCGAATTGGTCTTTGATGTGGAAAAGATCACGAAAATTTTGGCGAGGTCAAGATAGAATTGAAGGGCAGGTCATGCCACTCTCCCCTTAGTCTCCACTGGTTTAGTCACATGGTGACTCTGTGAGCGAGGACTTCTCGCTCTGTTTCTTCAGTGTAAAATTGCTGGACAGGTAGAGTTTCTAAACTTCCTCCAGCTAGAGAAGTCTATGGCTCCAAGAATTTCCAGGCACATGACTAGTTAATGGTGAATCTGATGCCAGGACTGGCTTGAATTTTCAACCTAGGCTCCTTCTGAAGAAGGGGCGAGGGAAGAGAGACCTGTTTCTTTGGGTCTTGCTCCTGGAGAAACGTAGTAATTTTTGTGTTCCCACAGAATTCCTTTCCCTCACTGGTCACACCTGCTCATTAATAACAGCAACAACAGCGAACACATACTACCACGTTTTACTAATATTCATTCATTTAATTCTAATTTTAACCCTATGAGATAGTTGCTATTATTATCCTTCTCTTACAAATGAGAAAACTGAAGCACAGAGAGGTTAGGTAACTTTTCCAAGGCCACACAGCTAGTAGGTGAGCCAAAATTCGAACCCAGGCAATTCTCATCATCATTTAGGTCTTAGGCTCCACATCGCAAATAGGCGTGTTGTATTTGGTGGCAAGGGGTGGTCACGCATTCCTGGGGTTAGCTGGCCTTGCCCTGGGGAACTGGCGCTGGTAGGAAGGGGGAAAAAGTGAGAAAGAACAGAAATAAAATCAGTTGTCAAGCTGCTGCCATATTAAGAGTAAGGAGAACAACAGGCTTGCCAGGAACATTTTCAGACACCAAATTGTTTTTGACATTCATTGGGCCAAGCCCTTTGCTTCCGCAGCTCTAAACCTCTAAATTGAAATGACATAGAACTAAAAAAAAAAAAATTTATATATATATTTGAATCTTCAAACTCTTCACACATCCATTGGCATTATAATATTTTGATTAGTTACATTTATGCTCCAATTACACTCACAGAATGTTCAACTGGGTCTTATATATAGCATGTTTGCCATGCTCCATGGAAAATACTAGATTATTACCTCGTATATTTGCAATGGGAAAAGACACAATTGGAACTGGAGTGAAAAACCAAAATGAAGAGATGACTAAGCCTGTTAAAATAGCGCTGTCCTGCCTTTGCATTACTAAATTGGGTCATTGCTATTATTTCCCAAGCTTTAAAATACCAGGGCTTGGAGTGGCATAAAGTATTAAAGTTTACCTTCCCCTTACCTAACACCTTGATTTCTTCCATAACTGGGTCTGACTCTGAAAGCAACCTAATCACGTACCCACTGAGTGGCAAGGTCAACAGCGGGAAAGATTTGTGTTGTGTTTTTTTTTTCCTGGAGAAAGTGTCCATCTATTTCTCAAAGAGGTCCTTAACCCTGCTCATAGTAAACGAATATATATATATATATATAAATGAAAGTGAAGAGCTACTCTGAGTTTTGCAAAATGCCTGCCGTGTTTGTGCTAGATTGTACTTCTTACCATGAGTGCTGGCGAGACGCCCCCATATTATTTAATTCTTGCAGACCATGCTGTGGTCATTTCAGGTGAAGGTATTACCCTGCCTAATGCCAATATCAGATGCGCCCCTCTCTGCCATCGAGATGTGCTAAAGGTTGTATGTATCCCAATTCTACACCCTCTCCCCATGAATCCTCAGCCACCAGGACTTACTTTCTCTACTCATTCTCCCTGCCTCTGCATCCATAGGTCAGCCAGCACCTCCGTGCCTCAGTTTCTCCACGTGGCTCCATGCAGAAGGCTAAGCCCTCCTCCAGTTTGTTCACAAAGTCCACTAGACCCAAGCATTTTGTAAATTAAATGAAATTTGTTCTAGCCTCAAGTATTAACTTGCGTACCTACTATGTGTCCAACACTAGAGAAACAGAGTCAGCACTTTTTGCCCTTGTAGAGTACAAACGAGGTGGGAGGAAGCAGTTACAAGGATGTGGGAGATTCCGTGATAAGGTGTGTATACAAAGAGGTATCTAACCTAGACTGGATTTGGGAGAGGACAAATAAAAAGAAAGAAAAAACAACAATCAATCAGCTGGAGCAAATAAATTCTACATCGGGGCCTAGAGTTATACAAGTGTCAGACAGGTAAAGAAGAAGCAGAAAGAATGTTCCTGGCAGATGAAATAGTCTATTTCAAAGCCAAGAAACAAGACAGACTCCAATACATGGAGGGACTAAAGCAAATCACTGATAGATCACCACCCTAACCTCCCACCTTCATTGTACAGGTGAGGAACTTGATATACGGCGAGGTACAGCACCTTGCCCTAAGTCACACAGCCAGATGATGGCAGTGCCAGGATTCAGACTTAGGTGAGTGTGACTCCAAAGTCAGGGCTATTTCCCTCTAAAACAGTGGTTCCCAGATTCTACCTTGCATCAGAATCACTTGGAAAGCTTGTTGGAAGATTGCTGTATACCACCCCCAGAAGGTTTGAGGAGCGGGCTGAGAATCTGCACTTCTAACAAGTTTCAAGGTGAAGCTGATGCAGCTGATCCATGGGCCACACTTTGAGAACCATGGGACTAGCTGGTCTCTAACTGCCAACACCGACAGGCCAGGGGTCCATAAACTTGGGCTGATCGACAAGCGGCGCTGCCTCCTCTCTCCAGCCAGGGCCAGAAAGGATGCTAACTGACCAGCTTGAGGCGGCTCCCTGCCACCTCTCCCAGAGGCAGTAGCCACTGACCATCAAACGTGAAGCCTCTCTCTGGTGCCCAGTCCCAGCAAGGCCTCTCCTCTGATGTGAGCAGTCCTCCTTCAATCACTGCCAATTACCAAGAATATCATTAGATGCTTATTGACTCCCCCAAAGGTACTAGGGTCTGCATAGAAAATAGCACGATAATTATTCCTCCTCTTTTACCATCCTCTAAGGAGCTACAAGAATTTGACAGCTGTTATCCAATTAATCCTGACAGTATTTTTTTTTTTTAATGTAAAGATATTTCTTTCATCTAAGATAGGAAAAGCTATTTCCCTTTTTGAGGGGAGGAGGGCAAAGGAAGGCCAAATAACTCGGCCAGCATCACTAGGGTCATTTCTTACCTTGTTTCTCCCGAAGGGTCAGTGGCATAATGTAGGATAAGAACAGAGACTCTGGATTCAGGTTGTCAGATCGAATCACAGCTCTGCCAGCTACCAGCTGTGTGACCTTAGGCCAGTTACTTAACCTCTCTGAGCCACAGTTTTGTCCCCTGTAAAATGATGATATTAGTACCTGCCTCATAGATTTGTTATGAGAAGGAAATATGTCTGTGTCTGTTAAGTGCTTAGCATAGCGCCTGGCACATCGTAAGATCTATGTAAATGTCAGCCGTGTGGGCAGCCGCAGCAGTAGCATCAGCCCTGAGTACTCCTGTGGGTCTCTGACCACAGCAGAGAGCTAGAGAGTTGGCTCCACAAACCACCAGGATAACGCAGATAGATCCCAGCGTCACTTTCCACACATGAAATGACCCCAGGAAACGCAAGCAGGCCATGGCTCTCACCCAATTTGTCCCCAAAAGCATCTCCCTTTGCCAGTGGTCCTCCAAATGTGGCCCCCAAAACAGCTGCATAGCATCACCTGGGAACTTGATAGACAACCAAATTCTCTTGAATCAGAACTCTGGGGTGGGGCCCAGCCCCCTTTGTGTCCACGAGCCCCCCTGGTGGTGCTGATACACACTTGAGTTTGAGAACCATTTTCCTTACAAACAGGTTCTCAGAGCCTCAGACTATTTGGGTGGACCGTGATAACCCAGAGAAAATATGCCAACTCCTGCCCTTTGGATGCTGCCCTCATTTTCTGAGAAGGGACAGGTCACCTGGAGTCATAACACTGTAACGCAGGTCCAGAGCCTGCACACTTGACCTCTGCCCTCCACCACCTCGCATGAAACTGCCTTCCTACTCCCACTTCCGGGAAGGCCTCCATCCCTTGTGGGCCAGTCTGGGAGGGGCATTCATTGCCACGCGAGGTGACCGCAGCTGCCTCTGCATGTCAGAAGGCAGGAAGAGGAGGATACTTAGAAATTCTGACTTATGCAGATAGAGATAAGAGTCCCCCAGTCCTGCTTGAGTGCTTTAAGCCACCAGAATGTCCCCTGGCTGTCAACTGGGGCCCCTTGAACTCAAGTCCCTGGACCCCCTCACAGTCTTCACGGCCGTCATCCAAACCTGCTCGCTCTCTGGCTCTCGTATGTCATTTCTCAACCCATTTCTAATCTTGTCGGCTGCAGACCTCATTCCCTATCCCAGCCTTACATTTCTCCCGACGCCCAGCCCCAGTCTCCTTCCCTTGTCCCGCTTTTTCCACCAAAGGATCCACTTCGGACTGTGGACGCCTTGACCACAATGCAAACATCCGCCTCCCCACTGATTCCCCTTCCTCCTGCTGCTGTCCGCCCCCATCTGGCCCAGTGAATTCTATACTCCACGCCACCGATAGGAATGATCCCGTCCGCTCCACCCCAGCTCCACGGTGGGACCTGGACACAGATGGAAAGACAGAGCAGAATGAGATGAAGCAACCGAGTGAAGGGAGGAGCTATGGGCTGACAGTTGCCAGGCAGGCAGTGAGTTTTGTATTTATTTGCCATAGGGTTGCTGAACAAAGGCCCACAAACTGGGTGGCTCAAACGACAGAAAGTTACTGTCTCCCAGTCCTGAAAGCTACAAATCTGAGACGCAGGTGTCAGGAGGGTTGGTTCCTTCTGAGGACCGAGAGAGGCCACTTGTTCCATGCCTCGCTTGCAGCTTCTCGTGATTTGCTGGTAATCTTTAGCACCCCTTGACTTACATAAGCACCGCCCCAATCTCCGCTTTCAAATCCACATGGCATTCTCCCTGCACGTGTGCCTGTCTCCCAACTTCTCCTTTTTATAAAGATTCCATCCGTGTAAGATTAGGGGCTCACCTACTCCCGGATGACTTTACCTTAACCAATTCCATCTGCAACAGCCCTATTTTCAAATAAAGTCACCTTCTAAGGTAATGGGGGTTAGGACTTCACCATATGGATTTGAGAAGTGGATACAAATTCAACCTATAACAAATTTCCTAGAGGCCTACTGTGCTCACCGCCCAAAGAAGTGTCTAAGGCAATCGCTGAGGAGGATTTCTGTAGAGATGACTAAACATCAAATTTGGGGATGTAGTATAGCAATTAATTGATTTTCATTATAAAGTGATAC
>NW_006442491.1:27186846-27207947 GCF_000325575.1 Pteropus alecto
AAACAGAAGTATGGAAGGGAGGGGAGAAAATCCCCCACCACAGAAAGACAACACGAACATCGTGAGGTGTTTCCTTATAACCACGTCCCCCAGCATGGGTTAGTGCTTTCTATGGGGTTGTGGCACTTAATTGGGCTTGTGACTGTGGTTGGCGAATTCCTCTTGAAGGAGAGGCTTAGTGAGGGATTACAGTTTAGTGGACTCGTTTGCATCAAAGCTACACCTAGGTGCCATTGGAAAAGACGCGGGCATCCTTTCCACGGGGCTGCTGGTTCACTGATGTCACCCATTTGCTGTACGACAAATGTATGTGGGGCACCTGTTATGTGCCAGACACTGCTGGAGGCCCTGGAAATACAGCTGAGAACACAACAGTCAAGATACTTAATCAGAGACAAATCGCTGAAATGAAAATTCTCTGTGAGAGCTTTGGAACAAGTTGAAAAGGGCTTCTGGAGATGCCCCAGGGATGGTTACTAGCCCTGTTATCCCATGATCTCCTCATTCTGAGTTCTTGATTTTCAGCTCATCTTTTGATGCTCCCAAGTAACTTTTCAGTGATTACTTCCCCAGGAAGATTCTAAGAATGGTATATTTTCTAAGCCTATACATTTCTGATACTGCATCATTTTTATAGTATAGATCATGAGGCTGCAACTAAATTTCTTGAGTGTCAACCTATTCCCTTCTTAATACCACAGTCCTGTGCCTCTTGCAATTTGCTAAAAGAACAAGGAGAGCAGGCTGGTCCCCTATCTGTCAGATCCTCTTGAATACATACCTGGGAAGGAAGGAGATAAGCACATTTCACGTCCTAATTCCTAATATACAGAAGATTCTTTTATCCTGTGGATTTATACTTGAGATCACAGCACACCGATGAAGATGCAGGCTCTGGAGTCAGACCACCTGAAGTCAAATCCCAGCTTTGCCATTCCCTACAGAGCATCATTGGGCAAATAACCTAGAGTCTCCCTGTCTTTGTTTCCCAATCTAAAAAACGGGGATAATAAAAATACTAGCTTCTTATCAGTTCGTCATGAGGATGAACTGAGTTAAAATACGTAATGGCTCAGAACAGAGGCTGACAAATTTTTCCCATCGAGGGTCATTAAAGCAATATTCTAGGCTTCATAGGCCATACAGTCACCGCAATTACACAGCTCAACTGTTGGAGCTTGACAACAGCCATGGACAATAGACAAATGAATAAACGAGGCTGTGTTCCAATGAAACTTTACAAAAACAGGTGGCAGAGGCAGCCCATAGGCTGTAGTTTGCAGACCTCTGACTTAGTAGAGTACCAGCAAATACTAGGCTCTCAATACATGTTAGCTATGCTAATTATTAACTAAGATTAGATTCAGAAGGACGGGATCGTCTGCTCCGCTTGCGGTCTGGTGCTCTGACACTATGAACAGATGGTGTACATGAAAAAACCACCCTCCACAGAAACTTTCCTCACAGCCCACCTACAGCACTCTGCTTGTGAAAACTACACCTTCCAAGATGCAATGTGCCGCCACAACTTCCCTGCTAATTTTTGCCTTGTATTTGTGAGTTTCAGCCTCCAGCAAGATGTAAAAAGAAAGGGTGGGAAGAAAACAATAGCACCGAGTGCTTCAGAAAGACTTGTTCACGCTGTAAAGGGATGTCTGTCCCATTTGAGCTTGGCACAGACCTTGGTCTTCCACTACAGGGACAGGAAAGAATTAAAGCCACATCTTACTTTTGTTGGGAACACAGCACAGGTGGCCGATTTAAAATTTTTTTTTTTTTTTTTTGACCAATTCCCATTACTTTGAGAGTTGGAAGACTCTAAGTGTCTGGAAGACACTTCACTCAGATTCGGTCTAAGGGTTGTCTGTCTTATTCGCCTTTGGCTTTGGTGCTGTCCTCATGGGAATTTTTATGGAGCTGCAAGAGGCTGGAATCCCAAAGGATCTTAAAGTCTCTCTCCACCCTGGACTCAGAGCACCCACCTTGGAGTTCCTGAGCCCCGTTCTCTCTGACATGCCCACTGTCTCTGTCCAAACATGGGGATCCAATTATTTACCCACTTCTCAGGATCTTCTGCATTTGTCCTTCACCACCTACACCAAGGTAAGTTATGCCCTACTTTTTCCATCTTGACCAAAAATGACATATTAGGACCCAGAGCCAAAAACACAGATGACAGATATAGGCTAAACTTCCTAACTCCTTTAAGGAATTTCTATTTGCTTGGGCTTCGATCCCATCCATACTGTTTTATTCATTCATTGTTCCATTTACTCATTCATGTGTCCATCAGAAATATTCCCTGAGCAAGCATGATGGACATGGTACCAGGGATGCTGAGCTAAATAATAAGTGTGACGTTCCCTTGTGGACTTCTGGTCCACGTGAACAGAGTGCACCTGCCCAGGTCTCCCTTTAAGGAAGGTCTTGTTGCTCCAGCTGCTAAGCTACTTCAACACACAGTCTTCTGCCATCAGCCCCTCCAGGGACTGTCTTGGCTGCACAGAGAGCCTCCCCAAGGCCTGCCCTCCTGGGGCACCATGCATCCAATGACAAATGGAGGCAGGAGTGTTTAAAGCCCCAGCTATCCCTGCCCCCCTACAGACTGGGGTGAGCCATTTCAGTTAGCTCCAGAGCTCCCACTGGGGTTGGCCGGAATTTTGTCAGGTCTACATGGCACGCAGCTGGATTTCTCACTCTGCCTGCTCCGCCTAAGACAGCTGCTAGTCCCAGGGGTACTTCCTAATAAAAATCCTAACAAACTCTCTCTGATTCTGCTTCCCAGAGAACTCAACTGCAACGACGGGTCTGGGGACACTAAGGAGGAGTGAATTGCTCTGTCCGGGAGGCTTGGAGGTGACATTTGTGTTGGTTCTTAAAATGTCATGTAGGAACATTCTAGGTGGATAAAGGGAACAATCATTTTGGGGAGAGGGAACAGAATGAGAAGAGACCTGGCAGATACGACACAGCTGAGTCCCAGAATCCTTTCCTATCCTGGTCCGATTGGCATCTGGGGAAGTATGGGTCAGGGTCAAGGACGAACCCAAGTCCTTGATCATCAGGCTACGGAGTGGACCAGCCATGTTTTTAAAAAGAACTGAGACATGATAAACTATTAATTTCACAAAGATCAATGTCTCTATCAAGGCTCCATGAGAAAAACCGACTCCACTCTGGATATTTCAATCAGGTAGAGATTTCAAATGACTCAGACCTTTATACGACCTTTGGAAGGCTGGGGAATGGTAATCAGGAAAGTTCTCTTTACGACATCCCTAAGTATGAGGTTTACAGGAAAACTAGTGCCTATAGTTTTGGCTGCCTATGACCTTATAGCGGGTGCTCAACAAACACCGGCACGACCCTATGTCTGCCAACCACTGACACCTCTGCACCTGCTCTTAGCTGCTGGAGACTCATGGTTTCCCCAGCTCTTCTGCCTCCCAGATCCCTCACTGGCACAATTACAGAAACAGGGAAAGTATGAATTAAATATCTGTTGAGTCTGAATCAGGCACCCACCCCATGGCCACAGAGTGGTCTCCTGGGACTGGTCAGGACTTGGAGACTGACCTAGTTCATGCAGAGCTAACACAAAGCACTAATCCCAGTTCCCATTCAGGATTGCACTAGATTGCCTCAAAAGTATTTCCCAGTTCTAAAGACTATGATTGTATGAGAAAGCATCTGATGCTTGCAGCCTCTCATCTGTTAAACGTGCAGGTTGGACAGAATGATTTCCAGGAAGATTCTGCGAATGGTATATTTTCTGAGCCCGTACAGTTGGTTTTAGGATTTCTATAAAAGTTTGGCAAGTAACTAACTCAACAACAGAAATAGTGCCCGCCACCCACAAGAGGAAAATCAGATTCAGCAGGGATCACTTCTATCCACAGAGGTTTTGTCAAGGTTGCTTCCTGCTTCTGCCCACATTATGACCCACTCTGTCTCATAATTCTCTGTGCTCCGGCATCAAGGCTTGAGTCATGGCTCTGCCATTTTCTAACTATGTAACTTAGGACAAGCCCCTTTGTACTTTATTTTTTTATGCTTTCTAAATTTTTAATAAGTTAAAAGTATCAGAAAATAGAGAAACCTACAAAGAATAAAATAATAAACATCCATAGCTCCACTATCCAGGATTAGCCACTGTTAACATCATGACATATTTGCTTTGCCTTTTTATTTTTAAGGCAGAACACTTTACCGTTTTGTGCAAATGAGATGTATTCATTTTAAAAATTTCAAGAAAAAAACACAGAGATCCAAGTTTTAAAAATCCCAAGACTCACCACCCAGAAATAGCTGTCATTAACACATGGCAAACATCATTGTAAATATCTTGATGTATACAGAAACGAAAGGATGGTTGGATGAACAAAGGCATGGGTCAAAATAAATACTATCAAATGTGGGATAAAACATTATATGCTATTTTAAGACTTTCGCGTGCTATCTTTATTTTTACTTGTATTTAACAGAAGAAAAAGGAAATTAAAATGAAATTGTAGGGAATCTAGACCTTCAAATATTTCTTTGCCATGAGATATTTGCCGAAAGGTCCCTTTGAGGTTAAGAATACAGATTGTGAAGAAAACATAAAGAGCTTGGAGTAATTATGTTGTTTTTAACTATTTGTTTTAATTTTAAACACTCTAATAATTCCGTACTGTGAAAGATGGCATTTGTACTTTTAACACTTCCTCTCAACTTCCCCTCTCAGTAGCTCTTGATTTCTCAGCTTTAATTGTTGGTGGTTGCTGTTGTTATGCTGCCCAGGTTTATAACCTTCACATTCTGATCTACAACTGTAATTGCCCAAGTTGTTTGTTGTTAGCTCTATATTTATATGGAGTCGCAACTCATCACCTATCCTTATACCATGAATTCTGCATTCGTAAATCTTTTATTGTTATTCACTCTTAATTAATTGGATTTTGTGATTCAGTATTTTTTCAAGATCTCATGGAAGTTATATTTATTCTGAGCACATTTATTCTTGAGGATAACTGCTTATTAGCTTTATATCTGTGATATTCTTGGGCTATACTTTCTTTCCATCAAGTCTATTAGACATTATTGCACTGTCTCCAAAATCAGATATTGCTATACGGAAGTTTGAAGCTAGCCCGATATTTCTTCTTCTCCTTGTGGGGGATTTTCTTCTAACCAGAAAACTCTGTACTTTCCTTCTTTATCTAAAGGTTTCAGCATTCTGCACCAAATTTTCCTGGAATGCATTATCTTTTTTATTATTTTTGTATTGTGGTAAAATATCTAACATAAAATTTGCCATTTTTACCATTTTAAGTGCACAGTTCAGTGACGTTAATTATGCTCACGATATTGTGCATCCATCACCACTATTCATTTTCCAAAACTTTTACGTCACCCTAAAGAGAAATTCTGTCCCCACTAAAGCAATAAAACCCATTCTCCCATCCCCCATCCAGTAATCTCCAGTTCTAGAACCTACTTTCTGTCTCTATGAATTTCCCCATTTTATATTAATATAATACAATATAATACAATACAAATCTTAGAAGTGGAATCTTATAATTTAAAAAAAGACAATAATAAGCGTTAGGGAGATGTGAAGAAATTGGAACTCTCATATATTGCTGGTGGGAAGGTAAATGGTGCTCCTGCTTGCAACACATTGTCTTTTGAACTGCAAATTTAGTTCTTTATTCACTTCAGAATTTCTTTTTTCTTTTCAAAGGCAGAATAGCATAATTCTGCTCTTTTGAGTCACGGTTCTGCTACATATACTAAGGATGTGAACTGGAGCAAGGTACTATGTCTTAATTTCCTCATCTATAAACTAGAAATACAAAGAGTATTGACTTCATACTCTTGTTGTGAAAAATTAATTACAAGAAACCTCTTTAAAAACTGCCTCATGCATAATCAATTTGAAAAGGGTTTATTCTTTTTTATGTTATATTAATTAAGCTATATTATGTTATATATTTGAATAAATCATGATTTATATGTATACATATATCTACATATCGATACCTATCTTTAAATAAATCTTTTCCCTTTTGGCTATTTTCACACCGATTTTCCCTTGACTACTTCCATCTCTCCCTCACCTTCACTCAAGAGCCCATCAAGACTTTCCTCCATACTTTTATCCCAGCAGTGTTTATTCTATTTTGCTTTTGTTTCATTTTTGCCATTCCTGATTTACTGATGGGCTCTTTGATCCCATGAATGCTATTTTCGTCCTCAACTTCTTTCTTTTGGTCCCTATTCATCTCATCCTGTTAATTTATCATCTCATCTTTGAACTGTTTCTTACCATATTGATTTCATGTTCACATCAAGTTGTTCTATAGAGTAAAGCAATTGTGAATAATTTAGTTCTGCCCCCTTAATTGATACTTCTTTCTAAGCTGGAAGTCCTGCTCTTGCATTCTAAAGCCTCCTGCTTGTTTGCTTGCTTGCTTCTTTTCTTTCTTTCTATGTTCCAATGTCGCCACGCCATTTCTCTCCTTTTTGCTCTGCTTGGGTGGCCCTGTCCTGACATTCTCTTTGCTGTGATATATAGCATAGGGGACACCTGACTCTCTTCCTGCCATAGCAGGGAACAGTTCGTTTTCCCCTTGAAGCTGAAGTTTGAAGATTGAGTATTCTCCGTTCTGCCAGATTTCTGCAGCCTAATAGAACAGTGACAGGAAGGAGAGAGCTCAGCTAGGGTGACGTTTAGTCATGGTCAAAATACTGGAGATCTATTTCTTCTACCTAGATTTTGAGAAATTGCCTATAATCAAATTCACTCCACTTTTCTGCAGGTAGTTACTCTTCCTATGAGGAGGTATTCTCTACTTTTATGTAATTTCCCCTTCCCAGTGTGTAGTCCTGAAGCTTTTGCTACCATCAGAGAAAGTTAACCAGCTCCATAACCTTTGTCCTCTCACTTCTCTCTACTCCCACCCCGCCCCAGGCCATTTTTCTTAGTCCTTCACCAAACAGGGAAAGGATAATGTTACCCCTCCAATTCGTTTTCCTCTAGATGTCTGGGTTTTAGTGAGACATCTCGGAATACGCTTTCTGGTGGGTAGAGAGAGTTAGAAGCCAGCTCTCTCATTACATCACAACGGCATTTCCTGTTATTTTCCTTATTTACCAACGTTTAAAGTTTATTGCATTTGATTATTCCCTTTACCTTGTTTAGATGCTGTGGTGAATTTTATTTGTTGTTATTTTCTTGCGTTTTTTTTTTTTTTTTTGGTCTTAATTCAGCGGATATCAGGCAAGAGGAATTCTATAATATCATTTCTGTCAATAATCTTAACCTGAACATCTGAGTCACATTTTCCATATGTAAGTTGAGATAGTAATTATCATACTGAACTCATGGATTTTTTTAGAAGTACTGAATTAGATAATATATGTAAATTGCTTTTTAAGCTCTCAAATTTTATATGAAGAGTAAGTTTTCAATAAATGCATTCGTGAATGAATGAGCTGTTATTACTCCATGGAAATGAGTTTAGTTCTCTAATTCACAGGATTATAAAATACTAGCACTTAAAGGAATCCTAGGAATCAAGTAGCCTATGATTTTACATATAAGAAAACAAATGCCATGCTATCATCTTTAGTACCGTGTTTCATTAAGAGGTGAGTGACACAAGAATTCTATTGTCTGTAATCTGATGGAAAGCACGTTATTCATAAGAATTCTTCTTGAGAATAACCCTTATGTGTGAGAAGAAATACTTTATTTCTTAAGAGCAAGGGCCTATCGTTCACAAGCCCTCTTATTTTGCCTAATACCAAGATAATTCAAACTTGTGGGTAGGAGATGCAAACAAAACTTAATTGCTTTCCATAATTGAAGGAGGACAAAATACAATGGAAGAGAGAAAAGAAATAGTGCCAACTAGACTAAATGCCGAAGAAAAGAAAAGAAGTTAAACAAAACCAGTAAAAGTACAAAAGAGGACAGAAATTGAAAAATAAAAGTTTAAAACTAATTTTCAGTTGTTTCTTCTGAAGTGTATACTTTATCTCACACAAGGAATATCTATAAAATCTATACTATTCACTGATGTTTTTATAACAGGTTCTTTGGAAAGTACACTCCTGAATGCATTTACATTTGAGTAAAGAACAAGCAGACACACCACATTTGCAGAAGGTAAAGAATGTGGCGCCCACTGGATTGTATACGTTGGCTAGTTCTGTCTTCTTGTGTTCAGGGCAGAGGGCAGAGTAGGGGGTAGAGTGCTGGCCTGGAGGGGTTTAGGTTTTGTCAGGTGACTGAGTGGAGAGATGAGTTTTAGCCTGATGCTAAAGGGAATGCCCACACCAAGGGAGGAAGCGAAACCCAAACCATGATGGAAATCAGAGATGTCGTTATATAGTAAATTAAGTCAGTACCATTTGCTTCAGCCCAACAAGAAAGAATTTTTCTGAAAGACCCAAACCTAGAAAGTTTGCATATGCCTATTAAGACCAAAGGAAAGCACAAAATGTAATAAATATTTTCAGTCCAAAATAGCAAACTGACCATTGATAGTTATCTCCTTAGGACCTCTTTGAAATGATAGGTGAATTTTAAGTGTTTACATTCAAAAGCAACAAGGACAAGAGGGGGCCTCAGTTGAAAGGATTTCTTATCGACCACTTTGAATCCTAGAATGAAAGTCACAATAGCTTCAAATTTTGAAGGGAAAATGGTTTGCATCTAAAAAGCATTCGCCCAGCAAAACTATCAATTAAATCTGACCCAGTTATTTGAGTAATATAGACCTTCAAAATTTTCACTTCCCACATACTCTTTCTTAGAAAGTTATATGAGAATATAGTCTTATTTGGACTGAAAGAGTATATTTAATCTTTGTGTTCTCTTTTATTTCATTTTAATATCAGATGTATGTGAACTTCTTACAATGTGTTTGGAAGCAAATAAACTTCCAGTCTTGGGGCTGGTGAAAAAAAATTCCTTGTTGGGCCTGAAGCCATTGGTAGTAATTGGACATCTCAGGTGATGGTCCTAAGAAGTAGCCAGCAATGATTCGAACAGTAGAACAGGTAGCTGTGGAAATGAGTGAGGTCTCTCATAGAAGAGGAAGAGTTACTAGTTTAGATGGTGTGATAAAAGTAAATAGTGGAATGTTAACGAAAGAGAGAACCCGCTCAACCTCGAAGCTAGGAGCATTCTCCTTCGAGAGTCCAGAAGATGTGCCTGAGTCTGGCAGAAAACAAAATACAATCCTAGTACACTGTTTGGATTTCCAGTGAAACAATTTGCATGGTCATAATAAGTGCTATTTTGGGGTTTATGATCATGCAACTGATTACAGAGAAAAGTCTAAAAATTACCAACTTTGGCCACAAAAGAATAAAAACAAGGCCAAGAGATGGAAAAGAAGGAGCTGAGATGAGAAGGTGGGGTACACCAATGGCCTCCTCATCTTACCCAAGAGACACTACTGATGGAGCCTGGAATAAGAAGTGGAAGTTTAAGCCTGTTACCTGAATTGGCAAAGATTACCAGTGAAAGGCATAAATAGTAAAATCTACAATGGTAGGTAAAGGATGATTTAAAAGGGTGAGTCCTTATTTTCTGAACGGAAAGCCAGTTGTAATGCCTTAAGTTAATAAGTCAAGAAAAGCACTTTAAGCAAGTCTTCACACATGGAGACATAACTACCAGAAGAAATAAAAATAGAAATGGACGTCTGCAACAGTGGGATCTGGGAGGCAGGGGAGCCAAAGAGCATATGGTGGCTTTTCAATGTGAGCCCTTCCGAGCTACTTGAAAGCTAAGCCATGTTTATTTTTTGGTTTAACAAAACTTTTCAAATGTTTTGAAAATTAAATTTAAAAAACCGTAAGACAGTCTCACCTATAAATATGTATACAAAAATTGCTCCCTGAAGTAATCATATTTAATCATTATATTAAAAAGAAATACATGCATATACAGAGACAATATGCTTAGTTCGGGAGTGGAAAGGTTGAAAATGTGAAATGCATTGATATGTTATCATCTTAGCAGAATGAAGGTGAGGAAAACAATCTTCAATCTATTGTTGCTAAAGAAGCTTTCGGTACAATCTTTCCAACATTTTGGCTTTTAAAAAGTCAGTATTCTAAACACAGAAGAATATTTTCTTGAGAATAACAGAGTGCCTGTCTGAAACCAAAAAGACAACAGTATATTAAGAGTCAAACACTGAAGTTATTTCCATTAAATTCAGGAATGACACAAGCTTATGCCAATGTTATTCAACACTGATTTGCAAGTTCAAGGAATGAAATTAAAAAGGGAGGGAGAGAAGGAGGAAGCGAGAGAAGAAGAAAGGAATATATGATAAAGAGTAAGAGATAAAATCACCATTATGTGCCTGATGAGATGACTGAACACCTAGAAAACCCCAGGCATTAACTCAAAAATCTGCAGGACTGAGTAAGAGCTCAGTAAGTTGAGTGGTGTAAAAAAATAGATAAAATACAACGGCTTTCTTATACGGCAGCATAAACCACAAAAGAATCTCTAACAGGAAATAAATTTAATCACAACAGTAGCAGATACCTAAGAATCAACTTAAAAAGAAATGTGTGAGGGTCAGATGAAGAAACACACAAAATTTTATTGGGCACATAAAAGACTGTGAAAAAGTGAAGATACATGTAATGACTCCAAATCTGATAAGAATAATTAGAAATCTTAAGATTTACATGAAAAATCTCACAACAGTTACTATTTAAAATAGTGAAAAATTGGAAGCGACTCCGAGCTCAGGAGTAAGGACGTAAATTAATAATAATATGACAACATGATATAATTTAGTTTATATACAAGTTCAGTCATTAAAGAATATTCAAAATACCAATGATATCATTTTAAATGAGAAAAAAAGCTAACAGTACTTATAGCTTGTTTCCAAATTTCGTAAAGTAAAATTTATGTATTTAGCAAATGTGTGTGTTTGTGTGTACGTATATGTGTGTTTATGTGTGTAGTAATCTCTATAGGAAAAAAAAAAACGAGGATAACCTGTTTTTAACATAATAGATTAAACACATGCATTAACTTCCCTTTTCTCACTAAAATGACAGTGTAGGAATTAAAAAGACATAAACCCACAAGTACCAAGAGAATGGAAAAGGAAATGACAGCAACTGAGAGATGTCCACAACGTTGTGGAAGAAAAAAATGGTTGGACAAATGGTAACTGATCAAGCAGAGAGGATCTGTCTTGTAAAATTTCATGACCTGCTGAGGATGGGGAATATACCATATAGAAGCAGGTGTATCCAAGGAAACCAACACATTTACTGGAGAAAGTATCCCCCACTTAGCTCTGAGAATACTAGAAGTTAGTTTTATGTGCACTACCCATTCTTTCAGAAGAGCAGAGGGTTTATCTTTGGGGAAACTGACCAGATGAAGAAGAAATGACCTTACATGTCAACATTCCAAGGGTCACTAATGAAAAAGTCAGTTTACTGGCTTTTCTCTGAATAGTCAAGCCCATCAGTGAACAACTCCCCTCCTACCCAGTAAACACACTCAAGATTTTAGTCTCCCTCTCTTAAATATGCACAGACAGCCAACGATCACCAGCATTGGAGAAAATCTCTAATATGAGTGAAAAAGACCAAAACAGGAAGAAAATGGACAGATAGAAAACAAAAGGCAATTCAAAAAGCATTTTAAGAAATTTACAGGGAAGATATTTCACCCAAGAATGGAATGCCATAAAAAAGGAGCATTCAGAGAACCAAAAGAGAACTCTCAGATGTTAAAAATATGAAAGCAAAAATAGAAATTACAGAAGATGGCTTAAAAGATGCAGTCGAAGAAATTTTCCAGGAAGTAGAACGAAAAAAAAGGAAGAGAAGAAAAAGGGTAAGATAATTAGAAGATTAGCCTAGGAGGTCCAAAGCTGACTAATAGGATTTGTCAAAAAAGACAAAATAAAACTGATGAAATGGCATCAGAAAAATTCCTAGAACTGAAGATAATAAAGTTGTAGATTGGAATAGTAACCCGATAGCCTTATGCTATGAATAAAATATATCCACTCCAAAGCATTATTAAATCCTCAAAACACAAATTTACAAATGAGACTCTTCGGGCTACAGAGAGAAAAAAATTCTGAGGGACTGACAAAGTACAAGGATAATTAAATGTGCAATAAAGAATGGGGAGCCTTTTTGACAAACAGCGATGGAACAATAAGACATTCAGATGCAAAAAAAAAAAAAAAAAAGAACAACTTTGGCCCATACTTCTCACCAGATACAAAAGTCAACTTAAAATGGGGCTTAAATAAATATAAAACAGAAGAAAATCTTTATGACCTTGAGTTAAGCTAAGAATTCTTAGACGTGACACCAAAACACCATCCATAAAAGAAAAATTTGATAAGTTGGACTTCATCAAAATTAAAAACTTTTGCTCTTTGAAAGATTTTGGTAAGAGAATAAAAAGACAAGCCAGAGGCTATAAGACCCGGGCATGGGCCAGCATCCGGTTTCTAGAGCCTGCGAGTCAGGAAAGGCCATGAAACACAGGTGATAAGCCAGGCTGAGGAACGAAACCGCCCAGGTCCGAATCCCTAATCAGCCTCTTACTTCCTGGCACTCATTTTGCTACCTGTTGGCAGATTTCTCATCTACAAAACTAGGTCCATTTTATTGTCAGTTTAATTTAAAATTTTTCATTTTAAAAGGCCCACTTTATATGTAAAATGACTAGCAAAGAATTATACGACAATAGCCAATTTTCATTTAGCACTTGCTATGTCTGTGGCATTTTATGTTCATTTTCATTTAATCCTCATGAATTAAGTATTCAGAAGTATTACCTCCCCATATGAAAAATTTAAAAAAAAAAAAAATGAGGCACAGAAAGACTAAGCAACTTGTCCCATATCATTCAGCAAAGAAGTACTAGTGTTGGAATTTGAACCCAGGCAGTCTGTCAGACTTACCTACAGTGCCTCGCAGCTTCCTCAAAGACATGCACATGTGCAGGGTGGATGGTTACTAGCCCTCTCTCCCCAAGCCCACATTACAGATGGGGAGACCAAGGTCCAAAGTAAGGACATGGGTGTCCACAGTCACACAGGGGCTGGGGGAGAGCCAGGATTCAGCTCCCACTCATTCTTCATGCCTCTAGAGAATGCAACCCACAAAGGCATATCCGGGGGACCCTCTGGGCCCCACTATGAGTGTGTCCAGCACCCTGCTGCCTCAGACTGTCCACAACCTCTGTCACTGGCAGTTTATACCCCCCAACTCCACCCCCCGGTTCTGCTTTGCACATTGTCTTCAGTTGGGAAAGCAAGTGTCTGGGCCCTGCCACCCTAAGCCACACCTGGAAGACTTGCTATCTTATCGTGATACCTGCCCTTGCCCACCCTTCTCAAGCTCTTACCCGCTTCTCCATGTGGACCAAAAGCACTGCCCATGCCTACCACCAAGGGTTGGGGACGGACAAATCCCAGGGCCCTGGGTTGACCAGGCTTGCTGGAGTCAGACAGCTCATACTTACAAAGCAAATGATTAATCTCCCTCATAGCATTACTGCTAACTCAATTTATATGATTTATTTATTCAGGGACAATAAAGCCATCCACACCTGGATCCTCAGAGCCTATTGCAGTGCCTGGCCACAGACAGGAGCTTAGTTTATATCTGTTAAGTATCAGAATAAACTGATGTTCTCCCCCTTGATCCCCATTTGGAAAGACTGATGACTCCCTCCCATGTTGCCTGACTTTCTGAGACATTGCCTCAAGAAGACAAACCCAGCTCAGAGCACAAGAGAGTAACTGTCTTTGCTGGAAGACTTTTTTTTTTTTCCTTCCTGAATGGCCCAACTATCCTGTCTTTTAAAAATCACTTTCTAAAGGATTTGGAGTAATGTGCCTCTTTACACTGACGTCTTCGTTGATAAATCAGCAAATCCTTCAAGATAATCTGTAACAGCTAAAAGGTTAGGATAGAGCAGAACAAGGATGTTCCATGGAGAAGCCTCCATGCAACAGTGACTATAACCAGAGCAGCCCCCAGGCTTTTGCAGAAGGTGACATTAAATGTCTTCTGTCCAGGCCGGGACCCGGGACAGAAGACCCTCAGAAGTTACCACCAGGTGGGGTAACAGAAAAGACGTGAGGCTTGCAAGGGCTGGATTTTAGTCCCAGCTTTGTCACATGCAAGCCTCAGGAGTTTGGGCAAGTTATTTAATATCACTGGTCCTCAGTCTTCCACACATTCATTCACTAGTCCATTTGACAGGTATTTATTCGGTTCCTACTGTGTGCCAGGGCACCATGCTAGGCATTGGAATATGAGAGTCAGGAAAACAGTTTGCAGGAGGAGGGGGCTTGAGATAAACCTTCATCCATAACCATTCCAGTAAATGCACAGGTGCAAACTGGGGCATATGGCACGAAGGGAAAGGACTGTAAAATCACTTGACATGTCCTGTCATCCTTGGGGCCTGACCCCAAGGAGGTAACATTTGAATTGAGACTTAAAGAATGAGACAAGGGTGGAGGAGTTCCAGGCAGAAGGAGGAGACAGAATGTTACCAGCTGAAGAAAAAACACGTGCAAAAGTCCGGGGGCAGAGCAGAATACACCGCACACTTAGGACACTGAAATAAGTCACTGGAGCTGGAGGGTGGGTACGTCCAGGTGAGGATGGAGGCGGCGGAGAGGCCGGGTGACCCAGGGCTCAGCTGCATGTAGAGGAATCTGGATTTTATTGCAGAGTAATGGAAAACCATGAAGGCTGTAAGGCACAGAAGTGACATGACCAGAGTTTGGTTTCAAGTTCTCTCCAGTTGCTACGTAAAGAAGAGAGTAAAAAGACCCAAAAGAGAAATGATGGCATGCTAGTGGCAAAGGAGAGAAGAGAACAGATCTAAAGAATATGTAGGAGGAAAACTGGACAGAATCGGGGACTGAAGGATGGGAGGAGTCGAAGGTGACTCGGTCTTGTTTGTTACCTGGGTGGATGATACGTCTGTACTCCCCAGGGAAATGAGAGGGACAACTGAGTACATTTTCCAATCAGGATGGCAACGGGGGAGTTAAACTGTTAAATGAAATGAGACCACAAATAAAAAGCCAGTGTGTGGCCTAAGGGCACACCATATTATAAGTCCTTGCCCCTCTCTGTGGCCTTTTCATCATGAGCTCAGACAGCACTAGCCAGGCTGGGACTGGGGTCCGTGAAGCTGAGAACAAAAGTGAGTGACTTCCCTGAGTCAGTGACACATTGAAGACCAGAGGACCAGATGGGGATCTCTGCATTGTATGGGTGCCTGTATCTAAGGCGCTACACCACGACCTTGAAGGTCCATGGCCCTGTCATTATCATGGGAAGAGCTCTGGGCTCAAACCAATACATCAGTGCCCTTGACCAGTGGCCAGTCAAGAAGGAGAGAATCAGAGGGATGGAATGCAAAAATCAATCACACCCTTTCTCCAAAGGCTGCCCATCGCTCTGTAAAGGGCACAGACCTCCTTGGCAGAGAATTCAAGGTCTCAGACAAATGGGTGCCAACCATCCTTTCCCACTTCTTCACCAGTGCCTATTGTAGTGCCCTCTGTGAGCTGCCTAGCTGGCATTCATTTGCCCTCATCCTTCTAGGCACCTTTGGGGGGTCTCCTGCTTTTGGGGTATAAGGTTGTCACCTGCTTTGGGATGGACTGACACCACCTGTGGTGTCATCTCTGGCCCCCAGATTGGTCCACGGCAAGAGTCTCATGTATCCTGTGTCACACAGCACAGTACTGGCTTCTTGAAATGTCTGTCTCCCCATCCAAACAAGTCCTATGAGCATCCCCGAGGCCAGGCTTGGGCCTGATTCCTCCCTACCTCCACCAGGCCTAGAACGTGGGAGACACTGTTGGCAGATGCTGGGAGGTGGTCTCCTCACGTGGGGCTCTGGGGACTTGTATTCCGCAAAGCCTCCTTGATCCCCATCGGCCCTTCCCACCTCAGGCAGGATTCTAATCCCTGGTTCTCTTCAATCTGGGAGTGCAAGGCCAACTCAATGTCACTCTGATGCTCGACCACTCTTATTCTGTGCTCATTCTCAAAAAAAAAAAAGAAGAAAAGAGAAAGAAAAAAAAGAAGTGTCCTTCATATGATCTAGCTCTCAGGCAAATGAGGGAAGAAAAAAAAAGGCTGTAATTAAAAGAAAGTAAAACATAATGAGAAACATGGCCCTTTGAGCCAGGACAATAAAATCTTACCGCTCTAGGGTCACCTTCCAGGAAGCGAGAATTAAGAAAGAAAGGATTTCGATGAGGTGGCTGGAGAAACCATAGCAGCAAACTCTTAGAAAGCACTTATTGTGCGCCAGGCACTGTTCTAAACAGGTTACAGGTAATGAGAAGTAGTTATTTCCCTGAACCCTGCTGGCTGAAAGCTGAGCAATGAAAAGGCAGAGTTAAGAAGAATGACCCAAGAAATCCCGTGACAGGAGTGACATGGCCCTAAGGATCAGACGGAAGACAAACTCAGACTTTCCTGCACTCAGTTATCACAGGGAACTGGACAGGATCCTGAAGGAACAGGTACTAGTCCTGTTTCGAATGTGGCTACATTTTGAAATCACCTGTGGAGCTCTAAAAACCTTCATGCTTGGGTCCCACCCACAGCGATTCTAATGAAATTGAACTAGGGTGCAGCCTGGGCATCGGGATTTTTTAAAAGAGCCCCAGAAGGTCCAAATGTCAGCCAAAGATGAGAATCATGGTCTAGAAATGTACATGGGTTTATCGGTTTGGTAGGGCGGCTATAACAAAGCACCACAAATTAGGTAACTTAAAATGACAGAGATTTATTGTCTCATGGTTCTGGGGAATAGAAGTTCAAAATCAAGGTGCGAGCAGGTTCAGGCTCCCTCTGAAATCTATCGGGGAAAACCCTTCCTTGCCTCTTCTTAGCTTCTGGTGGTTTGCTGGCAATGCTTGGTGTTCCCTGGTTTCCAGATGCATACCCCATGGTTCCATGCTGTTCTTCCTGTGTCTATGTCTTCTCACAGTCACCTTCTAATTAGGACATCAGTCATAGTGGAGCTCACGTCCATAAGTATAACTCCACGAATTCCATCTGAAACTACCCTATTTCCAAATGAGGGCACATTCTGCATACTGGGGACCAGGACTTTAACATATTTCTTTTTATGGGAGGCGGAGAACAATGCCACCCATAACAATGGGTATAAGGCCCAGCTTCTACAGCCCACTGGGCTCCGGCCTGCGGACTCTGCCTGTCTATTGCCTGAACTCCATGCTCACGAAGGGGCTGCTAATCAGAGCTCCGTACCTCAAATATTTGGTGGGATCCCCCATGGCTTTCCTGTCTACAGAGCTTCTTAGTTTCTCCTTAATGACCACGGAGGTGTCTGTGCTACTTGATCAAAGCCTTTTTCCCTGGGTCCATTTCACCTTGGCTTCTGGGCCCTCCACCCTAGGTTGTTTGGCAAGGCTACTGACAGCTTGCTAAGCTCCCCAAGCCCTCTCTCCATGAGAGGTATACTGTACTCATCCCCGCAAATCTCACTGCTAGCAGGGGCCTAAACCCAAAGTAGACATCCCACCATCAGGGGGCCTGGCATCTGCCCTCTGTTGGGGAACATCATGGCTCAGAGGAGGCCTCCCCCATTAATGAGTCAAAGCCCCTTCAAAATCCACATTGTTTGGAACGAGCTGCACCATTCATGATCTGAGTGTCCTTAGGCAAATCACTTAACCTCTCTGAGGCTCTGTTTTCCTGACTTTAAAATGCAAATTGTCATCTATACCCTCACTGCCAATCCGAAACCTTCAGAACAAGAAACACTTCAGAATTCGGAAAGGTTCAGATTTTTAGAAAGATAATGTAGGCACATTATGCTCAAACGCATAAATATTTCCACAGGGAAACCTATGAAAATTCACACAAGCTGAGATACATAAAGACTATAAATAGCTTCACATTGGTTTGGGTCAAACTTTCCATTTTCATGGCTACTTGGATTTCCGGACTATGCATAAGAGAATTTGACCTGAATCTAGTTCCTGAGCTTGTGTTGCAGATTACAGGAGACAATATATGTGCAGCTACCTTGCAGAATGGCTACTTCCGAGTAATTAAATACTTGTGAAACTGGAGGGAGGTGGTGAGGGTGGGGGGAGGGAGCTTTAATCCAGCTCAAGGCCAAGTTTGCTGCCCTCCTCAAAACACTGTAATTTGGCCCGAAAGCCTCCACTTCCTTGTTATAAGTAGCTACATGTCCCAGCATCCTTCGTGTTCCCCACTTCATCATCAGCCCCAAACCACAGTCTCAGCATGTACCAGGAGCCACGTTCATTCTAATCATCACAGTGATTTTTTTTAATTAGCTCAATTCCACATCTCCTAAGATTTGGCACAAATCACTGTTACGAGACCCACTCTTAGAAAGAGCCTCAAAATCAGAAAACTCCCATACTCTCCGACAGCATCCTGGTCTCATGAAAAAGCATCCACATGTGCGGATTCACAGCCTTCCTTCTTATGGTCGAAGTAGTTTCCATGGGGGGTGCACCGAGAACACTCCCCAAGCCCCAGAAGACATAGCAACAGGAAATGAGCCCAGTGTTTGCAAAACACGAGTCACCTCTATCAGAGCTGAGCAGCTAAGCCCTCCGAGGCCAGGGTTAGGAAAGCTCCATCTTGTCCGACCTAGTGTGACCTTGGATAAGATCTAGCTTCCTAGATCTCAAATTCTCCACATGCTAAGCATGTGGATTATATTCCCTCCAAAGGAGCTTCTGGCTTAAAAACTCCAAGATTAAAGGATTCTTCCCATGTCAGATAAACTTTGGTTCCCTAAGGAGATTTGGAAAATAAACTGCAGCTATTGATAGCTTCCGGTAGACAATCACAGGCGGGAGGTAAATAAGCAATTACTGAGTGTACATTGAGCCCAACACGCTGCCTTCGTGTGCTGACGAATGACAAGATTAGTCAGGCTCTGCAGCAACCCCCAGGACTCGGCTCCTGGTACCCCCACGGACTGGCCGTTCCCACCATGGTCTCTGCGGGGGCAGCTGCCACAACCAGGGACCTGTCAGAAATCAGCCCAAGGAATTACTTCCTTTTGGAAGCAGAAACTCCAGAATTGGAGGTAATTCAGGTAAATGTGGCAGATGGTAGCATCTCAAGTTGTCATTTCTCCAAAGAAAGCTGACAAGGGTGACAACCTCTGGTGGCCTGAATCCAAAGATGAGAAATATAAACGATGTGGCAGGTGTAACAAGTACTTACGGGGAGAGAGGACAGACTGGGGACAGAGAATGCCCTGAGACGTACAGAGAAAGAGGGCCACACCCGCAGTGGCAGCTTTGGTTCCCAGGAGGAGAGTGAGCATGAAGACTCCTGAACTGGACTAAAGCCATCTCTGTGCTTAATTCTGAATGTCACATTCTTATCAGAGTAAAATAATGGGTAAAGACTTGACCGCATATCGTCACATTATGATGACCTCAGAGAGTACATCTCCTTCCTTAGAAAGACAACTCTATAATTGCTAAGGAAAAAATAATGTGTGTGAGTGTGTGTGAAATCTTAGAAACTCAGCCAAGAAAGCTGCAAGATCAATAACCTGCATGAAATTTGTCAGAACAATAGAAGATAATGAGGAAAAACTCTGAACTTCAAAACGAAACAGTCAAGTTAAACATACATGCTGGGGACAGCACTAATCCAGACGAGCCTAAGAGAGAGGACGGAACTTTAAATTCATTATTTCACTTCACTCTCGAAAGAAACCTATGAGGTAGCTTTGGCAGTTATACAGTAGTAAGAATAGAGAAAACACTAATAATAGTAATAGTGTGATTTTTTTTTAACTTTTGATAAAAAAAAATAATATAGGTTCATGGTAGGAAGTCTGTAAAATTCAAAAAGCATGAGAGGAGAATGAAGATTCTTATAAGCTTATCTTCAGAGATGAGCCTGATGGCAGTTCTCCTGTCACCACACGGTCCCACTTTGCCATTTGAATTAAGAGGTCTCTTCTGCAAGATGGCTTCTGGGTATATAGAATGCCCCCAGGACTAGCAACTTCAGAAATGTCGATGGTTCACTTTTTCCTCACGGTCCAGAACGTTCTTTGCCAGAACAGTGACTTGGTTACCTGCAGTGGCAGAAGGTGCCCTGGTTGGGACTCCACAGGGTATCCATCTGACTGCTCCTTCATTTGACAATGGGCTATGTTGGGCTGTTAACCCTTCCCTTCCTACCAACTGTGCCCTTCCCCAGTTCACCAAAATACACCATCTTTGGGTACCTCCAATAAGAGGCAGCTTAATGCTGCTCTGGCATTCATTTATTCATCCATTTATCCATCCACCCATCGGTGTGAGCCCCTATGTTGGGTCAGATCTCGTGCTATGTGATAAGAGTACTGGCATCTGACAAGCTGTCACTATAGAAGATCCCATGGTCCTTGCCTGCCCCTCTGTGACTCTCTATCCAGCCTTCCCATTCAGGCTCTTTCTTCCAGTACTTTCTGCTAGCATGTCAATTAAGTGCTGAGTTTGGGGTCTCCGAGATCCAGCCTTCTGTGAATGGGTGCTTTGCTTGACCTTGGACCATCACATTCAGTTCCAATCTCCTGTTAATATGCAGGAGAGGATGGGAATGCTCCCATGAGGAAGAGGTACTGCCTAAGGACAGAGGGCCGACACTGCTTAACAAAAAGCCCCTCCGCTCCACCTGAGCATGTGAATATTCTCTAGATCATCATAGCTGTCAGACAAGTGCACCATTCCCATGGTGTTTCTTTTTTGTTTCCTCCCCGTGGTAACTTTAGTGGAAAGAGGTCCAGCCTTGGGAAAGTGCAAAGGACTAACATCGTGGGTCATTGGCCAACTCACTTTCCCTCTGGATCTCAGTTACAGCATCTGTAAAATGGAAAGATTGTACCTATTGGTTGTCTGCAGTTATCCTTTCCAGGTCTGATAGTTTATGACTTTATATAAATCTATCTCTCATCCTATCATAAATTGAAAAGCTCGTGTGTGTGTGTGTGTGTGTGTGTGTGTGTGTGTGTGTGTGTGTTAATGTGGCCTGTGAAA
>NW_006442491.1:27207958-27242471 GCF_000325575.1 Pteropus alecto
CTGATATGCCATTAGCTTGCTTTAAAAATCCCAGACTCTCTTTGTTGAGAACAAATGGCTTCTGCAGTGGGTGTTGGGGCAGGTGCACCTTCACAGCTCACATGACCCATTTGCTGCACAAAGATGAACCAAAGTCTGCCTGGTTGAAGAGCATGTCAGGATGCTTCCAAAGCATGAGCTAGATGCAGGAATCCAAAGCAAATATGAACAGAACTGGTCTAGGAAAATAGACAAGTAGGTAGTACCTGCTCAAGGGCAAGCTAGATTATCCAGAACACCTGAGGAAATCAGGGCGAGCCCCAAGCTTCTCAGAAACAAGGACAGGGAAGAATGGGGCAGAAGAATCAAACCTCCAGCTGGGCCAGAATGCAGGGTTCAATCCAGCGGTGCCCCCAAAGAGGACACACTCTCCTTGCCCTCAGTCATGAGATAGCCACACCTGCTGCATCCAGGGTGTGACTCTATATAAAGACAGACCTTTTCAGGGTCTTCAGGGGAGCTGAGCACCCAGAGTTAACACCTTCCCATCACTCCCAGGCACGCAGACTCGTATGCCACCCAGAATCATGGACTCGCTTGTCGCCTGCTCCCTTTTCCCACTTCAGATATGGTCACCCACTGTGCTTTATAATGCAAAAATAATATTCTTGCTGCCAATGCAAATTATGTCTGAACCATCTACCCTTCCCTGCCTTATGTAGAAAGCAGCTCCACAGGGGAGAGGCAGGCCAAGCTGCAGTTACAAGGCTTATTAAGACACCTAATGAAACACCTTGCATCGCCCCCACCTCCGAGAAGAGCTCCGCAAAACGCATCAGAGAAGCAGACGTCAGGCTTGGGGCAAAAAATTCCAAAGCACAGAGCCACACACAGAGGGACTGGGGCTGTCCTCAGGTGACTGCACGGGGAGGCATCCAGGGAAAAAGTACCCCGACCACCCATGTGGACCCCCCACATCCATGGTGCTGGAGCTCTTCTCAGACCATAGTCAAAAGAACCCTAGCAACTGCCTCACATCTCACGACCTCTAGGGGATGCAAGAGGGTCCACTGTCAATATGAAGCTGAGGTGAAGACTACAGACATGTTGAGCAGCAGATGCGGCAGGGATAAAGTTTTAGTTTCACCAAAGGGGTTAAAAGCTCAGGATTCTGGGAAATGGCCTCTTTAGGGCTCCTTTGGCATGCTCCTTAAGAGCTCTGAGCCCCCATGTGGCTAGATTATTCCTACCCTCTGGGAGCCCTGAGAGTCTAGATAATGATATGGATTGGGTGACTGGTTCCTAGAAGGCTACACAGCCTGCTTCTCCTTTTATCTTTTGTTTCCTTTTTTCCCTGTGTCTTAGGTCTTCTTAGAAAAGAGGCAATGGAACTAGGCACCTCATACGGTGGTGAAAAGTATAGACAGCCAGGATGTAAATTCTGTCTCCACCCCCTACAAACTATGTGACTCTGGGGAAAATGACAGAACCATGCGATGCCCGAGTTTTATCACTTAAAAATAAGGGTGATGATAATGTTAGTCTCTGTCTCTTCTAGTTTTTATAAAGGTCAAATTAGATACTGCATGGATGTCAACCAGGGTCACACTTGGCATGTTTAAATGAGAAGAATACAGGAGATAATAAAGGGACTATTTACAAGGGCACAGGCAAGACAAGAGTAAGGGCTAGAGCAGGAGAACTGCCCTCACCCCTGGGGACGGGAGGAATTAGGGGAGGGAGCAAATACTAGCATTCAACAAGCAAGAACAGTGGCGAGAAGGCCCCCTTGAGGGGAGCAATGGTCTTCAATCAAGGGACCTGGCTGGTCTCAGGCGACTGCACAGGGAGGCATCCAGGGCATAAGTACCCAGACCACACTCTCCTCTATCCCTCCTCCCAATCTCTGGCCATATGGAAGCCAAAGGGCTTTGGTGTGGTCCTTACAAGTCAGCCTTCCAGGGCAGTGAGCAAGGTGGGGAAGAGTAGAGATGGACAAGAGGGTCACATGGAGAACACCAGCACAGCACATAACGGGGCTCAGGGAGTAAGCTCTCAATACACCTGAGATGTTGTTCTACCCATCACCATCACCCAGAGTCAAGCCTTAGTCACCTGAAGACTAAATGGGGTTTTACGACCAGATGCCACAGTCATCAATGTCTCTTACAGGCCTGTAGCTGCACTGTTGGGTAAACTTCTGGATGATGGCACAAGGCCCCAAGCTCCTCCCTTGAATACCAAGTTGACCTACTAAGTTCACCTTAAGAATTCCTAGCTTGGGGCAAGAGGCAGGGATGTTTCCATCCATTAGAAACCAGGGGTCTTCCTGAAAGCCAGAATGGCTCTTGCCTTTTACTGGCTCAGTGGAACTTGCTAGGTGATCGAAAAAAGTCCATCCCTCTAATTAACAGAGTCCCACCTTCTCTTAACTCACGACCAGGCCCCTTCTAAGTCTCCGCCACTTGCCCTAAATCTTAATTCAGAGTTCCACGGAACAATGAAACTTCCACAAAAGAGCTCTTTGGAGTGACACTCCAGTAAGTCAAATCAATTAATCCAACATTTATGGAGAGTCAGGCATGTGCTGCTTCTGGGAAGCATGAAAAGAGATCAGATGCACCTGCAGGCACGGTCAATGGTTTCTCTTTTCCAAGAAGACCATCTTGGAACCCTTTCCTCACATGTCCCTAGGTCAGCCTAAACTGGGAGAAGCACGTGCTCCAAGGTAAGACAGTGCAGTGGGCAGAACATCGACTGTGGGGCCACTGAACCCTAACTCCATCATTTACTTATTATATAATCTTGGGCAAGTCACTTAGACTCCTTGAGCAATGTTTTTCTTCATCTGAATCCTTCGGGGAATAATCCCTAACTCGCAAGATCACTCTGAGGATTAAATGAGATGATGTGTGTGAATCTCTTAAAACAGTACCTCACACACAGTAGGTCCTCAATGAGTGTTTGCTCATCAGCCCTACAGGCAGCTCCAGGTATCCGAGTGCCTGAGTCACTGTTTCCTGTGTCTTCCCTTGAAATCTCAGACTCAGAGTGGGCAAATCCTACTGTTTCTGTTTCCTGATACTTAGGCTATGTCACCTGTCTCACTTCTGTCTGGGTCTAAGTTTCATCATCAACAAAATAAAGGGATACAGGCTACACAATGGACTAGACAAATAGTTCTCAATCTTTGCTAGGAATATACCTCTCCTTGGACCTCATGTTTTGAAAGACTTGTCTACTACATAAATGGAATTGCCAAAGTAAAAATTACTTCTTCCTCCATTTCTCTTAATCAAATCAACATATAACTGCCCCCTCAGGGCCCTGAGGAACATGAAATTACCAGCCTTATTCACTGGGTCAATTCTACTTGAACCCTAACCCAAAGAACTTGAGATTCTTTTGAACCTGTGTAGCTTGTCACACAAGCACCTTGAAATACGAAAAGTGACTTCTTTCTAGATTTTCAAGTTGAAAACACTGAACTAGTCAATTCCTAAGAACCTCCTCCCCCACCAATGCTGTCATTCTAAGATCCTAGCTGGAATAAGGACGATAAGACCCAATATGAAAAGGCATTTGCTGATGTAAAACAGCCTCTGGCAAGGTCTGGACCTGCAGAGATGGAGGGATTGTGCTTCTCTTAGGAAGCTGAGTGCCATCATCCAATGCTGTGACTTTATCTTACTCTGCCGAACCTTTTGGCATCTCCCTGGCAGTAAGAAGCCAAAGTCCTTTATGTTTAATTGCTACATACTCACTGCCCTTATCTGCAAAGTTCTTCTCCAAGAGCTCACCTTGGACCACCCCCTCCTGACTCTACAGAAGTGATTTGAAAACAAATATCTTCACAGAGCATCCTCAATGCCAACCTACCTCCTGACTTCTCATTGTTTCCATCACACGGAAAGCTTACAAATGGGAAAGAAAAAAAAAAGCTTATTATTGGATCTCATTCCCCACAAGCACCTTTTCTCTTTGGTCATCATTAAAGCCCTCTGGGATAGCTGGCTTGTTGCTAAGTCAAACTTGCAAAGTACTGTTTTCTGCCACTTCCTTAGATGTGCCTTTAATTATAGCTGTTCCTTCCTGTCGGCCATTCTCCACTATTTCAAACATCTAAGTTACTAGTCTTGTAATGTTCTTCTTATCCACTCATTAGAGTTGAACGTTTTGTTCTTGTCTTACATCTTCTATTCTGTCCTCTGCACAGCTTAAGAAGTACTTGAGTTTTTGTCTCTGCCATTATGTTGCATAATAAATAGCATTCGGTCTGGGATTGTGAATAGCTGCTTGATTGACTATTTTCTACGGAAAGTATCTAAAGATATATTAAGAGTCATAAAACTCTCCTCTGCTGTTAGAAGACTGCGCTGATTTCTATTATTCTTACCTAACTTTATTAACTAATCTTATTCTAATTATAACTATCTTGTATTTCTCCTTTTCCAATCTAGTATTCAAAGATCTATTATAGGTAGCTATAGTTATACCTCTCTGCCTGCCTTGGGCATCCCTTTCACTATCAACAGTATCCCAATGGGGACAGTATGTGTGGCCACCCAACCATAGAGAACAAGATGCTTTCTGTTTATCTGGAATTGTTCCAACTCAAGTTCTTGCTGCCCATGTGACAAAGCAGGAGTCAGCCAACATTTTCTGTAAAGAACCAGGTAGAAAATATTTTCACCTTTGTAGATCATATTGTCACTGCTACGAGTACCCAACTCTACCACTCAGCTGAAAAGGCAGCCATAGACAGTAAGTAATTAAATGGCTGTGGCTGTGTTTCAATAAACTTTATTTATGCAAACAGGTGGAGAACAAGATTTGCTCTGTAGGCCGTAGCTTGCTGACCCCTGTGATAGAAGAAAATGGTATTTCGTTTGTATTTGTATTATTTGATAGTGATATTGATATTTTCCTCCACTTCATGGAGACCATGGGAGGCAAAGGTTGGGGACAGGAATGTGAGAAGATTATGAGTTTGGCAGGATATTTGTCTAATTGTAGAAACCAATCAGACAACCAAGAGAACATTTCAGTTGGCAGCTGGATATACCAAGCTAGAGCTTGAGAAAGGCCTGAGCTGGAGGTAAAAAAAGAAATGAGGAGTTGTCAGCCCGCAGGTGGTCTTTAAACCACAGACTTAGAGGAGATCACTGAAGGCATTGTTGCAGCTAGAGAAAAGACATCGTCCAGGTGTCACTCCAAAAGGACACCCGAACGCAGCAAGGGAGAATAAGAAAAAGCAATGCCACAGGGGAAACGCTAGGAGAGTATGGTGATTTTGAAGCCAAATGATGAACAAGTTTTGAAAAGAGCAACATGAGAACCACAGTATTTAGCAGTATGGAGGTTACTGGAGACATTGACGGAGGTCACTGATGGACTGCTGGGAGAAGTGTGGTGACTTCAGTGACTTGGAATGACTTCAGCAGAGGCTGAGCAAAGAGAAATTGGAGACGGTGAGAATAAGAGTTCTCTGGAGAAGCTTTGCTAAAATAGGGAATAGAAAAAGAGTATTTTATTTTTGTTTATGATATTTTTAACATTCATTTTCACATATATGCTATCTATCTATATACATATATATCAACCACTCATTAGAATTTCTATTCTTGATTTTGTCTTTTGAAATATCATTCTCACTCTAACATCATAGAAAATTCAAATACATTGTTTTCTTTTCTACATTTAATACACTAGCAATCTATTTTCATATGAACAGAGTTAATGATATAACTTTTCCTCTAAATAGCTAATTTTCCTAGCAGCATTAATTAAATAATCTATTCTTTCCCCACTGATCTGAAATCCAGCATTATCACATAATAAATATTTACATATGCTCGAATCTTATTATTTTACTTTCTGTTCTGTTCCAATTATATTTCATTTTACCAGCCACTAAACTAAATTGTTTGTGGTGTTAAATTATTTTTATAACCCTTTATAATTTTTACTGTATAAATCTCCCTTTTATTTTTAGAACATTATTTTTGCTATTCTTATGGATTTAAGCTTCTACATAAACCTTAGAATAATTTTTGTCAATTTCTAAATAGCAATTCCTTAAGGATTTCGATTGAAATAACATAAATGTGTAATCAATTTGGGGCAGAACTGACATTTATGTGATTAAATTTCTCCATTCAGAAACACGATACTTTTCCAAACAACCAAGTCTTTGATGCACCTCCACGTTTTAACATCTTCATGTAGGTCCTGCATTTTTATCATCATCCTGAGACCCAAGCTTTAAAAAATATTCTGTCCTATTATGGATGGAATTTTCTTTGTTCTATACATTACAACTCAAAAATTGCTCAAATAAAAAAGCTAAAGTTTTTAAAAATTTATTTTGTATCTGTCGTCTGAAGCCTCTTGCTAATGCCAATTTTTTTTTCCTCATTGATGCTCTTGTACACCTTTTTAAAAAATACTAATCACACTTATTCAGAGGGCTATGTCCTTTGATTTATGGAGCTACAGCAGTTTTTCATGAGGATTTTTTTCCACTGCCTTATTCTGGAGGTATATCCTTCACCAGTGATCACTATCCCACCATGACCTGCCTAGATGCCACTTCTACTTCACATAATCTCTCACGTGACCTGTCAACACACATCCTAGCATCTACAGTCTTCTGGTTCATGAGGCTCGGATGACAAGTTCAACATGACCAGGTGGGGAAAAAGTACTGGGAAGTCAGGGGCACCGGGGAAGCCCATTGGGAAGACTGGATCTCTTCAGGCAGTGGACGCAAGTCCAATCTGACTAACAAAGAGAATAGGAGAAATTCAGGTTCCACTCAGACTGCCAGGACACTTGAGGAGTCAAAGCTTGTGGAAGAACTGGACAGCAAGATGTTCAAGTCCAGGCATAAGAAGATGGGGATTCCGAGAGCAAGATCCTGGATGATGAAGGAAATAGTGACATCTTTGCTACAGTTCAGGATAAGAGCAACTCAAGCATCCTTTGGTCTGACATATCAAGATAAGTTCACTATCAACAGTGTCTCCTGGCTCATGTGGCTTGGCCATGAGTCTTTGGTCCTACCCAGGAAACACAGACTTATTATTACTCAAGGAAACCAAAGTAGAAGCCTCATAAAAAGACCTAATAAGAGTTTTATGTTAAGGAAGATTACAGTTCAGGCTTTCGCCAGAATGAGTACAAGCCGGGATCGGGCCAGTAGGCTGACTTTGATTTTCACCACCTTGAGAGCTAATATCCTAAAACACAGCAAAGCTGAGTCACATATCTGAGTAGACTGAACCCACAGCTGCATAAATCTGGGCAGGACTAGGTGGGAAAATAGGATGATTCTGTACCTCCTTTTCTCAATCATGTACATGTCTAGATAAGTGACAGCAAATCCCTTCCAACCTCCCGAATCAAACCATAGAGAGTAGAAGTGAGGTGGCATGCTGCACCGTCACGGCTCACATTCGCTTTGTCACAGTATGATACTGAATCCCCTTATACTCCAATAGTGTTGTCTGGAGACCGAATCTGTATCTGTAGACACAATGCTGACATTCCGCTTTCCCCTCCATAAGTATCTGTTAATTTCCTTTCATTCATTTATACATTCATTTATCCATTCATTCAGCAAATACTTATCAAGCCTCCTCCTTGGCAGGTACCCCGCTAGGCACTGAGAACACAGACAGGATTGAGACACCCTCGATCTTTGAGGCATTTACCTTATTCACACATGGCATAAGGAAGCCAAGACTCAGCAAGTTTGCACAGCTCAACTAAGGAAACAAACTCGTTAGGTACAACCAGGTTGAATGGAGGACCACCTAACCCTTCCGCACCTGCTACCCCTCAGAATTCACACCACAAAGCCTCCCTAGGCACAAAGTGACAGACTGATGGAGGAGACCCTTTCTAATGCTACCACCTGATATGTGCCTTGTATCCATCACAGGCATGGCATCTTAAAGCAATGAAACAGACCAGCCAGAAGAAATGATCCCACATCCACTTACCCCTCTCCTTTCTCATAGCCCTCAGATAGAGATTCATGCTGCTTAGGAAGGAGCATGGCAGTTAAAGCAATCACTGGGGGAAAGTTTCTGAAATCTCTAAGAACTCCTCATTAGCATAAACCTTGAAGAGGGCTGATAAAGTTCAGAGCTTATCTCCAAGCCTGCTCGCTCCCTCTCTGCCCAGAGCAGCAGCTGGGCCAGAGATCGCCTTTTTTGCAAGGAAGCAAATTAAATTAAATTAGATCAGTTCTACCAGTACGAGCAACAGCAGCAGCACCTTCAATAAAATTAAGACCTTGAAATGAAAACAAGGAAATTATCTTCTGAAAACCTAATTCCACTGGCTAGTTAAAAGGCACTCATATGGAGACCTTCCCTGGCAACTCGACATAAACACTTGGGGGAGGAGCAAGGGGAGGCACTGGGGTATCTTCTGGCAGCCCGGAACTGGGTCTTCTGTTTGTTGCTGTTCCACTCTTTCAGAAACACATATCCAATAATGTATTTGACAAAAAAAAAAAAAATAGGCCATTTCAGTGAATATGGTCATTGAAAACCTTTTCAATAAGAGTATGTCATGCTGGCTGTGCAAGGGCGTATTTATAATCACGCAGCATGGTGGAGTAAAGAGAATGCCAGATCTTCCAGAAAATATGGTGGTTTGAGAACCATTTTACAGAAACTCCATCTCCAAAGTTGACTGAAATGAACAAAAAGAAATGAAGAAAAAAGAATATACTATTCATGCTGAAACAGAAAAAGCTCTAACCTTACATTGTAGATCTTAAGTGTCACCTGGGGCCAAAATGAAAGAAAAACCCATGCCCATCTTCCACTTCTAAATGGAACAGTGCTGTTGGAGAGAAAAAGCGTTGGGTAAACAGAGAAGCTCAATGACAGCTCCCAATTTGAAGGGAATAAATTAGAAAGTATTACCAAACCATGGGACAGATATAAACCATCCGAACCGGAAAACGAACTCCAGTTGGATTTACATCCTTCCCAAAATCCCTCTGCAAAATTGCCTGTTGGGCAGAAATGAGTTAGTCTCATACAGGGGCTCCAAGGCATAAAGAAAGACAAGGTTTGGGTCTGGAAAAACAAATCCAAAAAACAAAGCCCATGAAAGAGAAAGCCCTCTCAAAAAAGTGATTGACTCACACGCAAATAGAAGCTTTAGGGGACTCCTCCTCCAGGAACAGGATCCATTACTAACTCAGCAGAAATGGACCTAGTATAAGACTTTGGATAAACTTAGAAACAGAGACTAGAGACAAAGCTCCTAATGGCTTTTTGCAAGTTCCCATTGCTTTCCTCTCCCAACAGGGGAGGAGTCAAACTGTGCCCAAATAAACAGAGAGTGGAAATAAAAAATTGAGCATTCACATTTTGGATCAAATAACACCATCAAATAGGGGGGAAAAAAAAAACGAAAAACAGCAAAACAGCATAAAACAAGTGAATATTATGTCATTCTGCACCCCTACCCCCCATGTTGTTTGACATGTAAAGATAGTTTAAAAACAAACAAACAAAACAAACAAACAAACAAACAAACAAACTCAGGGATAAGAGGTACTCCAGGAAACACAAGACTTCTGCTTGTCATCCTCCTAGGGAACTTAAAGAGACTATGAACTCTCTGAGACAAACAATTAAAAGACAAGAGGACATTATGGTTGTTTCAGCTGGGACTGCATCAGCTTCTGGTCAGCCTCCCAAGTCTGCAAGTATGTGAAAACGTACACACATCAGGGCTGGAAGGACCCTCATCCAGTCCCAATCAATGATTGAACAGGAAAACCAAGGTCATATATTGAGTAAGTGGCAGAGCTATGACTAAAACTTAACTCTCTTTGGTATACATAAGTGGGAAAGAAGAGAGAGAGAGGAAGAGAGGGCGAGAGAATGTAAGATGGAAACAGCATCTGGGGGCTGGGAGAAGAGCATTGGACTACTAGCCAGAAGACCCACTGTGGATCAATCTGAGTACCTGCTTTCAGTTCCTCTGGGTATACGCCCAAGAGTGGACTGACAAGTCATGTAGTAACTCTACCTTCAATTTTTTGAGGCACTACCAAACTGTTTGGACAGCAGCTGCATCACCTTGCATTCCCACCAGCTCTAGCACTTTCTATGTTGTGTAACTTTGGATACGTCACTTTGTTCTGGGTCCCAGTTTCCTCTTCTCTAAAGAGGAGGGGTGAGAACTAGTTATTCCGTTGCTACCTCTGGTGTTTGATATTCACGTATGCTTTCTCTCCGGCTAGCTCTGATCTTCTGCTGCCCACCCCTCATCTGAGGAGTTCCATGACAGTGCGAAGAGCTGTAATGAATAAGTCCTGGCTCTGATGCTTCTCAGAGGCAGGACAAATCTTAATGCGTGTTCCTGAGTTATATTAATGCGCTTCCATTTTCATCCATATCTCTTAGTGTATTTTTTCCCTGTCTATTCTTTTAACCTTTTTGCAAGCATCATCTTGTTCTGTCTGTTGGCTGTCAGCTTTTCTCCCCAAGCTTTTGCAGAGTTGCGAGATTCTCGGCTATTTCTCCACCCTCAGCTCAAAACTATTTTTCCCTGGAGCTCAGCGACCGCTAAGTGGTCTTTGTGAAATCCTATTAGGATAATCTCCCTGTCCATGTCTCCTCTCCACCGGGATGCCTCTGGAAACCTCAGCCATCTTCCTTCCCAGAGTCTACACATCGTAGGGCTAGCTCCTGATTCGCCCAACATCATTCTATTTACAAATGTACTTACAAGGCTCTGATCTGTGGACACTTGTAGCCCACAAGCAACAGTTAAACTCACTGGAGACCAAGCTCAGATGTCGTCTCCTGCAGGAAACTTTCCTATTCACCTAGGAACCCCCACTTTTTCAACAACCCAGGGACAAGGAAGCCGCCCTTTCTATGCTTTTTCTGTGTATGTTTGTTGTTATCATCTACTTGTCTCATTCAGACTGTGGGCTTCATAAAGGCAGGAGCTGTTTTCACAGTTGTACTCCCAATGCCTGATATATTAGATGTTCTCAATATGTATTTGTCGAGTTCATGAATGAATGAGCTCCTCCACCAATCAGCTCATTGTGCCTCCGCTTATCTATCTACTCATTAAACCCAAAGCTCCCTTTGGGTACACTGCGATTTACTTGCCATGGTAACCACTGTTAAAGAAAAAATTACTCTGACACTTGTTACAACAGTAAGGACGAATTTACTCAAGACTATTGCAATAGAGGTGTTGCAATGAGGAGAGAGATTAGGCTCAACTCTGAATACAGAAAAGACAGCTGGGGATTTATAGCCAAGGAACAGAGTAAGGGGGTCAGTGGATGGAAAATTACTAAGAGAAGGCATGAAGGATCGTGGGGAATCTTGCTGCACTGAATTAATAGGATTCTTGCTGAAGCAAGCCAACGTGATCAGATAGCAAAGGTAGGGGGATTCTGGCTGTTCTGACTTAGCAGGATTCTTGCTAAAAGAATGGGTAGGCAGGCCAAAGACAGGGTGGGGTGGGGCTTGTAAGCTATGGGGGTCAAGGTTGAGGCTTTGTTGAGAAGGGAGATCAGAGGAACATATCTGATGCTTCGTCAGGGAGTGAGGCTTTGTTACCCCAAGATCTGGCACAATCCTGTCCTTTATATGGTGGGAGCTAACTAAATGCTTGGGTGAGACAAACTGAGCATCTACCTCAGAGTGGGCTTGCTCAGCTTCAGCAAAGGTTCAGGGCTCTCTATTCTTTGCTCTTTCTTGAACTGAAGTGGCAGAAGAAGATAACCCAGTAGAGGTGCCCAAGGGGCTAGGAGTAGCAGGAGAAGGCAGTAAAATGAGTCTGACCCAAATTAAGCAAGAATATACATCGTTTTCCCAGGGTTCCCCAGGTCCAAGGCTTTCCCAGGCCAGTCACCTCAAATGACCCTCACAGCCACCCTGCGAAGCAAATTTATCTTCATGTATTATAGCTAAAGAAATGGACTTCGGGAGGTCCAGTGTCTTATCATAGATTACACAGCCAGAATTTTTCACATTACACTTACCTCTGATTATTTCCAAAAATAAAATTTCTCAAGAAAGATATGCACACTTTATGTCTCTGACAGATAGTAAGTTGCCCTGCGTAAATACTGTACCAACCTGCACTCATACCAGCCAAGTACAGTCAACCGCCTGTGTCTCAGAAGGCTCACCAACACTGAACATATATCTAATGGATCACTCGTCTTTCTCTTATTGATTTGTAAGAGCTCTTTTGATATTAATGATATCAATCATTTGTTTTGTGTATATACATAGTTATACATTATTCAGCTTGCTCTGGATCTTTTCATCTTGTTTATGGTATTTATGGACAAATATATAAATATTTTTCTTTATTGCTTCTACCTTTAATGATAACACCGGAATACTGTCCTACTCCCAAAGACAATTTAAATATTCTTGTTTGCATTACATGTCTTAGATGCTTGCAGATTTTTATATTTTACTGAAATGTACTATATTTATATCTAAAATATATTTTGGTATAAGTGTGAAGTAAGGACCTACTCAAGTGGTCCACACCCTTCTCTGATGGGTTATCATTACAATTTCATCTTGACATATCTCACCAATTGGAAATGTTTCTCTCTCTCTCTCTCTCTCTCTCTCTCTTTATCTCACCAATTGGAAATGTTAAGTTTCTCTCTCTCTCTCTCTCTCTTGCTCTCTCTTGTGCACACACACACACAATTTCTTTTAGAGACATATCTTGTTCTATTGATCTGTCTCTTCTTGGATTCTCATAGATGCTATTTGGACTCTTTTAATTCCAGGATACATTTCTAAAACTTAGAAATGGAAGTCTTTCTTCATTATTCTCTTGCAATAGCAGCTTCATGATCTGTGACCATTGATTTTTCCAGATAAACTTTAAAATTATTTTGTAACATTGCTTAAAATTTCCTATTGTATTCACATTACATATTTTAAATTAAATTGATAAGTCTTCCCATCCGGGAATAAGATACATCCATTTACTTTTCTATTTTCTCAATTTTGCTTTATAGCTCCCTTCTAAAGTTCCTTCATATTGCCTCTTGAGTTATTTCCTCAGCCTTTTATATTTTTGTTTCTTTGATAGAATGAATCCATATATTTACATATGTTTCTAACTGGTTATTTCTAGGATTTAGGAAATTATTGATTTTGTCTGTTTATTCCCTAACTAGTCACCTTATAGACTCTTATTAAGGCTTCTAATAGCTTTTCACTTATTTCTCTCAGAGTTTTGGTAGATAATAATATCTTCTGCAAATGATAACTTTCTCTCTTCCTTTCCCATAACTATACTTTCAATTCTGTTACTAGAAATTCCTGAATGAATGCTAATTAATTTTAGTGATCATGAGCATCCTTATATTTTTAAGATATTGGATGTTGGTTTAGAATAGACAACCTCTGTCTAGCACATTAAGAAAAGAGCTTTCCATGCCTTCTCAGGATGAGAGTTACTCTCTGTGCACCCCACCTCCAATCCAAACCTGTCCCCACCCTGCCCTGTTCTCTGAGGGTCTCACCTCTGTGGTCGGCATCTTCCAGCCTCCCTCGCCCTCTGCTCTGGCTGAGCTTGACCGGTGGGAGGTACTGGCAGAATACCAGAGGGTAGGAGGAGTGAGGTAAGGCAGTGGTTGTGTGCCTCTATCGCCTGTCAGGCAGTCTCGTAACACCATTCACCACCGCTGCCCTATAGTCATGGGGACAGTGACCGCTCCCCACAGTAGCCAGTCTCAAGGTGCTTTACGATCTCTTGTTAATTGCCTCAGTCTTGATCCAACCTCTATTTCATCAAACTCTATCCATTTAAACCCTTTATATGCCACATATTTCTCACCCAGAATTTCTTTAACTGACTGATAAATTAAGATCCACCGTTAAGTGTTTTCCAATGTCTTTTGCAACATCTCAAAAATGATCAAAATATTTTTCTACCTTGTGACATTTATTCATTCATTAAGAAAAAAAAAATGAGTACCTACTTTGTGCTAGCTGTTGTGGTAAACACTGAGCTTAGAACAGAAAAAAAAAAATAGACGAGCTCTCTGTCTTAATGTTCTCTTGGAAGTAGTGACTAGGAAAGAATGATCTGATGAAGAATAACAGGAGGATGTATTCAGATAGGATGGTCAGAGAGTCTTCCTCACAAAAGGTGACATTGAAGTTTGAAAGTTTGGAAAGAGTTGGGGAAGAACCTTCTGGGAAAGGAGAATAGCAAGTGCAAAGGCCCTGAGACATAGGTTAGGCGTGGATGAAGAACGGACAGGCCACCATCAAGAAAGGGCGGGGTGCTAGAGGATATGAAGGCGGGGGCTAGATCAGGGATGTCCAATAGAAATGTAATACGAGCCAGGTTTTTGTAGTTTTACATTTTCTAGTAACCATCTTTTAAAGGTAAATGGAAATAAGTGAAATTTATTTCAATGTAATTTATTTAACGCAATTTATCTAAAACATTTAAATAATATAAAACATTTCAACGTTTAAATAATATAAAAAATTAATGAGATTTTATATATACACATATAACTTTTTGAGATGTGGTGTGCCTTTTACATTTAAAGCACATCTCAATTTGGACTGCCCACTTTTCAAGAGCTCAATATCCCTGTGTGGCTGTTGGCCACTATGGTGGCCAGCACAGGACTAGATCATGCCCATCAGGCCTTGGTGACACTGGAGACTGGTTGAAAAAGGCAGGGCATATGAGATTCATCTCTACGGCTATCAGCATCATGCCTGCACACAGTAGGTGCACAGCGAATGTTTGCTGGGCAGAATGACAGAAGACCAGAACAGATTCTAGTTTCCATAAGCAGAGAGGCATCATTGTGATCGCTCAGGTACCTGCTTTAGGAAACTCAGTCTATTTTAGGTCCTCAGCCAAGAGAGGAAATTGGGGTCTGCCTGCTGGATCTCCTACTGTGGGGGCCCTTTAAGGCCACCTCTCCTGTGCCTGGGGCACTTGGCCCAGCTGCTCCCTTAATTCAGAAAGATCACTTTGCATCATAAGCCAGGGAGTGGGAGGGAGGGGGGCCATTAGCATTCATTATACACAGCTTTTCATTTGGAAAAGCACCTCAAATGTGTCTATCCACATTGCTTTGCTTCATTTTTCAACATTCATGAGTGTAATTGCATTTATTTTTTCTCGTCAAGACTGCAAAACAAGTGATAATTTACTACATTACAGCCTATATCAGCTGGGTTTACAGCCACAACAGTTCTAATCTGCCCTCAGAGAGGCTGGGTGGGTCGGTAGGGGGTGGACTTTTTAGCTGGGAGCAACACATTTCTTTGTAACAGGGAGCCTAGGCCTAGCTACTCATCAAGGTCACAATGACAGTGACAATAACTAACCCATACAGAGACCCTAAGCTCTCAAATCATGTTCACCTCCACCATCTAGACTGCTTTTTGCAGTAATAAGGTGAGGCAGACACGTATTCCCATCCCCATTTCACAAAAGAAGAGACCTCATGAGATTCAGGGAGGTCCTCAGTCATACATGGTGACAGGCTGATAAATCTCAGAGTCAGGGCTCAAACGTGGATGCTTGTGATAGGAAAGCCTGTGCTGTGTCCACGGTGCCATGTGGCAATGCTTGAACCCTGGCGAAGCCTGAGGTCCTGCAGTGGTGTCATCGGAACTATGCGTGATATTAAAAGTTTGTAAGTCCAGAGTGCTAACAGCAGCCGGGCCTCCTGAGGCGACCTCCTGCCCTGATTCTACACCACAGAACGCTGACCTTCGGGGTTCATGCCCTTGCTGAAGGGTACATCCAAGTGCAGCTCTGTTTGTGATTATCTAGAAATGAGAGTGGGGAAGCACAGTCTAGCCTTGTGTTTGGGGATCCATCTCTGCAATGTTTACTTCCCCTTGAAAACAGAAGCCAAGCCCACAGTGACATCCAGACTTTAGGTCACAAATGTTCATGGATTAATGAGTAACTTTTTCACGATTGACAGGACTCAGCCGTAAAAGCTTACTTGTTAAACTCATTTCCTAAGTAAGAAAAAAGCAGTAGTGAGTGATGTCCGTGGTGGCAAGACTCTCATCCCCTCTTCCACCCCTTGATTATAACACACGGGTCATGGAAAGAGAGCAACGCAAAGAGCTGGGTTTGCCCTAAGGCATCTGAGTGGGGTAGCGGAGACCAAGCAAAACCTCAGACCTGAGTCACAGATGCGTCAGCACAGTGTGGCCTCTCCTGGGGTCCAGCCCCACCTCTCCAGCTCTCTCCACAGCAGAGAAGGGAGCGAGGTAATCGCTGCAAAGCTGGGAACAAGAAGTCCCTCCAGCCACCTGGCCAAGGTGCTCAAGCCTAGAGGGGACACCTCTCATCACCCCGTTCCCGTCCTTTCTCCGCAGAGTCAGGACCTATTCCCAAGCAGAGTCTGGCCGTCCTGACACTGGCTAGTGAGACCCTTCTTGTGGGCTCTCCTGCCTCAGACCTGGCTACTCAGGGACCTGCTGCTGAGCTTCCACAAGCACGGTGGACACAAGGGACCTCCAAGAGCTGCTACGGGCTTCAAAGGAGGCCAGTTCGGCCACATCATCTAGTCTCACACACATACACACACACACACATGCACACGCAGACGAGAGAGACAGAGAGAGAGAGAGAGAGAGAGAGACCATCTAGTCTCACACACACATACACACACACACATGCACACGCAGACGAGAGAGAGAGAGACAGAGAGACAGAGAGACAGAGAGACAGAGAGACAGAGAGACAGAGAGAAAGAGAGAGAGAGCATGCCAGTTAGTTGGCTTGTTTGTTCAGGCCTGACAAACGCTTAGGTACTCATTCCCTCAACAGGTTAACTCAGCGTCCCCACTGCGAGTCCTAGCTGAGACAGGACAGGAAGGAGGCACGTGGGCAGAGAGGACCTGCCATGTGCCAAGCATTTTGTCCTATGTTTTCATGTTATCTCATTCAATCTCCACATCTTCCAGTCCTATTACCTTCTTTTTATAGGTTAAAGAAAACCCTGAGCCATAGAAAAACTACATTGTTTTGTTCAAGGTCCTCCAGGCATATCCCTCAGGCTGGAGCGTCCGCGAACTTTGTGTATGTGTACACTTCTCACTCCTACACTCAACTGTACATAGACTCCACGACAGAGGTTATTGAAGTTGCACTGCAAATATAAGAAAGCGGTCTTTTAATTGGAGAGAATAACCTTTCTGTTATTGCTTTCCGTATTGCAAAGTCTAAAGACTTAGTACAATGTCTTAAAATCAGGATTATAAAGCTGACATTTTGCTTAAAGTGGTCAAAATCAGATAATTATTTCATTCTACACGAGCACTTAATACAGTTCTCTCGTAACGATTACCATTACCCAGAAAAGAAACCAGGGGTAGCTGTCCGGCTTGCCGTGCACCGGCCTCCCTTAAATCCTGCCTCCCTCTCACAGGCAGGCGAGACTCTCTTGTTCCTATTTCATGAGGCCTCTGGTGGCAGCAACGAAACAAATTCTGCACCAGCAGAACTGCCTCATAGAATCTGCATGCTGTTAGTTAGAAAGAACTGTGAGGTTGTTACTTTTTCAGGCTCCTTCATTGTGTGAGTAGGGCCGCTGGGGCCCAGAGAGGCTAAGCAACTTGCTCTACGCCACACAGAGATACAGCAACACAGCAGACCCAGAACCCAGGTCTCCTGTAACACCCCCCACCCCACCCCCGATATAGTGCTCTAAACCAAAAGCTTATACTTGAATTATCTGTTTCTTTAAATCTGTTTCCCAGTAACTTAACATTTCAATTGTCTCCCAGCTCATTTGCTCAATATTAATCGGGAGTATCCTGGGAGCCAGAGCCAGTTCTAGGGACTGAGGACAAATAGCTATGAACGGGAGAGCTGATTCCTGCTCCGATGGCGCTTACATTTGATTGAGAGAGGTGGGTGGTAAACGCAAACTTACATACATTTCCCATGTTGAGCTCGTTGGATGAATGACCTGGGGCAGAGACTGGGGGCCCGGGGGGCGGATTCTGAGACCTGGGTGTCCTCAAGGCAGAGGAAACAACATGGAAGTGGTGCAGAAGGCAGGAAAAAAAGAAGGCAGGCTGAGTTGAAGGCTGCAGGATGGCGAACAATAGAGCTGGAAAGAAGGGGCACCTGAGGGGACCAAGGCTTTGTGGGGGAGGGAGACAGGATGGGACTCGGCATGGGTGCTTCTGTAAAATGCAGACTTGCCCCTCAGCCCTGTCTTTTTGAATGGGCTCTTCCATCTCCTCTGGTGCCCAGTCTGCTCTCTGCCCATCCCCCAGAGTGTGGAAATTTCCAGTTCTGCTGTCTGCCCTCTGCTCTTCTTATTCTCCTGGGAAATTCTGACTCTGGTCGAGGGGTTACCAAGCCAGCCCCAGGTCAGATTGCTAGTGGCCTGCAGAACTGGCGTGCCAACTCCTACCAGCCTGATTTCAAAGTTCACACTCCCATTCGTTTCTTCCATTTAAAAGAGCACAGTTATTTACTCACTTAGGACACACTGTACTAGAAATCGGCTTGGTATTTTACATCATTCCTACCTTTCTATACTCTTTCACACATCACTGGGGCCGGAAGCCTAGAAACTCCATTTTCCTTTTAATTGAGATAAAAACGTAAAACGTAAAATCTACCGTCTTCACCGTTTTTAAGTGTACAGTTCAGTAGTGCCAACTATATGCACACTTTCGTGCAACAGATCTCCAGGACTTTTTCATCTTGCAAAACTGGAAGTCTATACCTACTGAGCTCCCTGTAGCCCCTGGAGACCACGATTCTATTTTCTAAGAGTCTGACTGCTTTCGATACCTCAGGTAAGTCAAATCATACAGAATCTGTCTTTTTGTGTCTGGCTTATCTCATCCAGCATAGTGTCCTCAAGGCTCATCCATGTTGTAGCTAGTGTCTGAATTGCCTTCCTTTTTAAGGCTGAACAAACTATCCTTCCTTTATCCATTCGTCTGTTGATGGGACATTTGGGTGGCTTCCAACTTCTTGGCTATTGTGAATAATGCTATAATAAACATGAATGTACAAATATCTCTTGAAAAGCCTGCTTTTAGTTATTTTGGATATATACCCAGAAATGGGATTGCTGGATCATATGGTAATTCTAGTTTTAATTTTTTGAGAACACTTCATACTATTTTCCATAGTGGTTACATTATTTTACATCCCCATCAACGGTACACAAGGGTTCTGATTTCTCTGCATCTTTGCCAATGTTCTTTTATTTTCTGTTATTATTTTTATTATTCTTATTGTAATCACCATCCTAATGGGTATGAGGTGATAGCCCATCATGGTTTTCATTTGCAGTTCTCTAATGATTAGTGATATTGCACATCTTTTTATATGCCTCTTGGCCATTTACACATCTTCTTTGCAGAAATGTCTATTCACATCTTTTGTCTATTTTTTAATCAGGTTATTCGCTTTTTTTTTTTGCTGTTGAGTTGTAAGAGTTCTTTATATATTCTAGATATTAACCCCTCAGTAGATACATGATCTGTAAATATTTTCTCCCATTCCATAGATTGTCTTACACTCTACTGTTTCCTTTGCTTCTCAGACGTTTTTAAGTTTGCTATAGTCCCACTTGTCTATTTCTGCTTCTGTTGTCTCTGCTTTTGTTATCATATCAAAAAAAAAAAAAAAGTCACTGCCAAATCCAACATCGTGAAGCTTTTTCCTTATGTCTTCTTCTGGGAGTTTTATAGTTTAGGTATTTAATCCATTTTGAGTAAAGTTTTATATGTGGTATGGTGTAGGTAAGAGTCCAACTTTATCCTTTTGCAAGCCGATAAGTAGTTTTCTAAACACAGTCTGCTGAAGAGACTGTCCTTTACCCATTGTGTTTTCTTGGCACCTTTTGAAACTCATTTGACCATATACACAAAGGTTTCCAACGGTTTTATAAGCTTCTAATTTTAGAAGCCTCTAAAGATATTTAAAGTGCCTGGCACATAGTAAGTGCTCAATAAACGCCAGCTGTGGTTATCAAAGCGAGACATCGTGTTGATGGGAATACAGCTGGTACAGTAAAATCTGATGATCTAAGACAGTGCTGGACAATAGAAATATAATGTGAGCCATATATGTAATTTTAAATTTTCTAGTAGCCGCCTTAAAACTATAAATGGGCTAAATTAATTCTAATAATTTATTTTATTTAAGGAAGCATATCTAACATATTATCATTTCAACATACTAACGTAAAAATTATTACTGGATGTTTTACTAACATGCCTGACTGCTCTGAGACGTTCCATTCCGACAGCAGATACTCAGAACAACACGCGGCATTGAGGTGGGTGGACACTGGGGGCTTCGTCAGTGCAACAAACTGATGGGTCAGCGCTCAGCGATTAGACGTGAGGCATTTCTCTTATTTTCTCAGTTGGAAGACCCCCCCCAAAAAAAGTTTCCAGGAAACTTTAATACATAAAATTTTCAGCGTGTAGATGAATTAGTCAAATGTCTACTTATGGTGTTTAAGACACAATTTAGTTACACGTATTTAAAATCACAGGTTTCATAAGATAACATGTTAAAATAGGTAGTAGGTGAGAGCACAGACTCTGGAGACAGACTACCTGGGTTCAAATCTCAGCTCCTCCGTTTACTATTAATTTTTGAGTGAGTTACCTCACATTCTGGGTCTCCATTTCTCATCTATAAAACGGGGCCATAACAGTACCCAGCGCTGCTGAGGTATCAAATGAATTAAAAACGTGTAGAGCTCCTAGAGCACTTTCCAGTAAGTGGAACACACATTTTAGGTTAAAAAATAGTGGTTTATTTCCCATTCCCATATATCATAAAGACTTTTATTCAAGCACGTCACCTGCACCATTGGCACCTGGGTCTGTCATCAGAGGAAGTACTTTTCAGTTGAATGACTATTTCACCTTTACTTCCAATGACACCATTTGGATAAAATGCTCTTTGAATCCAGGTTTGATGTCACAGAACCAGGGTGAGCATCTATGTGAGTATTAGAGCAGACATGTTTTACCATTAATCTGACAGGCATATGCTCTGATCTGCCCGCAAACATCTTCTGCTGCTTTCCAAGCCATCTTTATCACTCATCATTATTTGGTCATATCCTCTGGAATAATACTAAATTTGTCTTCAATTTTCTTGCCTTTTTTCCCCCCTATCAATTCTGTTATCACTGTAAACATCCCAAACTAGCACGGATTGGGGTCACTGCAGGCTAATGTAGTTGCCCCAATTAATTTTGTAGTTCAAAGCACACAAGAGGCCATTCCATTATATGAGACACTTTGTAAGAACATTTCCGAGAGCAGTTTGGAGACCAAAATCTTGCCTTTTATTTGGGCATATGGAGGACTTTTTGACTTTTATCTTTTCTTCTCCCGGTGCCCTTTCTTGAATGTTAATAAACCGTGGAGCATGCATCCAGTGGAATACCATGCAGCCCTGGGAGGTGAAAACCAGATCTAAACACAGTGGCACGAAAAGAGAACAGTGACACAAGCCTGGTGACGACAGCCCTAGTCATTATCTGCATTCTTAGGAGGCACTAGAATGCGGTAGTTGAGAACACAGATTTTGGACCCAGATTTCCTGCAGACAAATCCTGGCTCCACCACATGCCAACTATGACCTTGGGCAAGTCCTTCAAACTTGTCTGCCTCCAGCTGTCCAATTTGTAACATGCAGATGATTGTATCTATATCAGAGGACTGTTGCAAAGGTTAAATAAATTAATACATTTAATGTACTTAGGAGAATGCCTACCATATAACGAGTACCACACAAACACTGCTTCTTCATTGTTATTGTTACTATCGCCACATATTTACATTTTCTGATTCCCACCCACCCTCCCTCTCACCTCCTTCTTCTCCTCTTTCTCATCTTCCTCTCTCTCTCCCTCCCCCATCCCTTCTCCATCTTCTTCTCTTTTCTCCTTCTCCCCCTCGGCCCCGCCCTCTCTCTCTCTTCCTTGATATGCATCAGTCTGTTAATAGTGATATTTGAGGGAACTGAGATGGGGCTGGGGCTCGGGAGGTTTAACTTACATGTACAAACTCAGCATTTCTTTAAGAATGAATTTATAATATTTTATCATTAAAGAGCGAAGAAAAAATATATTGACTCAACAGTGGTTAAATGGAAACATAAGAGCTCACAGCTTTAAGTCAATCGATAATAATACCAGGAGGGATTAAGGGTGTTTAAAGGCCCGCACTTCCAGATCAGTTGAATATAAGCATCGCATTACAGAAACAGTAGGTCTGTTTGTGGATGTGTCACATTTTTCCAATGGAGAGCCTCTTACCTAGGTCACAAACAGATCTATTTGTGAGAATATGCCAGGCCCCAGAGAAGAGGCAGGGGTAGTCCCCAGTGTCCCTTTATTTGCCCCTAGGATTACCTCTAGAGAGGAAGAGACCTGACCAGTCAGGCCTTGGGACCAAAGGGCCCCTTGTGACCACAGCCTCATCAAGCTGAGAGACGATGGCACTGGAAATACGAAAGCCACAGACACCCCAAGTACAGTGAAAATACCAAAAAAAGCAACAGCCTCTCCAGGGTTCTTCTCAGAATTTCCTGACATCATTTTTCTTTTGATTTTCCCAACACTAATAACCCTAACAATAATTTAGTCCATATATGGACCACCTGCCCTGTTCTAAGCCCCACACAGGGCATAGGGAATTCAGCAATGAGGGGGCAGCTCATGTCCTTGAGTGGCTCACAGCCCTGGTGGGAAATCAGAGAAAATATGTTGTAATAAATTCAGCCACAGAAGCACAGAGGAGAGGTAACGCTGTGGGGAAGTCAGGGAAGGCCTGCTGGAGGAGGTGACATCTATGCTGAATTCCGATACAGGAGAAATGAGGACAGAAGGTGCCTTTTAGCCAGAGGGGTCAGACAGTGAAGAGCATGATGGCGTGACCTGCAAGATTTGTGGTTGAAAACAAGAGAAATCAACCGCGACCATCTTTCTCAAAAATAGGAATGTTTTGGAAGAACATTGGGAGGCTCATCATGAATAGGAAGCCGAAAGATCAGGCTTGAAAACCAAGCAGAAACTAAGGCATCTGTGGGGAACCAAGCAGCAGACAGTTAGTAACCTCTTTTAGTACAACCTCTCGTGGCCCAGACATCGCCCCTACCGCTAGACACCCCGTTGCACTGGCCTCTGGCTCATCCTTCCTCGGTGGAAAGTCCTGAGCAGGGGGATCCAACTGACGTCATCCAGGTCACGTGTCCAGCCACACCCAGACTTTCCGGGGGTGGTGCATTTCTGTCCTCTTCACCTTCCAGAGAGCACCACATCCCACCAAGATTCCACATGATGGGAGATTCTCAAAATCAGGAAGCAGGGTTATAGGCTGGAATCCCAAAACAAAAGCAAGAAGGACCCTCTTGCATGATTATGTAGAAGGGAAAACAGAAGAGGAGAGGGCAGAAGAGGGGGTGAAGCTAGAGACAGATGCTGGGGTCGTATCATGAGAACATTCAATTATTAATGCGGGCAATTCATTTAACAAACATTCACTGCTAACTTCTAAGTCCCGGGCACTAGGGTTACAGATGTAAATAGAATGGTGCTTCTGCCTACAAGGAAAACAGAAACGAGTTCAGCACGTAGACTACAAAGAAGCTTGTTATTCATCCAGTAAGCACTGGAAAGCCCGTCCTGCTTTTTACAGCTGATGTCCACTCTGATTGGTCAGTGCTTGGACTGCTCTGGTTCATTACTATTTTGAATATGATTCCTGCCGATCCCCAGAAGGTCTCCATCCAGTGTATGAAGAGCTACCACATGGTCTTCTCGGGACCATCACTGGTTCCTGACTTGTGTGAATTTCAGAATTCACAAAGCATTTTCCCAACATCGACTCATGGGCAAATTTCCAGGATCTCATGTTTGACATGTGGATGATATTCTTCCTCCAGATCTCAAAACTAACACACGATCATCATTCTGTGTTTGGTACCATATATATATATGTGTGTATGTGTGTGATATTTATGTATATACGTACTATATATATATACATATATATGTAAAATTTGATAACTTCTATTGGAGATGAATACAGAGATATATGTACAAATACTCACTGCAATATGATTGAGGAGTAACTAGAAGGAATTTAAATATGCAACAATACAGGTAGTTAAATAATCATGGAATAGTTATTGCAATGGAAAACTATGAAGCCTTTGAAAGCGTGTTTTTAAGGAATATTTAAGGACATGAGAAAATTCTTAAAATAATATTAAATAGGAAAAGAGATATTTATCTAAGTTCGTGTGCACATATGACTTTTGTTCTTTATAGCTATCTCTATTGTGTATACTCTCTACAATGAATATGCATTATTTTTGCAAGCATAAATCATGAATGTAAACAGAAATAATTTTAAAAGATGTTTAATGACAGTACCATGTATACAATACATATTTCTCTTCCTTGGAGTTGAAGCCTGGCTCTTTTTTTTCATACATAACTTACATAACTTACATAACTTACATAACTTACATAACCTTGGACCAGGTAAGTTTACCTGCCTAAGGATTGATTTTCTCAAAAATAAAGAGGAGATAATATCTCCGAACTCACAAGATGGTGGCACAGTAGAGGAAATACATAGGAAAATGACTAATCAAACTCTTGGTTAGAGTGAATACGCAGTAAATGCCAGTTCTCTTAAAAGAAAGCAAAGCAGAGCTCTGGTGGAGTTCTAACGTGGGAAAGGTAACAGCCAGGGTACCGATGTGTGACTGACCCAGTAATAGCTTCCTGGGGCTGCCGTAACAAATTACCGCCAACTAGGTGGCTTAAGACAACAGAAACTTATTCTCTCACAGTTCTGGAATGTAAGAGTCTGCAATCAAGATGTTGGCAGGGACACGTTCCCTGCAAAGGCTCTAGGAAGAATCCGTCCTTGCCTCTTCTGGCTTCTGGTCTTTGCTGGCAACCCCTGGCATTCCGTGGCTTAAAGATGCATTATTCCAATCTCCGCCTGTCTTCACATGACCAACTCTATGTGTCTGTGTGTCTCTTCCCTTCCACCAGTCATGTTAGAGAAGGTCCAGTATGACCAGCACGACCTCATCTTAACTTGACTACATCTGTAAACATCCTATTTCCAAATAAAGTCACATTCACAGGTGCTGGGGTTAGAACTTCAATTTATCTCTTTAGGGGACATAATTCAACTCATAATAGACCCCACCCTTCTCTCTATAAATATCAGCAGTTAGAGAAAGCAGGAACACACAGCCAAGGGAGCAGGGGCATGAAGAAGAGCCCAGGACCCTGCCAGAGACTATGTCTGCTTCCACGACAGGCTGATTGGTTGAAATATTCCTGTCTATATGTGTGCACACCTGTGTGTCTGTTCTCCCTGGATTCTTCCCAATATCTGCGCCTTCCAATGAGGTAACTAAAATGATATTTATCTGCTCTAGAAATTTGGGCAAAATGGAGAAAAGAAGCTGCCTGTTTTTTTCTAAATTTAAACTTACTGAAGAGATTATGCTGTGGGTCCCAGAGGGGCTGGGCCAAGATAGGTGTGCCTTCGAGGGCTGAGAAGGTGACTGGAGGAGTTCTCCTACACTGGGAAGGGGAAGAGGTGGGTCTGCTGGTCCCACACCGCTCGGCGGCAGTACTTGAGGAGGTGGCAGGCCCTAGAAGGGATGCTGGATGATGCACCTGGGCTGGCTGGACCTGGGACAAGGGCTCCAAGCCTGGGAAAGGAGCAGCAGAATTATTTGATTCAAAGAGGCCACAGGAAATGTGACAGCAGGATTCTCAGAGGAGACCACAATGGCCTACTTAAGTCCCTGAGACATTTGTAGACACCTAGAGAAGGGGGAGCCCCCATAATGACCAAAATTTAACATTTAACTCCCTGGAGGCTCAGAATCAGCTTCAAATTGATGTAAATTCAGTTTTTATTGTGCACCTGGGTTTTCAGCTTGAGATTCAACCTGACTTCATTCCAACACTTAAAACAATGTCCCTACAAGCACTAGAAGGAAATGGAAGGCAACTTCCCACGCCCCGTTACTTCTGACTTCCGCCCTTTTAAAAGGACACTTACAGCACTTGCATCTCCCTTCAGCCCCCAGAGACCTTCCTGCTGGGCCCTGAGCTGGACCTCAGGGTGGACACGTAGAAACACATGCCAAGGCTGGGAATGCAGAGCTAGGAACCAGTGGAAGCTGCAGTTAGTTCCACGGAGAAGAGAGAGGCCTGGAGAGAAGGTGTGCGGGTAGACCAACCCGGTTCCTCTGTGACAGCCCCAATAAAGGTGAAGTGGGGGGAACCCAGGCCTGAAGCCTGAAATGCCAGCCCAGGGATGAGGGAAAGAATATGGCGGTGGCCGTGTGCAGCACTGCGTTAACAGAGCTGAGCGTGAGGAGGTGTGCAAGCCCTCGGGGCAGGGAGCAGGGCAGGGGATGCGTCCTGAGCCTCTCTGGGGCTCTCAGGCACCCAGGGCAGGCAGACTGCCCGATGGAAGGTTCACCTGTGTAAAGCAGCACCTGGAGTCCGATGAGCTTGAAGAGGGAGGCATGGTTCTAAGGTAGACGTAAGAACCGGAAAAGAAATTAGGGGAACTGGGCTTGAATACTCCGTCATGTGCACATACGCCACACTCACAAAGGCACTACCCGCACACGTCACTCTCGCACCGGTTCCCATGTTAAGGAAGAGAGAACTGAGGCTGAGGGATTAAGGCCCCAGAGTCACTCGGCCGTGGCACAGATCTGGAATCAACCAGCCTGTAAATAGGACTTTGATGAGGTCTTTGACAGCGAAGAACAGGATGCTATGAGTGAGAACGATAATGGAGTCTTCCTTTAGATAGACCAGCGAGGGAATCTCCCTGAGAAGGGATGTTTTGAGCTGAAACCTGAAGAAATTAGCCAGGGGAAAAATGGAGAAAACTTCCAATGAGAGGGAACAGCACGTGCGAAGGTCCTGAGCCAGGAAAGAATCTGACATGTCCAAGGAAGTGAGAAATAACCAGCGTGCCTGGAGCATTTTGAGAGAGGAAAAAAAGAGTTCGAGAAGACACCAGGTCATCGAGGACCCTGTAGGCCATGGCGAAAGAATTTAGATTTCGTCCTATGTGCCGGGAGAAGCCGCCAGAGGGGTTAAATGCCTAAGCGACATGGTCTCTAATTTACCCAGAGTATAACACAGAAGCAGGTCGGTAAAAGATTGTGGAACATCTGAATAAACAGACTCGAACTAGATTTCCAAACAGATGGAAACTGCTGGCTTTACAGAAGGAAAAGTAAGATTTCAGCCTTTGCCCATGAGAAGAACAAACAATTTCGCCTAATCTAAATTCACTTTCATGCCTCTCTGCCTAAGAAGCATGTAGAGCCGCTGAAATACGCAGGCACATCATGACAGAATAATTTCAGTGATCATTATCAAATGCCTCTATTTAGAAAAGCTCAGAAGATTGTATTAGCACAATTCAATATTTATGAAATGACACCGTGCCGTAATGAGGGGATGGGAAAAATTAAGATTAGAAGCCAGAGTTGTTCCTTTGGGGAGAGAAAATGACATGGTGGGAAAAGCAGCAATGTCACTTGGTTTTCTGAGAACCTCGGTTTTCTGATCTGTAAAATGGAACGATCGTGGCAAAGGCTAAAAAGGTGTGATCAGTGAATAGAGGGCCCACAGGCATTTAACAATGTTTATCATTCATTTCTTCAATAAAAAAATATATATATATATGTGCTAAATCCATCCACCCATGTGTCCATCCAACAAAATGTTATTTACTGCAAACCGTGTGTGATGTGCTGTGTTAAGCACGGAAGACGACGCTGTGAACGAGACTGCCGAGGTCCCTGTTCACGCGTAACGTCTCATCTGGGGAGCGAAACACACACTGAACAAACATCAGCTGTGGTGTGTGTCCCCGGGGAAAAGTGCAGGGTGCAATGGGAAACATCGCAATGGTCTGCCCCAGGCCGGGAGACCCAGACAGCACTGCCCTAAGGAAGCGATGTGTACGCTGAGGTATAAGGGGGAAATACAGGAGAACTGGGTTGAGGGAAAGGTCCCATGCAGAGTGCCAACCTGCTGTGAGTTCCTAACACAGGAAAGGGCCTCAAACATCCTGGGGATTGAGAGAAGCCCGTGTGCAGCGAGCACAGTGGGATACGCTGAGGATGGAGGTATAGGCAGGACCAGCCACACATGGCCTTGGAGGCCCCGAGGAGCTGTGGTGGTCTTTCTCGGGGCAATAGGAAGCCTCGGAAAAATGCTAAGCAAAGCAGGATGGGGACAATGAAGGGAAGCGGTAACATGAACAGGTCTATGTTCTAGAGCTTCTGCGTGGAGAAAGGATTGAAGTCTAAAGAGGAAGCCAAGAAGCCGGTTAGAAAATCTTCCAGTGACGCAGGCAAGAGCGGCCGATCTGTACCAGGCAGCGACGAAGAGACATAAGCAGACCTGAGATGTACTAAGGAGATGACGTGGCAGGACAAAGTGAGTGACAGGAAGAGAGGATAAAGAGAGGGAAGAGAGAAGTATGACCCTTGGGTTTCAGAATCAGTGCCAGACTGGATGAAGGGGCCTTTCCCGAGACAAAGAACTGGAGAGCGAGTAGACAGGGAAGGAGAGTGGATGAATCGAGAGTTCAGTTTTGGAGATGCTGAGTTTGGAGAGCCTGCAAGAGCCTATGGGACTTCAGGTGGGCAAACGAGGAGCAGAAAGAACATATGTGCGCACATAAACACACACATACACAGACGCACACACTCACACACTATAAGAGCTGGATTTATTTGGCCAATATCAAAGATGGCCATGCAGAGCAGATGTGCTACATTTCAGCATAGGTTCTCTGGATTCTTGGGGTCTCTAATGGGATGAGTGAATCTACCATTTAAACCAAGACACTTTTGAGAGTAAAAATTATGATGGAGCACCAGGCATAGACGTTATCCAATGACCACCTACCTAACGAGCAGTTATATTTGTTGGAAAGCATTTGTGTTTGCTCATGCAAAGTAGGAGCCTACCAGATCTGAAAAGCTCAATTTTGTACCATAGCAAACTTTTATTACACTTAGGGCTCATGTTTACACTCAGGAGAAACTTATGAAAACAATTTATGCCCTTAATAGAAACTGTGTAGAGCCACCCAGCAGCCTTAGGATTTCGAGCCAAACTTAAAGTCAGTGAGGCCACGAAGACCATAACCTCACCTGGACATCTCTGAGCATCTTCTCTGTCTTCAGCTTAGGGACACCCTGGAAAATCCCTCTCCCCAGAATCAGCTGAGAAGACACGGCGCAGTGGGTCGTGCAGGTCTAGAGCTCATAAGAGATGGCTAATGGCAACTGAAGCCAAAGGAGTGGCTGAGATCATCCGTGGCATGATGGCTGATTTTATGTGTCAGCTTGACCGGGCTGAGGGATGGCTGGGTAGCTGGTAAAACATGATTTCTGGGTGTATCCGTAAGAGTGTGTCCAGAAGAGATTAGCATTGAACTGGTGAACGCAGTGGAGCAGACAGCCCTCCCCAGTGTGGGGGTATCATCCACTTCTCTGACGGCCCGAATAGAACAAAAAGGCAGAGGAAGGGCGAACTTTCTCTCTTCTTGAGTTGGGGTGTCTACCTTCTCCTGCCCTTGGACATTGGCGTTCCTGGCTCTCAGGCTGTCAGACTCGATCAGGGCTCACACCATCAGCTCCCAATTCTCCAGCCTCCAGAATGAATTACACCGCCCACTTTCCTGGGTCTCCAGCTTGCAGAGAGAAGATCATGGGACTTCGTGTGGGGCTTCTCCATAACCATGGGAGCTAATTCCTCTAATAAATCTTCTCTTCTACATATCTCTCTATATTTCTATTGGTTCTGTTCCTCTAGAGAACCTGACTGAGACACACGGAAAGAATATAGAACAAGCCTAGAGAACTCCAACGTTTAACGGCCAGACTGAGCTCACAAAGGAGACTGAGAAAGAACAGCAGGATGGGTTAGTAAAAAACCAAGACAGTGCGTGGGTTAGAGCTTTCAGTCAAGGAAGAACTATAGAGGACGGCCTCCCTTCTCCGACAACCTTCTCCCTTCTCCTGGCAACTGTACCAATGTTTACATTATCGAAAGAGGTGAGCTTAATGCTCCCAGAGTTGCAATTCTTCCCAGTTTACAGCACTAGTTAAACCTCTTCAAGATTCAACTCACCCGCGCATAGTTCAACCTCAATGGGTCCTCCCTGAGTGTATCTCCTCCAGGTGTACCTCTCCCAAAACACATCAGAGGTAACTCTCGCAGGCCTGCCTCACACAGGTATCCATCAGGAGTGCACATTATGCCTTCAGCCCCATTGGTTAAGGATAAGCCGGCCATTCAGGATATCTGGACATTAACATTATGAGTAATATGCTGACTGTGCAAGTTTCCCTGCAGATACACAAGCTGTATTCACATAGCTTAAAAGGAAAAAATGACTTCGATTTCTTCAGAAGTTCTTTCTTCCCCTAAAATTCCACTATTATCCCAAGCAAAAGCCATTGATGCCCTATTATAGCTAAAGCTTAGAACCTTAATGCTAAAAAATATCCTAAAGATTCCTGAATTCAGGTGACACCTACCACATTCTGACACCTACCACATTCTTAAGAATTCACTCAGCCTTGGTTTACATACTTCTGGGAACGGGGAACTCACTACCAACAAAGTTGTCTACTGCCCTCTCAGACAGCTCAACCCATAAGAAAGTTCTTCCCCATGAGTCATGATAAAAGATGCCAAGCCCATCACAGCCCCAAACACAGTGTGTCACCTACCTGTGGGCACCGCTGGGTCCAGCGTTGGTTTCTCCCACGTGTTAATCTGCTCCCAGGTAAACCCATTCGTCCCCAGGGCCACGCTATAACCACAATTGCTGTAGTGCTCATCAAAGGAACAGCCGCCTGCAGACAAAAGAGAGGCGGGTAAATACAGCCTCGTGTCTGGGACGTGGTTCGTTACCCCTGTCTCATCTGCTCTTCATTTACAGCATTGAATTTTAAATTGAAGAAGATTTAAAAAAAAAAAAAAAAGGCAAGCAAATTGGATTTTTATATTTGCTTTGGTGCTCTCAGGAAAGGCGCTGGCATCTGCAGGCCCCCTATTTAAAAAAGTTAATAAGGCTAGTTACATTGATTTCAATCTTCCTTCCTGAGAATGTAAACAGCAACATCTCATTCTAAGTAGGAAAAATGAATGCTAGGCCATGCCTCAGTAATTGCTTCCTGCAACATAGAGAGATGCTTCGGGGCCTCAGGGAGCACTAGCTTCAGAGTCCAGCAAAGCCAGACACAAATCTTAGCTTTGCAAAGCTGTCAGCTGGGGCCAGAGGTTCCAGCCACCTGTATAATCTATACATCAGTTTCTTCACCTGTAATATGGAGGGAAAGTCCCACTTGATAGAAATATCATGAGGATTCATTGGAATAACATATGAAAAGTAACTGGCACAAAATAAGTTCTCAACATCACTTCCTTCCCTAGAAAAGCAATTTTTGAAAAATCATTTTCATGAAAGAAAAATCAGATTTGTGAAGAATTAGACAATCACGTACTTGATAGATAATAAAGTCAATGTCGATAGCGTTTAAAGCTTCTCCCTTTAAAGTCCAAGCCACCCGCCATTGTACAATAAGCTGTATCAATTCAATTTTGACAAGAACTTACTGAGCATTGCTCTGGGCTGTAAGCCCTTCCAAGTAACACTGGAAATGCTCCATGGAAACAAGAGCCACAGCTCTGGACATCCTCCTCCACCTCAACTTCCAGGGCTGTGAAGGATTAGGGCATCTCCACGGGCAAAGAGCAGGAGGAAGGGCACCCTAGGTGAACGGGCAGGATACATGGAAGCGGGAAACAGTGCCTGAACTGAGCTGTGCAGCCGCCCCCTGACCGGTCTCTCAGACCCCAGTTTCACACACGGCTCATCTTTTCCACTGCCCCTTTCTCATCTCCTTGATCCTCTGACCTCATCACATCACCACCTCCCTCCCGTAGACACCACTGGGTCCTCATCGCACGTCCAAACATGGTTCTGCTGAATGCGCAGTAGCCAGTCTCCACCAGCCCCCACCTGTGTCTGCAGCATCTTCATCAGCTGCAGAGGCCAAAATCCCTTCTCTGCACCCCACACGGGGGCTCCCCTCTGCGTAATGGCAGTGGGAGTCCTGTCGACAGATTCAATTCAGAATATGGTTGCACCACCACTAAAGAAAACCTGTTAGAAGTTAGAATTTTCTCTGCTTCCCTTTCCTTCCATGTATGGGAACCCAGTAGAACTGGCCTGTGGCACCCCAGTGAGTCTCGGACTGGGTGAAGGAAGGCTGGACCTATTTGGTGGTATGGGAGTTGGGAAGTGAGTTGAGTATTAAATTTCTTTGCACTAAAATGAAACGGAAACACGGAGTGTTCTATGTAGACTAGCTAAAAAGAGAAAGGAGAGGGAGAGAGAAATCCAAGAAACACCATGAGAAGCAGAAACCTACAGAAGGTAATGGCCGATGAGAAATTTCCAGAGGTGGGAAGTGGCTGAGGCATTGGTGGGAACTAACATATCTGTTTGCTTTCATTTATGCATTCGCTAATCCAACAATTATTTAATTGAGCACTTAGCATAGATCCGGCAGAGTAGTAGGTCTTAGCTGTACGGTGTTTTACAAAACAGGCTTCCTATCACTATTTAGTCAGACAGACTGACAATAAACAACTAAATGAATAAGTAATTACGCATTTATCATGTACTATGAAGGCTGCAGCCGGGGTGGGCGAGAGGATGGCTAAGCTGGAATGGCCCAGGACGGCTTTCGGACCGTGAATTGGAAACAGGTCCCCGTCCTGTGCTGTAAACCAGCTCCCTCTGCTACACCCAACACCTCCGTGAGAGCTGGCTACACATGACAGCCTTGTGTTTCTCATGCTTTAGGGAACTGAGGGAAGGACAATGACTGATGTGGACTGACATGGATCAACAGGTGAGGATGGAAGGCCCAGGAGGCAAGAGGAAAGGTTAGGAGCAGGTGAAAAAGAAGATTTCATCCCAGAGACAGGCAAGGAGGGTGGCTCAATAAATATTTGTCGAATGAATGAACCAATAATAAATGTTAATGGGATGCGTGACACAGACCAAGCTACGCTCGAGAAACCTTGACCCGTACCAGTCCCCCAGCTCAGCCTGCTCTTCCAAGTCCCAGACTTGCCACTTCTACCTAGAAAGCTCCTTCCCCACATTGCCTGTCTGATGAATTCCCAACGATATTCCCAAAACCACATGTACAAACCTTCTCTGACCAGAACAGCAGAGTGAATGCCCCAGATACACAAACACAACACACTGCATTTAAAATTTCAGAAATGGTAGCAGCAGCATTTCCAGTGGCTCTTAGAGGGCCATCTTCCCTTCCCTAAATGGCTACCGCCTCACTGGAGCCCAGCCTGCAGGAGACAAATGAATCAGGTCGATGGCACTGACAACAGATTCCAATGTGCTGGAAGTGATGCGCAAAGGGAGCCTGCAGCACATCAAGTGTTCGTGGGACGAGCTGACGGAGAATCTTAAGCCAAGGTCAGCCTCCAGAGCAAGAGACAGAAAGGTGGCCACGACCATGCTAAGTACGCAGCAGACCATTTGGGTCCTCTCTCTCGTGCACACAAGAACACCATGTTTCCAGGCCACCTTGCATCTGGGAAGAACATGTGATAAACTCTGCAAATACGTAACAAAGCAACATCCGCCAGGGGCAGGACTCACCCATAAAAATAATCCCTTACAAGCAATCCTTCTCACCTGCCCAGACTATGAGGATCTTCAAAGCTGTAGTTGAAGGTGATGGTATCAAAGGAAGAAAGATGCCTACCTCCCTGAGAGAGTCCTTGGAGGACAGCCACCCTGAGAGTCACTTAATCAGTAATATCAGCATTCGACGTTTCAGGAGCCAAATTCCAGTGTGTCTTGTTTTACATCCTGGACATCTTAGGGGCTGGTTGTCACCACAGCAGAGCTTGCACATCCTGACTAATAAAAGAAATGTGTTCTCTCGAGCATTTGCTCCATGCCAGGCACTGACTGCATAGGCTATGCCTGCTCATTTCCTCTCCTTTAACTCTCACAACTTGGTGAGGCAGATTTTTATCCCTGCTTTAAATACAATGTAATTGATGTGTTGAGGAGTTAAGTGACCTATTCAGGTCACACAGAAAGAAGTGTTGGGGCCGGGTTTATATCCATTGCAACCTAACCACAGAACCGATGCTTTTGCTGATAGACCAGAGAGAGAACGTACTCCTCCAAACCAAGGACCAAGTCTTTCGCTTATAAGGTCATGAGAGAGGGGCAGAAATGTAAAGAGTTTCCAGGGTGGCGGCATCTCTCCTATTTTAGAAACGTTTTATTGTTAAACATTTTAACAACTGTCTTTTTTTTTATAGGCTCTGTGCAGGGGCATAGAAGTGACAGAT
>NW_006442491.1:27242510-27243471 GCF_000325575.1 Pteropus alecto
GACCACACAAGATACACTTAAGGAGCAAAGCAAAAAAACAAAAAACAAAAAACAAAAACAAAAAAAACAATTTCATAGAGATATGTTGAAGCTCAGAGAAGAAATCATTAATAATTTTAGTTAATGATCTAATTAAACCAGTTCTCTGCACACTTCTAGAAAAGATTCGGGAGGGCTCACAGTTACACCTCTGAACATCTCAGCTTATAGATGCCAAGCAAAGTCACACTAACAATTTGCCCCTAGGCCGCCAGACCATTTGTCCACCCCCCACCTCCCTGCCTCAGGCCAGTAGTGAGCAGCCTGCTCAGCTAGCCCTGAGGGGAGAGCTGACGGGTCCTGGCCCTCCATGGAGTAGGGACCCGCCTCCTCTCCATGGCTACCTGGGCACCTTGCTGCCTCCACCTGCTGAGCTCTTGTGGGTCCTCTGAACAGTCTGCTCTTCACTACGGGGTCCCACAGCAGCAGGCCTGGCGCCCCAGTGACCCAGTTCTTATTTTCAGACCACAGTTCTCTCTTTCCTCCTTTCAGGAGCTGGTTTGGAGTGGAGGCAAAAGCAGCCTCACGCTCTCTTTTGAGCCACTCTTTCTTCGGGAAGTCGGGCCCCCCTCTGGGTTCTATCCCACTCTTGCAGATCTTCCATCCATTAGGGGAACCTCGGTGTCTCTCCTTACAAAAGAGTTTCTAGAAACAGGCACTTTATGACACATACATGTCCAAACCCCAGGGGTAATCCATGGTGCATGACTTTTCCATGGAGTTCCTGGGCTCCCAGCAAAGCAAGATAGATTTAAGTGATCATTTAATTGTTCCTCTGCTTTGCATGGGTGACGAACACAAACTCCAATCAAAGGATGCTGTATCACGGGTCATCCGTCTTACCCTCTGATCCAGCCACGGCAGCCTGATAAACACAGAAGCAAGAAATACAGCATGATGGCAAAAAGCAAACCAAGAACAG
>NW_006442491.1:27243574-27292366 GCF_000325575.1 Pteropus alecto
GAAGGAAGGAAGGAAGGAAGGAAGGAAGGAAGGAAGGAAGGAAGGATGGAAGGAAGGAAGGAAGTAAGGAAGGAAGGAAGGAAGGGAAAGAAAACTAGGACAGAAGGAAAGAGTTGCAAGTCTGTGCTGCAATTTCCTGCCTGTCCACCTGCTAAAAGGCGGTTACGTATCTGGCTCTGACCTTCTGCTGGCCGACGGGTAAAATCTGTTTGGAGACCAGACACTCTGTGTTCATACAGTAAAAGCCAAATTGCCCAGGAAAATTACAACCATTCCAGGTGCTTATATCACACGAGAACTTCTCCGCAGGGGCACCGATAACAGAAACCCCACGTCCCACAGTGAAGGAGATCTGAAACGACATCCACGCAAGGGGCGCATAGCCAATTTCATGAGACTATTTCTCATAATCATTCTCAATATAAATTGATAGCATCACCCGAATATACAATTTAGAAAAAAACAACTCACTGAGGACCAATATGATACAGTCTGGAGATGTGCTCCCTGTTGGTTTGGCTTGGCCCAGAGATAAGTTTTGAAAGCTATTCAGGAGAGAAAACATACTTAATAGGTATTTTAAGTAATCCTCCCTGAATTTTCTTCTTCTCAGACTGAGAAACAGAATGGCTGTGAGCTAAAGATTATACACCCTGACAGCAACCTACACTGCCAGCTGGGTACAGCCCTCCTGCTCACAGCTTCCTCATTTCTGGGCCTTCATTCTGGTGTGCAAGGCAAGAGGCTGGACAAGATGATCACTAAGGAACCTTCCAATGATAAAGGTTAAGGATTCCAGAGACTCAGGAAGAACAGAGACCTCTCTGGAGCCACAGAGGCAGAGCCACGCCACCAGTCCAAGGACCAGCTACGGACAGCCACGGAGGAAAGGAGAAGACAGAAAAGACCAGCTGCCCCAGGACTCACAACATAAAACATTCAAACTCGTGATCCTGAGTCTCACTGCAGCTCTTCCTGTTCTTTCGAAAATTATGTTCATCTGTCTTGGTGCAATTCTTTGAGGCCATAACATCGGGTAGAAAAGGCTTCTGGCCATCTCTGCAGGTGTTTGTGACTACTTATGGAAGACTTATGGTGGGAAAGATCCCCAAAGACACTTGTTTGGTTGCTCACCTCATTTAGTTTTAAAGAGTAAACAGCCCCATTTAACTGCTATCAACCCCATCATAATCATTTTGGGGGCAATCGAAACCCTACTAACCCTACTCCCATCCCAGGAATTGGGCACAGTCTCCAGGGCACAAGTTCTGGTCTGAGGAAGATCCACACAACTGAGAGAGGACAGGGCAGCGCAGCCACAGGCCAAAGACCCAGCACTACCTCCACGCACCCAGACAGAGGAGCTATTTCCCTGGACAGGTTGAAGTCTAAATGTGCCAAAGGCCCCAGATGCTCTGATGTGAGTCAAGCATAAAAAGTCAACAGAGAAATGGAAAATTGTAGCAAGGAAATTGGATTTTGAAAATCCATTTGGGTTTGGTAATGTATAGCATATCAGCATCTGTAAAAGAAGTAAAAATAGTGCAGGATACATACTTTAGGATATATTAAAGCATAAATAAAGTTTATAGTGCCAATCAGAATTTTTTTTAAACATGAGCTCTTCTTTTGAAAATGAGAGAGGAATAGAATTCAATAAAAATATAAATGTGTCTGCCTCTGCATTTCTGATATGATCCTGGGTATTCTTGAACAGAATTAAGTGCAGGAGAGGAACTAAAGATTTGCTGGACTTCTGTTATACGCCAGGCACCATACTTGAGCTATGTAAGTATGTATTTACACATGCATATATGTAAATGGAGGTAAGTTCATCCACCACCGCTCTCTAAGACAGGGGCCAACATGCTTTTTCTATAAAGGGTTAGATAGTAAATAAATATTTTCAGCTTTGCAGCCACACAGTCTCTGTCATAATGATTCAACTCTGCCACTGTAGCATAAAAGCAGTCACAGACAATAGATACACAAATAGATGTGGTAATGTGCCAATAAAACTTTATTTATAAAAATAGGCACTGGGCCAGATTTTACCCAGGAGCTGCAATCTGCCAATCTGCTCTCAGGAAGAAGCATTATTCTTTCCATTTCACACATGGAGACTTGTCATCAGAGCTACTAAAGGACATACCCAGCTAGAGATCTCAGGGGAAGAGGAGTGACATCATATGCATCAATAAGATTAGTAACACCTCTCAGCCATAAAAAAAAAAAAAAAAAGATGAAATATTACCATTTGCGACAACATGGATGGATCTTAAGAATATCACATTAAGTGAAATAAGTGAGACAGAAAAGTACAAGAACCGTATGATTTCACACATATGTGGGATAGGAAACAAAAAGCAACAAACGAACAGACAAAAAAAACCTCATAGATACAGACTACAGAGTGGTGGTTACTGGAAGAGAAAGGGGGTAGGAGAGGATGAAGAGGTAAAAAGGGACCAAGTATATGGCGACACAAGACCAGACTTTGGGTGGTGAGCACAGGACGCAGTATACAGATGATATAGTACAGAATTGTACATCTGAAACTTATACGATGTTATTAACCAATGTCACCCTAACAAAGTTAATTTCAAAAAAAAATATAATAGTGGCATCTCCCTGTAGTAACAGCTAAACATGTAACTCTCACCACCACCGGCCCTGCTACTTTGATTATACTCATTTTACAGACACAGTATCACGAGCTCAGAGAAGTAAACTAACCCGCATGAGGCAGCAGAGCCAAGACATTAGCCCACGGCTCGGGGGTACCAAAGCCCACCCACTGTCCATTGGAGAAGTAAACTAACCCACATGAGGCAGCAGAGCCAAGACATCAGCCCGAGGCGGCTCGGGGGTACCAAAGCCCACCCACTGTCCATTGCTCCAACACCGCCCCTCTTAGAACCCAGTGTGTGTGTTCACAGAACCTCGGTCACATCCTGCTGCTGCCAGAAAAGAAAGCTGTGCCTGTAATATCCAGTGGTGGAACTCAGTGAAGAGAGAAAATGGGACAAAACATCCCCCCAAAAAGTATAAATTTGCCTCCGGTCGCTCTACGTGGCCAGTACCACTCTGGCAGAACTTACAATTTTGACAAACACAACCAGAAGCCAAGGTGATCTGCCACAATGAGGACACAGAGAAACACCCCTTCACCTGGCATATAAAGCTAGAACTGAAAGCCCTAATAGCCCACTCGGTATCCTCCTCATAGTGCTCTGAGGGTGCCTCTTGCACCAGGGGCCTGGCAGAGGGAAGGGGATGAGGCCACAGGACTGTGTCCCTCCAACTCTAAGCTCCAAAGCAGCACGGAAGCAGAGATGGGCCACCCTCATCTCTTTACTCAGAGTCTAGCCCATCGTGGGTGCTTGTCCTTTACTGTTTGATGAATGGCTGAATACACTGAAAACGCTCCTGAACTCTTGTAGAGGAGCCAGGTTGGGGCCCACAGAGGGGCTCTCGTCCGTCTTCCCTTGGGCTCCTCTCAGGGGTCAGAGCGAACCTGGTGGAGGCCTTGTAGCCAGGTAGGAATCTGGGGCTCAGGGCTCAGGCTGAACCTTTTGAGAGCATTGACCACGATCCTGCAAAGCCCAGTAGAGATGGAAAGTCTGAACCCAGAGAGCAAAGAGAAGTCAAATGATGGGCCAAGGAGAAACCATCAAGCCACCAAGGAAGAGCGAAGTGAGACACGTGCAAGTCGAGTAGCCATTAGAAGAGAAATTCAAGTCCTGGCGACAGCGACTGCTCAGGATTAACTGTGAGCTGGGTGTGAGCAGGGATGCCGGTGGGGCAAGGTAATAATGGTGCGAGGTCAAAGACTTGGAGACAGAAAGCTATTGAGCAGATACAAATCCCAACTAGATCTAAGTGACGTCATAATGATAACCAATACTCGATGCCAGGTGCTAAACTATGTGTTAACACTGTTCTGAGTGTTTACCAATATTAGCTCATTTAATGATCGCAATCACTCCATGAGATTGATACGACCATTATCTCCCATTTTATAGATAAAGCAACCGAGGTATAAAAAGGTTAAAGACTTAGTCCAAGATCACACGAATCACAAGTGGCAAAGTGAGGCTTTGAACCCAGACTAGCTTAGTCTACATTCTTACTCATTACACCAAGGCAAAGAACTTGGAAGGCAACCTTGACCTTGAAAGGAAGTTCTGGCTGAGGGAATGGATGGCTCCCCAAATCCTTGAGAGTGGCATTGAGCTAACCTGTGTGCCATCTCCCCCGAAATCACTGACAGGGTCCAAGAATACTGTCTGCAGCCTTGGAGGTCGAGGCAGGGGGATAGGCTCAGTCCCTTGGTGGGGAAGAGAAGAAATGAAGGTGGGCGCTCCAAGTCGGGCTGGAGGGTGCACGGGGTGGCATGAGTCGGACCTCACATAGCCATCTCCAATGTATAGGGAGTTTATACTTGGGAGCTATTCAGACAGACTCGAGACATAGCAGGACAAAATGGTGAAGGATACGGGAGAAGGTAATGTGGTAGAAGTGGTTTTCATTGTTTTCTGTTTTTGTTTTTGTTTTTGTTTTTTACTGGGGGATTGGCGAACATTTTCCATTAGGGGTCAGGTGGTAAATATTTTCACTTTGCAAGTATACTGGTTTTCTATTGCTACCCAACAAATTACCACAAATTTAGGGTCTTAAAACAACACCCATTTATTATCTCACAGATTCTGCAGGTCAAGTCCAAGGTTGGGCTGGCTTCTCTTCTCAAGGCCTCGCAAGGCTGAAGTCATAGTATCAGAGGAACTGCATTTCTTTCTGGAGCGTGGGGTCTTTTTCCAGCTTTGGGACCTTAATTATCCCTGCAAAATTCCTTCACCTTTGTCACGAACATAACCTAACATGGGAACTAAATCTGTCACATTCATAGTCCCACCCAAGGAATGGGAATTACACAGGATATAAATACGAGGGACTGGGATTCTTGGGGGCCGATTAGAATCCTGCCTACCTCAGGAGGCCACTTAGTTTCTGTCATTACTACTCAGCAAAGCCAGCGGGGAGCACAGAAGCAGCCACAGACAACACAGAAAGAATGGGCATTTGTATTCTAATAAAACTTGATTTATTGACACTGCACTTCAAATTGCATATGATGTTATCATGTCATAAAATAGTATGCTTTTGATCTGTCTAACCGTTTCAAAATGTAAAAACCATTCTTCTTTTATGCGCTGAGTAAAAACCAATGAATGTCCAGAATCGACCCACAGGCTGTAGTTTGCTGACCTTTGCTTGGGTGCCGTAAAAATTTCCAGTTGTAACACAGTCACAGAAAAGCACCTCGTTTCGCCAGCTGAGTGCCGGATGCCATGTGTTTTCGACACCACTTTCCCACTTCTCAGTAGTAGAATGTTCCTTCCTTCCTCTGGGGAGTGGCAGGAAAACACGCCTCCCACCCCTGGCCCACAGGATAAGTCACTGAGAGAAGCATAACAGCTCCCTGGATTTAAATATCCACATCACCTACATCACAGCATGTGTTCCTCACGGCTAGGGAGTGGCACTCCCACGTCACAGACGAGGGAACCGAGGCCACAGCGGGAGGACGTACTCAACACCGCACGTCAATCGGGGGCAGAGCCAGAGGTCTGAGAATCGGGACAGATTTCGGCTACGAAATTTGTGGGGCCCAGTGCGAAACTGAAATGCAGAGCCTCTTGCTTGAAAAAAATTAAGAATTGCAAGATGGCCACAGTAGAGCACGAAATGAAGCAAGGGGTCCTTCCAAGAGCCAGGCCCTGGGCGACTGCACAAGTCACACCCCTGTGAAGCCAGCCCTGCTCTGCGGACACACACATTCCAACGACAGAATGCTCCAACCCCCAAATCATCAAGATTCCACCCTCGTGCCGACGAGGAAGGCTTTGAAGGCAGGGCCATATCTAAGTGGGGCTTATTAATTGTGAGCAGCCTATCGCGGGGAGGCGGGTGTCGCCCCCGGAATGAATATAAACCAGCCCTGCATAAATTGAATTCCTTTTTTGAATATCTAATTGAATTTGCAGAAGTATATGCCAGGGGGGTATTTAAATAAGTGCACAAATATGATAAGAAGGCCTTCGCACCATTATATCTAATTCAGTAAGCAAAAATAACGGCAGGGCACGTTCCAATTAGTGTTTGATTTATTTGCTTTAACAAATCCAATTAGTAGAATGTTTTATAAAGTCATCCAATGTCAAACTCTCATGGATTTAACAGATAGAAACAATAGTCCTAATAGGAAAAAAAAAAAAGTTTTAAAGTTCTTTGAACAGTGAATTTATTAAAAATAAGGTGATCTCTCTCTGACGGCTTGGGTGTTCCCCAAGGACTAGAGACACAGTGTCTGATCTGTTCTATTGGTTCTTTTTCCCAGAGACACGGTGAGGCAACTCAGGTTAATTTGGCCCGTTAGCATAAATCCAGGAATGAGAACAACAAAGGTGGAAGTGAGCGACGGACGTCAAGGGAGAGTCATGAACTTGCCGCTGGGTGTCTTCCAGACCAGAGACGTGTTCCGACTTCCCAGGCAGCACAGTGGGGCAGAACAAGACAGGGCGAACAGAAACAGCAACGTGCTCGATCCTGACCCAACACGTTCATGCCCTTTCCAGGCCCCGGGTCTCACGTCTACGAACTAGAAAGTTCAACGTGATGAGTGGCCCTCAGGCATGTCCACTTTGGGTGGCGGATGATGTTCTTTGACCAGTGAGGCTCGGCATCAGTAGGGGTTAAAAGTTTGGACTTTTTCTAAAGCCAGTATCCCAGCTCTGCTATTTTTTTTTTTAACTGTGTGAATTCGGCCGAGTTATTTAACCTCTATGTATCTCAATTCCTCCATTTGTAAAACGAGGATAATAATAGTACCCAGCTCTTGGGGTTGTTATGAAGATTGAATAAATTTAATCCTTGTAAAGACTTAGTACAATGCCTGCTACGTATAGGTACCAAATCGGTATTCGTTAATATTTAATCCCAAGGTATGAATCAGAAATGGGAAAGTTAGCTATATTATGTGTGTTTAGGTTGCATAATCTCAAACACAAACAAAAGATTTTAAAGCAACTATCTGAGTTGGTCCATTATATCCTATATGGCTCAGCAGTGCTTATTGTGATAAGCTATTGATCAGCACGATAAATCCCAGCTTCGTTCACCACTTACTGCTGTGTGTCTTTGGGCAAATCACCTAACCTCTCAGGCCAGAGATTCTCCCCATGTAACAGAAAGCAATAAATTACACCCTCCTGAAGGGCACTTCGATTTCTGTCAGGCTATGAGATGGACACTATGTCTTTCAGCATGTTACCTGGCTACATTTTCTGGGATACAAAGAGGGACAGGTGTCCTCTAGAAATAGAAGCCACTGTTGAGACCAGCTTCTCCACGTGGTCTGCCATGGTCCTCAGTCTGGTACATCTGGATGCCACATAAGAGATGATGTGAGGTGTGGCAGGCAGGTTTCTGTCTTCTCACATGTCCAAGCCTTCTCAGGCACTGGTTTGCACGCAGACCCAAGAGAGCAAGCGTGGAGGAGAGCAGGTGTCTCTGCTCTGGCCAACACTGCAGGTGCTGCCAAGCTTTGTGACTGGGAGGAAAGAGCAAAGGAGGAGGCCAGGTTCAAGGTCAGCCCTCAGCTTCATCCTCCCAAGGAGAGGATAGGGGGCAGGGGAAAGAGATGTCACCTTCAGTTAGAAGTGAAGATGGCTCAATTTGGAGTCCAGCTGGAGAGCCTACCAGCCTGAAAAGCAGCCCCACTCAATCCAGAAGCCTTTTTTCTCCCCAAAAACTGTCTGAGGACAGATTCAGGGATGCCACTGCTCTCCCACGTTTCCAGAGTGAGGGGGTCATCTGGCCCGGCTCCTGATTTTCCAGGTGGGGAAACAGGCATAAAAAGGACAAGGCTGCAAAGAAAGGGGTGCAGAGCTGGGACCGAACCCAGCTCTCCTGGCCCCGGGCCAGAGCTCTGCCCACTCAGAAGCCAGAATAGCATCTTTCATCTTTTCTCAGACAACAGCAATGTCTTTTTTTTATTTTTATTTTTGAGAGAGCAATAAAAGAAAGAGATGACTACAGGTCATAACCCATCTCAGAAAAACTTTAGATCTGTTGGGAAAAGGTGAGCAAAGGTTTCCTCTACGCAGAAGAACGGGCTTTACACTGACTTCTGGCAAGAGTTCTGTCACCTTCTGAAGCCTCTGAAGCCCAAGGCAAGTTCTTGATGGTCTTGGGATTTTGCACTGCTGTTCCCCATGCCTGGAATGTTCTTGCACTAGTGTTTCATGTGGCTTCGCACAGCTGGCTCAGGGCATCTTCCACATCGAAAATTAACACCTTCTCAGAGAAGCATCTCTGAACGTTCAGTGGGAAATAGCATCCGCCCTTCTCTAATCCTCTTTCATACCCCCTTGCTTCTCTGCTTGATGGGGATGCTGCTGATACTCCTGAGTAACTCTAAAATTATTTATTCATTCACTTATTTCCTGTCTTCTCACCACCTAAGTCCACCAAGGCAGGAAGTGTGTGTCCATTTTCTTTGCGAAGAGCCTGGCACTTCAGTGGTTAAGAGCTGGAGGGAAACTCAATAAATGCTTCATGAATGAATGAATGAATGAATGAATGGAGTGGAGAATGGTAAAGTGTCAGGAGTGCAAGACTTGGCATCAGAGGATGATGCACAGCTTCGTTCTGGTACTTTCTTGTGACCTCGGGTGGATCAGAGAAATCTCTGAGCCTCCACTTCTTCATCTGTAAAGTGGGAACACTAAAGACAGCGGCTAGTATTTCCTGAGTGCTTACTGTGTGCGGGACAACGTGCTAAGCCGTGTCCGTGGATTATCTCACTTAATCCTCAAAGAGCCCCATGAGATAGGGACTATTACTATCTACACTTTTTGCATGATGAAACTGAGAACTGGTTAAATAACGTGCCCCAAATCTCACAGCTAGCAATTAACGGGATTGGGATTCGAATCGAGGCTGTCCTACTCCAAACACCGCATTCTTAGCCACTGGGCCATATGCCTAAGTAAAGAGTAAGTGCTGCTACTGCTATAGGAATATCTGGCTTTCGAAAAACCTTCCAAAAGTGACTTACGTTTCGTGTATAATTTCTTCAGAGGAAAAGAGAAGCAGCCACACATCTTGAGCCTCAGTTGACAGGCCTCACTAACAAGGTCAGCTTCCTGGGCCTCCACTCACTGTCCTGGTGGCTCAGGGTCATACGCAGTCACATGGTCCACACGTGACGGCCTTTGACCCCACTCCAGACCTCAGCTCCATTAGTGACCTGGCTCAGGAGAGACCACAGCCACATGTTCCCACCTTGCCCAGCAAGGACCAGACATATAATAATCACTTTGGAATTATCAGAACTCCCTGGGAGAGCACATCTTTAGGTCATATAAAGCTCTCCTGATGTTCCACCGTGGGAAAAATCAGTCTTTGGTGCCCACTGTATAACGGAACAATTCAGAGTGAGGCACTTTACAAACACCATCTTATTTTCCCTTAGAGTAGCCCTGTCAGTTGCTGTTTGGAATTCAACGTACGATTTTGCAAAGCTGGAACCTAAGGCTCAGAGGGGTTAAATAACTTCCACAAGGTGACACAGCTTGTAAGGGGCAGAGTCAGGAACAGAACTGCTTTCAGTCTGACCCCAAAGCACAAGCCCTCTGAACTATATCATAGTGGCTCTTGCATGAAAAACCAGTGAACTCCTCCAGTTTGGCAATTCTCACTCCTCCTTATTATCCTCTCTGAATTAATTCAACCCGTGCTTGAATGTCAGTCATTCATCCTATTTGGAGTATCTACTGTGAGCCAGACATGATTCTAGGCATGAGAGACAGAGCAGCGATGAACAGCTGTGGCCCCCTCCTTCGTGGAGCTCAGAACTAAAGCAGGTACCCACCTTGGCTTGTCACATACCATAATAACTTGAATGACTTGTGGTAGGCGCTTGATAAACAAATCTCTAAGGTGAATACAGAAGGTGATCCTTATTGAACAGCTATTCATTGCTAGACATCAGGGAAGCCATCCCACATAATCGTGCTTAATCATAACAACCACCTATGATCCAGGAATTACTCATTCTCATTTTAAAGATGAAGCAACTGAGAATCTAATGAGATAAGAATCTGGTCCAAGTTCCCTAAATTTGTGGATTCTGACTCCGTTTCCTTTCCCTAAAGGGCATCATCTCTCTGTTGAACAGTGCCATGCACACAGAAGCCTCAGAAACTTTTAGGACTAGCTGACAGATATTGGTTTATGTACTCAGTGTTTATAAGTATATTAATATTCAATTACGTAAAGGAAAAACTAGCATTCCATAAGGTCAATTAAACTTAATAATAACATTCAGTGTTATATAAATCACCAAACTGGTAATTGTGTAGATAAAATATTAACTGAGATTTTAGTATTATCACAAGTATAATTGGTGTAAGAAGTTCCCCCAAAATAGTTAAGCAAATCTGTCTGTGGTTGCCAGCGGGCTTCATCTACCATGTCCTGTTAAATGTGTATTAAATGTGGAATGAAAGGTCTTTAAGGACAGAAGATAAAGCTCAAATTACCTGGACACCAGGGTTGGGTCAACTCAAAAAAAGTGGTGGATTCGGCTTGCTCTCAGGTCTCAGGGATGGAGATGGTGCCTCGGGTAACTGCAATTAGAGCTTTCATAGCAGGTCACCCTGTTAAATCATTCAGCCTGCCCACTCTTTCTCTCGCGTGTTGACACTTTGGTTCCTTGAAGGGTAAATCTCACCAGGATGGAGGCACCTAACAAATGGAAAGTGGGCACTGTCCTAATCATTAAGGAAGTAGCCTTTGATGAACATTTCAATAAGAGACAGCAGCCAGCCACTAAGATTCTTAAGCAAAAATACAGACCCAGGATCTCTAAGAGGCCTCACCTCCCTCCTACTCTCCAATGCCTGGGAATTCATAGCCCGGACACATAAACATATTTCTTGTCTTTAGAACAAGCACTCGGCAACTTTCAACTCCATGCACAATGGTTATTAAATCTGCAAAGGCCCAACATATATGATCCTGTGAGTGAAGCTCCTGCCAGCACAACTCTACCTCAGGCTAAAACTCTTTGGAACAGAAATGAACTTCTAACAAAGCTGCCACTTGCTAAATCACATCAGAGCTCAGTCCTGACAGGACAAGGGAAGCAGGTGGGCTTGAAGACTGAGGATTTGCCTGGGAGAAAGGAGCCCTGCATTACAGACTTGGCTCTACCACCAGCTGTCTGCATGACCTTGGCCAAGTCACGTTCCATTTGAAATGCAACTGGCTGGAAGCTCCTGACAGTCTCTCTCAGAACCTTATTGCAGTGTCTATGAAAACACTAGAAAAGATGAAAACTTCCAACAGAAATGAAAACAAAAACTCAATAAAACTACCACTAGCATCTGGAGGAAACGGAAATGAATTTTAAATTGCAAATGGCAGACCGCCTTTGTGACACCCTTGCTGTCATCTAGAAAAGAAATGGTAAGTCGCATCTGCCTGGAATCAACTAGATAGACCAGGTGTTCCTTCCACACTGTCAACCCTCAAATGCAGAGAAGTTCATAGTGTCTAATATGTAGAAAACTATGTCACTGACCCTCTAATGAATAAGACCTGTTTTAGGCACTCGGAGTCTCCAGTCCTTGCTACCTTCTACCAGTAGTCAGAAAACAAAATCTTTAGGAAAAGAATATAAAACTTATTACAAGTAAAAAAAAAAAAAAAAAAAAAGAATATAAAGGGAAAAGCAAAAGAAATCACTGTGAAAACTTAAGGAGAAGACCTCTTAAAATGATCTACTACAAGCACCTGAAGAATGCTTTACAACAGCGGCCCCCACCCTTTTGGCACCAGGGACTGGTGCTCTTATGAGAATCTAATGCCCGATGATCTGGAGCTGAGGTGATGAGGCCAGCGCTGGGGAGCGGCTGCAAATACAGATGAAGCTTGGCTGGCTCATCCACTGCTCATCTCCTGCTGTGTGGCCTGGTTCCTAACAAGCCCTGAACCAGTACTAGTCCAAGGCCTGCTTTAGAAAATATTCAGTATCCTCAATAGGCTGCAAAAAGACACAGCCCTTTGTGAAACAAAATGAGAAAGCTACAAAGAAAAACTAACATCAGATGCAAAGACAACAGGATCGGATGACAGATCTATGGGTTAATAAAAGAGTTCAGGGAAAGTAAAAATGCAAAAATCAGAATCAAAACCAGCATTAATGAGAAAGATGGTGGCTTAAATGTAAATTTGCAAACCCTCTGGCTTCAAGAATGACCGAAATGAACAAAAGCAAGCAAAAGTAGCAAAGAAAGCATAAACACTGAAGCTAGAGCGCTATATTTTTTTCTCATTTTCTTAGAGGATGCAAGACAATTTGGCCCACCCAAAATGCCAGGAATTTATATACCACACGATGTATTCCGAAAAGAACTGCACAGTATGAGAGAAGTGGTTGAAATTCTGGAAAACCAACTGGTATTCGCCAGTTGGAACGTCAGGGGCTATGAGATGGGGGAGCTGAGAAACGATAAAGATGCCTGACTTGGGTGCCCTTCGCCGCCTTCCATCAACAGTATTTGAAGGCTGTATTAGTTTGTTGTTGTTTTCTCCTCTAATCCATTCTCCCCAAAGGTTCTGGAACCTTCTCTTATCTGGGAGAGCCCCAAACTCACAGGTAAGAGCTGGTAAAGAGAGTTCCACACCCCCCCCCACTCCCCAAGTCTTCCAGGGCTCTGGCCAAGAGCAGCTGCGACTCCACGAATACAGAGAAAAGCAAAAATGCATCCTAACCAGGACCACCTGGGAAGGCGACACGACACATGGGGAATGAGCATCTTGGAGCCCAGCCTGTGCCCATGTGACCTTGGACAAGCCACGTAACCGCCTGGAGTTTCAAACTCCCCATCTCTAAGAAGATAACAATAATATCATCCCCCAGGAGTAGGTCTGAGTGTTGTGGAGACTGAAGTTTAAACAGTTTGGGGAGGGGACATTCTTTAGGGAAAAGAGTACAAACTTAGATTATCTATTTAAAATGAAAAATCGCTACCAATAACAAATTTCAAAAAGCCTGCAAGTACCACAAACATTGTGCAACCCAGAAAAACAACTTGTATTAATTATCTTCCTGGTACTATTTCTCCCTACCTTCCTGGCTGCATTTTCTAGATGACCTCTTCATGGCAATAATTTTGCAGTATCATTGTTTTATGAAGAAACCGAGAACTCCAACATCTCCTTTAGCAAGTCGATTGAAATGTATTTATTACTAATCATAATTTTGTAAAGTTTCCTTCGAGTTCACAAGTCATTATTTGCATCGTGTCATGTAAACTTCAGAATTGTGGTCAAATTTGGGGAAACCACTAGCAAATTTCTTTCATGTATCGTCAATCATACTTCAGGGCATTACAAGTGTTTTGTATGCCAAGAATTCCTAAATAATCTTGGATTTGACGACATTAGCTATGTTCCTGTGAGTCATTTCCACATCAGGACAGTTAATGATGGTTTAACTATGCACAAGAAAGAATATGTATGAAATACATGTTTATATATGTATACATACTATATATGCATGGGTGTATATATACTATAGTACATATAAGCATAGTATATATGTATATAGTATTTACATGATAGTACATATAACACATGTAATAGATAGTATATATAGTATTTGCATATTATATATACTATGCACATATGTAGTGTATATAGACATATATATGACTATACGTGAAATATATGTATGTGTATATATTCGATATATCCCAGAAACCCAAGCTAAATTTCAACTTCCAGTTAATCTAGATCCCTAAAATGCCCATGTCTACTCCAAAAACCCCATCTTCAACACCTCCCCCCCCATAAAAGAAAGTATGATGAAGGGAAAGCTAGAGGGGAATTATATACAGCAGTCTTAATCAAATATGGTTAAAAGTGTCTCACTTTTGATAATTTTATAAAATCTATGACCATGTGAACATATCTCCAGGGCCCCTCCCAGGGCCTTTGGAAGGGTGATGGGACAGTGAGAGACCCTTCAGTTCCTTCACAGGTAAAGAGCTCTGAAACCGCCCTCAGGACGCAGCAAGGGGAGTGGCACAGGGCCTGGCTCCAGGGGTGACCAATGTCCTCGTGTGCAGCCACACTACATTTCTGATGGAGGTATCCGACACCTCCCCAGCATTTACAAACCCATACTGCACCTGAGCAGCGGCACACCTCATCTTCCTAACTTAACACCTGACCTCAGGCAGGAGACAGGACAGACCTTGGAGGGCCAAGAAAATATTCACCAACGTTCAGTTACTTTCATAACAAACATTTCGGATTCTGCCTCAGGGAGAAACACATTCGACAATTATGCTAGAAAACATGGCTATTGTTCCCAGCTCTAGCAAAATACTATAATTTAGACATTTGCCCAGTTTGCCAAAATACACTGAGTCCCATCGTTATTTCAGACTTATTAATTCTCCCATTTTTCTTTTTTTTCCTCCCTTGCAGCTCCCGCCATGCCTTAATCACCCCTGTGAACCTTTAAGCTGGCTACCTCATCCCCTTCAATCCCCGCAGGTTGTTTGGCAGAAGATATTTTCCACAAGCAGCCCCGAAGCCATATCACATCACCCGCCCCAGCTCACCCTCTCAGAGGACCGACTAGGATCCTACTGCGCACTTGGGCGTCTGAAACTGTTTTGATTCAGATTCATTAGAATTACCCTGATCTCCTCCTATGAGCTCTTACAGAGATTTCTCTCAGAGCTTCCCCGCTGCCCAAGGAGGCTCCTCAAGGCCTTAAGAAACAGAGCTAGGCCCAGTCGTCGGCAATATCTGTGCACCAGGAATTTGCTGAGAAGCAACGATGTGTTCGGTGGTGGAATTAAGGGCACTTTTCATATTCTCTCTTATCATTTCCTAGTTATTTTGGAAATAATAAAGGTTATGTAAGATAGGGAAACTTTATTGTCTAGTTCTTGAAAACTTAGGAGAAATGATGTTGATGGAAGGTGGGCTTAAAGAGAATACATTCCGTCTCCTCCCCAGGGAGTCTACAATTTGCTCCAGGATCAAACCAGACAGATCACCGAGAGCAGCACACTGAGTCTGCACATTGCTTTGAACCTCGGGAGAACTCTCTTCACTCAATGGAGCCTTGATGCCCACAAGAGCATCATAACAGGCCGCCACACCAAATAAGGATGGAATTGAGGTGGAGGTGATAACAGGACACAAAAATCTTCTTTAAAATTACTGACAAAAGAACATCTTCTTAAACCATGATGCTCTCTCCAAAAAAAATCTAGCATAATTATCTTAAATACTTTATGAATCTTGGTGTATACACACACACACACACACTCATAGAATTCTTTAGAGAAATTAAAAGAGACAATAAACTTATAGAACCTAGAAAAAAGTGTGGCATATTTTAAGAGCTAAATATATATTAGCTATTATTGTTATTTGGAGTAGAGTATCTATAAAATGTATTCATAATTTAATAACAAACATTTTATCTAGTTATTGCTGTTGATACATATTAACAAGTAAGTATTCTGGCTACCCTAAAGTCACAAATATTCAAAATTCTCACTAGTACCAATGCATTTGACAACATGGCATTTTTTGGTGTAATTAACCTCTGAAAAGTATGTACACTATATTGGAACACCCTACATATATTTATACACAAATCTAATCAGGTTTATTTTATTCTAATTACAAAAAAAAATACATTTTTACTGCAAATAATTTGGAAAAAAAAAAAAAGCCCCTCTTACCTTACCTCCCCAAGAGTCGCCACTGTTCATATCATGATCTATGGATTTTGAGGGTTATTTTCCACTGATATATAAATTTATTTTATAAAAAATTTGGAACCAGAGTGAACTATAAAGCTTTGCAACCCACTTTTAGAGTACATTACTATATCGGGCATATTTTTCACTAAACATTCTTCTAAAATCTAATTTTAATGACTGTCATTCTATATGCCCATAATTTACTAAACCAATTTCATTTTTTAATTTTTATTGTTTTCACAATTTACTATGTATAGAGCAAGGAGCTACACTTTAGTATCCGCATTTATTTCCTCAGAATAATTTTCCATAGTCAAAGGGCATGCAGAATTTTATATACACATATAGTCAAATCGCCTTCCAGAACAGTTGTTGCAAGTAACACAATCTGCAGTGTATAAAATTGTTCACTTCCTTTGCATCCTCACCAGTACGATCACAGTTATTGATCTTTGTCAATTTAATTGGTAAAATTAAAAGTGGGCAGAGGCCCACTGTTTTAAGTTATTTGAATACTAGGTGAGGCTGAATGTTTTTCATGAGTTCAACGGGCCATTGGCATGTCTTCATTTATAAATTGCCTGTTCATGTCCTTTACTCATTTTATGATTGGGCTGTTTAGCCATACTAACTTTGTAAATGCTCTTAATATGTTAAAGACACTAGCTCATTTTGTATATTTTTAGTTATAAATGGTTCTCTAGTTTATTTTAATCTCTGAATTCTTTTTGCCAAATGGACATTGTTGAGTAAAAAGTAAAATCTGTGAATCATTTCTCACTCTGGCAGAACTGCCTACAGAGAATATCTGATACTCTGGCGTTTGATACTGCAGAAAAAATAAATATTCACCTATATTGGCTTTTGATTCTCTTGTTAAATTATGAATACATTTAAATCTTTAATTCATGTAGAAATTATTTTAATGTATGATGTGGCATACAAATGTAACTGTATTTTACTTTTTAAAGAACCTTCATTATTGTTTCGGCACCATTGGATAATCCATCTACTCCTTGATAACTATTATATGTTAAATGCATCGTCTATTTCTGAGCTTTCTAACTGTTCTATTGATCTATGTGTCTAAATATATCAGTACCAACATGCTGTAATTATAGATCTAAATGTGGCATAATTAGTAGCAGTGTTAGGAATTAGTTGAGGAAATAGACTGAGTTTAAAATCACTGTCCTCTCTCTCACTAGCTACATGGCTTTGGGAAACTTTGCTAATGTCTCTGTGCTTTAGTTTTTTCATTGATAAAACATCAACAATAATCATCTCTTCCTCATAAAATTGTTGTGAAAATTAAAAGGAATTCATAGATATAAAGTGCTTAGAACAACACCTGACACATAGTGGGCACCCGATCTGTTTTCTAGGGCTCCTACATCAAAGGACCACAAACTGGGTGGCATAAGCAGTGGAAATGTATTGTCTCACAGTTCGGAGGCTGGACGTCTGAGCTCCATGCGCTGGCAGGGCTGGTCCCTTCTGAAGCTTGTTCCACGCCTCTCTCCAACTTTCTGGTGGTTTGCTAGTTTTCCTTGATGTTCCGTAGCTTGTAGACGCATTACTCCAAGCCTTGCCTTCATCTTCACACGTTCTCCTTCTCTTCACACTGTCTTCTCTCTGTGCGTGTCTGTCTCTGTGTTGAAACTTCCCTTTTTTTTACGACACATGTCATAATGAATGGGCGTCCACCCTCTTGACCTCATGAAGATTGGGTTAAATCTTCAGAGGCCCAGTTTTCAAATAAGGTAACGTTCTGAGGTACCGAGGGTTAGGACTTCGGCACGTGTTCCCTTGGACAACACAATTCAACCTGTAACGGTCATTATTTATTATACCTTTTTCATGTTAAGTGGTGAGGGTATCAGATGATTTAATCTTAATATTGGCTTTAATGTCAACGTTTCTAATTTTTCACAGCAAAGATGACATGAGCTTTAGATTTAGAATAGGGTTTGGGAGTTTGTTTTTGTTTTTAGTATTACAAGAACTCTTCTCTCAATTTCTAGTTGAGAGAAGCACTTGGTGGGTTGCATTCCCTGTTAACTTCGAAACCAGAAAGGTTTCAAAAGCCTTTCAGAGACTATCGAACTCATCATGTGGTTGGTTCTATTTTATTTATCAATGTGACCTGTGTCATTTAATTTCCTAATGTGGAGTGTTCCCTACTAGTCTAGGATAAATCCTGTTGTATAGTGCTATGTTACCCCTTTAACATAGCACTGGAGCAGATTGGTATTTGTTTTGTTGTTTTGTTTTCATGGTTGCATCCGTCTTCATTTGTGAACACATCCTATCGACTCCCTTGACAAATTTCACAGCCAGGATTGTTTTTTGCTTTCTCAGGAAAGAGATTTGTGAATCAACCCTAGGCGAACCTCTTAAATCTAATCCCATCACTGTATCTCCCAGAAACTACTCTGAGTGTGAGACAGTGAGATGGCCCCTTTTCCAGTTCCCAGACTGGCATAATCTTCTGTCACAGCAGATCATTTCGGGGAAGGCAAGGTGATCAGTCTCCTGAGCTCACATCTCTTTTTCCTCAAAAGCCAGATCTACTGCACGTGCTCGGATAAATCACTCATAAAGGCAATGCCACCCACGGGTCCCTGGATCCTTAGAATATAATCCCAAAACCAAACATGGAATACTACTTAGCAATAAAAAGGAACAAACCCTTGATCTACACAAGAGCATGGACAAGTATCAAATGCTTTATGTTAACTGAAAGAAGCCAGATTCATAAAGCTATACAATACTTCATTCCATTTATCTGACATTCTGGAAAAGTCAAAACTATAGGAAGCACAAACAGATCAGTGGTTATCAGGAGCTGAGGGTGGGAAGGGTTAGACAACAAAGGGACAGCATGAGGGAATTTGGGTGATAACGGAAAAGCTTATTAATAATACATAAGGGGTAAGTGGATGGGGCTACGGGGTGATAATTGTTGATGCCCGGTGACATTTTGCTATTCTGTGCACCTCTGTGGTACATGTTTGAGGTCTTAGAAAACACAGTTAATAAAACAAACATAGAAAACCAAATCTGTGTGCAGCAGGAGCCTGGAAAACCTGGCTTTAGGGCACCCTTTCCAACTCCGATTATCCAAGCCCTTAGCCCTCCCTAGACAGCCTATTTCATGAATGTGCTATCCAGTGACTTAATAAACCAGGAGATAAAGAAGAAAAAGAGAGATGCAATTAAGGAAGCAGAGGCAGCCCAAACTTTGGCCCGTCCAAGTGAAACGGTTACGCTAATGTTCCCGTTACCGTCTGGCCATCAGAGCAAAGAGAAAATGGCTCCCAGGATGACAGCCTTCGTCATCTAGGATCTCTCCGAGAGCCCAGCTGCAATGTACGCTGTGCTACAAATTCTGAGCTTCTATTAAAAAGCTCATGGCACCACTGAGAGGCCCCCCACAGCAGACACACTCAGCCTCCTGGAACTCCTAGAACTCAGCCTCAGGCCTGGCCGGGCAGTAGGCAAGGCCTGCAGGTCTCTTCCTGATGGCCGTCTGCAAGCTGCCTTCCGCCTGCACAAGGGTTTTGTATCTGAGGGCTGACCACTGCTCGGCGGGCTGGGCAGGCTGCCTAGTGAGGTGACGCGGGTGGATCCACAGGATAGCAACCTGATTCACCCATGCTCTCGGCTCCAAGCAGTGCCAAGGTGTAGATGTGTTAGTGAATTGCCATGATTTTAGTAGTGGAGGGGGCTTAACCTGAGATTACTCTTCCCGACGTGTCTGCAGCTTTACTGCAGGAGACAGATAAACCACTGTTGTTTTCAAAGGCCATTTCACTCACTAGGGCCGACTCGCTTCGAAAGTTAGATCTCAAAAAAACGTAAACAATTAGCCAGTAAGATCACACTGCTTCCTGCCTTCCCAACACTCCAGAATAGAAGGGAACTCCCAAGTGCTTAGGAGCTGGCAGGGTGAGGCAGGTGCCACTGTCTCTGTTTTACTGATAAGGAGACTGCCTTCAGAAGTCACGCAGCGAGTGAGGAACGGAGCTCAAATGTGAAGCTGGTTGGAACAGGTGGGCAGGAATGGTTAACGACCCTCCTTGTCCTCCATCGTCCTCCATCCTCCCTAAGGATGAGGGAACTGCTCACTTGGTTGGCAGAGCCTGCCGTTCCTCGGGCTACAGTCTGCCAGTGGGCAGAGGCACAGCGTCTCAGAGCAGCATCTCTCTGCTTCCGCAACTGCTCTGCGCACCTGAGCTCAGGTGCCAAGTCCTCTGACCTGCTCTCTCATTTCCCACTTCCAGGCTCAGGGGTTGTAAGCCCACTTGGGCAGGGTCTGGCACCATTCCCACGTTATCCTGGAGACCAGAGATGAGAAAGAAGTAAGCCAGTGCTGCCCATTCATGCAACAGGGCAGTAACTGCAGAATCAGATCGAACCGGCCCTATCCTGATTCTTACAAGACGCTGAGTCATTTTTCAGAGACGACAGAATAAAAGTGCAAGTCACGCGGCTGAAGCACGCGCAAGGGAGAGAACGTTGCAAATCACACCTGGAACCAAACTGGGACAGGACAGGGGCAGGAACGCCGGAACGCCTTCAGAAGCGAAAGGTCTGTTGTTTACGAAGATCTGGTGCTGAAACTCCTTAAATTCCACCCCAAACCCTCAATCACAGTGTAGATTTGAGCCTTGCCTCCTGTCTCCTTGCCAGTCAACTTCACAAAAAAGCTTTTTGCTTTCTCGAAGGCCGGTGCCGTAGCGCCGGCTTCATGTGCGTAGGCAGAGAGGCCCTCCTGGGTAACAAGGGGCGTGGTGAGTCGGGACAGAGCCTGCTGATGACCTTTACTGAGCCCTGTGATCCTGGAAAACAGTAAAAATTTAAAAAACGTTGCCCTTCTGTGGCCGCCCTTCCCCATATGGCTTAGATAAGACTTCAGGTACCCATTCTGTTTACCTATGATGAGGCCAGACCTGTACAGATCCCTGCCCAAATGCACATTCTGAAATAATCAGCTGAAGTGTTTGTCTCTGCTAACCAATCTGGACAAAATACCCACTAACTGGACTTCACCAAACATTAGGCTTCTCTCCTCCCCACAGGCCCCTTCCAAGGACTGGCTGACCAAGAGAAAAACATTTCCTGCTCAGTTCACTGACGAGGACACCTGCTCGCCCCACCCACCACAACCAGGTCTCCCCTCTGCAACAGTCCTCCCGCCCCTACGGCGATCGTCACCCCTGATAAACTCTTTCCTTACTACTGTCCAACCTGCAGTTTTTTTCTTTGACACTGTCTTCAGGAGGGAGGAAGACGACACGTAACTTTCGCCTGAGACTCAAACACAGCTTATCAGACATACTACGATTAGGGGGTAGAGAGTGCCTGCTCAGGTTACAAGGACTGGTCCTTGCTTCCGGGATTTCGTGCGTGCACTCCATCAGTGACACTTCCCAGGAAAAGGTGGGCAAGAAGAATCCTGACGCCCTAGACATCTGAACTCCGCCCATCTCCCTCTTCTATTATCTTTCCACTCCTTAACACCTGGCTCATGCTCCACCACTCACACGACTCCCTAAACTGTAAAACAGATTTCGTAAGGCGAAGGACGGCACCTGCTCCCATGTCTCAGGGACTGAGGCCTGACACCAGCAGATGATGCAGACAAATGAAAGCTGATGCCCCTCCCAGGCTTAAACACAAAACGCTTCCGGAGAAGCGTTCTCTGTAAGCTGCAGGGGCACCCATCGTCTCTCCAGCCCCTTCGGTGCTAGTCCCCGTCCCCCGAGAAGACAGCCAGGGACACCTTCTCATTTGGCCAAGCAGCTGGGAGTTTAAACAGCACATGACTTAAGAAATAAAACCTCTGGGGGCTTTGGGCAGCAGGAGAGCAAACATGCTTTTCTCCCCTTCGGTGACTGAGGGTGGCTGGACCCCGCCCTCTGAGCTCCCTCAAGAACTGAACACTGAACACAGACATAGGACAATGAGCTTAAGCGACCAGGGCTCAATGGCATGGGAGTAATGGCTTGTCTGTCGGGACACATGGGAGACTGGCAGCTGGAAAAGACTAAGATCAGATAGTCGAGTTCTGAACAACTTTTCAAAAAAGGGGGGCAGGGGGCTACATGATTCTGATCCGGTAAGAGGTAGATTCAAACCCATGAAACATTTTGTGGCATACACTATGTGCCAACCACTTGGGTAACTGTTATTGCAAATATTATCTCATTAAATCCCCACTACATACATACATACATACATACATACATACATACTTACATACATACTTACATACGTACTTACATACATACATACATATACAATCACTGGAATTAAAGTTCGAGACAACACTAAGAGCAGGAAGACCTTAGAATTCCCACCCACTAAATGCAGAATGCCTTCCTCGTCCCACTCATCTGCATAGTTATTTCCTTTTTGTTCTTCCCTTTAGTCTAGTTCAAAGGATCTTGAACTGCAGTGTGCATAAGAATTACTCAACCAAACACACTTTATCATGGGTGCCTTAAGGGATTTTCCAAGGGTAATCGTGACAATTTGCAATTCCCGATTTATCTGTGGACTTCAGAACCCAGCCCCCACCCAGGATTCCAGCATGCTCTGCTACAATTTATGATCATCTCATTAGGGGAGTGTGGCAAGCACAGGTACAGTGGAGCACTCAGCATGTTGATTGTCCTAGGTGATCAAAAACGTATTAAAAGAAGCTCTCTGGCTGTTTCTGTCACTTGCAATTTAAGGATGAATAAAGTGAGTGAGTTGAGTCAGACAGGGAAGAAAAAGTAAGTGGATGGCTTAACAAATTGTGGTAGATTCTTCACGTGGAAGACTACTCAGCATGAAATATTAATACACAAAATAAGATGGATGAATCTCACAAACAGTGGACTAAGTGAAAAAAGTCAAGTGCAAAAGACTATATACCACATTATTCCTTTTATGTAAAATTGTAGAAGCAGAAAAACTATAGTATCAATAAGCAGATAAGTGGTTGCCTGGGGCAAAGAGTTGAATGGGGGTGACAGGAAGCAAAGAGGGAGGAGACCAGGGGAGGGAATCTTTAGGGTGAGGGAATGATTCTTTACCTTAATGGGATGGTGGCTACGGGACTGTATACAGTGAACAAATTTCACTACATTGCACACTTACATTTTCTAGTCTGGAAATAACATCTTAATGCATTTTTTAAAAGGGGGGGAGAAAGAAGTTATGGGGATACCCCTCCTCCCCACACACACATGAAAGATTAGAGAACTTTATCACACACAAAAGACTATTAAGCAATGTGGGCCAGAAGAATGCGCAAAGCGGATTCAGATTCCCCCCTTCAGATCCCTCCTCTCGCATGTGCGAAATAAAAAGAGAAAGAAAGAAAGAAAAAAGGAAACCTGGAAGGCGCATTTGAATCTTTCTTTTCATATCAAAGCAGTAATCAGTGCAGAGAAGTGGGTAACGAGTAAGACCAAGAGTGTTTAATTAAACTGAGCAATCATTAAACTGGATTTAAGAGTGCTTGTGTTTGCAAAACAACAAAATATTTACAGACATTTTCTTCATCCCCTTCATTAGTTCCAGTCTCGGCAGGAAATATGGAGGTTGGGAATAGGCCCTAATGAGATCATGCAAATTTTAACGACTGAGGTTACCGTGGCAAAGAGACAGCATGGAAAAACACTGATGATGAAATGTTAAGTGAGAAAAGCAAGATAAAAATGATTCTGCACTAACATCACAGTAGTTAAAAAAATTAAAAGCATGGTACGGGCTGGGGGCTGAAATTAAAATATATTCTGTCAGCGATGATACAAGAGAGGTGGGTCTAGGGTATTATTTTCATCTTCTCCATTTTCCAGATTTTCTTTATTACTTTTTTTCCTTTCAAAATAAAAAACTATGGGAGGCATGTAAAGGCTGGTACATGTTCACTATCTCTTCGTAACCCCTCGGAACAAGACGAAACTGGAAAATGTTCTCTATGGTCGGTGTCTGATCTCAAGCCACTGGATCAGGCACCCATTTTGACCAGGGTCTCACTGCCACCAGGAGAGTAAAACCGCACTCCCCAGGGTCACCCATGACCTCCACGTTGCTGAATCTGAAGGTCACTTCTCAGACTTCATCCCACTGGCCCTATCAGCAATGTTGACACAGAGGATGATCAACTGTGTCAAAAACTCCAGATGAGGTTCTCACTCGTTCTCGGCCTCCAGGCTGGACTTCCTCTCTTCCTGACCTCTAGATGTTGAGTGCTCAGGGCTCGGTCCTTGAATTGCTTCTTTTCTCTCTCCTTCTTTAAGTATCTCAATCCAAGCCCATGACTTTAAATAGCATCTATACACTGACGACCCCAATTTTCTATCTTTATTTCAGATCTGTCCCTTGGAGTCTTAGACTTGTGCCTCTAAGTGCCTAAGTGACATATCCACAGGGATATCCAACAGACATGTCAAGCCCACATGACCACCGTCTTCCAAACCTGTCCCTCTGAGCCTCTCCCTGGTGCCTCAGCACCCCTCTGTAGGCTCCCTCAGCCTTGCCTACACCTCCAGGAATTGCTTCACAAAATGATCTTCAGTTACACATTTTCGAGTAGAAATCTCTTTTTCTACAGGAACACTGACATCTAGGGTGACAGCGTTGGAGAGGAGAGTCCCTCCCCTACCACCACGTACCTCATGATTGACATCTCAGCCTAGTTTAACTGAGAGTCACTCAAACACATGGTAGCATTTACTGCCGTAATGTCTTTATCTTGGCAGACAGTTGAAGTCCAAACCACCTTTCCCCTACTGTCCCCTTACCCTTGGGAATGTCCTGTAAGCATCAAGGTCTCCTAAGGGAAGCCATCCCTGACCAGCCCTCCTACCCCTGGCTGGGTTGGTGTCATGGTTCCCAACACCTCACCCATGGCTATCTTGAAAAGTTCCCTACCTCTGATGCTGATAGTCAGGTGACATTCAATAATACTCCTCCCTTGCTCCATCACCACTCAACTGGTGCCAGATCATGGCTACGGGAGGGCCAGTCATATATGCAGCATGTTCTTCCACTATATCTGGGAATCAAGAACTTAGAAGTCAATTTCAGGGATTTCTGGGTCCATGGGTACTATAAATGAGCAAAGCCACAGGCTGGGCAATACAGAGGAGTAGAACATTCATCAAAATAAAGAATACAGTTCCTATCTAAAGGCATCCCAAAGCAATTTTTACAGAACAACGTATACTCAGGAGAATTCACACCTGTGCGTCGAGCTGGGCTCATGGTCCATGAGTTTGCCATCTCTAAGCCAAACGACATACGAAGTTCCTAAATGTGCAAAAGCATGAAGATCAAAATTGAATTAAGGCTTCCTGACAGACAGAAAATGCCTGCCACACAACTTTCCAAGTGACAGACAGGCAGGCAATGCTCTTGCATCAACATCTAGGTGACAGCACACTTTGCACAGGTCTCTCCTTGGTCCATCTTCATAAAGGCCCCAGAAGGCAAGTTCATTATTATCCCCATTTTGCCTTTGAGAACACTGAGGCCTGGAGAGGGTAGATGATTTAACAAGGCCACACAATGAGGACTTGAAAGAGCCAGAAGCCCTGGCACCAATCCCCCGTCCCCGTGTGCATTCGTGGGCTGAGAGAGGCCCAGATTTCCTCAGGCCCACAGTGTCCGATGTCAATACCTGGCCCATTTCAAGCTGAATGGAAGGTGCATTCAGATCCACGCTATGGACTTGCTCACAAATTCACATTAACACCACTTTAAACCTGACTTTAATCCTTCATTTTTTTTTCTTCCAATTACAGCCTGTGCTGCAAAGCCTTGGAAGATCTCTGGGGTTAAAACGGCACACAGCTAGCTGAGGAAGGCCGTGGCATTTGCAAGTAAAACAGCCTTCCACTCTGGTAATGGAAGTATCCACAGTCTAATAAACCTGCTGTGCAGTGAGCACCAGGATCTGACCACACTTGAGCAAAAAAAAAGCTTGACGTCCAAAAGTACAGCTACAAGGAGCAAAGTTAGTGAGAGGAGCCCACAGTTGTCCTAAACCCCATATAAACCTAAACCAGGGCCCTAGTCCTGGTCCTAAACCCCATCTCAATCTCTTTGCAATGATGGTTTAAGGGTAAGTGAAGTAGTTTTGAATTACATCCTCAAGGAGAAAAAAAGCTGAGCTCATACAAAATGTCTAATATGTGCGGGGAACATCACAGCTAATAAACTGCCTGAACCTCACACCAATTTCCCCCCACAACCTCCACCCACCCAAAGAAAGCTATTGCTGCTAACCTCACTTTACAGATAAGGAAATGGGGTCTAAGAGATAAGGAGAGCCGGTGAGGCTGAGTGGAGATTTGAACACAGGTTGCGGGATTTACAAATCTGTGTTCTTACAGCCTCACCGGGCGGTTCTCAAACTCTGTTGGTCCCATGAATCTCCTGGGAGCATGTTAAATGCAGGTTCTTGGGCTGTGCTCCAGGATTCTCATTCAGTGGTTCAGGGGTGGGACCTAAGCATCCTTATTGTTAAAGAGCCTCCCAGGTGAATCTGGTGCGGGTGGTTCCTGGTCCATAACATGGGAATCACTGTGGCTGTATGACACTGCCTTTCAGGAAGGAAAAGCACCCTCCGAAATGGAGAAATGCAACAAACGATTAGGTTCATCCCCCGAGGGCATTCACAGGTGCACAAGCCCAGTCTCCGCAGCACTGGTAGCTTCTAAGAATTCCTCCTGAAGGCTCCCAGGCCTCTGGCGCAAGCTTTGACAAATCCTAGTACCACCTGCACTAAATAGCAAGTTAATATTTTGGGACGTCTGGCTTAGCATGTTGCCACTGACGCCTAGGGCTGCACAACAAACCAGAGCAGCTCGTGAGTCTCCTTCACACCCTGTGGTCGCTGTGATGTGGCTTCTTCCCCTGCCAGAAGGACAATTTCTGGTCTGCTCTCCCTCCCTGATTAAACCTGAGCCATGCTCAGGCATCTACAAGCCCCCTTGATCCCATGCAGGTGGTGGGTCCCTCCCCACCCCTTCTCTCCTCATTTCCTGAGCCTGCCTGGGTCCTCTGGCACTGCTTTTCCCCAGGTCACAGACCTAGCAATGAGCCGTGTACCTGGAACCCACTCCTGGCTCCTCTCCAGTAACCATTAGGTTCAAGTGGCAAAGAACAAATATTTTTTCAAAGCAACTCTTAACTGCAATTCACTGCACCTGGTGCTTTTAAGGAGCTTACAGCATGAAAGAAGGCATCAAAGAAAACATGTTCCATGGGAGACGGAAATGTCCCACTGGAAGCACTTCCCAGAGGACCTTGGGACTCTGGCTGTGCGCCCCATGAGATGACATTTCCGAGGGAGAATTCACCAGGCATGTCAGAACCCATGCAGCGAGCATGGGCTCCCGGGTCTACACAGCCAGGTTAAAACTCCAGCCTCACACCTCTCCCGGTGTGTCCTGGGGCCTGTTTCTGAACCCTTTCATGTCTTATTTCTTCATCTGCAACACAGAGAAAATCACACTTACCTGCAGGATTGTCGTGGGAACGGAATTAAATAATGTATGGCAAACCGCAACAGGGTGGCAGCCGGGCTTACTGTTCTCAGGAACGCATGGCAGCTGCCGGCAATGCTGCCTCTATTATTACTGATGGAACAAGCACTCTAGGTGGGGGTTATCCCAACTCTTGCTCCAGGCCGTAGACTGTTAACGCCAGAGAAAGGATGTTTTCCTGTTCGTGTGTGCGTGCATGTGTGTACGCACAAGAGAATGCACACACACACTCATTCAAGATCCCGATGGCCCCCGGAAGGTAAAGCGTGGGCGATGATGGTGTTTTTAAGGTTGCTGTGTAAATGCGTGAATGTCTGCAGTAAGAGAGGCTGGGCAAACCTTGGGTCCAGCAAGACCTATCAATCCAGGGCTTCCCCCTTGCTCGCGGGATGGGACAGGGTTTGGCAATTCCCTGACTGAGGTTACTGCCTCCGAAGTTGAGGAAAGGATCAAAAGGCACAAAGATGACACGGGGAGACGAGGAGAAGGGGCCAGGCACGGGGTGTGACAGACGCAAGCCCGCAGTCAGGCAGACCAGAGCTCCACGCCCCGTACCCCGCTCGTCGCCAGCATGTGCTCAGATACACAACTTCACCACCACAGGGCTCATTACTTTTTCTGTAAACAGAGTAAGATATGGTAAACTATGCTGTCAGGGGCTTTGAATAAAATTCCAATAATATAAACAAACACTAATTAGGCACTTTCGCTGTGCTCGGGCCTCGACGCATTATTTCACTTGATGCTCAAACCATCTAGGGCAAACACTAGCAATTCTCACATTCTACAGAGAGGTTAAGTAACCTGCTCAAGGTCACACAGCTGACAAAAGGCAGGGCTGGGATCCGAACCCATGCAGTCTGGCTCCAAGTTACACACTATTAGCCATAAGCAACACTGCACAGAGCCCAGAACATAGAAGTCGTTCATATAAATGGGGGACAAAGAGTGGTCGGGGGGTTGCTTGTCTGCAATTCTCACATTCTACAGAGAGGTGAAGTAACCTGCTCAAGGTCACACAGCTGACAAAAGGCAGGGCTGGGATCCGAACCCATGCAGTCTGGCTCCAAGTTACACACTATTAGCCATAAGCAACACAGCACAGAGCCCAGAACATAGAAGTTGTTCATATAAATGGGGGACAAAGAGTGGTCGGGGGGTTGCTTGCCCAAAGCCTCTATCTGGATGATGATAAGGGGAGTGAATCCACGGACATGATTAATCTAAACCCTGGCTCACTGCACAAGGCTCTGGTTCCCTGCCCCAAATTTAAACAGCTGCTCCTTCAATGTAACGGAACGCAAATGTCTGAAGAGCTTCGAGTTTTAATTACTAAAGTCCTGATGAAAATCTGAATCAACAGCTGCTCCCAGCAAGGCAGCCCTCAGAGATGCCCAGAGAGGGGCAAAGGGAGGGAAAGGGAGGACACAGCCCAGACAGGACGCAGATGACTGCAGCTGCCTGCGGAGCCCTGGCACTTGCAGCTATGAGCTGTGGGGCAGACGACACGGGCTGGGATCAGGCAAGACGGGGAGCGGGGAACCTCTGGGGTGCACCTGTCCTCGTACCACAGAATGTATGTGTCTGGCATATGTCCCCTGAAAGGGATGACAGCAGGGGCTGTGGGGATGTCCTGTCATGGTGTTTCTGGTGAGTAGGGCAGGAGTGTGGGTACAGCTGCCCGGGGCCAAGAGGGGTCAATGAGACAGGAAGCAGGTGTCAGAGTGACGGCCTTCAGCCAGCGACGAGACAGAATATGACAGTGGCTTCGAGGCTTCCTCTGGGGCAACAGCTGCTGTTTCAGGTATTGGGACCTCTACCCTTCACTACTACCTTCTCTTCTCTAAAGGAGAAACACGCCCCACCCCCCATCTGCAACTGTCCAGGGCAGGTACTGCCGCTCAACAAAAACCCGCCCCTGGTTGCTTCAGCACAAGAGAAAAAGACCTTTCTTTCCCATGGACTGACCTTCTCTTTAATTCCTCTCACATCTAACAGGTTTGCTATCAGTGACTTTGGATAACTCGAAGCTGGAATTATCCAGATTGAAATACTAGAAAAACAAAATGGCCAAGAGAACGGAATAGATCACTGTCCTCTTTTTAGCTCTGCCCACCCATCTGGCAAGACGGCCGTGAAAGAGTTACGGCCGGTGGGCGTCTACGTCGCTACACCATTTCCAGAAGGAAGTCTGGGCACATGTGTCATTTTTAACATCCTTAGAGCTGGATAGAGTAATTCTCTCCTAGGAAGTTATTTTATGACTTGCAGGCAAGGAAAGCATTATTTATAGGAATGGAAGGGAATTCAGAAGTGCTCAGAAACAAGGTTCAGTCACTTGTGCTATCCTCACGCAGTAGAAGCACATGCCGTCATCGATAAGTTAGAGTTAGAGTTCCGGATAACCCGACGTGTGGGGACGCTCTTACGACAAAACGTTAAGTAAGAAAGCAGGGCGTGAAATAAACTGTCACATACGTAATTATTCCAATCGTGTTCACAATATACAAATGCGTACAGATGAACACTAAATAAGATGGAAGTGCACCAAATATAGCATTAATCACCTCTGTCCTTATGGATGGGTTTTGATTCTTCCGTGTGTTTTTTTCATTTTCCTACACTTCCCACAGAAAATATGCATTATGGATAAGCTTAAATTTTTTCAATAAAAAAATTAAAAACTAGTAAAGGAGACTAGAGAGGCTAGGGTGGGAAAAACAGTGCTTAGACCTGACAGGACCCAAATCCTGTGTCAGGCAAATTTTTCCCAAACTACTCTTACAGAGCCAAACTGATGGGGACATTTTTTTTCCTCTTAAATCAATTCCACAAGATAATATTTGGTCTGATGTTAGGAATACAAGTGTTCTCAGCCCTAGCAAGCGTATGTCAGAGAAAGGGCCTCAAGAACCCCTTCCTGAACGGACTCTCGAGGATTAGCAGTTGCTATGGCAATTGTTAGCAAACTATCTGTTAAGTACTTGAAATTACCTCTCTACTGCCCATTAGTAAATGAGTATTGGAAATGTCATGTACACACATCACTGCTAGTTCTGTGTCCCCATATCAGTGTCTGATCCACCTACAGATGGTCCCCAAATGAGGGAGCCTGGTTCTAGGCTGCTGCCATCAGCATGTTTGGTACCCATTTCAGAAACTAGTCACTTGGGAAAAGTTTAAACGTAATCTCCCCGGACTTGTTTCTGATAAATCAGGAAAAAGGCTTGCACAGTGCCTGTTGATGTGGGGAAGAGGGGACCCTCTTTGGAGCACCTGCCTCCACTGCCACCAGCCTCAGCATCACCGACTTCATCATCAGCTGAGGGGACCAGATCCCTACCACTGCAGGTCTACCTTCCAAAGGATGGGAGCCAAATGTTTCTGTCATTTTATGAAGTCTTTCCCAAGGAGCTAGGAGCCTGCCCATCTACCAAGGATTGTCTTATCCTAGAAGAACTAGCTATGTATCCCGGGCATTTGGTCCCATATCATTCATTCAACAAAACTCCCTTGAGAGCACCAACAATGCAGTGGGTACCGGTAAAGTCCTTGTCTAATTGCCCCAATTCCTCTACCCTCACAGACAACTCCTAGGACTTGCCTTTTCTGCTAGGAAACAAAGTTTGCACTGTAGCTACAAAATGTACCTTCTACTTAGTAGCATGGTATAGCTGCCCAATAAATGAGCTGAGCTTATGATGATGGTTGTGCCTGTTATCTAGAATATAGCAGCTCTTTTTTAAATCTCCTCATCTTTATGCTGTTTGGACCAGCCTACCCACCCACAACACTCTCTACCTTAGCTACCACTATCAACAACCCTGGTAGTACATATTCACTCAAGGTGCCAAGCTCTTCACCAGGAATGGGGAGTGCTGTGGGGCCCTAATCCAAGAGGATTAATGTTCTTATATCAAGGAACACCAAAGAGTAATCAACTGTCCTCCAGTATACACACACCCCACTCTGCTATGTGAGAACATAATTAGAAGGCAGCAATCCACAAATCAGGAAGAGAGCCCTCACCAGAAACTGACCCTTCCTGACCTTGATCTGGGACTTCTAGCCTCCAAAATTGTGAGGAAAAAAAAAAGTCTGTCGTTAAAGCCTCTCAGTCCAGTCTTTTGTTATGGCACCTGAGCAGATTAAGACATGAAGAAACCAAGAGGTGAGAATCACAGCCTCCTAAGAGCTGAAGGATGATCAAAGCACCTCAAAGGAGAGTGCGAGGAGACCACTCTGCTGAGAACGCTGGAGAACCTTCTAGAAGGGGCAGAGCGGGCCCTCCACAGGCTCCTGCAGAGGGAGCACAGTCACTGACAGGTGCTGGTGTACACAGACTTCCCGCATTGGGTGGGAATGAGCTGGGAGAACACAGCGAAGACGCTCAATAAATATTTGTGGAAGGATCGACATGTTTAACTTCAAATTGTAAACTAGGAGTGCACACAGAAGATGCACGGCTATTTAGCAGGGGACAGGCAACATGCTGGTGTGGGTGAGCCACGGCCTTACAACGCAAGGAGTGATGGTCTCGTCTCGTGGTGTTCACTGTAGCTGTACAGCACTAAAAACTCATCCTGTTAACATTTTTCCGGACTGCATTCACTCCAATTCTCACATGTGGCCTGGGAACTACTGTCTGAGGCCACAGCAGCCTCCTGGTCACATGACTGGTATACATAGGCCTGGTCTGGGCACAAGGCCTACCAAGTCCATCCTCTCAGAGAGCAAGAAATCTGGGGCAGAGAGGCAAACACAACGATGGGTGGCTCTGAGAACACATGGCCTTGAAGGCACCTGGCGCTGCAAGAAGGCAGGGCTCACTTCCTGAGGGGCTAAAGATGGGGGCTGGAACTCAGGGCCAGAGCTAGAACTGAGCCTGGGAGAGATCTGGGCTCCCCGACACGAGAGTCCTGGATTAGAGGCAGCTCCAATAAAGCAGCCAGCACGTGCCTGGTCTGGACAAGGTAGCTCAGGGCTGCAGCTGAGGTAGCAGGTGCGTGGGCCTTCTTAAGGTGGCCAGTGCACATCTGTGACAAAGAGGTCAGGGGATTGAGATGAAACATAAAGAAGCTCAACAACTTAGAATAGGTGGTATCTGAAGTTCTGGGGCAAAAAACCTGTGTTTCTCATGCTGGGCACCTGCTAACTCAAGTGACCAACTTCTCCCGGTTTGCCCAGGACCATTCCTGGTTCTAATACAAAAAGTCCTGCATCCTGGCAAACTGGAACAGTTGGTCACCCTAAAGCCAACCCATGTTCCAGTGCGCTCTTTGAGAAAGACCTTGAAAACTCTATGTCTGCCCTATCTCCACCTGCATTACCTCCCTATCAGGGTCTACTGCCACCTGGAGATGGCTGCAGTTAATCCCAAAGGAGCTAAGAAAACAGAATGGGGGAACAGTAAGCATGGTTCAGAGTGGCATATTAACAAGTGTCTTCATCTGTGCTCTCATTGATCTATACACTCCCATGCTCACCTCTGCCAACTTCTCCTCCAAATGAGACCTAAGAGCGACCCTTCCAAACCCAAATCTGACTACACCTCCCCTTTTGGGACCCTACCTGGGCTCATATTGCCCTGAGAACAGAATCTAAGCTTTGGCCTGGCCCTCAAGACCTTCTCAGACCAACCTCACTCATCCCTCCAGTCTCTTTCCTGCTCCACACATATGAGGCTTGACGAACTTTTCAATTCCCCAACCCGGCCAAGCTGACTCACTCCTCTGGGCCTTTGCACAGGCTGGCCCTTCAACCTAGAATGTTCTCTGGTCCACTGGATCCTTATCTTGCCACTTACCAACCCAATTTATTTGCCTGCTCAGAAAAAATCTTTATTTTTCCTTCCCTGTTCCCTGTGGGTTGAACCAATTGCTCTCCCGTTGGCCTCCCACAGAGCCCGAGCCCTCATTTCAGTGTATTGTGATTTTATGTTTACATGTATTGCCCACCACTAGTCCATGAACTCCCTGATAAGAGGAAGTGAGTCTTATTTAACTATATTTTTCCATCACTGAGCATGGTTCTCACCACAAAATAGGCATATGATAGCTGTTTGCTGGTTGACCGACTGATTGATTGACTGATTGACTAAACTTACCTCCCCCAAACCCTTCCATGTGAGACTATATTCTCCTCTAAGATTTTAGCCATTACAAATGACAGACAAGATAGCTCTTTGAGTCACCAAACACTCATCTCAAAGCGTTCAGTTTTGTCTACCTGCTTGGGCTGCCAATGAGATGATCCCCACAATGTTTTGGTCAAAGCACCTTCTTTTTATCGATTTACTTTCAAATACAACTCAGTGGCTTCAAGTTAGAAGAATGCAGCTGTCTTCAGCCTGTCCTCGAGCATCTATCACCAACCAGCTGAGAGGATGTGACTGTCATCTTTCCAATCCAGTATGATGATTTTTCTCTGCCATAATGCAAGTCCAGTGAGCCATATAAGCATGGTGAATTCCCTATCAGCTCAACGGCCTACACAATTTTTCAGAGAATATGATTCTATCTGAAAAATGCAATAGTCTGGAACTCATTTTTCCCCAGTGCCTAACTTTCAGCTTCCTATAAATACCAGATGGCAATGATAAACCTCAGCATTATCGAACAAGCATTGCTTATGACTCTGCCTTGAGCAGCATCAGAGGTACCGAGAATTTACCCATCTTATTACAGCATTGCTAACAGGGTCTTACCCAGTCTGCTGAGCCCGAAGGTGTGTCAAAAACCAGTGTCAGGAATGGCAATGAAAAAAAACATAAGTGTGTCAGTTATCTACTGCCATGTAACAAATTACCCCAAAGCTTAGCAGTCTAAAATAAAACACACTTCTTATCCCACAGTTAAGTGGGAATCCAGGTCACGGCTTAGCTGGATCTTCTGTTTCAGCATCTCATCGGGTTGCAATTAAGATGTTGGCTCGGGCTGTGGTCTCATCTGAAGGCTGACCAGGGAAGGAGCTGCTTGTAAGCTCACTCATGTGGTTGTTAGCAGGATTTAGTCTCTCATGGGCCATTAGAGGTCTCACTTCTTTACGAGCCATTGTCTGGAGGCCTCCTGCAGTTCCCTCCCGTGTGGGCCTCTCTAAAAAGTATCTCACAACAGGCCAGTTTGCTTCATCAGAGTGAGTAAGTGAAGAGACAAGAGGGAGCGCCGGCAAAAAATAAATGAGTGCTCGCAAGATGGAACTGAAAGTCTTTTGCAATGTAATCTAAGAAGTTACATCCCATAATATTTGCTCTGTCTTGTTCTTTAGGAGCAAGTCTCTATGTTCAGCCCACACTTGAAGGGAAGGTAGTCCCTGCCACAGGGGCACGGATACTAAGAGACAGGAAAGAAACAGGGAGGTCAGTGAGGGGGCTGCTGCTTTAATCCAAAAGAGAGAGCTGGTAATGAGAAGGCTGGATTCTGAATATATTTTGAAGGTACAGCCGAGGATTTGCTGATGTGTTGACTGCAGAGTGTGATAGAAAAGAAATCAGTGATAGCTCCAAGGTTTTGACCCGATTAGCTTAAAGAATGGAATAGAAATTAAGGCAAGAGTGAGTTTAGAACTGAAGGTCAGTGTTGGATGTGACAGAAAACAAGGAAGATCACTGAACTTGCAGGCAGGGCCCGAGAGTGAACCTCAGTTCAATCTGAGTGATCGGCATGGTTCACATACCTACTTGGCCTCGGTTTCCTCACTTGACCTGCAAACAGCCAAGGCCTCAGAAGTCACATACTGCAGTCAGCAGCCTAAACCTGCCCTGTGGGATGGCCAGCTTTACCTATCATGTATGCATATCACGTTGTTGTATAAAAACTTAATGTCTTACTATGTAGATAAATGATAAAACTCTTCCAAGAAGACAGATTACTTAACACCAGCATTTGATGCGCATCTATTGTGTGCCAATCGCTAGCCCAGGCACTGTTCACATGTTATTCACATGTATACACAGACATGGGGCTCATGAGGTCTCTAAGGATTGTAAGGCTGTGGCTCTTGGGTTCCCTCTGTGGTCGTTTTTTCCCAGGCGTGCCTGCATTTCTTTACATTAAGCATCTCAGAAATGCGAGCCAAGTCTGGGACTCTCCTTAGCTACCAGGAGCAAACCAGTCTCTGCCTGAGCTTTCAGTGTCGGAAACCTCACTACCTCATGAGGCAGCCCACGCCATCATGCAGCCAGTTGTCAGAAAGTCCTCCTCTATTAATATCAGCCACAGTCTGATCCTACGAGTTCTGTCCATTGGCCCCAGTCACCTTCTGTAGCCACCAGAGAAAATTTCCTCCCCCATCCAAATCACAAGCTTTCAGAGCAACATTTAGATCTTCATTTGACGCCAATGAGATTTGCACCAGCTAAAATCTGAATCACACTATGAATCACACTTGATAGAAGTGTTTTCACAAACATTATCCCACTCACCATCCGTAATAGCTAAAATTTAATTGCTAAATATTATCCGGCTATCAGTACTAAATGGGACAATGAATAGGGGAGCCCTTGTTAAATCCCATTCTGCAGCTGAGGACATCAAGGCTCAAAGAGGCTAAGCCACTCAAGAGTACATCTCAGTAACTAGTGTTAAAAGATAATTTTCAAAAAATGATAAAATCATGATTCTCATACAGATATAAAATGAACATGTGATGATTTATTTGATGCTACCATGAAACAATGAAGATTAAGAAGATATTATAACTGGTTCAAAAAAAAAAAACCCCAAAATACAGCCACTCCCATAGATCAGAAATCAGGGCGCAGAGGCTAAGCCACTCAAGAGTACATCTCAGTAACTAGTGTTAAAAGATAATTTTCAAAAAATGATAAAATCATGATTCTCATACAGATAAAAAATGAACATGTGATGATTTTTTTGATGCTACCATAAAAAAATAAGATTAAAAAGATTTTATAAATGGTTTAAAAAAAAAAAACCCCAAAATACAGCCACTCCCATAGATCAGAAATATTTAAATGGATGTGAAAATGGAGGTAAAATTGTTTGGGGGAGGTCTCGTGGGCCAGTGGTACCTCTCCCAGGTGGGACAGAATGTGCATTATCTATCGGTTATCTACAACTCATAGATTATAAAATAGGTTCCATAAAAGCAAAATCAGATAAGCCAGAGGGGAGTCCTCTACAAACAATCACAGTGTTCTACAAAAGTACAAATTCTCTCCCACCCCGGTCAAAGCTAGGACCTGAACTTAGTTCCTCATGATTCTTCTCACTTCATCACAGTGCCCTCAAAGAGAAGCCATATAAAACATTAATTGACTTTTTTAAGCTCCAATCATAAAATAGTTAGGCCTTGAATTGCTGGCCACATATGAGAGAAGCATCAGAGAATGGCTCCAGGAAAGAAAAAGTCCAACAAGAACCTGAAGTCTCTGGCTCTCTGTGTTTTTCCATGTCAGTAACAGGCTCATTCAATATCACGTTGTGCAGGGTATTTATCTCCAGCCTGACTCCTCCCCACCCCCGCTCATTAGAGAGGGCTCCATTGTGCCAGGATAGGAGGTAAGGGGTTCTGTGTGTTTTTGGTTTTACCGAAAGTCTATAGTGTTTCAACAGCCTCTTTGTTCTCTCTCTCAATAGTGCCTGTGTCTTAAAAAATTACAAATTTTCATTCTTCCTATTGCATTAGTAGTTTGGGGGGAAAAAAGGAAAGAAAAGAAAAGAAACCAATTAAAAAATAAAGTTCTTAGTCTTCAGAACGGCATTTATAATAACTTCACAGGTCTAACCTGCACTTACTGCCAGCAGTTTAAACAGAAGGTTCCTTGAGAGGTGAGCAATAAAGAAGCCATTTAGTGCTTGTTCTCCAGAGATGCTTTTATCAACTCACTTGCCCCCTTAACTGTCGTTGGTTTCTGTATAATCCATGGAAAGAGGAGACATACAACCCGCCTCACACATTTGCATGGGTCAGGTCTCTTATTAAGTGATTTTTCCCCAAATGGCAATGCGTAGAGAACTCTGATGGCAAATGCTTAAATATCTTGTCAGCTTCAATGGGATGTCAATTCCTCCTGCCCGGCAAGGTGACCTAGGCTAATCCCAGGTGAGAGAGGGCAGCCAACTGCAAAGTAGAACGTGATTCCAAATAGAAAAAGCTTTCATCCCACGTGTTGCTCCCTTCCTACTCCTTCCGTTTCAGCCTGTGTTTCTATCGATGCTGGTTCAGAAACCGGAAAAGCTGCGGACTCTGGCTTTCTGTCTGATCAAGGGATGGAGCTCGCCTATTTCTCCTTCTTTTTTCCTTGTTTCCTTCTTGAGCGTACAGTCTACATTATTAATCTCTGTATCTAATGCCTACGTGGCATCTGGCCCAACGTTGGTACCGACACTGTGTTTGTTTAATCAAATAGAACGAAATCTTTTGATTCAATTTTTCATTCACTCACCAAATACTCACTTGATACCCACCATGAGCTACATTCTCAACTAACAGGTGGGGCGATGGCAGTGAATCAGACGAGGTTCTGGCTTTCGAAAGGCTTACGCTTTAGTGAGAGAATAAGGTAATAAACAAATAAGTGACTAAATTGTATCATTAATAAATAATAACACTTCATGTAGAAAGAAAGGCTCTGAAGAAAAAAGGCAGGATAGAGTGATAGATAGTGGCAGACTGTTGGGAGGGGAGAAATTCATCTTACCTTCATCTATCTACCCACCAAAAAACTAAAGCGTATTTTCTTATCCATTCCGAGAGCACTTGTTGCAAAGAGAGATGAAAGTAAAGTAAATTATCTCCCCTCTCAACACCACTACTCTGTCATTCCCTGAAAGCTAATGCATAAGAATAGAGTAGCATTTAGTAAGTGTCTACCGTGAGTCAGCCACGGTGCCAGCCAGGCCTTTAAAACAGAATTATCTGAGATACTCTTAAAAGTGTCATTTTCCCAGGAGACAATACTTATTACTTTAGGTCTACCCGTAAGGAACAGAGACTCAAAGTCATTGAAGTGTCTTGCCCAAGATCACCTATCTACAAAATGGTGGAGCCAAATCTGAATCTAGGTTCCTCTACCTCTAAAATGTATGCTTTGCATGTCATACTCTACCCGCTCTGGACCCAAGGCACCAATGCCAGATACTATAAGGGGTGTAAAAGGATCAGATAGAAGCCTTTGACCTTGTCAAAGAGATCACAAGCTTACCGGGAAAATGGAGTGTATTCACAGAGCCATAACTGAGGCAAGAGGACACTAAAAGAGATAAAAAGTGATGGGTTAGAATGACCAGGAAAACAATATGAAAGGGCAAAGTGGGTCCATAAAAACAGGACAGATCTGGAAATCAGAGGTGAAGTCGAAGGGAGAAAGAAAGACTGTTCATAAGTTCATACATTCATCTGAGCATCTACAATGTGTTAGGCATATAAGAAATGCAACAATATACATGATGCCTGCCCTCGGGTGGAAGGACAAGCCCATGCCCAGCTCACACACCAAGGCACCAGAGCCTGATGCGCATCCCGCCAGGGAGGAGGCCAGAAGGCCATAGGGATGCTCAGAAAATGAAGCCTCCATCCTATGGTTGCATCTTCTCTAGAAGCTAGGTACACTTCACCACAGAAATAAAATTTCTGTTGTTGGGTTCTACCTTGGCTTCATTAAATCCTATAGATGTTATCAGTTTTTCTATGTAAGCCTGGCCCTCACCAGACATAGAGCTCAGAAAAGTCATTCAAAGCCCACTTAGAAGGGAACAGCTTAACCTTTCAGAGCCTCCGTTTTCTCATCGGCAAAATAAGGCGATGATTCAAAAAGTTCCAAAGTCATCGTTAAGATTGAATGGACTATGCGTGGTGCCTGACTCACACCAGACACTATGCTTTTTCCATCAAAGGGACCTGGTAGTCAGGAAACCCTGCAAGCATCTCGCCTCCTCCCTATATTCTTTTTGATACATACATTCAATGGGTCATGAAGTCCTGCCAGTTTTTCTACTCACAGTGTCATTCACATCCAACCCTCCCTTTCATTCTCATAACTCCTGATCTAGTTTGATGGCGATGGCTTCTTAATCAGTCTGCACACTTCATGCTTGTACCCTCCAGTCCTTCTGAGCCCCAGATCAATCTTCCTAAAACACTCTTGGATGATGTCACTCCCTGAGAGACCAGAAAGAGAGGAATGGGGCTTAAACTTCACAGGCTACTGTCACATGTCCTGCTTGGCCACGAACTCCTGAGGTTAGGGAAGGAACTGTTAATAAAATGGGGACATCCTCGAACTAGAAAAGTAAGCTGAAGTCAGAAAATTCATATATAGTTATTATGAAGGGGAGGTAATATGATATTGGACATGCTCAAATAGCCTTGCCTTCGGTGGCACCTGTCGCTGGAACATTAAAAGGCCCAACCTAGGAAGTGTCATGAAAGAGGCCATACATTGCACATTGCGGCTGAGAAGTCATTCTTCCCACCAAAAATAGCAAGACACGACTCTGTCCAAGGGGTGGGGGAAGGAGTGAAGGGCTGAGCCCAGGAGGAAGAACACTCAGGCTGCACAGACTCCGTGGCCGTGGTTGGAGTGAAAGGCAGACCTCCCTTTCACTCCAAGGGGAGTCTCCGTCCTGAGAAGTCGATTGATAGAGACCTGATTCCAAAGGTATCATGAAGCCTTTGCAGATGCTCGGCCCAAAGACATTCTACAAATAGAAATGAGAATGGCATGTCCCCCCTAGCCGGTGAGGAACAAGAGGGTCAAGATGGACAAAATGGACAAGAAGAGGATGGGGCGGGGGATGTGTGGGGTGGATAGGTGACCTGTCTTTCCCCTCATTTGCCCCAGTCAGAGCTCCCAGAGAGGAACTTGTGCACGCTGATGGCAGAGCCCAAGTATGGCATTTCCAGGTAGGGAATGTCCTTAGGCTTAAATGACTTTTCCCTGCGGAAGCCTTCCCTGACCAACCCCATCTAAAAAAGAATAGGCTAGATACCTCAACACTCTACTCTCTCTTACCAGACTTCACTTTCATTGCCTTTATTATTTCTGCAGTTGTCCATGTGTTTGTCTAAAGCCTGCCTCTTTGCACGAGACTGAGGCTGAACGAAAGGAGAGCAGGGCCTTTTCTTGTTCTCTCTCATACCCTTGTAGGCACTACCACCACTAGCTGTGGCTAAGTGACCTATAACTAGTGGCCCACTCTTCTAAGTTATTATGTCCCTCGAAAGAATATTAAAAGTACCACCCTCGTGAAGTTGACAGAACATTGCAAGAGATAATATGCCCATAATATTTTCATACTCACTGGTGTATCAGTGCTCAGTAAATGTCTATTATTACTTTCTTACTGTGGTCAGGTGTCCATAAAGCCTTGCTGAACAAATGAAGAAAGGCTGACATTAGTTGAATATTCGACTCTACAACAGGCCTTGGCATCCACAGATTTTAATATTTAGCATTTCTACTCTTCATGAGAAAGGCTCATGACTTAATGTCATTTGAAGTTTTTCTGTGGCATCGATGTCGATCATCCCTTCATGAAGACCAAAACCCAGAGATGACTTGAGGGAGAAAGAGATCTTTTAATGGGGCTTCATGACTCAGCCAAGACTTGCATTCCAAGGCCATACCAGCAGAAGCCCAGTTCCCGGCTGCCAAAAAGGCTGAGGTTAGGAAAATGGCACATTTTAGAAGGTGTCCCAAGAAGTCTCCAGACACGCAGTGGATATCAGCCCAGAGCAGTAAGATCAAACCTCACGCTGCTGGAACGGACTCAACTGCCCTAAAGTCAGCCCTTTGGGGAACTGGCTTGTGGCTGGGTGTGCACAGCTTTCACGTTAGAAACTTTTGCCCAGTACCTGGAGCTGAGCAGGCACAGAGCAGCCTGGCCTAATGAGAAGTGCTGCCCACTGAAGACCCAGCAGCCTACCCTCCCTCTCCCAGGCAACAGGCGCTGGACGGTGACAATCTCTCCTAGGGCACCCCTACCACCCAGTGCCTTCGGTTCTCTGGAATGATGCAGATCAGGCAGACGAAACTCCACCCTGGCCAGCATCTTCCACTTTTCTTGCTGCTGCATCCCCTGCATTCCTTTTCCCCTGTATAAGGGATCAGAAGCCACCCAACTCATCTCTCGACATAATTTTCTAACACAATAAACCTTGAAATTATTTAAGTTCCCGCCGCTCTAGGAGAGTCTGGTCATGAGTTGAACCTCATTAATGAGGGTGAACTCATGGGTGAAAACAGGAGTGAAAATAATAGCTCAGGGAGGATGTGGGTTCTGTCCACATCCCAAAACACCTTCCACACCCCTGTGCCCACTACCCCGCATTGAGTCGCGAAGATTTCTAAAAAGCAAATACGAGAGCAAAGATCAGGTTAGCATCTTGGAGCGGGAGCACACACAGGAGCTTCTGTTGGAATTTGTCTTCCAGAGCAGACAAGAAAAGCAAGTGTTGATTCCCATATGGGGACGAAGGCATGAACTTGCAAGCTGCTCCTCCTATTCCACTCACAAAATACTCTAAACTGCACTCCCTCACAGCAAAATGACCTTCCTAAAACAAAACCCAGTAACTCAACTGCCCCATACTGGCTTCGCCTTACACAGACTAGAATCCACATTCCTGGAAATGGCACACAGGGCACTATGTGCAGATCCGACTCCTCCTCCAGCCTTCTCTGGAGCCACGTTCCTTGCATGCCATCCTGGTCTCACTTGTCTTCAGACATTTCCTTGATCAGGCCACGCTCTCTCTCACCTCAGAGCCTTTGTACCTGTTGTGCCCTCCACCTGAAAAGCTCCCCACTCTTCACACGACCGGCATCTTCTCTTTGGCCGGGTCTCAGCTGAAACAGCATCTCCTTATAGAAGAAGCTTTTCCCAGCCACCGTCTAGAAAGTCCATCCTCAGATATTTCCCACCTTAAGCATGTACTTGCTTGTTTGAAGGCATAGCATTTACTATAATTTCCAATTACATTAGTCTTTGATGTCTTATTTTATCTCTCCACTGGCATGTAAGCTTCACGGAGATGGAGAATATGCTCATCTTAGTCACTGTTTAGTCCCTGTGCCTGACGCACAGTACGAGTTCAATAAACGCCAAGAATGAATGAATGAATGAACCCATTCTCCCATTTTAGATGCAATGAATCTTCACCAGCATCATTCATGGGCCACACACTGTAAAAGCTATATGTGTGTATGCATCATATTATAAATATGATTTATTATATATAGTATTTATATTATATATATTATAACTATTTCTATTTTGATGTTATATATAATAATATTATAAAAGTATTATTAAATTTATTTATGCATTATGTTTATATGATACATACATACTATATGAATGTAAGTACATATATTTATACATGCTCATCTAGGCCTCGCAGGTTCCAGTGGGATGGGCATTATCATCACCATTTTGCAGATAAGGAAATTGGAGCACAGAGAGGTTAAATAATTGGTCTGAGGTTGCACAGTGAATAAATGACAGCTGTTTGTCATCACTAACCACCACTGGCAGACAGTATATCTCAGGTCTGGAAATAAATGCAAGCATCACTAACATCACCTTGGGCACCAAGGTGGAGCCCAAGGGAGCAGAGGGTAAGTAAAAAGGTTTGTTTCCTGCACCCCACATCTGTTGGCCACTCTGCACCTGTAATGGCCGCTAGCAGAACGCTCCCCCTCCCAAGCTCTATTTTATATCCTGCAAGAAGCCACTACTGAGGAGGATTTAAATGTGTCTGCCAGAGCGTCTGCTGCCTCTCCCGGGACGAATCTGCCGTGAAGCAGATGCAAAGCTTCATTTATCACTTCCAATGGAACATGAAAGAGACGAAACCCCAGCAGATGCTCCCTGCTTCCAGTGTCCAACAGGGCCAGGTCTCTCCCATCGGGGCCTCCTAGGGGCCAGCTCCCCCGAGGGAGGGCCTCTCCTCCGTCACCCACCCCGTCCCCTGCACCCAGGGGTGGGCCCAGGGCTCTGCGATCTGGAGATGGGCCAGCTGAGCCTCTCTGTCTATCAGGTCACTGCTTCTTTTAGTTGAAGTGATACTCCTCCAACATAAAATTAATCATTTGAAAATGTCCAAATCAGTGGCACTTTTTAGTACATTCACAATGTTGTGCAATGATCACCTCCATCTAGTTCCAAAACACTTCGTCCCTCCCCAAGAAGAGCCACTAGCCATCTGCTGTCACTCCCCATGCCCCCTCCTCTCAGCCCCTGGCAGCCACCACTCTGCTTTCTGTCTTTATGGATTTGTCTTTTCCTGACATTTCGCTAAAACGGAATCATATAATATGTGACCACTGTGTCTGGCTTCCTTCACTTAGCATAACACTCTAGAGGTTCACGCATACTGGAGCAGGGATCGGTACGTCCACGGGGGTTTCAACCACTTGCCAGTTAGAGGTGTCACAGCTTCGGGAGAGGGGCACTGACAGAGAAGGCAAAGCTGACAGCCGGTCTCCTCTCGGCCCACCCAGGCCCCAGATCCACTAAGAAGTGGGAGGAACAGAGTCATATTCACCTGGAACCTTTCTTCCTCTGCAGGAGCCCTGTGGGGGAAACACATTCCCTGGCCAACCCCTCACCCTGGCGTGTGCCACCACAGGCAGCAGGGCCAGACCAGTCAGGGACACCACAGAGTCCAGCCCCGCTCGGCCCTGGGAGGTCCGGTGCTCATAAAGAGAAAGAAAAACATTCATATTTACGTGCCTTTGTGCTTTTGCTGAAGAAAACAAAACCTAGCAATCCTCAAAACTAAGCGACCCCGAGAGTTCAAAGTTTGCTGTATTTTAGCTATACGGACAACAGATTGTGGTCTGACCCGGCGTGGCATTAGCAGAGAACGTCACACACATGACACAGGGTCAGAACCTTATCAGTTCCCCCAGACGAGGGTCCTGAGGTGTGACTATAAATGCAACCACTGAATTCTCTGGCCACAGCTCAGCCCTAGTACTGAACATACATTATCTTCTATGGAGTCTCCGGACCATTTTCAGTATATATTTGTACAGTTCTTGCACTGCATCTTCCATCCTTTCTTCACTCAACATCATGGCTTCTTCTCTCCGCCACAAGAAAACAGCAGGGTTTCTCAGTCTCGGCACTGCTGACATTTTCAGCAGGTGATTCTTTGTCCTGAGGGCAGCCCTGTACGCTGTAGGATATCTAGCAGCATCCTGGCCTCTACCCACTAGATGCCAGTACCACTCCTCCCCAGCCAAAAATGTCCCCGGACTTTGCCAAATGTCACCTGGGGAGCAAAACGGACCTTGGTTGAGAACCACTGATTTAAAAATCAAGTGAAAGAGAGACGCTTTAAAGAGGTTTCTGACCAGGTTGCCTGAGAATTGTGGGTATGAGATCTTGTTGTGCGCTTCTAAAATTAGGTTAATTACAATCAACTCTCAATTATCCAGGGGCCAATTATCCACCTTATCCCAGCCTGTGCCCCCACACTACCTGGGGTCTGACAAATTCACCATTCACAAGCTGCCATCACCACAGGGGAGAAGGCATTTAGAATCCAGGATTCAGGCTCATTCATAGGGAGGCTGGGTTATTCATTTTGTTTTGTTTGGGATGGAGAGACTTGCGCATGTGTAAAAGCATCCTCTTTGCACCTCTGGGTGCTTTAACGCTGCCCAGCTTTCCCTGACCCCCTGGCAGCAGCAGCAGCACTAAAAGGGGGTGGGATGAGGGTCTCTTCCTGGCTGAATGGTAGAACGCCCGCGCCCTTCTCCTTAGGGCAGGGACAATTCTAGTTATTACCTCTCTCCCTCCAAAGGTCTACATTCCCTTCAGGCAAATAGATAAATAGATCTTCTCCGAAGGAACCAGACCACACACAATATCACAATATTTGAGGCTAGAGAAGAATAAGTAGTAACATACGCACGAAAAGGGAGAACCACACTCTCATACTAAAAAAAAAAAAAACTAAATTAAAAATTTCACCCACTGTCTCATCCACTCCAGCCCTCGATTCTTTTCTCTCCTCCCCGTGACAACCAAACTTCTTGCCAGAGTTGTCCTCACCTGCCTTTCCCATCATTTCACATTCTACTCACTATCCAACCCAGCGCATCCTGCCCCTCAACCCCAGAGCTGCACTGAAACTGTTCTCACCAAGGGCGCCGACAAGTGTCTACCTTGTCACTGAATCGAGTGGTGACCACCTTGCATTCTTATCTGGAATGTAGGCTCCCTGAGGGCAGGGAATTTTGTCTGTTTTATGTTTTTGTATCCCTGGTCCTAGAACAGTGCCTGGCACATAGCAGGTGCTCAGTATATATCTGTTGAATAAATGAATGAATGAGTGAATCTCGCTTGTTTTCTGCAAAGCATTTGCAATGCTGACCATTGCCTTCCTTTGGCAATGCATCCTTCCCTTGGTGTCTAGAAAGCTACATACTGCTGGTTTTCCTCCCACCTCCCCAGGAACTCCATCTTTGCCTTCTTTATGGGTCTGCTTTCTCAGTCCACCAGATGCTCCTCAGAGCCCTGTCCTGGGCCCCATTCTCACTCAAGAACACTCTCTTCCTGGACCATCTCGTTTATTCCCCAGGCCTCAATTACCACCTGGAGTATATTGTTCAGGCTACACTCTCTCCATTCATCATTTGTCTCTAAGAACAGCTGGATCATCTTCTGAAGAGCTATCCCTCCCCATCCCAACTTGGCTCAGCTGTGGGCACCTAACTCAGGGTTAGCCAATGAGAAGACTCCCACATGCCCAAGGCCAAACTGAATAGTTCAGGGATGGTCATGTGACCCCACACAAGCCAGTGCAAGTCTGGCCAAGGCTTTGACTGGTTCTCTTTTTCGACTGAGCTTAGAGTTGCAGGGGTGTGGCCATTTCACCTAAGAGTTTTGGAATCGTGCCTAGGAAGGAGTTTTGCCATTTCATTTAAAAAAAAAAAAAAAGCAAAGTGAAAAGATGAGAGAGAGATAAGGAAATGATGATCTCATGTGAGACCCTTGATCCCACTATATTTGAAGAACCCAACCCCAAGATTTTTTAATTAAACAACCCTTTTTGCTCATATCAGTTTCAGTGGGAATCTATCATGTATAACGAGCAGCTCCAGCTAGAACAATGAATGCCAGGTCTATGCCACCAGGCCTGATTCTATTCTGATCGTCAGACTCGTTATCCAGTTGTCCGTGGACATTTTTATGACTTCCGTCCCGTGGACACACTCATGGGAACACACTCTCTGAATTGAAATCTGAGCTAAGAGCCCTTACCATGTGCAAGACAACGCCCTGCCCCCGACCCATGTTGTCCTCATCCCACCTGTTAGATCCATTATCCAACAAGAATAACCCATTACAGTGTTGACTTCCTCTCCATTAAGGTCCCATCCCATTCTTGAAAACAGAAACTTGGGAAGCTTCCATGGAGAAGCTCATCTCACAGGTATCTGCCATCAGTGCCTTACCTCCCCAGACATGCATGCCAGTCCTCTGCTGAGAGGTAGGTCCCGTTCCTCCCCTTTCCTTACCTGCTCTAGCCGTGTGATTGGTTTTCCCAATAGGATGCACTGGTCGTGATGCTTTGGAACTGCCAAGACTAGGTCATAAAAAGTCTTGCAGCATCTACTGCCATAAAAGTCTAACTACCCTGAGAAGTCCATGATAAAGGAAGCCCAAGTTACTGGACGGAGAGTCTAGCCATCCCAGCCAGGTGTTAGATGTGCGGATAGAACAGCCACTCGTAGACATTACAGCCCCTGCAGGTACCATATAGAGAAGAACCGATACTCAAAATATACAAACCCATTTGAGCCAGGCCAGCCATCTTTAGCTTTTGAGCCACCACGGCTGAGGCCCCAAACATTATGGAGCAGAGACAAATTTTTCCACTGCCCTAATTTCCGACCCCCAGGATCATGAACAGTTAGTTGTTGGTTGACACTGCTAGGATTGGGAGTACCTTGTGACGCAGCAAACATACCCGAACCACTCAGATATTGCTCAGCTTTGCCAAACCATCCCTGAGATCCACCCAACACCAGGCACTTCCCACTAAGGGAGCCCCGGCCAGAAAAACCTCTCTCATAGAACTGAAATGAAGTTATCGATTTGCCTGTCTGTCTCCCTTACTGTGGCGTGGACTCCTCTGGGGCCTGGCGCGGTGTCTGGTGCTAAGATATCAGTGTGTATCTGAAGAACAAATGAACGGACGAAAGGAAGAAGGCTGTGCACTGCTGCCCTCCTTGAGAATGCTCTATGAGCCCTAGAACTAGCCTATCTTTGGAGGCTCCATGGAAGGATAGAAGCGCTGAACGTGTTATTAGAATAATAGTGACAGGTTCCAAGCCTGGTAATCATTAACTATCCCCAGGAGAGCTAGTTAGCTAGCAAAGAAGAAAGCCCCCGTTCCCAGGGGTTGGGAGTGCCGGTACCATTGATGGTACTTGGCTTCAAACTGAACTCCCCGCGCCTTCTCACAGAGTCGATCTGTCTATAAAACTGGTGGTTTCTATAGAAACAGAAGCACTGTAGTAAAGTGAAGGGAAATCGTACATTCTGTCAGCGTACAGAGATCAATCCTGTTCTTATACAGGGCCAGGACTCTTTCACGCTTTATTTTTGAGCATCTCAACTTTCATTTCCATCCCAGCCGTCTCATCTCATATTTATGAGGCTCCTGCACTGGTAATCTCGTCCCTCCTTGCCTAGCTGCCTTTGTTAACTACAACCACAGGCAGAAGTCTGTGGAAGCAGCGTGGAATCCCCAGCATCCCCTTGGGGTGCCGATAGCCCCAAACCCCAACCTCAGAGGCAGAGCTGAACGGTTCCCTGGAATTCTGGGGGGTACCCAGGATGGTGGACAGGGGCCCTACAGGTGAGGCTCTACATCCTCCCAACTGGTCATTATAAAAATATGCTCTGTAATCAGGTACTTGTTGTACATGCCTATACCTGAGCTTAGATTCCAAGCTCGTAAATATTAATATGTCTGCAATCTCTATTTTGCACCCTGAAGTGCAAGGCTTTCTAACAGACAAGGAATTAGAACTTAGCTTGTATATGAATTACTCAGGCTATCTCTGATCATCTATGAAGAAAATTAGAAAAGGCACAGGTTGTAGTTTAATATTTCAGATGAAGGTCCAAATTTTGAGATCCATGTTAACTCATGAAAAGTGTCTTCTTTTATCTTGATTCGCTCTTAAAAAAGAAATATGTTTTCTTCATCAAAGAGTCTTTTTATAATACCCATCTGAGTCTGACCTAAAAGCACTAAATGTGTTTTGCCTTTTTCCTGCACCGATAAATGATTGGTTGGATAGATAGGAATAAAGAGACAGGTGAATGAAGGGATGAAGGAAGGAAGGAAGGAAGGAAGGAAGGAAGGAAGGAAGGAAGGAAGGAAGG
>NW_006442491.1:27292442-27302922 GCF_000325575.1 Pteropus alecto
ATGGATGGATGGATGGATGGATGGATGGATGGATGGATGGATGGATGGGTAGATGGATAGATGGGTAGATGGATAGATGGATAGATAGATAGATGGATAGGCAGGCAGGCAGGCAGGCAACTCTCACCCATCAGGATAATTTTCCGAAAACACAAATTGAATCATCCATCCATTTATGCATTTACAACATTTTTGAGCACCTACCATTTACCAAGCACGATGTCAACCACTGGATTCAGCAGTAGATGTTTGAGAGAAGGTCCCAGTCCTTGAAAAGCTAAGATTTCAATATCTTTGGAGTAGGCAATGGAGAACCATGCAGGGAGAAGAATGCACATTCTGTCACCATGGTCCAGGGGACAGCTGATGGTAGCTTGGCCTGGGATAACGGCAGTGGGTACACGGAGGTGGCAGTTATTAGCAGACTGTGATGACTGACTGGGTCCCAAAGGCCTGAGTCTACATCTCAGTTCACCTACTTATATACGGCATGAGCCTCAATGTCCTCAGCTATAGATCGTGGATATTCGCACCTACCTCATAGAGTTGCTATGAGAAATACATGAGATGGAGTATGTAAAAGAGCCAGATACAGGGCCTGGCCAAGAAAATGTTTTTAAGATCAAAACTCTCCACTCAGGAAAAGATACCCAGACCCTGGTTCTAGCCCCTAGATTATGAACCCCAAGGACTACCAGAAGCTGTCGGGGTTAAAGAGCGAGAAGAAGGTTAAGAGATAAGACTCGAAGGCACAGCTGAGCAGGGCCATCGACCACTTGGTGTCTAGCCTACTCCCTCTCCTCTCCCAAGGCTTCAGCCAGCTGCCTGCCACAAGCCTGCTCCCCACACAGCTGAATGCACATACCACGCCACCCTCCTTGACCAGTGAAACCTTCCCAGGAGCCTTGGCCCCATCCATCCCACTTGGAGGAATCACCAAACTAGAACGTCCATGCAGCCAGAGCCAAGAGGCTGCAGAAATCAATTAAGATCGTGCATGTCATGCTCCATCGAAACGTTCCTATCTCTTTTGAGTAGTCACAGAGCACAGAGAGACCCAAAACAAGCAAACACACCCCAGCTGCCTAAGTTCTTACATGTGTTATTCCATTTGGTCTACATGACAATCCTGAGAGTGGGTTACGGAAGAAGGGGTTTGGGAACAGATCTGCCAGGACCTTGCTGTGTGACCTTGGGTAGACAATGAATCTCTCTGAGGCTCTCCTTTCTCACCTTTAAAATGGATACAGGAGTACTAATTGCAGGCACTTAATGAGAGGGTGAATTGTATGAGTACTTTACAACCATCTTGGGTTGGGTAAGAAATGCCTTTGTAGACACTTTCACGCCCTTCCAGCTCATGACTAAAACGGATCCCTTCTCTACCGGCTTTCCTCTTTTTAATCCCACTTCTTCCTCTGCAGAACCTACAAAGAAAATTGACTAAGCCAACCCAAAAGAGAGCACAACAGTACGAGGAAAGCAAGCAAATCCAAACCAAATGGTTCCTCTGGGGATTCTTTTATAAGGTCACTAATCTCATTCATACAGGTGATCTAATCACCTCCCTAAGGTCCCACCTCCACACACCATCACATCGGACATCAGGATTCAGCGGGGGGGCACACAAACATTCAGTCCAGAGGGTCTTTGAACAAAAAGTGAGTGCTCCTTTATTCAGTGGCAAAAAGCAACCAACTCACCAAAAATTCCAGCGCCTAAGACACCTACATCTAAACCACCCCTTGAAAATGCAGATCCCTGGGCCACCCCGTCTTCCCAGAGCTAAAGAAACAGCTTCATGAGGGGATGTGATCATAGATTCTGAATATCTTAAGCTCCCAAATGACTTTTGTGCACACTAAATTTCAGAAACATCTAGAGCAGCGTCATGAACTGCCCCGAGCATGACTAAACCCCCTGGCTCATTTCAAGGGAGAAAAATCGAAACCCAGAAGTGATTAACTACAGATCGATAGAAGCGAACAATGAATCACGCAGAAGGACAAGTTGAGCTGCACAGGAGCGCAGGGGAGACGGAGCGCAGGGCAAGCCAATGTAATTAGGAGCTCTCGCAAACGTCACCTGCTCATAAACATTTATAAAAACGGGTCTCCTGGATAGGAAAGGAAGTTAATTTTTTATACGGCTGTACAGAAAGTAAATTTGTTTTTAATATCATACTCTACATCGATTCTATATTTTATTTCCTTTTTGAGCAGCCAAAAGACTCAGTCTCTGTTTACCCTTTTCTGTATGAGTCAAACTGCAGGGGAGGGAGGCTAGAATGCACTTCCTCTCCTGGGGAATGATGAGAAACTTCCGATACGTCCACACTAAGATTTTTCCTTGGTTCTCGCAGCCCGAGCTGACGTCACATGCTACCTGATGGAGAAAAATGATGGTCCGTGAGGTGAGGCATGGAAAGGGGGGCTCGAATGTCCGTTCCACATGGGAGACTTTGTCACTCGTGAAGATTTTCATTAATAAGCCCAGCACCGACTGTTCCTGTGTCACGTACCCATCTCTGGAAATTTTTAACAAACTCGCATTTAATTTCCTTTCTCATTAATTAATTTTTGTATTAATCTCATCCATTAGAGGTTAATACCTCCCAATTACACATAATAAGCCTGGAGGAAAGTTGGTAATTGAGACTGTCCCAAGATTCCAGGAGTGCCCTGCTCAGGATGTCTGCTTTAATTAGGTTTTCATTAATTACTTTTTTATCAATTAATATTTTGTACTCTCGACCCAATACTTGCAATCTCCACATCACCTGCTCTTAAATGACACCTCATTTAAGGTAATCAGTCAAGCAAAGGAGCCCAGAAGAGTTCAGCACAAAGAGCTGGAATTACAGATAGGCTGTGTGCCAGCAAATTACACATCATCCTTTCAGGGGTGAATTTCACCCCAAAACGTGTGCTGTGAGAGTGTCGGCAAGTTAAGAATAAAAAAAACAGGAAAGAGCAGAGACAATGGCTGGTCGAACCAACTCATTTGCAGATAGGGACCTGATGCCCAGGACAGGAAGTGTCCTTACCAACCTCTGAGAACATCTGACTAAAACATTTTTCTCACTTCTACCTTGTTCCCTGCACTTCTCCTACCCCATTACTGGGGTGAATATAAAATCTATATACCAGGGCACTTTTGAGAGAGAAAAGGACTGTTACTAATAATGACGCTGGGGAATGAGAAACACAGACCAAGGCTGTTCTAAGCACCGAGATATGCTGTCACTGAACCCATCGCCCCATGCGAGCTGTCTTCCCTTGGCTAATAGCTTGTAAACCTCCTCTTGAGAGAGAAACACTTTTTCAAGGTCACAACTTTGCCTCTACAGCCTTAATATAGCCCAGTTTTTGCATGGAAAATCAATACGCATTGATTAATGATAATAATATGATATAATCTCCACCTCCTGAACTCTCTTACTATCCCCACTTTCTTTGTGTGTGTACGTGTGTGTGTGTGTGTGTGTGTGTTAAGAACACTTACCATGAGATCTACCCTCTTAACTAAATTCAAGCGTACAGTGTTGTATAGCAGATCTCTAGAACTTACTTTTCTTGCGTAACTGAAACTTTATACCTGTTGAATAGCAATTTCTCATTCTCACCTTCCCCCAGCTCCTCGCAACCACCATTCTAATCTCTTTTTCTATAAATTTGACTATTTTAGATATTTCATACAGTAGAATCACACAACATTTGTCTTTCTGTGACTGGTTTATTTCACTTTGCATAATGTCTTCTACGTTCAACCATGTTGTCGCATATTGTAGGATTTCCTTCTTTTTAAGGCTGAATAACATTCCATTGTATGTATATAACACCTTTTCTTTATCCATTCATCTGTCAATGGATATTTAGGTTGGTCCCATATCTTGGCTATTGTGAAATAATGCTGCAACGAACATGGGCATGCAGATACCTCTTTGAGAGCCTAATTTTCTGTTCTTTTGGATATATACTCAGACGTGAGATTGCTGGATCATATGGTAGTTCTATTTTTAACTTTTTGAGGAACCATCATATTGTTTTCCCTAGCAGCTTAACCATTTTATATTCCCACCAATAGTGTACAAGGGTTTCAATTTCTCCACAACCTGTCAACACTTATCTTTTTTTTGATAATTGCCATCCTAATGGGTGTGAAGTGATATCTAAATGGGGAAAGGACAGTCTCTTCAACAAATGGTGCTGGGAAAACTAGATATCCACATGCAAAAGGATAAAATTGGACCCTTATCTTACATATAACACAAAAAAACAATTCAAAATGGATTTAAAAATTTAAACATAAGACTTAGAATATAAAACTCTTAGAAGAAAACATAGAGGAAGAGCTTCATGACACTAGGGTTGGTGATGATTTTTTGGGTATAACCCCAAAAGCACAAACAACAAAAGCAAAATAAGATAAGTGGGACTATACCAAACTAAAATCTTCTGCACGGCAAATAAAACAGTTAAAAAGTGAAAAGGCGACCTGCAGAATAGGAGAAAATATTTGAACCATATATTTGATAAGATATCAATATCCAAATATTTAAGGAACTCCTGAAACTCAATAGCAAAAGATTAAACAACCTGATTAAAAAATGGGCAAAGGACTTCAGTAGATATTTTTCCAAAGAAGACATACAAATGGCCAACAGGTACATGAAAAGATGCTCAATATCATCAATCATCAGAGAAATATAAATCCCACTTTTTATCCTACACTTCTTAGTTTCCCCAATATCTTTTTTATCTTATATATTTTACCATTCTCCAAGTATTATTTTACAATATGTTACTGAATTGCACCCAACACCCTAAATTCATGGTGAACCTAATGGTTAAGAGGGAACTGGAGCCAGACTCCCTGGGTTTGAACTTATTAAGTGAGGTATCTTTGAGCAGGTTTCTTTAGCTGTTTGTGCCACAACTGTCTAATCTGTAAAATAGGGATAAAACAGTACCAACCTCATAGGGTTCATATGGTGTATACTTGGCTCATAGAAAGTGCCACATAAATCCTTGCTAAATTGTAAATAATAATAAGTTAAAGCAGCAGTGATGACCAAAAGAAATAATACTAAACTAAGTTCTAACCCTAAACTAAGCAGAGTATCTCTCATTCAAGAAGAAAACCAGACTTGGTTGAGCAAAAGCATCATCTCATTTAATTCACACAGCAGCCCAGGAAGGTAGAAGTTGCTATTATTCCCATTTTACAGTTGAAGAAACAAAGAGATACAGGGATTGGCCTCTTCCAAATCACAAAACCAAATCCCGAAAGAACTGAGCCCAGGTGGGACAACTAGAAAACAACAAACACAAATGAGCTCCCTTAAAAAAAAAAAAAAAGAAAAGAAAAAAGAAAAACCTGAATGTCAAGCTAACTTTCACCTTCTGCTTGGACCCCCCTCATTCCTAGCATCCAGGAACACCTCCACCCAGAGGGCCCTGAACCCCTGTAAAGCCAGGACCCATGCACAACCCTTCGCTTGGCTCTGTGAATGGCTGACACTGGCTGGAACTTTCAGAAAGATTTCTGGAGTCCTGAGGGGGGATCCAAATGGAAACAAGTTCACGATACAGAAAATCAGTGCAGCTTACAATGAATGGTGCTCGATCTCCCACGGGGAACACCCTGGACCTCAGCAGCCTGTCTCAACCCACGCCCTGACTCCTGGGAAAGTGCCACTCTCGCCCTGAAGGGCTGACCCACTTCCTGCACCTAGTCTCTCCCACCCTCCACGAACAGGTGAGAGCACCTCTGCACTTTGATGACCCAATCCACTACCTATCAGAGCATACTCAGATCCAGTCGCCAATCAGGTCACATGTATATTCAATGTGTATTCATGTATATTTTGATAGAGGTTAGTAAACTAGTCAAGTCAACAGAAGTATCCTCTCTGTACGTAGGTATAGACATCAGATTGTACCTGTCACCAATTCCCCTTCTTCCCACACTAATGTACATGTACACATGTACACACGCACATATCCATGAAGCTGAACAAGCAGCAGATGATACTATGACATGAGCAGCAGCTGCCAGGGTAAGACAGTGTCTCAAACAGCATCTGAGCAAAGAGCAAATAGCACCCCAAATAATTCAGTTTCCTATTTTTGGAGAACATAACCAAGATAGGTAGAACTGTCCCCATTTATAAATGACTACAAAAGAAAAGTATAACTACTATAGCCTAGGAAGATATTTTATAAATTAAACCAGGGAGAATAAAGCATGCAGGAAAAAAAATATGCTTTTCTAAAATGATTTATGGCACGAAATGCCAATTAATTTCAGACTATATGCTTTGTGTTCTCCATAAATTTAAGAAAACCTAGTTTCTATGAAAAAAAAAAGAATTTTTTGAAAACGAGATCAACAGACAAAAAAGGGGAGACCTAGTTAAAAGACTAGAAAAATATTAAAGATAGGTAATTAAAGAATGCTTTGAAATTCAATAGTTGATAACAGAATTTGAATGTATGTAAAAGCTAAGAGCAGAACTGAAGTCATTAAATTATTGAAGCAGTGATGTGTCCAATAAAACTTTCCAGAGACGAAGAAAAGAAAGAGGTGATAAAGATTGTTATGGTGTTTGCTGGTTCCTTAACAACATAATACCTTATGTTACCTGCCATTAAAAGCAAATCTCCATATTATGGTACCCTTGCTCCGAAATTCTGAATATTTTAGTTATTGTGCACAATTAGGTTCTGGTTAGATGAGGAAACTAAATAAGAAGTAAATTCCTAAAAAAGAAAGGTTATAGCTAGATTTGGCTGGAAGGAAGTAGAATGGGTGTCCTGGAATAGAAAAATAAAGAATTAGCACAACATGCATCCACACAGCAGACACTTCAGAGAAATGAGCAAAGATGTACAAGTGAGACAGAGGACAGGGGAGGGGAGGCAGGTAACCAGACCACTCCACTGCCTTCTAACAGAAACATAGGTGAAGGGGGCCTTGCACGTACCGGGGAAGGGTACTGCAGTGGGCTGAACAAGGCCCCCTCCTCCGCAAAATGTCCATATGCCAATGCCCAGAACCTGTGAATATATTATCTTACGTGGCAAAAAGGATTTTATAGATATAATTAAGTTAAGGATCGTGAGGTGAGGGGGTTCTCCTGGATCATCCACCGGGCTCCATGTAATCACAAGGTCCCTTGTGAGCAGAAGAGAGAGGCAGGAGAGTCGGAGAAGGAAATGCGGGTGACGATGACAGAAGCAGAGATCTGAATGGCACGGGGCCCATTCAACGAGAAGCTGAAAAGGTAAGGAAACGGATTCTCTCCTAGAGTCTCCAAAAGGAACGCGGCCCAGCTGACACCTGGATTTTAGACTTCTGACCTCCAGAGCTGTAAGAGAATAAATCTGCCATTTTAAGTCACTAAGTTGGAGGTAAACTGTCACAGCAGCAATGGGAAACTAATGCAGGTGCTTTGTTGGAAAGAGGAATAGAGACGCAGATAGTAACTCTCAGCTTCCATGTCTTATACCTAATTTACAATGTTGCTACTTCCCGTCATTGGTTAAATATATACCAAATATATTATATCCAGTACTAATCCTGAATATAATAATAAATGTAGAATCGCCATGAAAACATTTCAAAGGGAGCTGAAACTTTGGCATGCAGGGTAAACTTGTTACTATAGGTACCAGTGTAGATAGAAAACTCCCGACAATAAAATAACCAGAAAGAAAAAGAAAATTAGAAATGAAAGACATAAGAGGTATACAAATAGTGAGAATTCCTTTAAAAAAGATTGGATCAGATTTTAAAAAGAAGCTATCTGAATGTCTTAAACATCCTCAATAATCATTTTTCAAGCCTCAAAGAAGAAAAATTACATACATAAACATTAATATAATAAAATGACTATATTTATTATATTAATATAAACATTAATATAATAAAATGACTGATACTAGACTGCAAAAGCTAATGACTAAATATCTATATGGTTTAAAGCACTCTTTGTTCCTGTATAGAAGATGCAGAAAGATATTTACAAGTGTAAAAGGACTCAGAAAGTACATGCAGAAACACCACCACCTACACCATCCACCCCCTCCGTCTGCCAACTAACTTTCCTCAGGAAAATACTAAAAGAAATATCCAGACTAAGTAGAGGTAATTTTTAAAAATGAAGAATGGGTAGATGTATTTTTAAAGACCTGGTACAAAGCACCAAAACAAGTTAAATGGGGAATTTTCTTTAAAACTGATATAAGTACAATTACAAACAATATAAATGCTATTAATAGTTCTTCTTTAAAAAGATGTACAGACATCATTTTAAATAGCAATGATTAAGTTAGAAACGTGGATAAAAATCCCATACTACATCCTCAACAACTGAGAAAATGAGTAACGGTGATACAGGGATATAAAACTATAGTAGCTGCCCAACCCTGCACAGGGCAAAGCCAGTAAAATACATTTTGAAGGCAATTAGAAACAAGCTTTAGAAAAAGTTAAATTTAGGTGTTTGGACACAGTTACATGTATCCAATAGCAAAACTAAAAGCAGGATGTAATACAAATTATTAATTATCAATTAATACAAATTAATTTTTAAGTGAAGAATTGGCAAACTCTTTCTATGAGAACCAAATAGTATTTTAGGCTTCTGAGTTACACACAGTTATTGTCACATATTCTCCATTGTTTTGTTTTGTTTTGCAACCATTTAAAAATGTAAAAGCTATTAGCCTATGTGTTGTACAAACACAGGTTGTACTAGGGTTAAAAAGGAAGGAAGGTAACGAGCGAGAAAAAAATCTAAAAACAGAAGAAATAGAAAGCATTAAGTATAGATGATGTTATTCAGGAAAAAAACATAGCAGTTATGACATTCAGCATAAATGGCCTCAACTTCCTTAGCAAAAGACACTGACACACAGATTGAGTCGAAAATTAAGTATAAATATCTTCCATATGACACAATCTTAAGCAACTATATTTAAAAACGGTTAAAATGTGAAAGAATGGGCAGATTTATTAGGCAACTGTCAATGGGAAAAAATGCAGGTATACCTTATCCATACCCAAGTAGAATTCAAAGACACAGCATTAAATGGTACAAAGAAAGTCATTTTACACTGATAAAAGGTATAATTCACAAAGAAATCCTAACTATCATGACATTTTCTGCAGCAAGTAACACTGCGTTGAAATCTATAAAGCAAACTAGAAATCAAGACATCAATAGAAACAATAATAGTACGACTGTTTAACATCTCCCTGCATCTGACCAATCAAAAAGGGGAAATTTAAATAAAAACGAGGAAGCCATGACTAGTATAATTAATAATGTTGATTTAAAAGACATATATAAAGCTTTTTTTTTTTTACAGAGAATTCTTTGTACTGTGCTTCGAGTGTTTTTAAATGGTTTAAAAAATAACTGAATAATGCCACAAAAGAAACTCAACAGATTCATTTTAAAATGCTTTATAAGCTATCACAAAGCCTGCTCACAAAGCCAAAGCAATATTTATCCACTGATAAATTTTAAAAGAATAAAGTAAAAGATGAAACACGTCACTATTTATTTTACAAATATTTCCGTCATATTCTTCATACCAAAATTTATAGAACTATAAGCCAATATATGTATAAATAAAAATTAAAAACCAGAAGAGAGAAGAAGCAATTAGGGGGATCGTTTTATAAACTACATAAATATCTAACCAGTGTACTGTATACTTGAAACTAATTAAAATTTTTTAAAAAGAGTTTGAAACTCAAAGAAGAAAAAACAATTAAGAAACCAAGTCTTATCATATATGTAAAAAATAACATAACCTGACCAAGTAAGTTTCATTCTAGAAATACACAAATATTTCCGCATTAATAAAGACCTAGAGGGTTTTATGTTGAGTGAAATAAGTCAGATAAAGATAAATACCAAATGATTTCACTTACATGCGGAATCTAAGGAACAAAAAGAACAAACTAATCAAAAACAGACTCACAAATATAGTGGACAATTTGGTGACGGACAGAGGGGAGGGGGTTGGGGACTGGGAGAATGGGGTGAAGGGTTAAAGAAGTACAAATTAGTAGTTGATAGTTGGTCACAGGGATGAGGAGCATGGCATAGAGAATGCAGTTAGCATTAATCTCATGGCTAGGTGGAGGGCCAGGGGAGCAAATGGGGGGATCATTTTATGACTTATATAGATGTCTAACCAATGTACTGTATACTCGAAACTAAGTTAAATAAATTTTCAAAAACACATGGTAACTTAATAATAATAATAATAAGTCAATAGATTTAATCCAAGGAGAAATATATTCTAAGTTAAAAATCAAACTAATATATCAAACTAATATAGATGTCAAGATATTCGATTAGAATAATTATCTATTCTTGATTTAAATTCTTAGTAAAATAGTTTAATTATTATTATTTCAAAGTAATTATCTACCTAGGAAAGAAAAGGTAATCAGCAGG
>NW_006442491.1:27302952-27330490 GCF_000325575.1 Pteropus alecto
AAGATCTCTAACATAAATAAATGAATAAAATCATAGCTTTATCATATAACATCATCAGCCAGCAAGAGAAAACAAAGCTGGGCAAGAAGACATCCCATTACTATACATGTAAATATACATGCATGTGCGCGCACACACACACACACACACACACATATACACACATATGCACATATGCACACACAATGATATAAATAAGTATTTATCTACAGCATTCTTGCAAATGTTTAACAACTGGTTCTCTGCGGGGGAAAAGCCTGATTTATAGCATTTGCTGATTCCCATGGTTTAACTATCCCCATTGTGACCAATTTAAATAACCGGCGTGGTACCACTGAATATAGAACTGGGAAGAGCTGTGCAGTGGCCTACCATAGATACTATTTCTCTTTATAGATATACAATAGACATAAATAACTTTAAGGGCATAGGTAATTAATAATAAAATATAGTAAAAAAAATTAGGACATCATGGGTTTTGAGTATTTATCTTTTTAATGCAACTTATAGTCATCAGTTTACATAATTGAAGTCTGAAGACTGTGTGGGTTTAACAATCAACTCATAGAAGTTCTAAAACCTTAATAATCAGCTCTTGTGAGCAGGTACAGGTTGGTTCCAGCACATTGCTGTTTGAAAAAAAACAATAATTTCAACCAGATTCAGTAATCATAAAAATACTACTCGACTTAAACAAAACTTCAACAAATAGAACCACATCATGCTCGTAAACAGGAAAACTCAATATGGTAAAGATGCTGATTCTTTAATTTCACCTATATATTTAAGAAATTCCAAACAATATCCTAACTTAATTTGGGGAGGGGGCCGGTGGGGGGGGTGGGGGCCGGTGGGGGGAGGCACTGACAAAGTAATCCTAAATTTGATCCATAAAAATAAACATACAAGAACACCTAGGAAAATTCTACAGTCTTAAAATTCAGAGGGAGCTTGATCTTAAAGCTATTACATAGCTAGGATGTTCAGAAAAGCATGGTACTAAGCTCCGGAGAAACAGAACTGGCCTTAGTTCAGTGGCGTAGAAAGATACCCAAATAGGTAATTCCAACCCCATGTGGCAAGTGCCATGATGGAACCAGCCAAGAAGATTTGGAGAAACTGAGGAGCCTGGGAATGTCACAGAAATAAAGTGACATCTGAATAGATTCGCCTTTTCAGGTCTTTTGAATCTTTCATGAAATTGCTTCCCAGAAACCTTGTACCAATTCACCTTGCCACCACCAGTGTGTGAGAGACTATTTTCTAACTTGTTTGCCAACACTAAGTATTATGCCTTTTCATTTTATCTTGCCTAGTTCGACAGGTGAATATGATACCTTATCTTAAGTAGCATGCCCAATGTCTAATGAGGCTGGCAATGTTTCATATACTTCTTGGGTGTTTCTAGATCTACTTTTGTGGAAACGATCTCTCCTCTGTGTTCCCTCGTCCCATCGTGCCATCTTGTCATAGCCCTCAATACATCATGTCATGGCCATGCGTGTGTCCATGTTCCCCACAAGACTGCAAGTAGAAGCAGGGACTATGTCTAGTTTATCCCTGTGTCTGCAGCAGAAAGCACTGCCCAACTTCTAGCAGGTGCTCTGAGAGCATTTGCCAAATGAACATGACAGCGGGTCTGGGAGCACTTGGTGCTTCTTCACTGGGGTGTCAGCAGCAGCCACATCCGAACTACATAAAAATGACACTAATTTCCCAGAGACGCAGTTCTGCTAACATTATTAACAGCAACTGGGCACAAACAAGAAAAAAAAAATAGAGCAAGGATGTAGTTCATGCCATTGTATGTGGTCATCGGGTAGAGAAAAGTTTGTAAAATTCAGGGAGAATTGTCTTCAGAAAATACATTTTGCTTAAGAGACTGTTCCAATGCATTTATGGAACTGTCAGAGAAAGTCAGATTCTCTGCGAATAGAAGTCACTTGAATTTCTACCCGACTTTTTAAAGCTTCCTCTGCTTTAACTTCTATCTGTTGTTGTCTTTACAACACCCCCTTTCAAAGAGGTAGTTGGTCTGGCATTATCTACTCACCAGACACTGGAAAGGCACAGTGGGGAGATGATATGACACTTCAGTGGGCAGTGAGGTGATCAAAGTTTGCTGGGACATTTGTGCAAGAGCCCAGCCCTTCTACAACCACTAGAGGGGACCCCGAGAGCAGAAGCTGCTTCATCTGTTTGGTAGTGGGTGGAATGGTGACACCCCCCTCCCCCCAAAGGTATGCCCATGTCCTAATCCTACAAAATTCTGAATGCGACCATATTTGGAAAGTGGGTCTGTACGGATAGATGTAAATACCTTAGGATCTTCAGATGAGATTATCACAGATATCCAGGTGAGCCCTAACTCCGATGACAAGTGTCTTTATAAGAAACAGAAGAGGAAAAGGTATAGACACATGGGGGGAAAGGTCACATGAAGACAGAGGCAGAGACTGGAGTGATGCAGCCACAAAGAATGCCGCGAGCTACCAGAAGCAACCAGACAAGAAACAGATTGTCCCCTAGAGCCGTCAGAAGTAGTGCGACCCTGCTGACATCTTGACTTCAGCTGGCCTCCCGAACTGTAAGAGAAGAAATTTCCATTGTTTTAATCGTCCAAGTTTGTGGTCATTTGTCACAGCAGCCCTAGGAATCTACACAGTGACCAGTCCTGTTCACCGGCACTCGAATACCTTTGTGGCATCTATATTCCCTAATGCCCCGTGATGCTTTCCTTCCTCCTAGACTGTCACTCAGACCATCTCAGCAGCCTCCTCATTCGCCTCCCTGCCTTCGGTCTTGCCCTCTCTGAGCCAATCCCCACCTCTGCCAGATGTCAGAAAGAACTTCTGAAAACTCAAACCAAAGACTGACACTCCTACCTGAAACCTTCAATCGATGGCTGGCCACCCAGTCATGGACATCGGGACAACCCAAGATGCTCATTCTGACGTGTGAGGATTCGAACCATCTGGTACCAGCTTGCCTCTCACACGTTCTATCTGCCAAGACCAACTCCCTGAATACCCTCTACTCCACCCAGGAATGACTCCTGGACCTAGTCCCCTGGCAAGTGAGAGGCTGTCACATGCTGTTTCAGGGAAATGCCTTTCAAGACTCTGCTCACGGGTCCTCTCTTTTATGAAAACTTCATTTAGCCCTTCCTTCTACGACAACTGCTAAACCCAATAGAAATGAGCCCTCTCACCTCATGTCCTCAGTGTCGGGAGCCTAGTTTAGTACCTGGCACACAACAGGACTCCAGTGGAGAGAGAGGTGGCTGGGTGGGTAAAGACGTGGCTATGTGGATAAACGCACAAACTGACAAAGCACCAAATGGACAACCTGTCGAAAAAGGAGCGCTGAGACTCAAGAAGTGAACTTTATGTGGCAAATCAAAACCTGTTGGAACATAAATACACCATAACAAGCCTGGCGTCTCCTGGAGCTTCCCGGTTTACAAATCACTTTCATATGCTTCAGGCCATTTACTTCTCTCAATGACCTGGTGAGGTAAGGAATTACCATTATTTCTGTGCTCAAGAAAGGAAGCCAAGGCTCATAGAGCTTGTGGGCATTAGCCAAGGTTCAGAGCCCATGAGTGGCAGGTCAGAATCTGGGGACTTAGGTCTGTGCATCTCTTCAGTCCATGCTCTTTCTGTGTGGGACCTACCCAGTCTCTGCTCTAAGCCACAGACTACCCATCAAGCGCTCACAGACAAATGAACGGTGGTGTGAACATTCGACTGTGTCCATGTGGAACCCAGAGATACACACTGTTTGCCTGAAAATGACTGATCGGATGGATACTGACAAGTCATCATCCGCTACTGGCGCTGTCGATGACTGGTTAACGTGAATATTGTGATGATTCCCGCTAGATGGAAGAAGATGTCACTTATCGTTAATGGAGTGTCACATGTATGCTTGCCTAAAGGGAAAATGCTCTTTTAGTTGTTGTTGTTCTCAATTTCCCCCTCATCTTGCAACCATAAAAAAAAAGAAAGGAGTCAGCAGAAAGGATGTTTCTACCTAGGGGGTGGAATGGGGAGGCATCCTTCTGATTTATTTCCTTCTCTCTGGACTGGAACAACCAGAGCTAGTTGAAAGGCTGGTGGAAGTCCAAGGCTGGACCTGGCTTCTGAGATCAGTCAGGTGCTCTGGTCTCTAGACCAGAACTTTACAATTTAAGTCACAGCTATAAGGTGTTCAGAGTCCAGCCAAGACCACCAGGCTCTCGGCCAAGCTGGGTTCATTTTATTCAACAACGATGATTGAAAATCTACATAATAACAGATGATATTATTGAGCACTTCACTACGGACTATAAAATGTGTTGGGTAAGCACTTTACCTTCAGGTAAGCCTTACAATCAATCACCCTATGCAGCAGGTACAGAACTACAAACCCGGATTTGAGAATTTTAAATTCTCAAAAGCTTTGAAAAACAAAAGATTTCTTTATAAGTTTGGTGTAAATTTATCTAGTGCTAAGACTTGAGTTAAACTGATGTAGATTTATTCATAGTGCTTGCATCTCCTTCTTAGCGTTAATATTCATACTTTCTGTTGCGAAAATATCAGCATGCTTGATTTGGGGGTGTTATTTATTTGATATATGTACTACATTGTCTTCCTAAAAAGGGACTCTGAATTCAAAAACACATTTGGCCTCAAAGGTGCAGATAAGGGATTGAGAACTTGTTCAACCCATTTTAAGGATGAGAAAACAGGCTTGAAGAGGTTAACATAGCTCAAAAGCAGCATATGTGGGTTTGGACCTAGCAGGCCCACTCCCGAGCTGGTGTCATTAACTACTGTGCTCTGCCACCTGCAACAGGTGCCCCTCAGTCTCAGCCCAGCAGTTTGCGCCCTGCTAGTTCTTGAGCAGGAAGGCGGGATTTGCCCCCTTAGACATTTGAGGTGTGAGATGATTCCCAGAAAAACAGGGCCATAATTAAAATGCTTCATTAAAACAAATCTTGGGCTGTAATAGGCCTGTATTTCAAATCTAGAGTCAAATGCAATGACAGCACCAGTCAAAGATGGGTACCTACCTGGCAAGGGTCAGAATCCATACCTGAGTTTTTATTCTGAGAAGCAAAGAAAGAAACTTGTCGATGGTGAGCCCTTACCAAGTTATCGTATTTTGTCACGCTATAGAGGTTAAGTCAGACCCTGGAGCCAGACAGCTTGTGTTCAAATCCTGACTCAGTTGCTTTATGGCTGTGTGACCTTGGACAAGTTACTTACCCTCTCTGTGCCTCAGTTTCTTTATCTGAAACATAGGGGTAATGGCAGCATCTACCTCAAGAGTTGTCATGAGAATTAAGTGAGTTTGTATTTTAAGCACTTAGAAAAAGCGAGGTCTATATTAGCCTTTGATTCATTAAGTAAGTGACTGATAGAGGATAAAATAGACAGATATGTTGCTTCGCAATTTAATTTCTCCAAAATTGGAGTCTTTCTCATTATTTATGTGTACTTTTAATATAATGTTTATGTTGTTGTTCCCAGAAAGCTTCAATGTAGCCAATGGTGACTCTTTTTTCTTTACAGCATTTAAAATTGAGAGAATGTAGTAAATAATCCCTTTGGAAGAACTGGATACATTTTTCCTTTGTTCCTGAGAGAAGATATTGAGACAAGAACAAGTTATAGATTCAAGCTGTGCTCACAAGTGTCTCTGCATAGAGGTCACACTTTCCTGTTCACAGGCAGATTAATTCTAAGACCAAACACCAGACTGGATAGGTGTCCCTCTCCAAGGAAGAACTGTGCAAATTATTTGCATTTCAAAACACCAACAAATGGCCACAATCAACTACTTGGGGTTTTTCCTAATTAGTTTTACTCTGTGCCTTTGTCATCTTTGGGAGGAAGCTGAAGATTTTAACCTTCAAAATTAGCAGTGCATGCCAGAAAGCATTTCAAAGAAGACTCAACATGTGTTTGGAACCTAATTGCTGCACCTGAAAATGTTGTCTGAGGATTTTTCAGCCTTCAGAGTCCACCACTTGGAAAAACTAGTCTCAAAACTAAGTCTCCCCACATCATATACCTGAGGAAAATGTTAAAATAGACTTAACCATAAAGGCAACGAAATAAAACCGTAAGAATAAATAAATCTTAAATCAGATGACTCTCTCCTGAATAAAGTTCTCCAATGGCTTCCTACTGTGCTTGGAATAAAATATAATTTCCTTATCACGTCTTTGTGAGCCTGTGTGATCTGTCCCCTATCCATCCCTCCCAACTTTTTTCATTCTATGATTCCTTTTGCAAACTATGTACCAAACATCGTCCTTGTTCTCTTTTATTTTTCTCAAGTACATCAAGTGTATTCCTGCCTCGGGTTCTATTCCCCGTGCCTGGAAAGATCGCCCCCTTCCCTGGGCTCCCAGGCTCAGCTGTGCAGATGGTCACTGTACAAGGTCAGCCAGACCAAAGGGTATTTTTTTCTAATTCATGCAGAGCAGCCATGTGGGCTAGCAGCAGCCCTGCTTCCCTGAGATGATTCATTCATTCCTAAAGCAAATATTAGTTGAGCATCTACTCTAAGTCAGGCACTGTTCTAGGCACTGGGATTACAGCCCCGAACCAGACAGACAAGCCCTTCGTCATCTGGGAACCCATATACTTGTGAGTTAGATACGAAGCGGACAATTCTGCAATAAATGAATAAGCAAAACATCAGATAGTACTAAGATGATTTAACTTCGTTATATAATAGTGACTAGATGGCTACTTTAGATTGGAAAGAGTCAAGAAAAGCCTTGGACTGGTGGTATATATTTTGAGATCTCAATGGCAACAAAGAGCTCTCAACACAGTCTGTTTGAGTTGGGGAAGAGAAGGCAGGGCACTTCATGCAGAGGGAACCCAAGATGTGAACTCCTATAAGGGTCCCAAGGAATGAACCTGCTCTTCATGTTCTAGAAAAAGGAAGTCCGGCTATGGTGATCAAAGAGGGAAGAGAAGTGAGATGAGGCTAAAGAGGTGGGAAGGGGCCAGACCCTGTGGGACTCTGCAAGTCAGAATTGAGTTTGGATTTTATTCCCACTGAATTGTGAAACTATTTGAGGTTTCAAGCAGGAAGTGTCATGATCTGGTGTATATTTTGGAAAGATCACTCTTCACTCGGGGTTATCCAAAAGAACTTCCTGCGATGCTGTCCTGCATCTAGACTATTGTCAAATGCAATAGCCACTGGCCATATGTGGCTACTGAGCACCTGAAATGTGGCTGGTGCGACTGGGAAAACGAATTCTTAATTTTATGCTAGTTTAATGATTTAAATGTAAATACCCACACAGAGCTGGTAGCTACGGCATTGGACCTGGCACCTCGACTGCTGGATGGAGAATAATTACATGGTACGAGAGAAAGGCAAGAGTGGAAGCGGGAAGATTCATCAGGAAGCTATTCGAGTGGTCCAGAGGTGCTGACAGCTGAGGGCGAAGCTGGACAGAAGTGACCAGCTGGGAATATCTCAGGGGTGGAGGCAGAGAGGGAGGGTGAGAAAGGGAAATGAGGAATCGAGCATAATATCAAGACTGTTTTTATTTGAGCACCTGTGTAGCTGGTGGCACCATTTTGATATGAGGAAGACTGAGGGGGAAAACAAAAAAAACAAGTTTTTTGAGGAGAAAACAAAAACTCAACAACAAAAAACGTGTTCCTCCCAGCTTATCATGTGGCAGGTTACTCTTGACTTTTGGGCCTCAAATATCAGCTCAAATGTCACCTCCTCAGGGGCTGGCACAGGACCCAACCCTACCTCTTCATCCCTCTCTCATATTACCCTGTCGTGTTGTACCCTGCACTTATCACGAGCAACTATCTGATCACTAATGCATGGCTTCCTCTTCTCTAAACTGTATCTTCTCTTCATACAGGGCCCTCCCAGCCACACTTGCCGGAAATGGTATCTATAAATAGAAGGTACTTAAATATATATTGAATTAATTAAAGAAACAGATAAATACCTTTATCTTGCAAAACAAACAAACAAACAAACAAAACAGGCTGAAGCCTCAAAGGGTACATTTCCAGTTTGAATTCGTACAACATAAAATAGTGGAAAACAAAGTGGGCTCACACACCTGTCCCGGGTATAAATGGATAAATTCTGTTTGGGGTTATTTACCAGAAATTTCTTTTTAAACAGAAAACTGAGTGTAATTTCCAGGGAATGATCCACCTCACCTGACAGGTGCAAAAGGGAGATGCTAATCAGAACGTGCTCCCCAGCTCCGCGGTCCCGTTTCTCTCCAAGAGTTTTAGGGGAGAGAGCTGAGGGCCCGTAAAATGAAAACCGCAGCATCCTGAGCCGCCATTCCTGAAGCTCAGAGTGCCCTCGAGCGCTACCTGCCCTTAGTTAGGACAGCACATCACCGTCACGCACCTATGTCCCTCCACCCAGCAGCAGACTGTATCCCACTTGAACAGGTGCTACCTGGCGGGGTGCAATGAGGAAGAGCTTCGCAACGAAGCAGAATGAGATCTGAACGGAGCTGTGCAATCCTGACAGAGTCACGTAACCTCTGTGGTCTCGACTCCCCAACTCCTGACCCTGCACACATCAGGTCACCCTGCACTCCCCCTCAACCAAGACCTCGAGATATTTCCTCATCAGCTACAGGTGAAAACCATATCGCCCCCAAACTTTTTACACCCTAGAGTAGATCTTTACATTTGCTCACATCTGTATGCCAAGCAGCAGTTGTACACGGCTTCGTCATTATCACCCACCACCCCTCAGACCGAATTCTCTCTGTAAACGCACTGCGCCCCAACACACACGCTCACACTCGATTCCACACCCAGAGACACACGCAGAGCCCTCTGCCGCTCCTTTCACTCTACACTGACTCACAGTCATGAGAACACATTTCCTTTTCCTCTTCACAGGTTCCCAAAATGAGATCGTTTCTGCTCAAAGCAATTGTCAGCGCTGGATGAACAACTCCAGAAAATGAGTACAAGTTGGACTAAGGCTAGAGACACAGAGGAGAAAAATCTGTTCCATTTTGACTGTCTTCACTCTACCCACAACACAGAACACGCCCCTCATTTTTTTTTTCACTCATTTCAGTTCTTAACAAAAATTAAAGTAAAAGCTATTCCCAGCATCACCTCACATGGTCATTTTCTATTTGTCTTCAGCATTCGCTCCAAATCAGAAATGTACCATTCTCTTCACTTATCGAAGCATGATTCCTCATCAGAGCTGCTGCAACATCTCGATTTCCAATGGAAATTATATACAACACAACATTAAAAAAAAAATAGCTAGAATCCATTAAAGATTTAACCATGAGTCATTACAGACATTGAGAGAAAAGTGTAATTCTGACAGCCGAGCCTGATATATAGACATTCTGAACAAGGAAATAATTTGAGGAATATCTGATATGGAGATAAAGGATAAGAGACAGAAAATATCAGATAGGGAAAACAATATTGTTTTCCATTGATTGGAAAATAATTGAAAATGAATAATTGTCTAACATCCACTGAATGGAATAACATGAAGCTGTTAAAGCTATTTTTACGAGGAGTTTTTAATAACATGAGAAAAGTACATATTATTTGGCCAAATAAAAAAAGATGCATGACAATATATCCAGCATGATTTCAATTATATGATAATGCACAGATAATCCTAAAAGGAAATACACGAAAATGCTAACCGTGGTTATCTTGGGGTAGTCAAAAAACATCTGCATCTTTCTTTTCCTAGTGTTTCTACTTTTCTGTTATTTCCCAAACTCTGTGTAGTAGGTAAATATTATTTTTAACAAAATCTTCTCATTCAGCAAATTTTTATTTTAAAATAAAATTTATCTAATATTTGTAAACTTTTATTTTGTGAAAGCATCTTGACCTGCAAAAGCTTCCGTCCTAAAATGCTCTCGTGGCATCACGCTGTTTGAGGAAACCAGAAGGAATTGCCCCACGCCCATATCCATCCCCAGTTTCCAGAGGAGCTGGCTAAGGATCCAGCCAACACTGCTTCTGGGGGCTACAGATGGGTGGGGAGTCTAGCAGCCTAGCTGTTACCCAGGGAGCCCAGGAGAATCAACACCGAGGCTAACATAGCCACAATTAACAGTCCGATTCACCAAAAAGAGGAATGACTTAGGTAATATGATCATAAAGCATTTCGTCTTTCCTGCCCTGCATTTCATGCATTCTCTCCTCCCCTGGCACACCAGATCCCTGCAAAGCTAGCATTGTCATACCTATTTTACAGATGAGGAAATGGACACATAGAGAGGAGAGGCATCTTCCTCAAGGTCGTAGGTCAGTCACCTATCTATGCCTGGATGCAAATCTGAATTTGCTGATGCCAAAGACCAGACTCTTTGCATTACCCAACGTGGCCTCTTTTACCGGGACCGCAGTGATTGGGAGAACTGTGTCTGATATTTGGAGCCCCGCTTAGCACCATCATCTAGGCAGACCCACATGGGGCTTCCTGCCAAAGGAGCCCTAATTCTACGAGTTTCATGAACACAAGCAAGAAAATTTAGGCCTTATCACCTCCAATCCAAAAAAGAACAAAGGGTTGGAATTGACTACAGATAAATTATGGTATGTATCTCTTTATTATCTTAAGACAATATTTCCCAAACATGGGATTACTGAATCAAAAGATATGAAGATGCTTAAAAAGCTTTTGATATATTTTTCCAAAGTTTATATGAGTCCATGAACACAATATACAAATAACCATTTAGCCACACCTTTGCCACCACTGGGAATTACGATTTTAGGATCGTAAACTAACAAGAAAAAGAGGGAAGAAGTCTAAGAGTCCATCACTGAGCATGATATAATCTGAACACGCCCACTGAAATTTGCAACCACAGCAATGTCAAGGTTAGACAATAGGCCTGATTTGGTCCTCTTTTGGGAAAATGGAACAAGTGGCTAAATAATTAGGAAGCACCAAAAACAAGCACAGAACCATCGAAGAGAGTTCAAAGGCCAATCCAGACCAAAGGCTCCAAATCCCAACTGCCAGACAGAGCAACAGAGAGAATGAAGAACCCTCGTTAACATTTACTAAGTCTATTCAGTGCTTCACTCTTTACTTATATTCTGAATTCGCCCTTAGCGCCATCTTGTGCAGAGCTACATTTATCTTCATTTTATAGACAGGAAAAAATGGTTCAAAAACATTGACAAGGTCAACCAGCTACTACCTACAAAGTTTAGATTTAAATCCAGACTCGCGTATCCCAAACTTCTTGATTCTTTCTCATTCTGTTTTTATTTTAGTGTTGCTTAGTTTTCATAGCATTTATTAGGTTCTTACATTTTTAAAAGAAATACTTGTTTGTTATAGTAAATATGAAAAATGGCTTGGAAGTTCCTTTAAAGAAGAAATTAAGAATTGCCCATAATCTACGACTCATAGGCATGAATTGCTAGCACTTTGGTTCATTTTATTCCATTCATTTATATATGTTTATATATAATTTAAATAAAATCAGTAATAGATTGTATATGAAGGTTAGTTTACTAATTTTTAAGCTAAACACAGTCTGAGACTTTCCACATGTCATTCAATATTACTTGAAACTATCATTTTTTATGGCTACAGATAATTCCATTATATGAAAGCCACATAATCATTTCAGCTACTTTCTGTTACTGGGCATTTAAATTTGTTTTCCTCATTTCTCTCTATCTCAAATAATATGCTGATAAAAATCTTTTTATAATATCTTTTATGGTACATTTGTAATTGCTTCCCTGAAACCGTAAATTCCTGGGAATGGAATTACAAGATCAAAGGGTATGCATATTTTAAGGTTCTCAAACCATATATGCAATTGCCCTAGAGAAAGATTGCAGAAATTTATACTGTTTTTGACAACCACATCACCTCATCTTCACCAATATCATTGTTTAAATTGTCATCAATGTAAATAGATAAAAATGGTACCTTTATTTTTTATTAATTGGTATTTCAGTAACTACAAGTGAAGCTAATTTTTCTTCAGATTTTATTGACTCTGGCAACTTTTCTTCCATGAATTATCTACTCATATCCTTTTCTTCTTTCTATACCAAAACACTAAACTTTTGTTGATTATTAGTGCTTTTTATATATTAAGGATACCTGACCATTTTGAAACATACATATTATAAATATTTTCCCCGGGTTATTTGTCTTTTAACTTTTTTGTCATTTTATTTTTCCTTATAAATGTTTATGATTTTTATGTAATGAAATGGATCATTCTTTCCCTTTATAGTTTGTTTCTTGGCTTTTACTCTTGGAAAGCCCTTGAGATTAAATAAATATTCACCTATATTTCCTTAAACTTTTGCCTTTTCCACTGCACTGTACTGATTCTTACTTTATGTGGGTAAAATGTCAAACAAGAATAGAAAAATAACTGAAAATATCCTTAAGGTAAAAAAAAAATCCATCTGAGAAGACACATTCACTGGCAGATAAATTATGGATGATTCTGCCCCCTCTGTAATCTCAGGGATGACAGCTACAGTGAGCATCAAACGCCCTTAGAAAAGCTCCCTTATCCCAGGTCTTCACTCTGGGCCTTGTGGGGCCCTAATGCTGTGATTCCCCCGAATGAAACTTTGGTCCAATGTGGAAGCAGGCTGCTTCTGTCCCAAAATCTCAAACCAGCCAGGTACTCCCAGAACATCTGCCCTACACCCAGCCCCAAATCTCCCCCAGAGAACCCAAGTAGCACACAGGTATGCCTAGAGGGGTCTTTTTGAGGTTCCAGGAGCTGGGGAACAGGCAGGTATGCCCGGAGGGGTCTTCCTGAGAGAAACCAATTAAAATTCACATCACAAAAGAAATGAGGCTTTTTTTATTCTAAACTGCAAAACGTGGTGTGGTTAATCAGAGCAATTATAAATGGCAACATCATTATTCAAGCTTCTATTTCCAAACGAAGTCATTTAAATGAATACATTTTCTGCCTTGGAGCAGTAGCTGCCAGTGAGCCTTTAAAAAGAAAAGAAAAGAAAAGAAAAAAAGCAGAAGAAGCCGCTGGTGCAAAGCCTTGGAGGATGGGGCTGAAAGAACTCAGTGTTGGGAAGTGGGAGTCCAGGGCCCCGGCCACAGTCCCGGCCGCAGTCTCAGGTCTGACCCCAGTGTGTACTCTCTGACCTTAGGCAAGACCTCGTGCAGCCAGGGGAACAGAATAAATTACCTCATATTCATGAGCCCTTTGGGCTCTGACATTGTGGGTCTGATCTCTACAGCTTATCTTAAGGTTGAGTTTTTCTTTAGGTTGCATCTGCAATTTTATAGGAGCCCTCGATGTGTTAAATGCATTCTCTTATTCAAATAAAAGGACAACTTCTTCAGAAGCTTCCCAAGCTAGCTCTAACTGACAGATTTACCTCCTAAACTGCATCCTGCATTGTGTGTGGCCACTACGAATGGTGGGGGAAAGAGAGCGAAAGTGCTGAAATCAGGTGGTCCTGGGTTCGAATCTCAGTTCTGACCAAGGTGGCTTCAGTGTTCCCCTGGACTTCACGGAACTCTATGCGAGTTTCTTCTTGACTACGGAGCCCTTGCCTCTCTCTTCTTAGAGCATCTACTTTAGAAAACTCATAACTGCAAATTCTTTCTCTGCCTCTTTGAAATGTATGTTAAGTCTTAAACCAGCCTCTTACCGGTTTTGCAACCAAAGAAACAAAATGTCTTTCCCAAGGACCTAGGAACGGGCTTGAAACATAAGCTTTGAAGAAGACGGCGCCCCTGTCCCCCAGTCTCTGTGGGCACCTTGCTCCAAGTTGGGAAACTCCCTCCAGTCATGAAAACATGAGAAAGTTGGCTCTCCCTTTGGTAAGTCCAATTAGCAAACACAGATAGCCCAAGTACGCTCCTTCTCCAGCTCTGAAAAATCCAGTCTCTCTCCCCTGTTGCTATAATGTTGAATAATGTCTTCTTTGCCTGTTTAACTTTGTCTAGTGCAATTTTTACTTAGTTCCACGTACGTGAATGTACCTCCTTGTATTTCCCTGGACCTCAGGGTCCCATTCCTGAAAAACAATAAAACTTATTTTAAGGAGTGAATGAGATCATTCAAGGAATGAATCAAATCATGCATGCAACTACCTTCCATGAAGCAGAGTGGTAAATTGTTTGTAAGCTCTACCTCCCTGTAACCACACTCTTGGGTCATCCCCTCCCACAATGACTGTGGGCTCGGCAATACGAATTGCTTTGACCAGTAAGACATGAGCAAACAAGCTGCAGACAGGTACTTGGGCATGGGGGCGTGCCCTCTTGTTGCACTTGTAACCCTGAGGACATTGTAAGAATGAACCAGAGCTCCCCTGCCAGAGAATCTACAGGGAGGAGAAACAAGATACCCCAGCAGAGGTCAATCAAGCAGCAGAGGTCAATCAAGCAGTCCAGATCACAACCACCACCTACCTGACCTGCAGAATCATCAGCTAGGTAACTAGCCTTTGTGTTTACGCCATTAAATTATGGGATCATTTGTTACACAGCAAATGCTAACTGATACAATCAGGCAGTGTTCATTTGCATCTTTTGCCCCTTTCTTATACATGGCTTTTGGCAGTGGTTGGGGTGCTGAGCACTAGCAAAAAATAAAAAATAAAAATAAATAACAGTCACCAGCCCAGGCAGACAAGGCAGTGCTATCTGCAGCTGGTATTCTTATCGACTCCCTCCAGCCCCAGAGGTCAGAATTAGACTCATGGGAAGGAACTCCAGGCAGGCAGATGTCACTAAGGCCTTAAACTCTTCTGCAGGAAGATGTGGGTTTCCTAACAACTTTATCTAACACCAGTAATATGTGGGTATCTTGCTTCGGGCTCAGGCACCCTGGAAAAGAGACACTCAGTCCTCAGAACTGAAACACTTTCCTTAGACTGACCCAGAGAGGACACCCAGGAGTTTCTATCTTTGGACAATTAGCATCCAAACATTTGTATATCATCAGCATCAATGTGGAGCAGGCACTGGACTTGGTGTTGGAGAAACAGCGATAAACTGTAGAGCCATTCAACTGTCATCACAGAGCTCACAGTCTAGCGTGGAAGGTAGACCGTAAAGGAGTAAACGACATGTAAGCAACATGATTACATCAGGTGATAAAGGTTACGAAAGAAACAAGTGCAATTCTCGGCAAAAGGTAACTGAGCCAGAGACCACGAGAACCCACCTAGCCAGGATGACCAGGGGAGGCCTCTCTGAGGAGGTGAGATCTGAAATAAGACCAAAGGGTGCAAAGAAACCAGTCATTCATAAAAATAAAAAGATAAAAAATAATAAAATAAAATGAAAATAAAAATTAAAAAAGTTGGCTTCTGAGGCAGCAGGAGCCAACGAGAAGCCAGAAAGTGACCATTGTAGATGGACCCCGATGAGCAAGGGGTAGAATGGTGGATGCTACAGAGGTGAGAAAGGCCAGCTCTTCCCTGCTCAGCTTCCCCATCTCCATCTCTTCCAACCTCTCTCATGTCTGCCCTCCTGAGGACATGTTCCATGTTGTTATCACTGCTCTGAGGTCAAAGGTCGATCTGATGACCAGAGTCATTATTTCCTCTGTGCCAGGCACCATGCGGATTTACTTTCTGACTTCTCATAACCCGTGAGGAAGACACAGTCCCTACCCGCTCTACACCCCAGAGGGGTCAGGTGGCCTGCCTAAGGTCACGCACCCAGCCAGGGTCGGCAGGAAGCTGCCAGTGCTGGGATCTGAGCCAAACCTGTTTCCACAGGCTCAGGCTCCTATTGTCTCTGATGCCCCCTTGGTGTGAAGGTCACTTGGCCTCAGAGGCTTTGTTCTTCTGTTCTTGCTTATTTCAAGCAATCTGGTCCTCCGCATGCGGCGCTGGTCATTTCGTGGAGCCCCAAAAAAGGCCCTTAAACGCCTCCCTCTTATGTTTCATTAAGTTAAATTCAGACTACTTTGTAGCCTGTCAGAGCCACGCTGGCTACCAAAAGCCCTGGAATCTCAGGGTTGGAAATAACTATAAAAATGAATTGAGAAAGAAGACCTGATGCTGCCCAAGTGATTCTTCTCTGCCCTAAGCACTCTATTTATATCACCATGTTGTTTAATCCCTTGATCGGCCCCAGGAGGTTGAACAACATCTCAAGTTCACAGAGCTGCCAAGGGCAGAGCCACAGTCCGGGCATCCACCAAGGTGAAGCTCCCCAGGCTGCTGAATCTGCTGTCAGGGAGACTTCACCAAGTTGTGCACTCTGCTCTGCTCCAACCCCATCTCCCCATTATCCCACTCACACAGCTCCACTTTGACCTCAGTCCCCAGGCCTGGCTCCGCCTGGGCAGGTCAGTCACACTCATCTGGGCTTTACTTGCAGGAAAACGAGTTTGCACACAATCGCAAACATGCAAATAAAGACACGTGTACTCGCCCACACCGTATGCAAACGTGTTAACAAACACGTATTTATCTACAGGTGCACAAGCACACAGCTCCCCATTACAAGCAGGCATGGACACATACGCAGGCACACGTGTGTACAAGTGTGTATGTATAAGGAAGTGCACATGCACACACACACCCCTCCTCAATTCACAAAGAAGTGACTACTCGAATGTCACAGAATTCATCCAGAAGCCAAGTAAAGACTGGAACTGACAGATCATGTAAAGAGAGACAGAAAAAGCCCTGAACACCCAGTTAAAAGGCCCCCACCGCTGTCTATCACACAGCGCTTGTAAAGACTGCATTATCTCCGACACAAATACAGCTCGCCTCTATCTGTAGAAGGATTCCAATAAAGATAAGCCCTTGCTCATTATTCTAATGTGGAACAAAACAATCGCCCCTTCCCAAATCAGCATACTGGAATCAAATATTTTTAATACACATTGCAGCTACCCGCCCCCACTCCATGACTCCGAGCTCACGCAAAAGTCACTCAACGAATTTTCCTGAGCACCTACCATGTGCTTTGATGCACATTATTGTATTTAGTTCTGCTAAAGTAAGTATCATTATTCATTTTTTTAGAGAGGAGTAAATAGACTTAGAGAAATTTTTTAACTGGGTCTATTCTAATAAGCAGTAAAAGGAGAATCTGGGTTTGTCTGACACCGAAATCCATTCTCCTTGTGTGATGCCAAGCATAAGCATGAAGCGTCAAAGAAGGACTCAAGATCTAAGGATTGTCAATAGTTAAAGGAGTGAGTATCACAAGGCAAGCGGCCAGCGAGTGCTGACGAGAGGCTCCCAGGAGGGCTGAAGGAGCCTTAGGGGGCCTGGAACACAGGTATATTAGCTGGGTGGGAAAGAGAAGAGTAAGACAGCGGGCAATTCAGGAAGGAGGAATGAGGGATGTAACGACATGAATATGATCCACTTGGGAGTGGATATGATCCACTTGGGAGCCAGAGCAGACTGAATCTCGAAAGAGTGAAATGAAGGTTGATACTGGAGGTCAGGTGCTTGAATAAGAGTCTGGACACTTATTTATTCAACATTTTTATGGCTCCATCACTCTATGTACGCCAGGCTCCGTTCTAGAAAAGGGGGACACAGTAGTGAAAAAAACAGAACTGAGATCCCTACCTTTGTAGAACTTACCTTTTCGCTGGGAAAAACAGATCAAAAACGATAAATATGTTAAACAACAAGTGTTGATCAGGATGTAGAGAAAAAGGAGCCCTCGTGCACTGTCGGTGGAGTTGTAAATTGGTGCATCCACTATGGAAAAGAGTAAGAAGTCTCTCAAAAAATTAAAAATAGAACTATCATATGATCCAGCAATTCCACTCTGGATATTTACCCAAAGAAAATGAATATACTAATTCGAAAAGATACATGCACCCCCATGTTCATTGCAGTATTATTTACAATAGCCAAACTATGGAAGCAACATAGGTATCTATCAATAGATGGATGGATAAAGAATACGTGGTATATATGTGCAATGGAATATTACTCAGCAACAAAAAAGAATGAAATGTTGGCATTCGCAACAACACGGATGGAACTAGAAGGCATTATGCTAAGTGAAATAAGTCAGAGAGAGACAAATACCCTATGATTTCACTTACATGTGGGATCTACAAAAACAAAACAGAACCAGACTCATAGATACAAATAACAAACAAACGGTTGTCAGAGGAAATGAGAGTGGAGGGGATGGGTGGAAAAAGTGAAGGCAAATGAGAGGTACAAACTTCCAATTATAAGTTATATAAAAGTCACAGAGAATGTGTCCAACACAGAGAATGTCGTCAATAGTATCATAATAACTTTGAACGGCGACGGATGGTTACTGGACTCGTTGTGGTGATCACATTTTAAGGTATGTAAGTGCCGAATCATCATGTTGTACACATGAAACTAACATAATACTGTATGTCAACTATACTTTCATTAAAAAACAAATATGATTTTTAAGTAAATTATATAGAATAAAGGTGGTGAATATTATAGCAAAAAGAGAGTAGATGTAAATCAGGGTAAGGGGAGGCCATCGTTGTAAACACAGTGGTCACGATTGCCCTCACTGAGAAGGTGACATTGAACAAAGAAGGGGGTGAGAATGAGTTCCACAGATCTCTGGGGGAAGCATGTGAAGGACGCTGCAGGTATCCAGAACAGCTGGTGCAAAAGCCCCAAGGCCATGTGTGTCACCTAGAGTTCAAGGAACAGACAAGTGGCCAGTGAGTCTGAAGCCATGTGAATGACAGAGCAAGAACTAGGACACGAGGTCTAAACTTACCGCTGTGAACCACAGGTGACTTGAAAGGCGAGACAACAGAGAAATAAAATTAGTACAATGGTATAGAAAGGCTAAGCTTACTGGTGATTATTTCATTAATCTGCAGAAATCTTTCATTCCATGAACTGAGCAGCAGGAAAAAAAGATGGTATATTAATGTGATATTCAACTAATACAATTAAGATGAAGATCTGACACTATCTGAAATATTTCATTGTACATGTGGGACCTTCCTGCAGCCACAGGAGACAAGTGGACCCCCAAGCCTGATTACCTTGTCTAACAGAAGTAATTCCAGAGTGCCATAGGCTGTGAGGGCACAGATTTGGGGTGTTCCCAGCTTTTCAGTGAGTCACTAAGGAGTATGCATTATCCTCAAAGCCAATCAGCTTCCTGGGACTTCTATCTGTCCATTTCAGGACAAGAACCATGTACCACGCATTGTGGTAAGTGATTTAGATAGATGCATCTCATTCGAAGCTCATGAGATTCCTAAAGGTAGGTCGGTTTAATGTCCCATTTTGCAGATGAAGAAACTAAAAGTACAGGCAATAAATAACTTGCTTGCAACGTAGGATTGTACAGATAGCCAGCTACATGGGAGCCTTAGAAAGGAAACTGTGCAACAGGGACTTCTGTGACAGCCAGAAGCTGAGGATAGATCCATCCTCTGCAGCCCTCTCAGAAATGGTTGTCTTGGAGACCATGCTTCTGCATCAGGCTAGACCAGGTGAGAATGATCCTGCACCGACACCCCGGCTTTAATGTCGCCAACCCTCTCACAGCCCTGGGGTCACGAGAGGGCAAAAGAAACCACATAACTCAGGGTTGCTGGCGGGGCAGCCCCCATCTCTCCCCTGGACCACTGCATAAGCTTCCTCCCTGCCTCCCCCTGCCTCCCTTCAAGCCATTCTCCCCCGGCAGCCAGCAAGATCTTCCTACAGACGCCTTTTAAATCCTGTCTCTGCGCTGCTGGAAACCTCCCCCAGGTTCCCTCTACACTTTCTACACATATCGTAGTCACCTGCCACATGTGACTGTTTAAATTTAAATCTAATGATATTAAATAAAATTCAAAATTCAGTGCCTCAGTTGCACTAGCCACATTTCAGGTGCAAAATAGCCACCTATGGTTAGTGGCTACCGCACGGGACAGCATGCATGTGGAATTCTGCCATCGCCACCACTGGGCAGAACTAGCTTGGATGATACAATCCTGACTCCTCACTGTGGCATACGAATCCTGTGGAGTTTGGCCCCTGCTCACCTCTTCAGCGTCCTCTGGTGAAATACTTTGTCCCATTTGTCATGCTCCCACTACCTGCCCCTTTCTTCAGTTCTTCAAATATATCACCTTGGGGTCTACACCTACTGTTCCCTCAGGCCAACTCCACCACATCCTTCAGGAGCCACTTCGGGCTTCATTTCCTCAGAGGCATCTTCCGGACACTCCCCAAACCTAAATTTATATGTATGTGTGTATGTATATATGTATGTATGTATAAAATATATACATATATATATAATAATCACAGCAGTTATTCTAATCTCTCATTATTGCCTGTCTTTCCTTTCGTGGCACTTGTTAAGTCTGTAACATCTGAAGGCAGCAATCATCTGAAACCTTGACTAGTGCTAGGGCTGCTCTTCCATGCTCACTCCCATGGCTGTTGGCTGTAGGTCACGTGGGCCTTGTCATAGGACTGCCCATGGCAGCTGGCTTCTCTCAGAGCAAGGGATGCAACAGAGAAGGAGACCAAGATGCAAGCTGCATTATCTTTTACTATAATCTAATCTTAGAAGTGACATATCGCTTCTGCCAAATTCCATCAGTCACAAGCATCAGGCCAAGTACAGTGAGGGAGGGGACTACGCAAGGGCGTGAAGACCAGGAGACAGGCGTCCTTGGGGGCCATCTCAGAGACTGGCTATCACGGGCTGTCTGTCCTGCTTGTCACTGTGTCCCCAGAATGCTGAGCATAGAGTAAATGCTCCATAAATATAACAGAAAGAAAAGATGATCGAGTGTCCTTCTCCTATCTCATCTATGAAAACAAGAAGTCATGCCTGCAAATATTTAATGCTCCTTCCCATCCACGATATCCTTGGGTCCATTTTGATGGCAAGTCTCTATGCTCGTCTTGCTCTTAGTTAAACTGGTGACATGGAAATACAGGGGTGTCGATATGTGGCCCATGGGGCTGCTATCTCAGGACAGGGTCTTGGGTGGGAGAGACATTTAAGGCTTCCCACCCCTGACTTCGGTCTAGTCGAAGGCTCCTGTCTCCCATGTGCCACGAGCAGTTCTGTCTTACATGACACAGGGGCCGACAGGTTCATGACAGTCAATGAAATTATATGTCCCAAGCAGCAGGGAAGCACACACTCATGAAGGACCAGCGGAGCCATTGATTTTTATTAGATGCTTTTCCTAGGCAATAAACTTGAAAGGACAGGGGCTGCAGAGAAACAGGAGCCCCGTGGTCGGAACCTGTGATCGGGTCAATCACTGAAGCAGAAACAAGCACCAAGTCCTGACACAGGATCAAAGGGTCAACTGGCAGGACACGCTAGGAGTGAGGGCAACCATCTGCAAATTAATCGTGTCCCCTGTGACCTGAGATTGCCAACACCAGTGAGCATAATGATGATGGAATAGTAGCGGCTACCACATGCGAAGTACCTACTACATCCCAGGTACTGTACATACTTTATCCCTAATCCTTGCAATACCTCTATACAGTCAGTCCATGTCTACAGTGTGGCATAAGGTCTCAGGACATCATCGCACAGTGTGTGGCACCTAGTAGGTACTTAATAACCACTGCGTAAATGAATTACTGAATGAATGGGTGGATGCCATGAGATGGATGCTATCATTCCCATTTTACAAAATAAAAAACTTAGGTCTATATATTTGCTTAAAGTCATGTGGGTTGTACAGAGTAAAGCTGGGTTTGAACCTTCGACTATCTGATTCCAAGTTTGAGGCCCTTTTCATATTACACCAAACTCTTAAGTAGTTTTCGCAAGTGTGCGAGCACAGTTAGTGGAATCCCGCCAATTTCCCTGCAATAGCATGATTCTTCATGAAAACGCACAAACCAGAAAACATGTGAGGGCAGTAAAAGATGAGGAAACTTGGCATTTTTGTGGTTTGGAGGGACCTCGTGGTATCGAAAATCAGCCCTTTTTCAAAGTGCTCAGGCCTAAGGTGGTCTGTTCTCTTTTGAATCAGAGCAGGTTTGCTGGGTGTCAGCTTTCCCAGGAAGGCAGACAGGGACCGCCAGCTGGAACTGAGGCAGAGGACATACCTCCCCTAGAAACTGGTTTCTTCTTACACAAAACTCCACTGGCTTCCACAAATCAGCTCAAATTCTTACCACTGTTTTTTCATTCACAAACACTCGATTCCTCTTTCTCAACCACCCCTCCCCGATGCCTCCCTGAATTACTTAACAGCAGAATAGAATACATATTTCTGTATTTTGTCATTTTGCTCTCACTCTTCATTTACTTTCCTTAAGTATCTTTTCAATTGGAAAAAAATGTGATTAAAAACCGAAACTATGAGATGTGAACTTGAAACTGGTGAAAATTTGAAAATTAAGGAGATGTACAGAAAAACTTCAAATCACAGAAGTTCATGCTACGATCACACTGTCCCTCAGGCTTCCTACAACATGAGTCCCCAGGGGGTTGTTGAAGAGACAGAAGCAGCAAAAATCAGTCCAAAGGGTGAGATGCACTTAAGACACTTAGGTATTATGGATTGGTTATTATAGAAACAAAAAAATGTGCCCAAGTATCTTGATACTCATGCACAAAATATTTATCACCTTATGAAGCTGTCATTTCCTCAAAGAGATCTCAAAAACAATATGAACCTGTAAAAGACATTTTAAAGTTTGGGGGGGAAAGCATGACTTTGAATGCTTTAGAACATCCATCGGTTGATAAACTATGACCTGTACCTGCTTTTGTAAATAAAGTTTTGTTGGAAAAGACATTTACTAGCTGGCCCTTTATAGAAATGTTTGCCGACCCCTGATTGAGACAGCTCACTGAGGTTGTGTTTGGTATATTTACAGTGTTGATATTTATGAAGATGTTAATTGTTAAGTGACTGATAGCAAAATCACCTGGTAATAAGATTTCGATTTATTTTCTTTGAGGAGAGCAAACTGATTGATTTTTTTTTAATGTGTGAATTTATACACAAATGGACCCAAATCAATAATGAACAAAACTGCTGAGAGCCATAGTGTTACTCGAGGCCATAGGAAACCTGATGCCCTAGAAACTTCTGCCTCATTCGCGGACACCAGTTCTTGACAAAGAGTATGTTCAACAGGATAGCAAATGGATAAATTTTAGAACAATAAAACAAAATGGTCATCTGAATTGTATTTTTAAGCAAATGCATAGTAAAATGAGATGACTTTGAAAACATAGGTACTATTAGAGGTTTAGAACTCTGAGTTGAAATATTATTTTTCTTTATGGAGGGGATAAAATGTGAATGCAAAGAAAGGTCAAAATCTAAATAAGGAGAACTAATCCATTATCTACCCCAATGAAAAGGGGAGCTGGCAAAGCTAGATTTTTTTAGCGGATATTGTTTCAATCATGTGGAGTGGACAGGTTTGATCAGAAGGGGTTTCGGTTACACAGAAGGGAAAAAATAAAGATTATCTAGTAGAAACAAAGGGTATTAAATTAGCAAATTTAATTTTTATGCTGTAAAAATCCACCCTCACTAGTCTGGAAAAGAGGCTCCTGTCCCATCGTAATGAAATAATCATAGAGGTCAGCCACCTTCGGTCTAGTTCAGGGGTCTGCAAACTCTTTCTGTAAAGCACTTGGATAAGAAATGTTTTTGGCTCTGCAAACCACAGGCTACGACAACTTCCCACCCCTGCCGGTGAAGTGCAAAAGCAGCCATGATTATACATAAATGAGCAGGCACGGTTGTGTTCCAATAAAACCTTACCTATTTAAAAAAAAAAAGAAAGAAAGAAAAGGCTACCTGAAATATCGGGTGACTCTACTTAGCTGAATACCTCACAGAAAGTAGAATGGTGGCCCCAGGGGCTAGAGAGAGGGGGGAATAGAGTTCGTGTTTAACGGGCATAGAGTATTTTTAGGATAATGAAAAAGTTCCTGAAATGAACAGTGGTGATTGTTGGACACCACGCTGAATGTGCTTAATGCCATTGAGTTGTATACTCAGAAATGATTAAAATGGTAAATCTGTGTTATGTATATTTCACGGTAATAAAATTTTAATGCATTTACGTATATATATTTACGTATGTAAATATATACACATCTATCTGATTCCTTGTCACAAACATCCGTGTCTCACCACTGGGATCCCAGTGATACCTTCCATTGAAAGGAGTGAAAAGCCCCACGGGATGGCTTTACAACCAAATTCAAACACCCTCGGTCCATAAAAAGTTCTGAAGACTGCTAGCAGGTTAAGCGCCCTTCCAAGTACAGACAATAAATTTTTAACCCTAGTAAATATTTATATTCATGTTGGGGTGAGAATAAGCAACAAATTTTCTTCCTGGTTTTCTATTTACTCGAAGTAACATATGTGGTACAATTTTTCTTAAAATATATTGAATATTTATCATTAGTATTTAAGAGATAAATAAATTAGTGATATTTAAAAAGTCTGTTCCATTTGGCCCTCAGGTCATAGTTTGCCAACTCCTGTGGCTCTATTTTACCTTTGGAAGACAATCTAGAGCAGATTTGTATGGCACATGAAGAATGAGGTCATGAGGGAAAGAATTTCAGGTCTGGATAACGGGATTAAATTGAGCCCACACATTAAGAGGGCCTCCCCCAATGACGTCAGACAAGCGCTGTAGGTAATAAATGGTGCAGATGCACGTCCACGTTGCCTATTTGTCCTTCTCATCGATGCCCTCCCTGAAAAGATGGGGGGAAGTCGGAAAACCAGTCTGTGGAAACCAGCCTAGGATCTGAGGAGTCTAGCTGCCTCTTCACTCTTCAATTCCTGCCTCCCAGGATGATATGGTGAAAAAAAAGGATGCTACCATCTTTGTCCAGCAATTAAGGCAGAACTCTTAATGTTTTAATGACAAGTGGCAATATGGCTGAGCCAGAAAAGGAAGTTAGAGCATTAGAAGGTTAAGAGTTGATTAGAGGGAACTGTTTCAATTATCCATTGTGGTATAGCATATCATCCCAAAATGAGTGGTTTAAAACAATGATCATTTATTACCTCTTATGGTTTCTATGGATCAGGGATTTGGGAACAGCTTGGCTGGGCACTTCTGGCTTGGAGTCCTTTGTGTGGCTTTTAATTTGACTACATATGAATAAAATTAAAGTTATTAGTGATAAAGAAAATATTCTTGGTTCTCTTTCTTTGCTCACAAACTCCTTTGACTACCATTTCCCAAAGATGGTAAACAGGACAATACGGCAGAAGCAACCTGATTTCCCATCACCAAAGCCCACCAACGTTCACTTAAAACATCACATCACGCCACCTGCCTGGCAGCATTCGCAACCTGTTTGCCCTGACATCACTTGTAACACAGCGAAATAACCAATTTATGTATGAAAGGCCTGTTGACATATTGTGACACAAATATAAGAGACGTTGCCTGGACACAGACCCCCAAACTTTTTTGATGTTATTCTTTTGAGAGTGATTTAAAATATTTGTGGCAAAGGTAATGCTATGTATTTATCAAATCCTGTTTAAAAGATCTCTTCCTGGGCACACACGACCTCCTCATTCTGATCCTCTCTTACGGTCCCATCAGAGGAAGAATGGAGCATTGTGTGGGCATTTTGTGGCCAGGCTCGGAAGTGGTCTACAAACCTCTCAGTTGACTGGAACCCGTTCTTCTCTTTCCATGCTAACCTCAGGGGCCACATGCTATTGTCACAAGATAAAAGAACCTCCGAGTCACCACTTAGAGGAGCCAAAGAACCCACAAGGAAATGTGATTTGAATCAGAAATCACCTTTGTGTGTAGACATATTAAACCATTGAATTTTTTTTCCTGCCCCCAAAGAGACAAATTAAGAAATCCAAAACTCAGGCACTATTGGAATTTGGGGCAATACCTCTTTTTGTCGCGTAGGATACCTTAAAAGACCATTAGATGCCAGGTGCATTCCTCAATCAGGGAAGCCACTGAGATTTGGGAGTTTATCTGTTATTGTAGTATGACTGAGACTAGCCTAACATAACATTATGTTAAAACCAACATGAATATATTAATGAGAATTAAAAATTCACATGAATTTTTTAAGTTAAAGCATGAAACTTTAAAGAAATGTACTGCTTGAGGCAGGCTACTATGGCCATGCCCCAGATCCCCAGGGAGAGAGCACACATTCTCTTCTGCCCTTAGAAAAACTTCAATGCAAATATATGAGGACTGTCCTGAAGCACTTGGTAGAGACAGTCTCTGGAGCCTCATGAAACCCAGTTCTGTTACTTCCTAACTGAGTCACTGAGCAAGTCGCTCCCCTCCTCTGAGCCTCAGATTACGTGATGGGGAAACAACTGGTATTGGGCAAGCTGGTTACCATTAGGGCCAGCTGGCCTAGAAGAACAGCAGAATTCCTCATAGAGAAGCAACGGCCTTTGTTTAGGGAAACATCTGAACATGTTGACAAAAGATGAGGCCTATCTTGACATGATCGACATGAGAGAGACATTGAAATGTTTTAAAGAAGAAGTAAAATTGTGATTAATGATAGGAATTTTGGAGTGCCCAGTAACCTCTTGAGAAAGGTCCTTAAAGAAGGAATGGACAACAAGGGCTGAGAAAGGGGACACAGCAACATGCTAAGAGGTGAGCGCCTACAAAGGTTACTGGCCAATAAGAATTCTCTGTTGTACTAGTTATCTACGACCAAGTAACAAACCACCTCAAATCTCAGCAGCTTTAGGCAATGAACAATCATTATGTCGCAGTTTCTTTTGATCAGGAATTCAGGAACAGCAGAGCTGGGGGGTTCCAGTGTAGGATTGCTCAGGAGGTTGCCAACAAGATTAACGAATATGTAGACACAGAAACAAACCCACTGATTCTAAGTCAGAGCCTAGATTGAAATTATTACAGAAAAGAGAAGAGAATCAGAACTGGGGAGATCGGAGACCCCTAGTCTAGTCTTGTCTCAACTTTTCAAACCTTGTGAACCTGTGTGGCTAAGTCAACTGGAGTGTCCACTTGGGGATTGATATCATCCTTCAAACCCTTCCTAGCTCTGAAATCCTGGTGTTCTGGGCCCCAAGTGGCCATCCCAAGATGCTGGGCAGGAGAGACACAGGCAGAGGAGCACCCTGCACTGAGGATAGAGTCTTGCTGAGACTCTCTGGGAAGAACTGTCTTCTTTCCACACACCCAGGAGACAGGATCATGCCATCCAATTCGCTGCATTTCTACACGAAGCGGAAATTCCACTCTGCATACACAAGTTCCTCTTGCTATTAAACAAAAAGAACCTCTTTTTGTTTCATTTGTTTTTTCTTTTTTCAATTTTCTTTTTCTGTTTTTCTTTTTGGAGAAACCTATTTCTGTCATGACACCGAAACTCAACTCACTGCACCCACATAATGCAGCTCAACCCTTCTTGCTGCCTATCATGAGCACGAGAAGGACAATGACCTGATTGCCTGGTAAAAGAGAGCGAGAGGACAGCTTCCAGCAGTAAGTGAGCTCCAGGAATATCAGGGAGGGAAGGGGGAAGGGAGAGAGGCAGAGGGGGAGAAAAGGAGAGAGAGAAAGAGGGA
>NW_006442491.1:27330593-27343696 GCF_000325575.1 Pteropus alecto
GGGAAGGAGGGTGGGAGGGTGGCACATATGTGAACAATTCCTACCTATCTGGCTCCCTGCACGTACAGTTTTCATATCCTTACAGGAACCCTATAAAGTAGGTGCTATTACAGGTTACAGGTGAAAGAGATGAGGCTCACTCCCTGGCCGATGCTCACCAGCGAGTGAATGCATATGGGAACCCCAACCCTCGAATCCTGGCTGGAGTAAAAAAAAAAAAGAAAGAAAGAAGGAGGGTGAGACCCAAGGAAGCCGTAGCCATGAATGTTTCCTTCGAGGCTGGTGCTAAGAGCAGAACCTCGCTTCCTCCTGATGGGATGTGCGGATGCTGTGCAAGGTCAGGAACACTCTGCATACACAAGTTCCTCTTGCTATTAAAGAGATTCGATGACTCCAATTAAGCCTCTGGGTCTGTGTGTTTGAGGAGGCTTTTAGAAAAAGATCTCATCTGTCTTTGGTGTGCAAAGGAAGGGGTAGGTGTGGGGGACAAAACGGTCATTACAATCAATTTGCATAGTTAATTGATAACCAGAAGAGTATACTGGAATATGTGCATTCTGGAGCCTGAGTTTGAACCCCAGTTCTGACACTTACTTGTGTGACCTTAAGCAAGACTCACAACAGCTATGTGCCTCAGCGTCACCATCTGTAAAATGGGGATCACAATAGCATTCATTCGTGAAAGTTTGTTAGAAAGGTCAAATGAGTCCATCCATGTATTTAAGGTGCTTTAAAGAGTGGCTGACATACAATAATAGCTCAAGAAATGTTTGCTCTTATGATCATTAGTGGTAAAGAGTGTGTACTTCAGAGCCGTGTTGCCAGGATTCAAATCCTACTCAACCATTCCACAGGTTTGTGACCATAGAGAACTTACATAACCTTTCTGTAAAAGGAAGGCGAGAACTCCGTCCCAGGGGAGTTATGGCACACTAGATTTCCCAAAGATGGCGGCAATACCATCTCCTACCCACACGGCCTTCCACATCGCCGCTGCCACAATCCCAGCAGTCAGTGGAGACCAAGTTCCCTGCCCTTAAATCTGGAAAGTGTGTGAGCCCTCCCACGATGAGATGTAGTGGAAGTGATGCTACGTGACTTCTGAAGTTAGGTTAAAAAAAGCCACGCAGCCTCTTCCTGGCTCCCGGGGGTGCTCACTCTTGGAACCCAGGCTCCATGCTATGAAGCCCAAGCAATTCATGAAGAACAAGCACATGGAGAGAAACGGAGGCCTCCAGCCCACAGCCAAGCCGAGCAGCCACATTCGCTTAGTCGTCAGGTACATGACACATTCTCTAGTCCCCAGTCTGACTATTTCAGCAGATAGTCATGGAACAGAGACAAGCCCTTCCACTGAGTCCTGTCCAACATGCATACGCAAGAGCAAAATAAATGACCGTGATTATTTTGAGCCACTATGTTTTGGGATGTTTGTTATGCAGCAATAGCAATTAGAACAGAAACACTGGGGAGATTATTAAATGAGAATAAAATAAGGATTTAGCTTAGTGTCTGGGATGTGTTAAGTGCTCTTTAGCCATGATCATGGTTGGTATTGTTTAATAACTTCCCAAAGTCACATAGGTATTAAGGATCACGACCAAGATTCAAACCCTCAATCTCACTTCACATTATACTGATGATCAGGAAGGTAAGCCAATCCAATGTCCAAGGATTCAAGTGCCTCCTCTTCTCCTCCTGCTCCCAGCTGGAAGGATGAAATCACAGGCAATGCCTCCTTGAATCCTCTACACTAGAGTGTGGATTGGAAAAAGAGAATTAGGAGACAATGGGTAAGGGAACAATGACTAGCCTTCTTTCCTTTCCTTTAAGTCAACTAACTACCAAGAGTTTGAGAGACTATTTCTCGGGGGAACATCTTTCTCCTCTATAGAAAAGTGAAATATGCAAACACTGACCAGAGGATAAATGAGAATGCATAATTCACAACTAGCTGTCTCCCTGGACCAAAGCAGGAAGTAGGTTGAACTTCAGGTCAGGAAAAGAATTCTAGCTGTTGCATCCCAGCACCTAAGTATTCAATTACTGAAAAGTTTTTGCCCCTCAGGAGACCACTGGCACCTGCACCAGCATCAAATCCTTTCTTAATATGATTCTGCGGTAAGCTGAGATACGCAGCACCCTCGCGATTGATATGCAAATTAAATAAACAAAACGATATAATAAAGAATTAAATCAGTCTAACATGATGAATGAATTAATCATATTGGAGTGATGAGAAGAAGCCGGTGCTGTCACCCAGAAGATCATTGATTTGAGAAAAATGAAACATTCATAGCAAGGCCATTTCAGTATAGGATGGTACCTCTTATATTGATTACCTGCACTGGCCTCTGAACAGAGTAGGTGCTCAATAAATGTTAGTGGAATCAAATGGACTTTTGCCACCTAGGCTGTCCCTCTGCGGTATAGGGAATTGTTCATTGAATAAGCAACCTCACAAACATTTTCTCATTTCAATTTTATTTAGGAATGAAATAGCTCTATAAAGTAGGCAAGGGCAGGCATTGTCATCCCCCATTTTACAGGTGAGGAAAATTAAGCTAAGAAGACAGGTGACTTGCCCCTAGTCACATGGTTGGGATGAGAGGAGCCCAGACTCATCTTGGGAGTCCTGACACCCAGTGTATAACCCATATCCACACCCCACTAATGGGAATATTTGTGTCTACGTGAGTGTGAGTGTGTGGTGTAGGCAGAAGTGCTACAGCCATCTACTACTTCCACAACCATTTCCACTAATAAGTCAATTCTAGATATATTTCAAACCTATACCTGCATACATTTTGTATCTCCTCCCATTTTTGCCTTTGGTTTAGTTATTATACAGAGCATCGCTTTACAGACAACTAAGAAACACAGATATGCATGAGGAAAATAAAGTACTGTGCATCCATTAAAATTGAGGAAGAAAAAAGAATATTTAGCCATATGGAAAATTTTTCACAATATATTGCTAAGCAAAAAGAAGGTTTCCATTATATTAATATACACACATGTACACACATAGTTAAGAGAACTAAAAGTATGAGTCAAAATGTAAACCATATGGTGAGATTATAAGTTTTGTTTCCCTCTTTGGGTATTTTTAAAGACTTGCAGAGATTTTATGCAATGAGAATGTATTACTTTTGTGATTGAAATTTTTATTTGTAAAACTAAGGCAAATTGTAGTGGGATGGAGAATAAAATGTTTCTGAGCCCACATCTAACAGAAGCCATAAATACTTCAGTGGGTGTTTATTTGTTTGCTCTCAAAGGGAATTACTTAACCGTATGGCTAAATTTTGAGGAGTTGTGGAATGGGGAGCAATTTTGAATTTCATCCCACAATGAGACAGGATATGCCCTCAAATCAGTGGCTCTGAGATGTGATAAAATAATGAGAAGATAGAAGAGGATAAGGGATGGGAGGAGAAAAGAGGAAGAGAGGGACAGGGAAGGGGAGGGGCGGGGAAGGGAGGGGAAACATATAAAAGCCTGCGAAGGCAAAACTCCCTAGTGGCAGTAAACCACAGACCCAGGTCCTTCTATTCGCCTAATCTCACAAAGGACTAAACAACTCAAAACAGAGTATAAACCTTAGACAAAGCCCTCCTTCCTAGTTCTACAGGAGAAAGAAGGTGCCTAGGAAAATAACTTGCATGTCAAAGGAAAATCAGCCAAACTAATCGGGAGTACATAGGAGATCTGAAAATACATACTCCTGATTCAAAATGAGTTTAAAAGGTAGCAAAGGTAGCAAAATGTGAGAGACTCATGCAACACTTGTGCAGTAAAACAAAAAAAAAAAAAGGAAAATTTTTAAACAAATTATAAATATACATCTCTAAGAGCATATTTCTCACCAAGATTTACTTCAGAAAACAGGAAAACATGTAATAGCAATGATTTGAACTCTCAAAGATATTGAAAAATTATGAAAACGATAAATCGAAATTTAAAACATGAAATCATAAGACAGTAAGTGACATGTCAGAGCTAAGAAAATAAGTCAAAGAAACAAGTCCACCATAGAATTCAAAACAGTATAATGAATCAAGTCAACAATAACAACAACAACACAAACACAAGTTTGAGATCACCAAGGATGCAACATGCAGAAGTACATGGTAAACTGAAAAACGCAATCGAGGAGATGATATTAGATGTGAAAGATAAAAACCAGGGATCTAGAACTGGTGGGCTCAAAAGAAAATTGAAGAAGCAAAATAGAAACTACATTCAGTGATATGACTGAAGAAAAAGTTTGTGATCGTAAAGAAAATCTAACTCTGACTATTGACAGGACTCACAGACATCAGAGAAAAAAATTATTGAAAAATGACTAGCATGGAAAAACATCTTAGTAAAATCCTAGCATATCAAAGATGAAGACAGAATTGCATAAGCATGTAGGCCAAAGTCATTGACTGCAAAAGGAAAAAAAAATCTTTCCTTGTGCATTCTAGATTCCAGGAGACAATGAAGCAGTATCTACAGAGATGTGAAGGATAAGGTATTCGCTACAAGCAGCCAACCTGTTATTCTTGTATAGAAGGGAGAGAAAGGAGGAAGAGAAAAGGGAGAAAAGTGATCATGTAGAAATGCGAAGGAGAGAAGAAGGGGGAAAAAATGCAGAAACAAAATGAAGATCATGATATTCTCAAATATACAAGGACAGGACTCGAGAAGGCTGATGCTAACGCAACATTGCTGAAAAACACAACTTGAAGCCATGCTCTAAATAACCAAAAGCTCAATCAAAATATAGATCTCAAAAATAGGTAAGTAGTGATATAAAAATATTTCATATCCTTGATGAAATTCAAAAATAGAATTTAGTCTAAATAATTGTGATAAATGTAGTTATAAAATTTTTTAAATCATAAAACTTTATTATTTTTTAATATAAAAAATGACCTGTAGTTATAAACAGTAAGTTATATAAGTCTTGGCCTATATGCAAAGATGAATACTTTTAACAAACAGAAAACAGATTTAAAGGCAAAGATATCACTTAAAACTACAAACAGAGATGGAGTAAACTCAGCAGTAAGAGATTCTTAAAATGAATCCAAAAACCAATTAAAACAAATATATAATGTTTATCAAGAAAAGTCTAAAGCAGTAACTCAAAATATGCCAAATAAAAATATAAAGACAAAAACATGCTAGAAAAAAATTCAAAGAAATGAAAGCAGAAATTACTCTATTAGAGATGATTAGGTTGAATTCAATGAGGGGAATAGTATTAACTTTGATCCAAAAAACGTCTATTTTAAGTTGACAAATGGCATAATCCACAATAAAGATATAACTGTCAAAATATCCATGGTCTACACAGCATCAAACATTACAAAGAAAAAAATGTTGAAAACACAAGTGGGGGATGAAAGAAAATAATAGTACCAGCTAAGGAAGGTAAGAATTAAAGTAAGAAATATGATTAATATTATTAAAGTCAATGTAAAAGCTTTATTCATACTTTGTATACCGCAAATAAAGAATTTAGTTCCTTTTTTAATGCCCACTAAACAGTTATAAAATCAACCAATATTAAACAACCAAGAAAATCCCACTAAACGACAAAAAAGAAATTAATAGTAGATTATATTCTCCACTCACACTACAGTAAACTAGGAAATAATTCCTAGGTCAAAAATAAAACCAAAATAGCAATTACAGAATTTTAGAGAATAGCAATAATAAAACCAACACATATCAAAATGCATGGAAAGTGGCCAAAGTGAACTAAAAGTAAATTTCATAGCCTTAAGTGCTTTAATAAGTGAACAAGAAATAAAATAAATCAATTATTTAATAAATCAACTCAAGAAGTTAGAAAATAAAAAGTTGAGTGAAGGAAGAAGGGCTTAACAAAGATAAAAGCAGAAATCAATTCATTAAAAATAGAAAAACATCAAAATTAATACCAGACAACAAAGAAATGAAGTTTATTCCAGAAATGTGACAATGATTTATTACTAAATCTATTGACAGAAAAGAAAAGCATGAGTGAATTTATATTTAAAAAACTAATTTCAGGCAGAGGAAGGCTTTTCTAAGGATGGTTTCCAAGCCAGAAACCATCAAGGCACTAATTGGAATACTTCATAAAAGTTTTAAAAACTCTTTTGCAAAAATCGCTAAAATTACAAACAAGATTTAAAGAGAAATGACTAACTCAGGAAATATATTTGAAGCATCTGACAATGAGTGATTATCTGTAACGTCTAAAGAGCTACTAAAACTTACCAAAAGACAACCACTCCAACAAACAATGGAAGAAGAATATTAACCAATTCACAAAAGAAAGGCCAATAAATAGGTCCATAGCTTCATTTACTCAACCAACAAGCATTAAATGAGCATGACTATTCCCCAGGCACTGTTCAAAGCTCCATTCTAGGTTCAGTAAACAAAACAAAATAACTTCCTATGAGTAAAAATGATCTAACTTACAAATTATCAAAGAAGTGCCAATTAACATATATTCACCCAACCAATGGATAGGCATGGGTTAAGAAGACAGTAATATCCTGGGCTGACAGTGTGTCAGGAAATGGACAATTTCATACGTCAATGATGGAGTTTAAACAGGTAGACAATTGTGCTAGTGTTTAATTTGGGTTAATAATTCTTTTAGAGGCATACATTTAACAGAATATATTCACAGAAAATAGATCGATACACATTAAGATCTTCATCACAGCATTATTTACAATAGTGAAAACTACCTAAATGTCCACCAACAGAAAAAATGGCATAAAAATATCGAATGACATCTCTTGATCTCGTTTTGTTGATATATAAAAATATGTATTATTTTTTATCATGTCAATAGTAGAACGAAATGTAGTTTTGAATTATTTCATTTATTTTGCAGCATTTCAGATCCAAAGCTAAGACATTTAGAGGCAACAGAAACCCTTATACCTTTTAAATGATAACAATGAAATGACATGTGAGGGTTCAGTCCTGTGTGTAAAACAGACACAGGTTTAGGGATTAAGTATCACTCAAAGCTTACTGAAAGCTATGTCCAAGGCTGTCAAGCTGAGTCCAACGGTCCTCAGAACAACACTCAGACACACAAGTGACTGTTCAGGTGCCTTCATCATCATTCCTCCTGACACTCACGTCACCATTCACACAGCATTTTTTTAAATGTAAGTTAAGTCTCACCTATCCCTCCACTGGCTTCTCAGTGCTCTTACCACAGAAATGCAAACTCCCAACAATAATGGCCTGCAAAGCACTGTGTGATGGAGCCCCACTGCCCGCTCTCCAGCCCCATCGCATTCATCTTCCCTTCCACATCTTATGCTCTGGCCACAGGCACCTTCTAACAATTCCCAGATTGTTCCAAGCGCTGTCTCGTTTCAGAGACTTTGCACGCGATGTCCTCCACTACCTGGAATGTTTCTTTCTCCATTCTTTTCAGAGCAGGTTTTTTCATTCTTCACGTCTCAGCTTAGATATCTCCTCAGAGGAGCATCCACTAATCAGCCCTCTTATTATTAGATATTACAACTCCCTGCCTGTCTTCTTCATTACCCTTAACACAGTTTTTTGGGGGTGAAATTAAATTGGCTGTAATTTGTTTAATTAATTATTAATTTACTTATTAACTATCTGTCTCCTCCACTGGAAAGCATATTCCAGAAAGCAAGCTCAGTGTCTATCTTGCTCTTCACGGAGTCCCCAGCAATCTGGCTCAGAACTTCCAGAGCAGAAAGTATTCGAATGCTGTTAAATGAGTAAATGAATATGAACACAATTTTGAACAATGCATCGAGAACCTTAAACGTGTTTAAAAGAAATAATTTTGATTCTCTTTTTCTATTTCCGGGACTAATCAGAAATAACCATAGAAGTACACAAAGATTAATATCCAAAGATTTTCATTATAACATTCTTTCAATAGCAAAAATTGGAAAGCAGCTACATGCTCAACAAGAGGGACATATTTTAATAAGTTAATATGTGGAATAAAATAGTCAATTATAAAGTATGTGATAATGTAGTAAATTTTTAAAGGGTTAGAGTAAAAAACTTAATGCACAGTTGAACTTTAAATTTATAAAAACAGAGCATACAATTCTACATGTAAAATGGAGGAAATAGTCCAAAATATGAATCATGACTTTGTTTTCTTCCGTATGTTTCCTATATTTTCCAATTCCAGACATTTCTAGTTTTTTGACATTGAGCAAGAAACATTTTAAAAATAGAAATGCAAAGTAAACAAATATTGTAAAACAATATTGTAAAACAAATCACTCCTCCATGAGAGTCATCTTTAGTTCTCATAGGAAAGGAAATTTTTATTTTCAAATACAGTTAACAATAAAGCATAATGGCTACACCCAATCGAGGAAGACTGATCTAGTTAAAACTGTGTGAGATTCTATTGGTACATAAAGCACAGTAATAGCACATGATAATTTATTCTGATTCCCAAAACTCAGGAAAAAAGTCAACAATATGGGCTCTTTCACCTCAAAATCTACAGAAAAGCACAACATCCTTCAATTCTCAGTCCTGTGTCTACCTGCTCCTTTTCCTATCTGCTCTGGTTTCTCCATCTGATTCTCTCTTTGCTTATATGTTTCATGTTCGGCTTCCCTCAGCTTCCCTTTGAACTTGACATCCTTGTCACCCTTATTCCCCCCAGAGCTGCCTTTTTGTCCTGCACTGGCCATAATATGAAAATAATGAGAAGCATTTATGGCATTGTTTTTGTTTCCTCCCATTAATATAAGATCAGATGAGTGAAATCATCTGTTTATGTTTGTCTCAAAATGAACTAAATTAAATCAGTAGCCCGTCAGTGCCCGTCATGAGAGGCTGCCAGGAAGAGAGACATGCCCTTGCTGAGATGTCTAGCACTTTGGCACATAAGCAGGCATTGGTGATGAGCTAATTAAAACTTATCTTATGAAAAAAAGTTGTGAGGCAAGGTGTACTTTGGCAATTGAGAGTTTGCTCAGAAATCTGTAGACCACAGTACATATGAAGCTCCTAAAAGGTCATAAAAATAGTGTCTCATTCTAATTCAGGGGGATAAATCCTTCCTACATCAGCATGAACTGAATCCAGATGAGCCTTTTTCCAGAACAATCATAGTAATCAGAACAATCTGAAATCAAGAGCAGAGAACTCCAGAAAGGGCCGATTACAGCTCATGAGATCATGCAGTCAATCAAAAGGTTAAACACGATTTGAAATGTCATCACTTAAATAGAAAATAAAGTATCCAGAAGGGTAAAAGTGAAAGTTGTCTTCCTGCTAAACAGTTTTGCTCTTTCCTTTAACACTTTAAAGGATTCGACGGGAACAAGATCTCAAGAAGAAAAAGTATTTTTTGGTACCGATTTTTTCACTTGGAAATAGAAACACACATCTGATTTTAACGGTTCTCAGAATGAAAATATTGGCTTCTGACTTTAAATACATGCAGCATCAGATCTTATTATTCTTCTATCTTTAGCCATTTTTGCCTTCATGAGTTATGTATCATTTCACTTTCATAACTTTGATATGTAAATTAAGGCCACTGTACCAAATGTTATGGTTCAGATAAAAACCTAGAAACATTACTATTTCTCATTACAGATTTTGCTTATCCATCTGAATGCAACAGAATTGCCCGATTTTAACCATGTAGGGAATATGTCCGGACAGAACTTTCTGGACTTTGAGACTACTTAAAATTCAAACCCGCCAACCCAAAATTTCCTATCCTGAGTGCTTCTCACTCTGTCATCATGGCACATCGTCTAGTAATTTTAAGAACATGATCAAATTTAAAATCCAGTTTACAATGTTTAAGTTTAAAATCAAGTTTAAAATTCAGTCAGAATCACTCCTCAGCCCAATTGGAAAAGTTCTGAGTCTGTAGGCTCAGAAAAATATTAAGCATAGTAGTTTATACTTTAGGCATTATCTGCGCTTACCAGCTGTACGGCCTTGGCAAGCTATAACCTCTTTGCCTGAATTTTCTTAACTGGAAAATGGGTAAAGAAATAGAAGCTGCCACAAGGATGAAGTAGGAATAATACAAGTAAAAGAGCTGACTTAGCCCAGTGCCTGGCACATGATAAGTGTTCAATAAATGTTAGTAGATTTTTGTCATCAGGCAGAACGCTGCAGTAACAACCTTTTCACGTTCTTAAGACTTAAGGACTTGCTCTACTTAAAGACTGAGAGATGGCCCTACAGTCTCTTTGTGAAGTCAGGGGGTCAACACATGGCTAAATTCAAACAAAGAAGCAAAGACTGACGTCTCTCTTGACCATGTATGTCACCCTTCCCTGCCCATCTCCACTGCTCTATAATGGTCAGAGTGAGCATGAACCTACTCTGGGTCACTCAGACACCCATCAGGTGACGTCTGGGGCCCTCCACCTGACATCACAAGTCAAGAGCTTCCTTTTGAGAACATTCTGGTAGCCCTCGTGCTTCACCAGAACATGGTGGCCCACCAGCATCTTGTGATTGAGCTAATGACTCTGATATCTTGGTGAGAAATGACGGGAGCTGTGGGCAGCCAATGGCAAGGCAGAAGAAGCAGCAAGGGGGAGGGTAGAGACCCTCGAGGTCACTGAAGGTTCTCCGGCATCTCCAATGTTTCTTTAAAAAAATTAAGTTAGAACTTGAGATGAGCTACCTCTGAAAAAGAACTAAACATAGATAGCATTTCATCTATCCATTCAGTCATTCACTCATTCACTCACTAAGTCAATGACCCTTGCATACGCTGTGCCCAGCCCTGTGAGAGAAGCTGGGGACACTAAGATGCCCAAGAAGTATCCCTTGTCCTTGAGAAGCCTACGAGCTATTGGGGGGAAAGCCTGAGTGTGACAGGCTATGAGGTGCTGAGCAAGGGTGTTGAAGGACAGGAGAGAGAGGGCCAAAGAGGAGGTTCCAAGAAAAGAGAGTGGACAGAATCAGAGAATGAGAAGGACACTATGTGTTCTTCAAATTGTACAAGGTTCAGAGGGGCTGCAGTGACCAGGGGGTTAGAGAATGGTGTAAGATGCACTCCAAGCCTCAAGGGACCTTGCACACAAGCTAAGGAGTGAGACGCTACTCTGAGAGCAATGAGACCATCCCCTGGAGGATAGGTAACAGAGTGACATGCTCGAATTTTCATTTTAGAAAGATCATTCTGCCATCTTTGTCTCGTGCACTCCTGACCTGTTCCATCCACTGGCATCTGTGACTGTGGCTATATTTACATAAATTCTGATCATCCGACCCCCTCAGAGAACAGGGGCTCCTCACACTTCAGTGCACTTTACTTAAAGTTTACTCGAGCAGAGCAAAGAGGAAAAGCATCTCCCAGCTGCAGACCACACTTCCAGCTGCCCGACAGATATTTCCCATCTGCCCTCCCAGAGGCAGCACCAACTCAACACATCCAAGGCTGAACTCAACATCCTTCCCACAAAACCATTTCCTCCTACTTAGCATTCTGGTCACCTGGGTCTAATAGCTCCTTCTCACTCCTTGCCACATTCCATCTCTCAACAGTGCCTGGCGTATCTTCCTTCAAAAACGGCCACACACAGCCCACTGCCCCCAACCTAGATGAGGCTGGAGTGACCTCACTCACGAATACGTTTCTCATTGACTCACCTGGGCTCTCTGTCACAAGTCATCCTCTTTGTCAGCCCATCTTCCATTGTCAGGTCACTTCCTGCCAAAGCTGGCCTACTCCAAGCTCCCAGCTTATGCAGAGTCGATAACTGTTGGTGAGACATCCAGACCCAAGGTAGTCAGGCCCCTCGTTATTTCATTCCAGCAGAATCTCCTTCCTCACGGTCACTTTGTTGAGTCCTCCTATTGAATGAATCACCCAACCCATTTCATACTTCCTACTCCAGCTTCTGCTCACACTGTCTACTGGGTTGTATAGTGTCCCCCAGGCATTTACGTCCACCTAAACCTCAGAATATGACTTTATTTGGAAATACAGTCTTTGCAGATGTAATTAGTTAAGATGAGGTCATACTGGATTAAGATAGGCCCTAATCCAATGACTGGTGTCCATATAAGAAGAGAAAACAGAGGCTAAGACACACAAGGAAAAGACAGCCAAGTGACAACAGAGACAACAAAAGCCATGTGTCTACAAGCCAAGGAATGCCAGGGATGGACAGCAACCACCGGAAGCTGAGAGATAGGAAACAGATTCTTCCTCAGAGCTTCTAGAAGGAACCTAGTCTACTAACACCTTCACTTCAGACTTCCAGCCTCCAGAACTGCAAGAGCATACATTCAGCGTTTTGAGTCACCCAGGGCATGGCACTTTGTTAAGGCAGCCCTAGTTAACTAATGCACGGTGCCCCGTGCCACACCTGGAACACCCAGGGCTCGTCCCTCTGGCTTTCCCGTGTGACCTTCGCCAAAGGCCCAGCTCAAACTGCTCACTCTCCTGCAGGAAGCCACGGTGTTCTCCCACGCCTCTGACAAAAACTTTGCCATGTTCTATCAGTCCTGGGTTTCTGGGGCTCAACATTCCAAAGACCACAAAGACAAGTTCAGTCATCTTAAATTACTAACTGGCAACTGATGAGCTTCCTAGTTGATCCATCTTGCAAATGAGTACCTGCAAGAGTTTGGTGAATCTCCATCAAGGGTAGTCATAGTTTTATTTTATGGCCACAGGCTTCCCTCCTAATTCCAGCCACCATTAGTAAAATATCTGTCTGGGGTCACCAGCAGAGGCAGACACACAGCATTCAGACTCTCCATTATTTAACCCGATCTCCCTTTCTACATTTATCATCCTCACACCACCCACCATTGCCTCCCCTACCGCCTGCCAACCACCCCACCCATACTATTACGAGATGAAGTTCAGCCACATCCGAATCCCATATGAACCCCGCACAACCCCCTCAACACCTGTGCTAGAATTCTCTTCTCCACATTCTCATCCCCTAAAATCCTCCTTGCCCTTCAAGGCCCACTCAGATGCCACCTTTTAAAAAGGCCTTTCTTCATCATAAACCATTGGAAATCGACTCCGTTCTTTTATGACTGGTTAGGGTATTCTTACTGTGAGCCGCCGTGCAAACCTGTCTGTAAAA
>NW_006442491.1:27344226-27349134 GCF_000325575.1 Pteropus alecto
CTTCTTCCCCCCCAGGCTTAGGGACTTAAAGACACATGGACCACCCTCCTACTTATTCCTTAGGCAGATGTCCTTTAAATGAGTATGCTGCAGGCTGTTGGTTCAAATCCAGGGCAGACTCACTTTCCGTATACTCTTGGACTCACTCATTCACGTACTCATTCATTCATTCAAAATCTTTTGCTGAGCCTGAGCTCCCACATACTCTATAAGCATTAAGCAGGCTATGGAGAACGAAAGGGGCTGGAAAGTCAAGTGTAGTCTTCTAAGAAAACACCCCAAGCAACAAGTGGCCAGGGTCTGTCCTTTCTGCCGAATAAAAAAGTTAAATGCTTCTACAATAGCCCCGATTTTAATTTTCTCCACTTATAATTTTTTATAAAATGGAATTGAAAAATCTACTTAATTTCTATAAATAGTTTCAAAAGATACTAATCCCCCCAAACAAGAGTCTTTCCTGTTCAAATGTAAGACTCCTCCCATCTCTGCTGACGCCATCCTGTTCCACAACCAAAGATACCAATGATGGGTTGGGGTCTATGCCTGGGATGAGGTTGTGACAATGAATCGGAACCTCCCACTATACTTCCCCAAGATAACACACATCTGAGTGTAAAATCAGAGGAAGCGAACAGATATTTGTACATACATGTTCACAGCAGCATTATTCACAGTAGCCAAAAGGTGGGAGTAATCCAAGTAGCCACTGATAGATAAATAAATATATTTTTTAAAAAGTTGTATATATACACACACACACACATACACACACACACACATACACACACACACAATGGAATACCATTCAGCCTCAAAAAGAAAGGAAATTCTTTCTTTGCTACAACATGAATAAACCTTAAAAACATTATGCTAGATCAGATAAGCCAGTAACAGTACAAATACTGATGACTCCACTTATATGAGGTACCTAGAGCGGTCAAAGTCATTGAGAAAGTAGAATGCTGGTTGCCAGAGACTAGGAAGGGAGGAATGGGGAGCTGTTTAATGGGCATGAAATTTCAGTTGGAGATAATGAGAAGAGTTCTGGAGATGGACAGTAGTGATGGTTACACAACCATGTGAAGGTACTTAAAGCCACAGAATTGTGCAATTAAAAATGGTCAAAATGATAAATTTTATGTTATGTATTATTTTCATAATAAAGAAAAATAGAGGAAGAAATCAGAGGACTTCTCTAAAGCCACTGGAGGAAGGTTTTGTGCTGTAGAGGATGCTGGTGGCATCTGCCCAGATCCCCTTTACTGAGCTGGTGCACGCCGCCCCCGGCCACCGTGGGGTTGGCTTCGAAGGCTCACAGCTGCTGCTTCTCCACAGCTACCTGGGAGGTTACACCCCAATCACCCCCATGACATGGGGGTACATGGGGGTGACATGGGGGTACACAAGGCCACTTGCTTCCAGGTGGAACCAGTTCATGCTCTCAACCCAGAGGAATAGGCTGAGGCTGGTCTCCAGCTAAGAGCACCCCCTTGCTTAACTTTCTTCACCTGCCCTGCCCCATTTCCTTCATCCTTCTCCTGAGAGTGTTCCCTCCATAAATCACTTTCACATGAATCCCTGTCTCAGACTCTGCACGTAGAGCACTGTTTTTCAACCTTTTTTCTCCATTACTGCCCCCTCCCATGGGAGCCTTTTTAGATATTTTTTTCCCTAATCCCCCCCAGGATGTTTTAATCCTGCAGATATACTGTATATCTGTTTATGCACTATATGTATATTTGTGCTTTTTACATAAAAAGATTAAGAACTTTTCACTCCCAACAACTCATTTTGCCCTGCACTGAGGGTACATGTCCCAGAGAACCCGACCTAACACAGTGTGGCTATGCCTAAGTGACCGATGCATGAAGTATGGAATTCTCCCCCAAAGCATCGGTGCTTTGAAATGATTTCTGCTACCATTAATGCATTTTATTCACAAGCAACCCACAAACCAGCTAGCGCAAGAAAATATACAACCTGCTACCTCCTATGTGCCCAGGAGCTATGCTAGAGCCTGGAGATACGTAAAACAATGAATAAGTCAGAATTTTGAGTCTGTCTGCACGCAGGCTAAGAGTAAACAAACAGTTGCTGTAAGAGCTGAGAGAAAGCATAAGGCAGGGTGAGGGCACACATCTGGGAGGGGGCCACCCTGCTCACAGACCCTCCTTCCTTTTCGGAGCCATGTCCCCTCTAGGTAAACACACATCAATTCAGTTGAGATATGACAGGGTAAGCATGGCCTGAAGAAGAAAAGGGGAATGTGCTGCTTTTAGTCCCCGGTTCATTCATTCATTCATTCATTCACTCAGCAACCATTTCTGAGCACCTGCTTTAATACCTTGCACCGCACCAGCCCTGGGGATACCATATAAACGCAGCAACAGACAGGCAAGAAAGAAGGATGTGCTAGAGTCAGACTGATCTGGGTTTGAGTGCTCCGTGGCTTTGTGATCGTGGGCAAGTTCCTTACATACTTATTTTCCTTATCTGTGACAGGAGGATAATAACAGCAAATACCTCAAGGGACTGGTGTGAGGATTAAATAAGATAATGAACGTAAGACAGTGCAGCTCGTTGTCTAACAGAAAATGCTCAATACATAGTAACTTTCTTGTTTCTTTTGTTACCAACTGGACACATTTCCTTACCTCCAGTATGTGCGGCAGAGATCATGTACAAAGCATAGTGCCCTGCGGCATCATGGGAAAATGTCCCTCGCTTTTGGAAAAGGTGTTCTCCTTGTGTGTCCTGACTCCTGGCCACTGACTCCGATGGCTGGAACCTTCCTCTCCAAGTTCTGTTGCTCTGTTATCTGCATATAACAAGATAAGCCTGCACTTCCAGCTCATTTGGCAGACACTATGAGTAACTAATGCCTACAACTGTCACCGTTTAGTGGGAGATTTAATAAACGGGGTGTTTTTCCAAGTCCAGCTTCACGAGCCAAGCTGAGATTTCATTCCCCTCAGTGTTAATGCTGGCATATGCCCACCAAATGGACACCGAGGGGCAAAGCATTATTTTTCAGCCATGTCCAGGCCTCCGATGACTTCGGAGCAACATGATGAGAACAAAAATCAACATTCTGGGGATGGCATCATCAACACTGAGTTTCAGGGGGTTATTTATTTATTATGTGATAATGGCCTGAATGTATACACTACTCGAAATCTGCCATGAAAATTCAAAACGTCTTTGTAATCCCTGTTTACAAAGCACACAGAGAAATTAAAACAGGCTTAACTGAGCAGTGTTTGTGCATATTAATGAACCTAAATTCTAAATCGGGATTTTGGAAATAAAAAGGGTAAAAAAGGATTCATTTCAGACTAATTTGCTTTTGAATATGACACTTTGCATGTCAAATAGTACAGGGGATGTGGAAGTGGAGGCCTAGATAGGCATTTTAAAGCTTTTGCACACAAGTTATGGGGCATAAGATCTTTTAAAGGAGAAGGACCACTTTCCATATTCTAAGGCTTTCGTGGTACAAAACCCTCTACAGTCACCTCTGTCCTACTCAGTAAGGGAACAATGGTGGGTCTCCACTGTGACCATAGACTCTTCCTCTTTTATAACCTTTGTAACTTTTCCTCAGTTGGACCCTCTATAATACAATCAAATGAGCACTGGATGCCATAAGGGATATGGTCTTGGAACTTGGACACGAAGGCCCAGGAGTGCTTGGTTCTTATAAGACAAACAGGTGGAGGAAAGCCAACACTGGATGCAGAATCATATAGATCTGAGTTCAAATCCCCTCCCTGCCTCTCAGTGACTGCAAATTACTTACACTCTCTTAGCCTCCCTTTCTACATCTGCAAAATAGAGTGATAATTCCCATCACTTAGGTCAAATTTATGTAGCAGAACAGAGTAGGTGTTCAAAGGTGTTCTCTTTGCTTTTCCGTGGAGCAGTAATAAATCGGGGAGGAACGAACAGTATTTTATGAATGCTATAATTCAATGAACAATCAATACCCAATTTCCTATGGTCTAAGTCTGCAGATAAGAAAAGATACAAGTCAAAAAGGTCCTGAAGGGGGTATTTAAGGACAGAGATGGAGACTGGCATGGGGAGGAACATAAGCTTGAGCAGCCTGAACCAAGGTCCTCTCTGGCTTGCTTTCCTTGGCATATGGCACAGGCTATGGCCTGGCAGACCTCCAGACCTGAACAAGAACTGAGTGTGAGGCTGTGGAGTCAGACGCCTGGGCTGGACTCCAGGCTCTGCCACTTTCAAGTGACTCTGTGCAAGTCATGTCACTCTTCCAGGGATTGGTTTTCTCACCTGTAACTGGGTACAACCATGGTACCAACCTCCCTAGCTTTGCAACTCCTGTAAAGTCACCTGTCGGTAGATTTCTTTGGAGATGTAAATATATGATACGGGAACAAGCCTGGGGAATTAAACCCAAGCCAGAAAGCTTCACAGAGTAAATAAATGTACACTAAATATTCCCCCAAAAAAGAAAAGTCACCTCACGCCAGCACTGGGAGACGTGCCCTCTTCTAGAATCTGACGGTTCCAGCCCAGTTCCAACTTAAAGTGTCCCTGTTGCTCCCGGTGACTGTCAGACCTGACAGTCCCCAGCCTCCTTCAGTCTTCCTTCCTGTCCAAGGGGGTCTGCAGATCAGCTAAGTGTCCAGGGGTTGGGGGAGAGGGCTCTGCCCAACACTGGGACAGCTGTGCTCACATCCTCCCCGTCGAGCATTTCCTCTGAAGCCTCGGGCACTGCGGAACTGGAGGCTGGCGGATTTCACTGCCCAGGAAGACTGCTTCGTGCTCTGCCATCGGCCTGGCCTCTGCCTGGACACAGCTGATCGTCGCCTCTCGCCAGCCTCTCACTCCCTCTCCTTCTTCCCATTCCCCGTCTCCCCCTCCCCCCACCCCACGCCTGCA
>NW_006442491.1:27349750-27352097 GCF_000325575.1 Pteropus alecto
GTGTTTTCCTTTGTTTCTTCCTTTCAAGGCCAGGACTAGGGCGGGGTCAGTAACACAGCACAAGTTTAAGGGGACGGCCACAGACTCAGTAATCCAAATTAATATTATTTTAATGTAATCTACTCCGTCTCCAAAACTTTATTTACAGGAACAGGTGGCCAGCCTGAGGGCTGTAGTTTCCCAAATCGATTTTTTTCGTATCGCATTAAAATATTATTTATCCTATTCATTGAGTTTGGCATCTCATCGAATTTTACACTGGAGGGGACTGCCTCCCTGCTCCCTTTCTATGCATGCCCCGTTCTGACCCTTCCTCTCTCTTCTTCCCTGTGTTTATCTCTCTCCGCTCCTCTCTTCCTCTCTCTGTTTCTATAGAGCTCTGCCTCTCCCCCTTTCTGTCCTCCGTAATCTCTGTCCCTGCCACAATCGCCACGTGTCCCTGTCTTCCTTCCTGGGATCTCTCTGACTCTCCCTCCTTCTCTCCCTGTGGCTCTCTGAGTTTCTCTCCCTCCCTCCCTTGTCACCTTCCGCGTCTCTCCACATCTTGCCTGCACCTGTGGCCAACCCATCGAGCCCGAGCACTGCCAAGAGTACAAGCGAAGGACAAGCAGGATACTCCCTGGCAGGAAAGCGGGACTCAGAGGGAAGAGCTCCAAACCCCGTCCTGCCTCAGCTCTCCAGATCCACTGCCATCTGCCAGCACTCTTGTCAAACCCATCGTGGGCAATAAATGCCTTGTGTCCCAGAGGAAGGTGAGCAGGCAGCTGGCTGATGCTAGAGTCCCACACCAGGGATGGAAGACAGGGGCATGGGGGGGTGGGGCCAAGCCCAGCAGAGAAGCCTGCTGCCAGGAACTGGAGACACTGAGGCTGGAGAAAACCCAGATTCCCAGGACAGGGCAATTCGGTCTCTGCCTGGCCCTCTTGGGACAGCAATTAAAAAGTGAAGCAGAAAGGGTTGGCCTAACATCTCTGGATATGCCAGGGGCTGTCACGTTCTGTGTTTAATTTAATCTGACACTCCACCTTAGGTATGATTATTTCTGCAACTGAAGTAGCTACAGTTCAGAGAGGTTGAGTACCATGCCCAAGGGCTCACGGTCTGGTTTAAACTCAGGACATCTAAGTCCAGAGTCCTTTCCTTCTACCAGCTTGTCTATTTAAAGCTCTAACTCCTTATCACACACGTCAAGGACTAAGAAATAAAGGTGGCCCAGAAAACAACATTCACAATTAGCTAAATGACTGGGAAAAAATAAAGTTAGATCCTCGGATTACACCACGGTCAGAATAAGTTACAAATGGATTAAAAAATTAAATGCAAAAAAGGAAAACGTAAAACTTTTGAGGGGAAACACAGGACCGTGTCTCTGATCTGAAGGATGGGAAGGTCACTTTGAGTGTGACTGAAACTCACACAGGGAAAGGTTGACCGATTTCATTAAAAAAAAAAAAAAAAAGTTTCACATTGCAAAAGATACCATAAACAAGATTGAAAAATGGAAAATGAAGAAAATACCTGCAATGTATATGACGAGAGGTTAATATCCTTAAAATGTCAAGAGTCCCCAACAATCAACAACAACAAAAAAAGTCTATTAAGCCAAAAGAAAACATGGACTAAGGACCTAAACAAGCAGTTTATGGAAGATTACTTATACAAGGCAAATAAACAAGAAAAAAAAAAGAAGAAGAAAAAAACCTCACAAGTATTCAAAATTTCAGTTAAAACTATGAGACATCACCTACCAACCACCGGATTCGCAAAAATTAAATACTCATTGCTACTGAGAGTTTAAAGAGCTGGGAACTCCTACGGAATTGGTGAGAGTAGAAATTGCTACAACCCCATACTGAGAAATCTGCCAATATTTATCAAAATTCAAAAGGCACATCACTTTTGACCCATTATTTCTGTTCTTAGGACTTTATCCTACAGAAATACATAGATACGGGTACAACGTTATTCATCGCCACACTGTTTGAAAGAGCAAATAAAAAATGGAAACATTCTAAATGTCCTACAGCTAAATACTGAGTAAATTATAGTATATTCTGGCAATGGAGTACGACACAGACAATAAAAAGAATGAGATGGACCAACATAAATTCTTGGGGAAATGTATTCAAAAGAAAAAATGTAGAAAATAAAGACATTATGATCCCTTATAAGAATATGTGTGTCTGTTTGTGAGTATGTGAGTGTGTGTGTGTGTGTGTGTGTGTGTGTGAGCATGTGAGTGTGTGTGAGTGTGCGTGAGTGCGTATGAGTGTGTGTGAGAGTATGTGAGTGTGTGTGAATATGTGAGTGTGTGTGTGAGCATGTGTGTGTGAGTGTGCGTGGGTGT